>NW_027397067.1:48520385-48785511 GCF_003265705.2 Callorhinus ursinus
AAAATAAATAAATAAATAAATAAATAAATAAATAAAATAAAGATGGCCACAACAACCCCTTCCACTCTGCATAACCTTTTCCAAGGTGACTTTGCTATCCCTGCATTAAGAGGTGAAATCTGTTTCCCCAACCCCATGAGTGGGGGCTGGCCCTGTGATTCGCTTTGGCCAACAGAATAAGGGGGGTGGTGCTGTGGGACTTTACTCCTAGGTCTTAAGGAGCCTTTGGAGTTTCCATTTTCACCCTCAAGGAAACCAGCCACTAGGCAGAGGCTGAACTACCGAATAAGAACATTTGAACAGAGAATGACCATATCAAGACCAAGGCACCCCAACTGACAGCCAGGCCCAGGACTCCAGATGCATGAGCAGGACCACCGGGGACCCTCCAGCACCAGCCAAGCAGGCCCACCAGACACATCCTGGAGCAGAGATGAGCTCTACTTGACTTCCTGACCCAAAGAATCATGAATGATATGTGGAAGGACAACCCACGCAGCATTTCCTGCCTCCCCTCCACCAGGGAGGCACCACCCACCCACCCCCGCTTCTGCATGTAGGAGTGTCCCTGGGTTTTGGGGTGGTTTGCTGTGCCACAAGAAATAACTGAAACCCTGGGTGTGTGATTGTATCAGCTCTGGAGTGGCAGCCACAGTGTTCAAAATATTCATCCTATAAGAATACTTAAAAAAAAAAAAAGTAAAACAACTGGGATAAAGCCCCAGGAAGGAGGACTAGAAAAACTGATGAAGTAGGAAAGGAAGAACAACTGGAGTAAGAAATAACTTGGAGGGCGCCTGGGTGGCTCAGTCGTTAAGCGTTTGCCTTCGGCTCAGGTCATGATCCCACGGGCCTGGGATCGAGTCCCGCATCGGAGCTGCTTCTCCCTCTGCCTGTCTCTCTTTGTCTCTTCTGAATAAATAAATAAAATCTTTAAAAAAAAAAAAGAACTTGGAAAAATGGAAAGTATGTAGATCTGGAAGAAAAATATACACACCCCCGCCCCTTCCAAGCACTCTACTGGGTGCTCTGTGATGGAAATAAATGTGTAATAGGAAGAAGGATGGGTGCTCACTTTCATGGAGGGCCTGCTGTGTACCAGTGGCTGCCTGGTGTATTAACAGTATGGGGGACCTAATTTGACCCACGATACAAAGTCCGTGGTATATTACAGCACTTTATGTTAGAATTTTTTTGTACAGAATTAAATTTTTTCCACTTTCCATTCTGCTCTTTTTTATTTCCCCAAGAGGTATGAAGCTAGTTAAGTGGTTAAGTGGCTCTGCAAGGTTCCAACTAGCAGTAAAATAGAGTTGTTAAACATTTTGACTTTTACAAAGTGAAAATAGCCTCATTGCCTTGTTCTTTTTTTTTTAACAAAAGTAATACATGCTGATCATAAAAAAATACAAAAAGGAATAAAAGATGAAAATCTCCTGTAACTCCACTACCCAGAATTAACAATTAATATCTTGATATTTACTTTTTCAGTCTCTTTTCTTCTGCCCTGCTCTCTCACTTTCCCCTCTCTCTCTAGAATAAAATGTGCTATTTTGTAATCTGCTTTAAAAAAAAAAAAAGCTTAATCTATCATGGACATCTCTCCGCACATTGATAATTATCAAGGTAGAATTCTTACAGCTTCCTTAAAAGTCTGAGCTTGCATTTTCTCTGGATAGTGCCAGTTACTAACTTACCTTTTCAGAGTTTAGAATCCTGGTAATCTTGGTTAAGGTCATGGGTACGAAAGGAGGGTGTTCCTTTTCAAAGACCAAATATCTTCCAGCTTCTTTGTCAATTATAATCAAGACAATAACACAGACCTGCAGAAGGGTAAGTGACCAAAGAAAGCTATGGCTAATGGTCCCTCTGTCCAGCAAGTGGCATGGCATTTTTAACTGAAATCTTCTGAATGTTGAGAGGATCTTCTAGAATAACAGCATAGTCATAAATGTTCTTCTCCCTTGAAGTTCTTCAGCCCTCACTCCCACCAAGCCTGGCTGTGCAATGGAGTACAGTCCGTTCAGGAAAACAAGCACATAGGACCTTTTGGCTTTAGGTGCTGTGTTGCTACCGAAAAAAGATATAAAAACAAATATAGGGGGGTGACGCAAACCAACCAAAAACAGACGGGGGGATATGATAGTTTCCAAAATCTGACATGGTCCTTTTATGGTTTAGTGAAGCCTATGAGCTCCTTCTCAGAATGTTTTTAAGCTCATAGATGAAATTTGTAAGATTACCAAGAAAACCATTATATTGATATACTATTATCAAAATATCAAAAAATAAAGTTGCCATTTAGCAATATAGTGCCCTTTCTTGAACACATTCGGTAACAGGATCTAGTGTGGGTCTAATACCTAGAGTACTGAAGTCATGATGAGCCTAAAGGAGATTTGGAGATGTGCAACAGTTGCAACTCCTCAGTATGGGAATATCTGTGATTTCTATTAGTTACAAAGTCGCAGGTCCTGCTGCAGCTGCTGTGGGTTTGTTTCCTTTAGTTATGGTGCAGAAAAGGCTAAGTTCCCAGACTCCTCAATTCTACCCACAAATGCCTTGGGGATCTGGGGAATCCCGGAGTAAGCACCCCTGCTTGGCCTGCTTTTAAGAAGGAAAAATGTAACCTGGTACACTTCACTCAAGGGAGGGACCCACTAATACCTCCACCTACTTCACACTCCGAGAAGATCTGGCTACCCCTCTTAACCCAAGGTTGCAATGCAGCAGCAGGAGGAGTAAGGCTGAAGAGCAGTGATTGTTTCCTGTCTCAGTGGCAGTTTACATTCCTGGGGAGACTGGGAGGCTTCACCTCCACTCCACTTTTGTTTGGCTCTCAAATGAGCTCTTCCTGAGTGTTTTCCTTTTGGAATGAGAGAAAATGGACATTGGGAGAAGGGGATATAAACAAAATATGACCTTGAGAGCAGTTGCAGGGTTTGAAAATCTGTTTGCTCTGGGCTTTTCTGGTACTCTTGGGCTAGTCATTTTAACCTGCCAAGCCTCAGTTTCTTCAACTGTAACATGAGAAGTACATAATAGCTATACCCAAAGAAATCAGGGGTGTTAGGAAGAGCTTAAACAAGTCAATCTATGTGAAAATGGCAAAGACTGAAGCAGTGCTAACGTGTATAGAATCCCTTGGGGATCTTGTAAAGGCCGATTCTGATTCAGTGGGCCTGGAGTGGGGTCCAAGATTCCATATTTCTAACAGTGTCCCAGGTGATGCCTAAGCTGCCAGTCTGAGGGCCACATTTTGAGTAGCAAGTAGTCTACAAATGTTCGTTGTTAAATCTGTTTATTGTCACTGTAATATTCCACCCAGCCCTCTGATACCAGAAGAATAACAGCTAAAGATAGGGAGGGAGGCACAGCTCATCAAGTGAGGTCAGGCTTCTGCCCAGCAGGACACTCTGGTCTCCTAGATCTGCCTCCCCTTCCCTGCCTCCCACTACCAGCCATAGTGAAGACCTGCCATGGCCAAGTCAAATCATATTTCAAACCAAGTCATACAAACTAACCAAACATGGGAAGTGGGAGCAAATATTGAATAGGATATTTGTACCAAAAAAAAAGTATATGTAGAAAATATTTTTTATTTGTCATGCTAAATATCTCCCATACTTCCCAGAGAATATGTATATGTTGCATCTTTTGGTTTGCAAGTCAGTTCATTCCTGCACAATTTTTCCAAAGCATCCCCTTTCTCATGGCACTCACAGGTGAAGAGCTTTAGATAGTTCTCTATGACCTATTGCATCTACTCTGAGCTCTGCCTTTGAATGTCTAAGAATGGGCAATGTCAGAAGAGAGATAATGGTGCCCCTGAGAATGTAGAAGATGGAACTCGGGGGCACTGCTGGAGGGAGTGCCAACTGGTGTCACCACTCGGGAGAGTAATCTGGCAGCTGTTGAGATGAAGCATGCACATGCCTTATGATCTGTGGAAAAACTCTGGAATATGTATTCCTAGGAAATTCTCCCACAGGCCCGTAAAGATGTTTATCATGGAATTTCTTGGGGTAGCTGAATGTTGGAAGCAGTTAAGATGCTTACCACTGGAGAAAGGGGTGAGTAAAATATGGCAGATGTGCACTGTTGAAAACTAAGTAACAGAAATGTCAACCAGATGTACACAGCAACTTTGATGGATCTTAAAAACCTAGCATTAAGGGGGAAATATAGGAAACAGACGGATTTAGAGCACATTATCATTTCTGTAAAGACACACTGGCATAAAAATGATATACCTTTGCAAGAAGGTATAAATGTACATATAAAGATATATATATACATATGAGTGGGTGCTATGGGGGCAAAAGAAAATAAAATCAGGGTTTGGAAGTAAAAAGAAAAAGTAAAATAAGAGAAGAATCTTGAATAGGTTAATGAGGAATTGCTTAAAAACTGAGTTTTTAACTAAAATTTCTTCACCTGGGGTAAAAAACAAAAAGATAAAAGCAAACAAAACCCCCCAAAACTCTCTGCTACCACATGTATAAAGGCTTTACAATTCAACCCCACATGACCTAACCCAAAATCAATTCCCCATTTCAGGTGCCATCTTCTTCATAGTTACCTCACAATAGATCACAACATCATCACAACATCCCCTCTTTGACATCTTTTTGGCTGCAGTCAGTTTCCTTTCATCATGGCCTCTTGCAACATTCACCTTCAATTGGTCCCAAGCAGACAGGGGCTGGGCCCCTATGTAATGTGGCCAACTTTAGCCCAAGATGTGTTAGGATATGTTAAGTCAGGGGATTTGCTTTCCTGAGCTTTAAGTGACACCACTGATTTGACAGAGAACCTTAGGAAGTCATTTAATAGTGCATCTTTCTCCTGCAGGACATACCACACAGCATGGTTATCTATAATTCAAGGATCTCTGTTTTCCATTAGGCTGTAAACTCAGGGAGGGTGGGAACTTTGTCTGTGTCCACTGTCCAGAATTAATCACTTAAGGAGCACCTCTCTGATAAGTTTTGAGAAATGGCTTCCGTGAACCCCTAAACCAAAAGGTGGAGCAATCTGGCCTCTAATTAGCTTACACAGCTAATTCAAAACTATAATTGATAGTAGTTTGTATTACGCTTTGTATTATGGTCCTAGAATATGCCACAAAATTAATATATGAGGAGAGTGCTGCTCAAGTTCTTGTGTCCTGAGGCATTAAAGTACCATCTCTACTTTCCTATCCTTCAAGAAACTATGGAATGAATGCTCCAGAAATGACTGGATAAAACTAAAAAGGGAGTTTGAATACCATTAAGGCGAACTCTTGGAATCCCATGGTTTTGGAGGGAAATCCGAATCGCTTGAAACTGCCGGTGAAAGCCCACGCAGGAAAAGAGTGGGTATTCATCAGTGGGCCCTCACGTCTTTCAGAAAAATGGAAGCTACCTTCTGTACAGTCAGCTCTGGAGTGCACAAGGCCAGCAGATCGGTTATTTGTCTGATTGGTTGTTTACTGGAAGACCTGCACTTCCGCTTTCAGAGTGGTGGGAACAAGAAGCAGCCGTGGGAACCCACCTCCGGAGGGCAGGTCACTGTGACAGAGCATCATGGGAATCCGCCAGTCTAGAGCCGACTACAGCAGGCCTGTTTCTGATTGGCTCATTCTCCAGGAGGCGGGGTCAGAGCTTCTTGCCAGATTGGAGAGCCTGGCCCTGGTGCTCTTGGAAGTGGGGTGGAAAGGTTGCTTACGCTTATGAGCAATTTGGACCCAAAGTGCGGCACCCGGCACTGAAAAGGCTTGGGCTTCTGTGATGGGCTTGTCTCCTTGTACTGATCACTTTTCTCAAAAAGAGAGATTAATTTTTTTCAGTATTACTTTTTAAAAACATTTTATTATGTTATGTTAATCACCATACATTACATCATTAGTTTTTGATGTAGTGTTCCATGATTCATTGTTTGCGTATAACACCCAGTGCTCCATTCAGAAGGTGCCCTCTTTAATACCCATCACCAGGCTAACCCAGCCCCGCACCCCCCTCCCCTCTAGAACCCTCAGTTTGTTTCTCAGAGTTCATAGTCTCTCATGGTTCATCTCCCCCTCCGATTTCCCCCCTTCATTTTTCTCTTCCAACTATCTTTTTTTTTTAACATATAATGTATTACTTGTTTCAGATTAATTTTTAGGTTTGCTTTTTCACCACTGCTCTTCTTGTACAGGGATCCAACGCTCATTTTTACACACCCTACTAAGTGGAATGAAAAGACGGTCTCACAGCTGAGGGAAGAGCAATTAGGTGGTGAAATGGGTTGGTCCAGGGCCTGGCTTCATGCTCCCGTTGCCACAGCCGTCTGCAGTTTTTAGCTCCAAGAGTCTTTGCTAGCTCCAGGAGAGAATCCAAAACCCGAGCGTATGCAGAATATTTAAACTGAAATTTGGGTATACGGCTGCTGCTAGAGTGGCATTGGTTCTGTGCTACATTTGGCTTTGAAATTCGCCGTCTGTCTCGTGTTAAGCAGGTGAGGCGACTAGATGCCCGCTGCTCTGTAGTCCCACAGCTCTCCTTTTCGAACATTGGACTTTAATAATTATTACGATATGACAACACTAGAGAAGAAATAGGATTAATTGGGAGGGAAGAGTGGAAGCATACGAAGGACTATAGCGGAAAGTGATATAGGTCCTTTTGCAAGAGCAAAAATTAGGAAAGATCAGGATTTCAACCTTGGTTACATGTTAGAATCACCTGGGAGCACTTAAAAACCCCCAGTTCAGCTGTACTCGAGATGAATTAAGCCAGCACCTCTGGGGTTGAGACCTAAACAGCAGTAGTTTTAAAAGCTGTCAGGTGATTGCCGTGTGCAATCAAGGCTGAGAACCACAGCTCTGATTCAGGAGACTTGGTTCTACTCAAACCATTAACAACCAGTGTGGTCTGGGGGAAGTCACATATTCACTTTCTCTTTAGTTTTCTTACCTATGAAATGAAGGGATTGCTCCAAATATATTTGACCAAAAGCAACACAATTTTGACCCTCAGGGGTCATTCTGTAAAACGTTTTTCTAGATCTGAAGTTCTAAGAATACAGTCAAATAGCAATTGAAAGTCAAGTTGAGGTTCAAACTCTGAAATGTCCTTAAGGATCTGATTTGAATGTTGCTATCTACTTCAGACTCACCCTACGGACTCTTCCAGGAAAAGTCTGCTAAAAGAACCCAGGTAACTTTCTAGGGCTTTCTCTAGTAAATGTTTTTCTCCCTCCATTTCACAAGACTTTAAAGGAAGGACAGTGGGTCTGTTTGTCTCACGTTGCTGCTTAGCTGAAAAACTAGGCAACTGTTGAGAAAGGTCGCTAGTGCTTGCTTGCACTCCCTCCCTTTCTCTTCCCACATCTGGGGATAATTGCTGCCAGCCAAGGACATGTAATATGAATCCAATTAAAAAGAGAATCACAGTTTGGTAATGGGCGGGGCAGAGCTTGATTGAAAATTCATATTGAAAAATGATACTAAATGATATTAAAACATGTTTTCTTAAGTTTAACAAATCCAGGTTATAACTGCAAATGTGCACTGATTCTTTTTTGCACTTTTAAAATTTTATTTTTAAATTTTAAATTCAATTAATTAACATATAGTGTATTATTAGTTTCAGAGGTAGAGGTAGAGTCCAGTGATTCATCAGTCTTATATGATACCCAGTGTTCATTACATCACGTCTCCTCCTTAACGTCATTGCCCAATTACCCTATCCCCCCCACTCCCCTCTCCTCCAGTAACCCTCAGTTTATTGCACTGATTCTTAAAGAATGAATTAGGTATTAGTTACTTTTTTCAGCATATATTTTCTGACAAAATTATATACCATAGCAATTTTCACTTTGACTTTTAAAGCCCCGTCATAGAAGAGGTCGGGTTTTGGGGTTTTGTTTGTTGCTTTGGCAAAATATTTAAGAGTTTATCAATTTTTCCTAAAGCTTCTTTTATCCTTTGGTATTTAAATCACTTTCTTCTGAAGGGCTTATATGGCACACCTTTCTCAGAGCTGTTTTTCAATTGTAAACTGGTTTAAAAATGTCAATTCTTTATTTGCCAATGTCTTTACTTGAGATGCAAGCAAGTCTCCAATATTATTTTTGTCGACTTCATGAAATCCTTCATCTTTTGCAAGTTTGGCAGTTTTACTGTACTATATTGGCTAAATTTTTTAACTAGCAAGAGACTGATTCACATATACCTTATTGGTAGGATAGGAGTATTAGCTGAGAAATGTTTTAGTAGGGACCAATTTTATAAGTGATTTGTTTATTAAAGTATATTTTCACTACTCAACTTCCCAACTTCAAGGAATTGGATAATGAACACTTGAGTAATTATAAATATACATATAAATACTTATCCCATATGTCCCCATATATACACAAAGGAGGTAAATGTACATTGTATAGTATATGCTGTATAACATAAGTTATTGTTAAGTTTTAGTTTCTAAACTCAAAACCCTACCTCTCTCTACTCTACCACTGGCAATTTTCATAGATTACTAGAATTTCTTTTGTTTTATCCTAAGTAGGCTCTATACCCAATGTGGGGCTTGAACTCACCATCTCAAGATCAAGAGTCCCATGCTCTACCAACTGAGCCAGCCAGGCATCCCTCTTTCCAGTAGTTTCTCTAGCTATCTAATAACTGTGTCCTGAGAAAGAAACTGACCAGCTAGTTTTTATGCATTATTATAATGCTAATAATAATCTCTAACGCGTATTGAACCAAGGCTTCCTTCCAAGCACAATCCCGTATTTTCTCATTTGGTATTTATAGCAGCCCAGTGACTGAGGTGCATAATACCATCTCCGTTTTGTAAACAAGTTCACATGCATGCTCTATTTTGGTAACTACCTGTTGAAATAACTGGGAGTGTTCTATAACAGGTCTTCAGAGGTAGAAATCCCTTCTCCTTTGTCTAGTGTGAAAACCATTTCCCTGGCCCTAGACAGATGATAACTCTGTCCAGATAAGATATATAGCTTTCTAACCCACACCTTTATCACAGAATCCTAGATCTGGGTTGGACCTCCTCTGGCCTCAGCTCAACCCCCTCCCAGCATCCTGACCGGTGATCTTTCCACCCCCTGATTCAACACTTCTGTGCTCAGATGCTCACCACCTCCCACAGCACTTTGTTTTTATTTTTATTTTAAAATAATTATAATTGTTTAAAAGTTTTTCCTTGTACCAAGTGGGTATCTTCCTTCCTGTAGCTCCCATCCCCACTAATCTCAGTTCTGCCACTGTGGGCTTCCTCCCCCACACAAATAAAATTCCTTTTCTGTGGGGATGCCCTTCATATATTTGAAGTCCCTTATCACCTGGACTGTGGTGAGAATCTTCCTGCTGTGTTTAGACATCTTAATCACTTTTTCAGTAGGCTGTAAACTTAGAACTGGAGCTTTTCTTGGCATCGGGCATCAATTAGGAAAGGTGAATTAGGACCAATTAAGTAAAGGTTAAACACAGGCCAACAAATCACTTATAAAAATGTTTGCATAATCCTCCAAAACAAAAGGTGTCTCCCCCCACCCCCGCCCCCTGCCCCCAGACAACTATGTAAAAGGGTCTAAAACAACTAATAGGACTGAAGTAAAGAAAGGTCCCAAGGTTGTTAATCCACTTCCAGGGCCTGACCCAGGCATCCCTCCTACACTGCTTACAGCTTGAGATCTTCCAGGGGCTGTGCTTCTGAATTCGTTTGTTTTGACAACTGACCTCTTTCTAAAGCAGAGGTTCTCTAAGAGATGGCACTTGAGTTTTGGTAGCTACCATCTGGCTGGTTCTTCCCTTTTAGAAATGGAGCTTATTACAGTGCAAGAAGCACTTCTTGGCAATTTCATTTCCCTGGACAAACACAGGAGAGGCTGGTAGACAGCGTGTAGAAGGGAGAAGCTAACCTTCTGCCTTTCTTGTTTTTAAGTTGAAGGATGCTTCCAGGTTTGGGAGCACAGGGGCTTTCCTTTGCCCCCCTGTTTCCTCATCGTGTACCTGGGGGGAGAAACTGGCCCGAGAAAGCAACATGAAGGATGGATACCTCCTCTCCTTGTGAGGGGAACCAAAGCCCACTGAGGTTGCCTCATGTTCCCACAGCTTTGGCTATTCCCAAAGTCACGTGTCCCATCCCCTCTATACCCAGGTACCCCAGATGTGGTGTGCAGGGCAGGAAGAGCAGGGGTGCTGGAGGAGGACTCAGAAAAGAGCCAGAGGGGAGAAGAGTGTGCACGGGTGCAACTGCATTTGAAAGAAAACATCAGTAAGACTAGCTTTGCTCTAAAATCAGGTTTCCAGATCCCCTGTTGGGTCCCAGATGGAACTCCCCCCAAACGCTCCTGAGCATCAGTGAAGTTCTACCATAGGCACCCAATCCTTTGATGCTACTTCTGGCTTTGGTAGAGAAGAGAAAAGGAAACTGAGAAGCTGGGTGTGTTGCTAGAAAGGCGCATATGACAATGACCACATGTTACTGCACCGGACTCTGAGCTAAATCTTTATGAAGATTATCTCCCTTAGCTTCATTCAAGCTACCTGTATCCTCTCTTTGTGCAGCAGAAGGAACTGAAACACGTGGAAAAAAATTTAAAAAGCAGTTCATGCGCATTGGATTTGGCAATGATTCCTTAGATGTGAAGCCAAAGGCACAGGCAACAACAACAAAAATAGACAAGTTGGGCTTCATGAAATTAAAAACTTTTGTGCATCAAGCAACAAGGTCAACAGAGTGAAAAGGCAACCCACAGAATGGAAGAAAATATCTGCTAGTCATATATCTGATAAGGGATTAATGTCCAGAATATACAGAGAGCTCCTAAATCTCAGCAACGACAAAAAACCCTGATTAAAAAATAGACAAAGTACTCAGACATTTCTCTAACAAGGATCTATGAAAGGCCAATAAGCACATGAAAAGATGCTCAAAGGCACTAATCATTAGGGAAATGCAAATCAAAACCACAACGAGATACCACCTCACATCCATTAGGATGGCTATAATTAAAACAAAACAAAAACCAAAAACAAAAAAACAAAAACAGAAAGTCAGTGTGGTAAAAATGTGGAGAAATGGGAATGCTTGCACACCATTGATGGGAAAGTAAAATGGTGCAGCTCCTGTGGAAAACAGTATGGTGGGTCCTCAAAAAAACTAAAAAGATCCACCATATGATCCAACAATTCCACTTCTGGGGATGTACTGAAAAGAATTGAAAGTGGGGTGTCTAAGAGATATTTGTACACCTGTGTTCATAGCAACATTATTCACAGTAGCTAAAATGTGGAAGCAACCCAAGTGTCCGCCAACAGGTGAATGGATAATCAAAATGTGGTTTACACATACAACGGAATATTATTCAGTCTTAAAAAGGAAGAAAATTCTGATACATGCTACATCATGGTTGGAACTTGAAGACAAATACTGTATGATTCCAATTATATGAATGGTATGGACTGAATATGTCCCTCCAAAATCCATGTGTTTGGGAACCTAACCCCCAAGGTGATGGTATGTGGAGGTAGAATCTTTGGGAAGTGATTAGGTCATGAGGGTGGAGCCTTCCTGAATGAGATCAGTGCCCTTCCAAGAGAGACCCCAGAGGGCTGCCCGTGAGGACAGAGTGGAAGGATGGCCGTCTGCTAACTGAAAGCTGGTGCACACCAGACACCTGAACAGCCGGCTTCATGGGTTTGGGCTTTCCAGTCTCCAGAATTGTGAAAAATAAACATTTGCTATTTCAGCCACTCAACCTATGGTATTTTGGTGGTTTTTTTTTAAGATTTTATTTATTTATTTGACAGAGAGAAAGAGACAGTGAGAGAGGGAACACAAGCAGGAGAAGTGGGTGAGGGAGAAGCAGGCTTCCCGCTGAGCAGGGAGCCCGACGCAGGGCTTGATCCCAGGACCCTGGGATCATGACCTGAGCCGAAGGCAGCCGCTTAAAGACTGAACCATCCAGGTGCCCCAATCTATGGTATTTTGTTAGGGCAGGCTGAACAGACTGAAACAATGAGGTACCTAGAGTAGTCAAACTCATAGAGACAAAGAGTAGAATGGTGGTTGCCAGGGGCTGGGGAGGGGAGGCAGGAGGAATCACTGTTTAATAGGGTGGAGAGTTTCAGTTTGGCAGGATAAAAAGAATTCTGGAACTGGATGGTGGTGATGGCTGCACAAAAACGTGAATGTCCTTAAAGCCGCCGGCTGTACACCTAAAAATGGTTAAGATGGTAACTTTTATGTGTATTTTATCACAGTAAAAGATTGGGGGAAGAAGGAAAAAAAGCACGCTATTAAATGCATCCCAGCATACATTAATAATCTAATAACTATAAATAATCTAATTACATTAAATATCTAATATATACATCAATAACAATTAATATATTAATAACCAGTAAGTATAGATAATATAATCGCCAATACTATGATCCATGCTAATCTAATAATATTGTCTACTATTATATATTAATAGTTACTATATTAATGCTAAATAATCATTAATAATCTAATCACTAATACTTTGATCTAATTTCTATTAAATAAATAATTTTAAAGACCAAAATGAGTCATCCAGCTGGTCAGTGGGTTTGAGCCCAAGTAGGCCCCTTCTGTGCCTTGTCTGCCTCTGCTTCCCCACCTGTCCTGGGCTCGTGTGAGGGCTGTGGCCACTCCTGGAGGCTGGGGTCCAGTGCTCTCTAAAAGCTGGAGTTTTGGGGCGCTTGGGTGGCTCAGTCAGTTAGGCGTCTGCCTTCAGTTCAGGTCATGATGGAGCCCTGTGTCAGGCTCTCTGTTCAGCAGGGAGCCTGCTTCTCCCTGTCCCTCTGTCAACCTCTCTGCCTACTTAGGTTCTCTCTCTGTCAAATAAATAAATAAAATATTTTTTAAAAAAATAAAAGCTGAAGTTTTTAGTCCTGATTAGAGCCATTAGAGCCATCGACCCCAAGCCTGGGTGCTCATGAACGGCACCTAGCGAGTTCAAATACAGATTCCTGAGTTCTGGCCCTAAAGATCCTGATTTGGTAGCTCTAGGGTGGGGCCTGGGAATCATTATTTTCCAAACCCTCCTCAGGCGTTTTGGAGAATCAGCCAAGTGTGGCAACCACTAGGCTGGACTGTTAGTGGGGCCTTTGTTATGAGCCTCACCTAATTCCAGGCACCTGCTTTTCTGGACTTAGATTCAGTTATAAAGCTGCATAGCACACCAAGGTACATCTCCAGAACTTTGGGGCTGGTGCTTGGCATTCAGTCACTTGACAAATGTGCCAGGAACAGAGACTGTCAGAGGAGGCAGGGTCCCTCCTCTCATGGAGCGCGCTGGCTGGCAGAGATCTTTTAGACCCCCTCTCTGCTGCCCCCATACTTCCATTTCCACCAGCCTTTGTTCCCTTCATTTTTCACTTCCGGGCCTGCCGAACTTACCAGATCATAAACTTCTTTCAGAGCTAGATCTGTGTCCTATTCATTTTGAGGCTGATGTTTTCTCCCGGATCCAACCCCATCCCCAACTGCCCACACCTAGTGTAAAGGCTTGTGCTCAGTAAATGTCTGTTAAATGGATTCAATCACTCACTCAACAAATATTTACAGAGTACCTACTATGTGCCAGGCATGGCTGCAGGTGCCGTGGCTATGCCGGGGGGCAACATTTAGCAGGTGCCCTCTCTGGGGTTGCACAAGTGCAGAGCAGGAAACTGGGTGCCTCGCTTGCCTCTCCCTTGTCTGGACCCTACTAGCTGCTAGAGATACAGCTGTGAACAAAGCAGACCGAGATGAATGGATCCAGGTGAACTCTCCCTTCCCAGGCTCTCTGTGAGGCTGTGCGTTTTGCCATCCTTAAGCCTTTTACATTTGTGTGCCACCTGCCTTCTCACCTCGACTGGAGTCATATTCTGCCCCATCCTCCTCTGCTCACCCCACCTCCAAAGACAGTCTGCCCAGGACAATGTTCTCCAAAATCTTGTCCCTGACCACCTCAGCGGGAATCCCTGGTGACACCTATTTAAAATGCAGCTTCCCAGGCTCACCCATTGAGGGTGGAACTCAGGAATCTGCATCACTGACAAGCTCCCTGGGGGGGTCAAGGCACATTATGGGGTGAGGATCTGAGCCCCCTCACCAATTTGTTCAGTCAGCAATGCTGAAACTGACCAAGAGTAGGAGAAGGCGGGGACAAGGGCATTTTAATGTGCTTCCATTCCTCTGCGATTCTGTTTGCAAAGGCAGGAAAGGCAGGCATGGGAAGGGGGCAATCTGAGGGGTGCCTGCTGGCCTTGACTCTGGCCCTGGAACTCTACGGGAAGATCTTCTCTCAGCTCTGTCTTGCACCTTGGCTGCGCCACTCCAGGCCCTGCCCCATCCTCCTTTGAGATTCTCGAGTTGCCTCCCTTACCTCCCTAAGGAGCGAGAGCCTGGCACTGCCAGTAGCTTTGGAAGCTGGGTCAAAAGTTTCAGTGGTGCTGGGTAGGAGCAAGTTGGGTAGGTATGTGCCTGGGTGAGGATCTGAGAGCCCCAAGGCCAACAAGGAACGTGGGAGGGTCTCTAAGTCTGGTCATCCCTGACCTCCAAGGCAGGTACCTATCATTTTTACTTGCTTCACGTAGTACCCTGCAGGGATGCCCATGCACTTCAAGGGTATCAGATGCATACTGTTTTTTTCTTTTTTAAGATTTTATTTAGGGCGCCTGGGTGGCTCAGTTGGTTAAGCCACTGCCTTCGGCTCAGGTCATGATCCTGGAGTCCCGGGATCGAGTCCCGCATCGGGCTCCCTGCTCAGCGGGGAGTCTGCTTCTCCCTCGGACCCTCTTCCCTCTCGTGCTATCTCTCATTCTCTCTCTCAAATAAATAAAATCTTTTAAAAAAAAAGATTTTATTTATTTATCTGAGAGGGAGACAGAGAGAGAGAGCACACAAGTGGGGGGCAGAGATGGAGGGAGAGGGAGAAGCAGACTCCCCGCTGAGCAGGGAGCCCGATGTGGGACTGATGACAGAACCCTGGGATCATGACCCGAGCCAAAGGCAGACGCTTAACTGACTGAGCCACCCAGGCACCCCCAGATGCATACTGTTTAATGGTGATCATCTGAATGAAATAAATCAATTGTGTGATTACCAGTAAACCCAGTTTGCAGGGTGGGGCATACCTTTGGCTTTCCCAATCCATTAGCCCCTTGGCAGTATCAGCGTGAGATTCCTCTTGCTGTCCGGCCACACCCAGCTTCCTCCAAGAAGAATTCCGGAGTGAATCTTGACTCTGATTTTGAAAGGGTTCAAGCAGGGAGTTGGAAGACCCATCAAGTCCAGCTCAGGAGGGAATTTGGGGTAGTGTTGACATCTGGGTCACCATCCCAGTGTCCCTAAATGTCAGGTTATTGATTGAGGGCATCCAACAGCAGGCCATTTGAGTTGAATTGATTAATAACCTATTTATTTTCTTGTAAGGTTGAGGATGGTGGTTTTCAAGCTTGCATGCCCATCAGGATCACCTATCAAGCTTGTTGAAACAGGCGCCCAGCTGCACCTTGGAATCTGGAGTGATAAGGCTTGGGAATTGGTCTTTTTTAACAGCTCCCCAAGCAATGCAGCTCCACACGTGAGTCTCAGAACCTCTGGTGCTTTGAAGTAGGAACTTCTGCAGTGTATTAAAGCCAGGATCTTTATTACATTTATTAAATTGTTTCTTTATTGAAGCAGGCTGGAAGCTACCCTCACCCACGGCCTTTTCTTCAAGCGTGGTGGTTTGTACTCTGGCAACTTGGCTACAATGGAACTACGTTTCCCAGACCCCCTTGCCCATATGGTTCTGAATTAGAGATGGCTGATGGAGGAATTTGCACAGGATCTGGAAGGTAAAACGGAAGCAGGGGCCATTACTCTTGGAAGGTCACCAGGGTTAGATGTGATGACAGGCAGACGCCAAGGTGCCAGGTTCTCACTTGTCCTCACTCTCTTCCACTCCACATCTGGCTTCTCTTACTGACTGCTGACTCTAGAACTGACAGAAGCCCCAGACACTCCCTCAGATGCTCAGTGACAGAGCCACAGAGGAGGGACCCACACAAGGCACAGCCCCCCAAAGACCTCCCCCAGGCTTCTCCGTGTGTTCCCTCCACAGTGGTAGGTCGACTTCATTTGTCTGATTGACTGTTTGATGGCTCCTTCTCTGACCCTCAGGCCCTCCGGAGCCTTTACCTCTCCAGCTTCTCCTTCCGTTGAGTGAGGCTAATGCCTGACATAAATCCCTTATACCAGAACCCACAGCTTCTGTTTCTCTGAATAAACCCTGACTGAGCAGTCAAGAAACACTTGGGAATTAGTCTTCCATGTAGATCCAAAGAAGTATGTAAATGTCCACGGACATCCAAAGGATATTAAGATATGTAGACACCATGAAAGCAGCTAAGAGGTAATCCAATCAGTCCTACCTTCCTGGATAATAGGGTAATTGAAAAATATAGTTCCCCTAGGTTCTCTGACAGCAAATATAGAACTTTGGGCAGGTTAGAAGAAGGTGACCTCTTTGGGGAGAATTCATAAAATTCACCCTTCCCTTCCTCCTGTTTTTCCCTTTAGCCGGTCCCCCTAGGCAAGCCACAACCTGCACCACTGTTGATAGTGGCCCTCGGTACCTCTTCCGCCCTTTAGTGCAAAGAATCCAGCCTCTAACTGCTTTCCTAGTATCATCAAGCACAGACCAGTCACAAAACAACCTCACCAACATGCTTCAGGGAAGGATAGGGATTCTTTGTACAAGTGTACAGTTTTCTCTGCCACCAGTGTTGAGGGCGGCCATCCTTTCCTGACCACCCATGTGACCAGGTTCTGATAGGGTCCTGCATATGATCCCCTATCATAGCCCTCACTATACTGCAGTGTGACTACTTATTTGATATCTGTCTTACCCACTTGACAGTAAGCAAGTACCCTGCGGACAGGGTCTCTGATTGGTCATCTTTGGATCCCCAGCATCCAGTGGAGGACCTGGCACAGAAGAGCATGTAATGACTATTTGTGGACTGAGTTAATGAGTCAAACAGAGCTAAAGGAAAACTCTTGTCTTACTCTACTTCCTTTGGAGACCAATCAAAAGTCCCAGGTTGTTACTTGTATATCTGACCTGCTGGCTATAAATCAGGGGTTCCCATGACCCTCTCCTCAGGTTTGAGACTTTCTCACAGAACTCAGGGAAACACATTAATTGGTTTATTATGAAGGATATAAAGAATATAGATGAATAGCCAGTTGAAGAAGTACATAGGGCAAAGTCTGGAAGGATCCCTAGTGCAGGACACTCTACTTCTATGGAGTTGGGGCACCTCCACAGGGTGGCCAGCACATGAAAGTGTTTACCAACGCAGAAGCTGTCCAAACCCTATAGTTGAGGGATTTTTATGGAGGCTCATCACGACAGAGGCATGATGGATTATTAACTCATCTCCAGTCCCTTTCCCCTCCCTAGAGGATTGGGGTGGGGCTAAAAGTTCCAAGCTTCTAATCATGGTGTGGTCTTTCTGGTCACCAGCCCCCATCCTGAAGCTATCCAGAAGCTCACCAACAGTCGCCTCATTAGACCAAAAGATGCTCCTGTCACCCAGAAAACTCCTAGAGATTTAGGTGCTCTGTCAGGAACTAGGGTCAAAGACCAGATATTAGAACAAAAGATGTCCTAGCATCTTTATCACTCAGGAGATTATAAGGATTTGGGGAGCTCTGTGTCAGGAATTGCAGACAGAGGCCAAATATATATATTTTTATTATGTCACAAGAGGTCACATCTGGTTCTAGAGCTGGGACTTTCTTATCATGCTATGTCCTCTTTTGAAAGGGTCTGGAACCAGGAACCAGATCTTTGCCTCCCTTTGAGTATGTGATTCACACACAGAGACAAGCCAATTACTGGGCACCCCTGTCTTCTCTGGTCTGAGGTTTTTGTTGGTGCTTGGTTAATCTTGACTGATCACAGGCCACATCAGGGTTGATAAATATGTGATGTAAGAGCCCTGTCCCCCCCTCCCCCCGCTCAATTCTCCAGAGCCCACGATTGCTAATCTATTATGGCCCTCAAACCTTCTCAGGACAACAAACACCAGGTAGTTACTGCCTATGGTTCAGAGTTGCCACACTAGGTAGAAGCCTTTCTTCACCCTTGGGCAGCCTCCAAGAGCTCTTTTCCTGTCATCTGGACCATCCAAGTCTTTAGTCGTTTTGTTTACCAAGAGGTCTTCACCAAAGAACACCAATAAGTAAAGCAGAAATTGAGTCGTACATAAATGGCCCCAAGTTTATCCAACTTAAGTGACCAATAAATGGACACAGAGAAACCATTTCCCCCCCCCAATCAACTGGAAAAGGCAAAAAGATGGCTTTGTGAGTAAGATGTGGTGCTACTTTAAGATGGAGGTTGGATATGGACTCAAGTGCCTGGGCCCAAGTGTGGCCCTGCTTGGGGCTGTTTCACTGCAGAGGACTCTCCCCTCCCAACATGCAGGCTGGTTTGTCTTGAATCCAGCACAGCTGTTAGGGGTCTCCAGACCCCGCCCATCTCCCTGCTCTGCAGTTGCCTCACATTAGCTGCTGAGCTTGGCATTTGGCAGTGGTGGAACCCCCAGGGTGCTATCAGGTGAAGCCAGGAGAGGAGGAGGAAAGACGTGGTGCAATGGAAGGAGGTGGGCGTGAGGGGCGCAACCACTTGCATTCTTGCTCCAGTTCTGCCACTTCGAAACCACATGACCTGGGACAAGTCAATAGTTTGAGCCTCAGGCCAGGGAAAGAGTAATTATTAGTTGCTTATATGTATCTCATTGGAATATTAAGACCATGACATCAAATTGAAATGGCTGACATGAGAGTATTCTAAGTTAGGGAGGGGAAAGCTTTGTTTTGTCCACGGCTTTAGAGCACAGAGCCTGACCCATAGCTAGCGGGGTGTTCAGGAAAATGTCTGTGAACAAAAAATCTTTCTCCCCTGGAGGTAAAGAATGGGATCAGGAAAGAGCACACGGAGACTTCAAAGGTGGAGGTGACATTCTATGTCTATAGCAATCGAGAAGTTACATGCTTCATTAGTACTCTGTGTGTTTGCATGTTAAACATTCTTTTGTATGCAAAATTAAACTCAAAATGGACTAAAGACCTAACTGTGAGACCTGAAACCATAAAAATCCTTGAAGAGAGCACAGGCAGTAATTTCTCTGATATGAGCTATAGCAATATTTTTCTAGATATGTCTCCAGAGGTGAGGGAAACAAAAGTAAAAATAAACTTTTGAGACTACATCAAAATAAAAAGCTTCTGCACAGCAAAGGAAACAACCAACAAAACTAAGAGCCAACCTACTAAATGGGAGAAGATATTTGCAAATGAGATATCTGTTAAAGGGTTAGTATCCAAAATATATAAAGAACTTACACAACACCTAAAAAACAAATAATCTAATTTAAAAATGGGCAGAAGACATGGATATTTCCCCAAAGAAGATATCCAGATGGCCAACAGACACATGAAAAGATGCTCAACGTCACTCATCCTCAGGGAAATACAAATCAAAACTACAATGAGATATCACCTCACATCTGTCAGAATAGCTAAAATCAAAAACACAAGAACCAAGTTTTGGCCAGGATCTGGAGAAAGAGGAACTCTTGTGCAGTTTTGGTGGGAGTGCAAACATGATGCAGCCACTATAGAAGGTAATATGGAGTTTCATCAAAATTAAAAATAGATCTAACCTATGATCTGTAGTCACACTACTGGGTATTTACCCAAAGAATACAAAAACATTAATTCAAAAGGATACATGCACCCCTATGTTTATTGCTGCATTATTTATAATAGCCAAATTATGGAAGCAGCCCAAGTGTCCATCAATAGATGAATGGGTAAAGAAGAAGTGATACACACACACACACACACACACACACACACAAACTCACACACACCATGGAATCTTATTCAGCTATAAAAAAGAATGAAATCTCACCATTTGCAACAACATGGTTGGAGCTAGAGGGTATTAGGCTAATTGAAATAAGTAAGTCAGAGAAAGACAAATACCATATGCTTTCACTCATATGTGGAATTTAAGAAACAAAACAAATGAACAAAGGACAAAATAAAAGAGAGAGAGAAACAAACCAAGAAAAGGACTCTTAACTACAGAGAACAAATTGATGGTGACCAGAGGGGAGGTAGGGGAGGGATGAGTTAAATAGGTGATGGGGACTAAGGATTGCACTTGTGGTGAGCACTGGATAATGTATAGAATTGTTGAATCACTATATTGTACTCCTGAAACTAATATAACACTGTATGTATGTTAACTATACTGGAATTAAAATAAAAATCAAAAAAATATTTTTGTATGTATTCAACATCTCATTAAGTACTTAAAACATTAATGCAAAAAGAAAATAGTAGAGAGAAAAAAGCCCTCTAAAGCACCTTGGCGAAAGAAGACAGTATTATTATAAATCTTGATGTTGCTTCTGCATGAGCATTAAAACCGTTCGGAATGACCTCACTTAATTCATCAAGGTCCTATGTTTTAGTCAAGCATTGTTGAAGGTAGAGGAATTTGTGGAAAGAAGTTTATACCAGAAACCAAGACTTGGCGAGATCTACTTTTTAAAGAGTGCATATGTGGGCTAATATTCTCATTTGAGTTCACTTTTGAAAGCCGGCTTTCACTCATGTGTGTGTCACACGTGTGCCTAGTGAAGGTAAAGTACAGGTAAACGTCAAGGCTTTGCTTGTGCAGTGGCCTGCCTTGCTTCACCTTACTAGTTCCTACACGTCATTCAAGACCTACCCCAGGTGTCATCCTTTCCAGGAAGTTCCTCTGAATCACCAGTTGACATCCTGCCACCTTAGCACATCGATCACAGTTGTTCTCAATCAAGGGTGATTTTGTTCCTGAGGGGACACTTGACAATGTCTAGAGACAGTTTTGATTGTCACAACTGGGTCAAGGGCGGACGGTATACCAATGGCATCTACTGGGTAGAGGCCAGGGATGCTCCCTGCGCATCCTGCAAGGCACATCTCAGCCAGCCCCACAAGGAATTACCTGATCGAAAATGCCAATAGTACCACTCTTGAACCCTGCTTGATGGTATGAAATTTTCTCTGTGTGTCTCACCGAGACTCAAGCTCACCATGGACATCGACCTTGTTGATTTAGCCTTTCATCTGCCGCTTGGAACTGCTTGGAACACACACACACACACACACACACACACACACACACACACACACACACAGGAATAAGCAAAGTGCTTTGGGAGAACTGATTATTAGGTTGAACCAAATGAAGTTGCTGACATTCTACCTTTTTGACTGGAAAAACAGCAATTTTGTATGGTGCATCCACAAGTGTGGTTTAACCTAAATACTTTGGACTGAGCTGGGGGTGGTGATCAGACTTCACCGAGGAGGAGAGACACAGGAAGTACTTATTTCAGATCTTGCCTCCTCTGTTGCATAAAAACAAGGACCAAATTTTTTACTTTGTATTTGTACCCAATTTTACTTCTTTGTAGTGTCTCCCCCTACATCATACTTCCCAGGAGAGTACCTTGTATGTATGTATGTATGTATGTATGTATTTAAATTTTTAAAATTTATTTGACAGAGAGAGAAGGAGAGCACAAACAGAGGGAGTGGCAGGCAGAGGGAGTGGGAGAAACAGGCTTCCCACTGAGCAGGGAGCCTGATGCGGGGCTCGATCCCAGGACCCTGAGATCACGATGTGAGCTGAAGGCAGACGCTTAACCGACTGAGGCACCCAGGTGCCCTGAGAATACCTTGTATTTAGAAGGCACTAGTAATTTTTTGTTGACTAAGGTTCAGGTATACTATTTATCCTTCAAGTTGTTTTTAGTTGAGCCCCAGGGAACTCTAAAGAACAGTGTTTATTTATTTTTTTAAAGAGTTTATTTATTCATTTGACAGAGTGAGAGACAGTGAGAGCAGGAACACAAGCAGGGGGAGTGGGAGAGGGAGAAGCAGGCTTCCCGCTGAGCAGGGAGCCCGATGCGGGGCTCAATCCAAAGACCCTGGGACCATGACCTGAGCTGAAGGCAGACGCTTAACGACTGAGCCACCCAGGTGCCCCGAAAGAACAGTGTTTATAAGCACAAAGTATGCAGTTTTCCTGATGGCAGTAGGCACAAGAAAACATAGTCCCCCCATGTCATCCTGAACCACAGCCTGTCAGAGGAGCCAAAATGGAAACTGTCAGGAGCTAAAATCCCAGAAGCATGGCTGGTGGCCATCTGTATGGACATATGACCCTGGCGTGTTGGGCAGCCCTGCACATACCCAGCCCATGAGCCTTGGCCACTTACCTCGTGTTCTGGAACAGGTGGTGAAAGATAAACATTTCAAAGCTGGACTCAGAACTTGGCACAGTCCCACTTTCAACCACATGCCAACCAGAAAACTCTGGAAAACTCAACTGTTTATAAGGGTCAAACTTCAGTAACCCTGCTAAAGTCTGGGTCCAGGTATCCACCCAGTCTTTTGAAAGAATTGCCCAGAAGCTCATTGGCTGACTGGCTGGATGTCACCAGGGGAGTACAGTCTCTGCTTGTGTGGAACCTGGCAGCTCAGACACGGCCCCACAGCTCAGAGGCTCGCAGCCAAGAAGATAAGCCCAGGGTAGCCCGGTAGGCTATCCAACCATCTGCCAGCTGGACTGACTCGGGGCCACTGGTGACCTCTGCAATGACACCAGACACCAGTAGCAAGACAGCCTGGGATCCAACATGCTTCTCCTTTCCTTTTTATGCAACTCCTAGAGAGTAGAGATGGCTCCTACCCTTTCAAATGCAGCAGTAGCCCCAAGGACATTTATTCATGTGGATCTCAGTTGATGTTTGAATCCCATCCCAATCAGACATTGTAGTCAGAGCCATGGAATAAAACACTTGATTCTAGATTAAAGAAAGCAAGTTCTAGAGGCAGAGGATTATTTTAATTAAAGAAGAATTCAGACCATGAGATAGCCTTTCTTTAGCTATTTTCACCTAGGTATATCTTTTGTTTTAACACTGGTTCATGGGGAAAGGATCTGTGGAAATTTGATAAGCTGATGTTTATGAGCTCAGACTCTTTGAAATTGATCTATGAGACTTGGTGAGGCGAGAGGGCTTCCACCATTTCCTTAGGGAAACTTTTGAAACCCCATAAGTTTCCAGCATTTGTCATCCCATATATTTCACTGTCCTTCAGATTTAAAAATGCTGTAACTGCGGCGATTGTTTTGTGTGGTCAGCCTTTCCCAAAGGTACCCACTTTCTTTTTTTTTTTTTAAGATTTATTTATTTGAGAGAGAGTGAGAAAGAGAGGGAGCTTGAGTGGGGGGAGGGGCCTAGGGAGAAGGAGAGAGAGAATCTTAAGCAGACTTCACGCCTAGCACGGAGCCCAACACAGGGCTCGATCTCACGACCCTGAGATCATGATATGAGCTGAAACCAAGAGTCAGACACCCAACTGACTGAGCCACCCAGGTGCCCCAAAGGTACCCACTTTCTACTTCCTCCTGTGGAGTATGCTCTCGGTAGAACTTGCCAGTCCTTTCTTATGATGAGGGGAATTTTATGTGAAATGAAATTAAAATACTAATAAGGAAGACTTCATTTTAATTTGTGTTTTGGGACAGAGAGAAATACTCTTCTTTGGTATAACCATCAGAAATCTTACCAACTGATAAATGGAGCTTCATTTCTCGACACTGCATGTTAAAGCCGCCAATGTTTCAGGGCGCCTGGGTGGCTTAGTCAGTTGAGCAGCAAACTCTTGACTTAGGCTCAGGTCATGATGTTGGGGTCCTGGGACTGAGCCCTGCGTCAGTCTCCGCACTCAGGGGGAGTCTGCTTCAGAATTCTCTCTCTCCCTCGGTACCCCCTCTCTAAAATGAATGAATAAATCTTAAAATAAAAAAAAGCCACCAGTGTTTCAAGCGCAGGGGCCATATTTGATTCCCCTCTTGCCCTCCCATTCCGGCCGGTACGATAAATATTTGTTAAAGGACTACGTGTTCCCCATACCATTTCTAGCTTTCATTTTTTTATACTACTATTATAGTAAGTCTGAAACTTTTAGAGAGTTCAAACCCACAGTTTGATAAGTAAAATTATCTTTCATGTTTTGTAAAGTTTTCTGACCTAAGCAATGTCTTACAGTTAAGGAAATATCTTTTTAAAAAAAATCTTTCTAATTAATCTGTACTAGAGGCTCCTGAGAATCCTATTTGATCATGTCTAGACTTTGTTGCAATTAGTACTTAAAGCATTTTCTCCAAAGGTTACAGGGATAATTGCAGTGGTATGCTAGAGGTAGCTCGTATTAACTCTTGGGATCCGACTCTGAACCATCTCTTCTCAACTCTGTGCCCAGTGACCTTACATTGGTACCTTGAAATCAGCTCTGGAGGAGTATTTACACCAGGAAAATTGGAAAATTCTACAAACCAGAGCTCCCCCCCTCCCCGGGAAAGCTGTTTTTTAAACATTTACTACTGGGGCGCCTGGGTGGCTCAGTCAGTTAAGCGTCCAACTCTTGGTTTTGGCTCAGGGTGGTGAGAGTGAGCCCTGAGTAGGGCTCCGTGCTCAGTGAGGAGTCTGCTTGGGTTTCTCTCTCTCCTTCTCTGTCGGCCCCTCCCCCCAGCTCTCACTCTCTCTCTCTCTCTAAAATAAACAAACAAACAAACATTTACTACTATTTCACTGAATACTTGTTTCAAATATGTAACTGTGGTATGTTCCCTATGTCATGATTTTTTAAATTGGTTTTCTCATTGAAAAAGGCAATATATGCATGGGTGTCAGATACAGTAGAAGCTTGTTAAAGATAGATCTACCAGTATAGTGGTTTAAATATGATAGAAATTTGGGGTGCCTGGGTGGCTCAGTCACTTTAGCATCTGCCTTCAGCTCAGGTCATGGTCCCAAGGTCCTGGGATCGAGTCCTGCATCTGGCTCCCTGCTCAGCAGGGAGCCTGCTTTTCCCTTTCCCTCTGTCTGCCACTCCCCTTGCTTGTGCTCTCTCTTTCTCTGTCAAATAAATAAATAAAAATTTTAAAAATAAACATATAAATAAATAAGATAGAAATTTGATTTTTTTCCTCAGGTAAAGGTCGAGAAATAGGCTCCCCAGATTTGATAAGGTAATGCTCTTATCCTCAATATATTGCTTTTGTCTTTAGGTCCAAGGTGGCTGCTTGAGCTCCTGCCATCATGTCTACATCCAAGCAATCCAGAGGGAAAAGGATTAGGGTAAACTTTATCCATTCTTTTTAAGGACATGGCCCAGAATTTGCACATATCCTTTCTGCCCTCATTCTGCTGGCTAGAACTTAGTCACATGGTCATACCTACTACCGAAGAGGCTGGGAAGTACACTCTCTAGGTGGGCTCCCATATGCCCAGCTAATGCTCAGGATTTCTATAATTAAAGGAAGAAGGGGAGAATGGGTATTGGTTGGCCAGCTAAAGTGTAAAAAGTTCAAGTGACAGGAAAAGGCAGACAGTGAGAATTAGTATCCTCCCCTCCCATTCTAGCTTCTGGTCTTCCTTCCTACAGGGAGTTTCAGAAGCTTCCTATGCATAGAATAGCAGCTGTGTATATATGCTCTCTTGGGAGACCATCTGCCCCAAAGGACTCAGGTATCTAAGTAACCTGGGTTTTAATCCCAGTTCCACAGCTGACTAGCTATGTGAACTTGGGCGATATATTTAACCACTGTGCTACAGTTTCTCCATATATAATATGGAGATCATATTTGTACCTATCTCTCTGGGTTCTTGCGAGGACCAAATTATGATTATATACTTGGTGTTTCTTTTTTTTTTAAGATTTTATTTATGTATTACAGATAGAGAGCATGAGGTGGGAAGGTCAGAGGGAGAAGTGGACTCCCATGATCCTAGGACCCTGGGATCATGACCCGAGCCAAAGGCAGACGCTTAACTGACTGAGCCACCCAGGCGCCCTATATACTTGGTGTTTCGATCAGTTCTTAACACATAGCAAGCACTCAGATGTGGGATGTTGTTATCATTATACTTGTATCAATTTAATAACGGATATTTACTTACATTGGTAGGTAAAGCATTGATTTTATTAGTCTCAAATTTATGGGCTCCTTGGCACTTTTGCTCAGATTTATCTACTCTCATGATAGAAGAAACAGGTAGGTTCTGGAGTTAGAAGACTTGCATTTGAACCCAAAAGCCATTGGATTTGATTAGTATTTGAATCCATCATATAAGCTCCCTGAGCCTGGATTTTCTAATTTTTAAAATAGGAAAAATAACACGTACCTCCCAGGGTTGCTATGAAGATCAAATCAGAGCACGTACATGGGACTAGGTCACAACTACTAAGCACTGCATATTGCTATCTATGGCCATAGCCATGTCATCGTTATTCCATATCAAGCCAGAGAATCATCAAGTTGGGAAGACTTTTAGGGTGATTTGGTCCACTGGCTATGTGGTTGAGATTATAGGACAGACCTCTCGAGCACCTGCTCAGCTCACCCACAGAGACAGCTTGCCAGCAGGTACAGATACCTCTGTTGAACTGGTTCTTTTCCATCTCCCTCCACTGCCGCCTCTGAAGGCCAGGCCAAGTGAACACCATCTCTTACTGGGACTAAAGCAATGGCCTCTGAAATGGTCTCCGTTGTTCAGATTCTGCCCCTAGTTCAACCATCCTTCACACAGCTGTCAGTCATCTTTGAAAAACAACAAAGCAAAAGGCCTGATACTATGTGACTCCTCTGCTTAAGAACATTTAATGGACTTCCATGTTCGGGGACACAGTGAGCTAGGCTCTGGCATGACCCTCCATGGTACATTCTCTAAGAATCCTCCAAGTATCAAAGACCCTGGTGGGATAATGAGTCGTGAGGTAGGCCCAAATCTGGGTAAAAGTGGAAAGCCAGAGCACTAAACAGAGGGTGGGAGTCACTTTTCTTCTGAGGAGATTTGCTGTAATTGGTAAAGTCTGTAACACACACTAGCATCTGGCAATGATACTCAAAATGGCATCAACAAAACCAACCCTGGGCCAGATCTAGCCTTCGGATTGCCTGTGTGCCTGGGGCGAGAGGTGATGGTAGCTGGTACTGCCCAGAGGCCCTCCACTCGTGCTTATTAACATTGCACACTCCCCTGATGTTGACTCTCACACTTCCCCAGGCCCCTGGCTGTGGGCTGACTACCTAGGGAGGCTTCATAGCAGAAAAGAGTTAGAGTTCTTTGCCTTCTTAGTGTTCTTGAGTTCTCAGGTTTCTTTGCTCTTCCGCATTTTCTGAGCCATTTTTCTCTTTTCAGGCAAGGTGCCCAATGCCTCATGGCTTGTGATTCCTCTGCACTTTTCAGGAAGCGCACATCTGGTCTGTAGGGCACATCCTTGGTTGCCCGGGCTCCCCTACCAGGGGCTTGGAGCGGGCTGGTAGCAGAGACATGAGACGCCCAGGCAGGCAACCTCTGTGTTGACTGAAAGGCTCAGGGCTTTTAAAGTAGGAATCTTAGTGTTCCAGTTTCTTGGTACCCCAGCTTAACAGAGGGTGTGTCATGCTCCTGGACAACAGGAAAGGACAAAAATCCAAGAAGGAAACAGGGAAGGTCTGGGAGGCAAATGGTTAGATGTTAAGAGTGTGGACTTTAGGATGCGGAGAGGGTTAAGACTGAATCCTGGCTCTGCCACTTGGTAACAATGTGACCTTTGCCAAATTATTTAAGCTCCAATTCCTTCCTCTGTAAAACAGGAAAAATAAGATACTAGGTTGAACGACATGAAATTGCTTTCCTGTAAGTCAAAAGGTCAAATACTGGTGATTTCATATGGGCTTACCCCAATATGGTCCCTTCCTCATAGGGTTGCTGAGGACGAAAGGAGATCATTTATGGAAGAGGGCATAGCACAGGTTTTGAGGACTATTTGAGCGGAGAACTGAGGCAAGTGGCTAAGCAAGCCAGGCAGAAGGAATGGTAAATGCAAAGCGTCTGATGCAGGGGCATGCTCGAGAGTATTCCCACAGCAGCAAGGAAAGGAGTGGGGCTGGAGCCTGTGAGGGAGGGAGGCCGGGGTAGGAGGGGGTTCCGGCGGCTCGGCTGGAGCCCACAATGCCATGCGGGCTGTCGGGAGCCGGGTGTGAGTGAATCCTAATGAGGAAAGTAAGAGCGGCTATGTGCTGTGAATGATGTTCCGCATATTCACACGGCCCACAGCAAGTGCTCAATAAACAGAAGTGAAAGAAGCTGAGGGTGTAGATGGCATGTAGATGAAGGAGAGAAAGAGAAGAAGGAGCAGGAACTCTAACTGAAAGGGTGGGGCAGCGCAAGGCGGGACTTCCTGGGGAGGACAAGCATCGCGTGCTCGTGTGCTCCCTCCCGGGCGCTGGAAGCAAGGACCCTCAGGACCCTGGATAAGGAGAACTTTGCCCTGGGCCCAAGATGAACAGGCGCGTCATGGCCCGGGACTCATCCTTCACTGGCGGCAGGCCAGGAAGGTGGTCCTAAGTAATGTAAAGGCAGTAAATTTAGCACACTTAGCAGTTAAGCACACAGGGTCTGGACTCAGCTCTACTAGTTACTAGTTATGTGACATCGGGCAGATTATTGAACCACTCTGACCCTTGGTTTCTTCTTCTGTAAAGTGGGCAGAAGGGCGTCACCTACCTCATAGAGTTGCATGAGGATTAAATGAGATAACTCAAGCAAAGCGCATAGTAAGCACTCAGTAATTTTTACTATTTCCGGGATCAAATGTATGGGATGCTGGTAAAGCACCTCCAAAGATGTTCCAAGCCCATTAACCACTACTTATTGTTAGGGACTCATGTGAGACACAAATTCTATGTCAGAAGAAACCTAACACACACCTCTAAGGTCCAGGAAATCCTGGATAGGAAACCGAAGGCCTTGAAGACATGCTTCAAATCAAGTGTTGGGATTTGGAGAGAGAAAGAAAATGTGAGAAGCGCTTGGAGAATTATATTTTGCAAAATGGGATTTAGGTTTTTGGGACCACGAGTTAATAAAGAAGAATCAATATTTTCTCGCTTGAGACAGAATGCAAGGAGGAAAGGGGGTGGTGTGTGCTGAAACAGCCCTGTGCACGCCCCTCATTTAAAGCCTTCCATCCCCTGCAACAGCAGTAAGGGTCCACTTACCCCTATACAGAAACTCAGGACTTCAAGAGGCAGAGCTGAGAAGGAAATCAGTCTGGCTGAAGGCAATATTCCTGCTCTTAAGATGTGACCATAAAAGAGGTCACCACTGGGAAGAGGAGCAGAATACTTACGGCCTGATATCTGTGTGAATAATAAAGGAATCTCAAGTATGACACCTAGGAGTTAAGATTCTTTTAGCTGCAAGAAGCAAGATTCGATTAGAGCCAGCTGAAACAAACAAACAAACAAATACAATCATTATTTTTGGTAGGGGAGAATTCCAGGCAAAATTGACCAACTACATTTCAGAAGGAACAGAAATTGGGGATCCAAGTAGCAGGCATTTATTATTTTTGGAGAACTGCCGCTTATGTAACAGTACAAGGGCTGGCTCTCTTGCTTCAAAATTCCTGATTTCTGAGAAAGAGAACCTAATTGGCCCAGCTCAGGTTAGGGGCGGGGCCTACCGCACACACGTGACTGCGGGGGAGGGTTCCGCCTGGATCTGGGGGGCGTCAGAAGAGATGGGATCTCTGGAGTTGTGCAGGCGCCTCCAGGGCCGTCCGAGGCACCTGTTGGTTTCAGATTCACATATGGGATCTGGCCACTGAAGAATAAACCTTCATTTTTTCTTAAAAATAATGTAGTCATTTTTGAGTTTTAATAAACCTCATCATCTGAATGTATTAAGTGCAATTTAGAAACAGCACAGGCCATACAGATGACATTGAGGTCAAACTGTGGATCTAGGTGGTAATTCAGGGAGTCCAGGTTGTAATTGTATGGCGTGAGGTCACTACTGTTCTGGTGACACAACCTGGAGAGGGGGTCGTGGGGTGGGGAACCCATTTCTGGGGACACCATCTGAAATTTTACTTTCTAAATTACAAAGGTGTGTTGGAAGTTACATTATAGGAAATTTAGAAAGAGGAGAAAACATCACCCACAATCCCACTACCTTCATTCCATCATGTCTCTTGCCACTGTAGATGCCCCAACAGTGTTCATACAGTTTTTTAGCCTGCTCTTTTCATCGTCATGAGCATTTCTCTGCCACTCATAGTCTTCACAACCGTGACCTTTAACAGAGACATACTAAGAATGTACTTTGTGTAAAAGACTTGAGAGGAAGTAAATTGGCATTGTTGTCAAGAAAATACTGACCTATATGAAAAAATCCTAAAACCCGATGCCAACCGCCAACCTACCGGATTTCTAGGGGCCACCTGTTCCTGAATTCATAGCCACGCCCTTCCTGTCCATCCTGCTATGGGATTGCCAGGTCTGCTGCTCCACGGTGGGAGTGCGCCAAGCATAGAAAGCAAAGTTGGTGGGGCAGGAATGAGGGGTTGAGTCCATGCTGATCGAGGTGAGGCCAGGGGGAGGAGGGAGGTCAGAGGGAGGAGGGAGGCCAGAGAGAAGAAGGAGGGAAGGGAGAAGGAGGAAGCTATGACCCCCCCCCCACCCCCACCAGGGGCCAGCCCGGAGCAGGACCCAATGAAAAGGGCAGAGATGGGGCACACAGGGATTCTGGCCTCAGAGGGAGGAAAAGGAGAATCCGCAGTATGAGAACTGCTCCCGCCAAAGAAAGAGCACTGGTTCTGGTGAAGGAAAAGGTCAAGGAGCACAGAGGAGGCTGAGGGAGGTCTGGTCAAGATGCCCCGGGGGCTGCAGATCCACAGCAGAATGTCTGCCGGCCTCCCAGCCAGCATCTTCTTCCTCCTGTCCCGCCTCTCACCCACCCTCAGCACTGTCCCGACGCCAGGTCACCTCTTGTTTTTAGGAGATCCGGGGTGCTTTGTGTCCCCTGGGAGCCCTCCTTGGGAAAGGCCACTCTTCTCCAGACAGCCCGTGCTTTGAGGCCCAGCAGATGCGGCCTCCCCGGGGTCTGGAGCCCGTGCAGAGGGCTGAGAAGCCCCTGGGTGTGGTCTTCATCCACAACTTTGACATAGCACGTGTCACTGTTCCTGTATGAGCTGTTTCTCTTCTCCCCAAACATGTAAGTGAGCTGCAAAGACCACTGACAAGCAATCATTTGTTTGGCCTCTCTAAATAGCGTATGAGAGGGAAGGGAAGAGGGCTGGGACAGAAAACGTCACATGTGGGAATGCCAGTGTTGGGGAAGAGGGAAAACGGGGGGTTGAGAGAAGGCACCAAAGGGAAGCCAACAGTGGAGGAAAGATCACGTGGCCCCAGTTCAGCCTTGGAGGGGCGAAGCGATGTCAAAGCCAGGGGGTCTTAGGATGCATCCCTGAGGTTAGAGGAGAGCAGAGGGAATCAGGTCAGAGGATCCCACTGGCCTTTTCTCTAGCCTGGGGCCATCGGAAGCCCTAAAACTTATGATCGTGTAGGGTGGTGAGTATAGTTCAGCATCTCACAAGAGTCCCTTAAAGCTGCCAGCAGATTTGCGGGGGGGGGGCAATTTTTGATTTTCTGGAAGGAGGGTCCAGAGCCCGCTTCACGGGCAGTTGTCTGTAGGAGCCGAGACCTGTCTAGGGAGGGTGGGCAGCTTGGAGATGGTGGGGAAGCCAGCTGGGGTGAATGGTCCCGGGTGGGTCTAGACTGGGCATGGGGGCTCAGATGGCCCCTGATAAGCAAATAAGAGGCCCGAGAGAAAGAGGATCCAGAAAGAGCCAGAAAGGTGAGGGGCAAACCAAGAAAGAGTTTTATAGCAACCAGGAGAGATGGGAGTTTAATAAAGAGGGAGTGAGTAACAGGGCTGGAAAGTCAACGGCTGCGAGTGTCTGCCGGCTGGGAGAAACTGGGAGGCGAGTGGTGTCCTCAGTTCCTACACTGGTGTGGTGGGAAACCGGAGGGAATGGGCTGATGCAGACGCACAAAGCACTGGAGAGAGTGAGGGCCTTTGCTTTGCAAAGGGGGCCAGGACACTTGCTGGGAGCTGGATGTAGGATCACGAGAGTTATTGTTCCTTGAGTTTTTGACGAGGTGACAGGCAGATGGAAAGAAGCCAGCGCAGGCCAGATAAAGGCTCAGGAAAGAGGATGGAGAGTGTGGAAGCCAGGAGCCCCGCTCCCGGGGCAGGGAAGGAGGGAGTCAAGGGAGTGCAGCCTGTTCACCTGCACAGAGGCTGAGAGTTGAGGTCCGTCATGCCCAGTGACCTCCACTTTGCCCGTGGAGTAGACAGAGCAGCGTCTGCTCAGGGAGACTGGTCCAGGGTGGGGTCCGCTGGGGAGGCCCAACCGCACTGGAGGCCACGCATGTGCAGGCATGCCCGTCGTGCCGCCTGGGTGCTCTGTCCAGCAGTGAGACCGGCCGGGGGCAACCCCTATGATCAGCCTGATTCCCCTGTCTGGCCTCCCCAGGTCCCAGCCCTTCCTGTCGACCCACTGCCTCTTCAGGAACCTGTTCCAGGCTGATCAGGTTGTGTGTGTGTGTGTGCGTGTGTGTGTGTGTGTGTGTGTGTGTATTTCACAAAAGCCCTGCAACACTTCATTGCCTGAAATGAGTTTTGTCTCCTGTGAAAGTTCTCATCATGTTGATGCCAAACCTGCTTCCCAGACAGTCGGTATTTTGGGGTCGCAGCAACTTCCACAACAACTGTTCTCTAAATCTACCTCCCAAAATCAGACCAATTGAGACCTGAGTCCTGTTTCTGCTCCTCACCAACTGTATATCCTTGGGCAGAGTTTTACCTAATGGTACTCTACCTCAGTTTCCTCAACTGTAAAATCAGAAGGATAATACTGTCTTAGGGGGTTGTTGAAGGATTAAATTAGAAGGTGTGCAAAGCATTTTGTGCAATGTGTGACCCATGGTGCAAGGTGAATAACTGGTCACCATCATGACAACGTATTAACGACCGTCATCTTTGTAAGATTGATAACAGTTCTTCAAATATTTAAAGTCAGCTGTGTTTCCACTAAACTCTTTTCCAGCTTAAAGATCCTCAGTTCTTTTAACATTTTCTCCTGGGGGCAAGGTTCAAATAGCAGCTCTGTCAGAGGGGAGAGAGTCCCATGTCCCTGGAGGAATTCAAGCAGAACATGAAGGGACACTCAGCAGTGATGCTGTACAGGGACTTGAACTTTTTCTTTTTTTTAAAGATTATTTATTTATTGGGGTGCCTGGGTGGCTCAGTTGGTTAAGCGACTGCCTTTAGCTCAGGTCATGATCCCAGGGTCCTGGGATCAAGCCCTGCATCGGACTCCCTGCTCGGCCGGAAGCCTGCTTCTCCCTCTCCCACTCCCCCTGCTTGTGTTCCCTCTCACGCTGTCTCTCTCTCTCTCTCACTGTCAGTTGAATAAATAAACAAATAAAATCTTTAAAAAAAAAAGATTTTATTTATTTATTTATTTGAGAGAGCACAAGTGAGCAGTGGGGAGGGGCAGAAGGAGAAGCAGGCTCCCCACTGAGCAGGGAAACTGATGCAGGATGCAGGATGCAGGATGCAGGATGCGGGTTGTGGGATGTGGGGCTCTGAGATCCAGGACCCCGAGATCATCACCTGAGCCGAAGGCAGCTGCTTAACCGACTGAGCCACCCAGGAGACCCCAGGGACTTGAACTTCTGATTGAGGCTTAAGCTGGAAAACCCTAGGGATCCTTTCCAACCTCATGGTCTCCCAACCTGCTGACTTAAAAAGCAAGTTCAGGAAATAGAGTGCGCAATAAACACTACTTCCTATCATAATAGTTACCACTGTCAAGGCCAAGGCTTCCAGACTCTAAAATCAGTGCAGAGGGTCTAACCAAATCACGAAACATCAGCAGCATCCTGCTTGATTCCTAGGGCTTACAGGTGTGTGAAGTGTTACTTTTCTTGATAAGCATCAGGCAATAGTTAGATGACGCTTATTCTTGAGTTCGGCATGTCTCATGTGGGTTCATTTCCTTCATAAAAACTACGAGGAAGGTCCTGCTGTTATCCCCATTTGACAGAGGAGAGACCGAGGCTCCGGAGGTTAAGTGACACACCCAAGGCCACCACGCTGGTGAGTGTGGGAGCAGCACCAGAACCAAGGCGCTCCGGCTTCAGAGTCCTTTTCTGACCACTGAGCTATACTACATGTCTGTGGACGCTGCGAACTGCAAACCTCTCACGCTGAGGTTGTGGGCCATTTCTCAAAAGAACTCCAGCCACTTAAACTCATTTTGTGGCTGGAAAGGAATCTTTGAAATCTCTTTGTTCAGCCCCCATCTTACAGATGAGGACCCTGCGACCTGGGGGAGTGTGGGGACTTGCCCTGAGCCCACGGCTCTTGCACCCACCGCGCTGCGCATCCCTGTCGCTTCTCTTCCAGGGGGGTAGGCCCCTTCTCTGGCCTTGACAAATGCTGGCGGAGAAGACTGGGGTACAGTGCCCTCATCACAGACACTCGTGTTTCCGACCCACCGTCACAGGCCTTGTCTGAGCCTTTGAAGAGCAGTAAACTCCGTCCCTGGTAGTTCAGTAGAGGCCCCGCTAACTGGGCAGCCTAACTCAAGAACTGGCCCTTCCCGGCCAGACCGAGAAGGCTTTGTCCTGGTCTGCCCTGCCTCCAGCTTTCGGGCTGAAATCCAATAAACGACTTCACCACTAGGGAAGTGTTAGGAGCAAATTGGGAATTCTTTATCAGAGACACAACTTGATTGGGAACCACTCCGGATGACTAATTATGACTTCAAGGGGAATTCGCCCAGTGGTTACAGCGTTGGAAGAGGTATTCTTTGCATATAAACTGGGCCATCTCACAGCTCTGAATCTAATAATTTAATTAGCCCCGTAGATAGTTAGACATTATAGAAGTCAGGGCAGCATGTCAAATAGACAGTTTTACCGTGGCTGCGCGGGGAGGCTTCATCCTCCACGTACGTGGGGGAGCAGCCACCTCGTGCTGCCAAGCAGGTGCAACCCCGTGGGGCTCTCCAGGCCTGTCACCTCCTGGAATCTCACCACGGACCCGTTTTCCCTTTGATTTGAGCCTGGAAAACGCTTCAGTGCAGCTCTCAAGATTTTAAAAATTAATCGCATTCATTTCACTTTTTATGGAATTTTAAAAACATACACAAATGCGGCAAGAAGGGTAATGAGGCCCCCTGTACTCAACACCCAGCCTCAAGCATCGTCTTGCTGATTCATCCAGTCTTCCACAAACAAACGATTTTGTTGAATTGTCTGTTCACTTTTGCTGGAATATTTCAAAGTGAGTTCCAGACGACATATCATTTCACTTGTAAATACGACAGGAATTATCTCTAACCACTAAGTACTTTAATAAAAACATAACATGATCCTGTTATCACACCTAACATTACCAAGAACTTTTCAACATCATCTAATACCCTGCTGCTAAGATATAATAACAATATCCTGGGATTCAATTATTGTCCAATTGGCCCAATTTTCCCCAGTTGTCTCCAAAAATGCCATTTTGCAGTTGGTTTCTTTGAATGGACTCCAAATAAGCTACACACTTTGCATTTCTTAAATCCCATCAAATCTCTAACAATTCCCTTCCCACCCTACCCCGATTTTATGCCTTTTATTTGTTGAAAAACCATTTATTTGAGCAAAATTTATTTGTTCATTTGTCCTATAGTTTCCCTGACTCTGGGTGGGCTGGTTGCATCTGGTGTCATTTTACATGTTCTCTTTCCCCTGGGTTTCCTATCAAATCAAGTCTAGAGACTTGATTGGAGTCAGGCTCAATTTTTTACTTTTACTTTTTTGCAAGAATTCTTCATAGGCAGTTCTGGGATCTTCCTATGATGTGATCTCTAGAGGTCCATAATGCCTGGTAGACTCAACCTTAGTGGGATTCAGATTGGTCAGGGACTTCAGGGAAGTTTGGCCTGACCCACCCGTCACGAAGTCCCCATCATGTCCAGGTCTGTTCCTTAATTAGGAGCTGCCCGCTCAACTAGACTTACCAGAGGCTTTAAAAGAGATCAGCTCAGTTCTCGTTAGTGGTGATTTTTCAAGTCTAGCATCAGATTTCTTTTGCTTTATCATTCTGTGTGCTGTTCTGAAGACTCTGCCCTCTTACCCAGAAATGCTTCCCCCCAGGAGAGCTACTCTAACCTCCTGTGCTCTCTGTTCCTGGTGAGCTGAGGTCTCCGGGTGGGGAGTTTTACTTTACACAGAAGCCAATTCTAGAACTCCACTAGCAATCCCAAATTGATTCAACCAGAAAAATCAACATTTTTTATTTCCTTTTCTTTCTTTTTCCACTCCCTTCCTCCCTCTCTTGGTGATTTTGGATAGAGGAGACAAGGGGTGTGTTCACAGAAAGTCTGAATACTCAAGTTCCTCACATCTTGCCCCACAGATCAAGTTGACATTTGTTGAGCACGTCCGTGTAACTGCTCCATGCAAAATATGTCCCATGTATGACTTTACTGGATCCCCACAACCTCCTTCTGATGCAAGGTATTCTTTCGAGACCCATTTTTCAGATGGAAAAGCTGAGATTCCAACAGACTTAGAATCTAGAGCCCTTGCTCCAAGCCACCACGTCACAGTAGCTCCCAAACATATGCAGGGAGCTCTGTTAGGTTTGTTTGCCTGTTTGCCTGTTTGCCTGTAAGAATGTCCGCTCTTGATTACAGGGCCCAATCTGCAGGTCATCAGGGCTGTGGAGCCAATAGTCAGGCCCAGTATTTAGCAGGAGCTTCATAATAAAAATTTGTTAAATGAATGAACCAAGTTAGTCTATAAAGACTAGATCTAGGATCTAGATAAGGATCTACAAAGATCCTTAGTTTATTTTTGTAAGTAGAGATTAAAGAAGACCTTTGCAGGGTTGTTTTAAGATTCATTGAGATGCCAGCACAGTAGCTGGCACAAAACAAGTGCTTGGTCCCTGGAAAGTCTCACCATGTGAATAATCCAAAAAAGCAGATAATCCCAATTATCCCAAACTCAGCCTTGGGAGTGCATTATCTGATTCAGGTAAGGTTTCACCTTCCTAATTATGTTTCGTCTGGGCTAGTACCATCGAACACCATGGAATGTTGGTCCTTTGAGATAATCTGAGTTCATGGTTCTCACCAGAGAGAATAAATGCCCTGAGCCAGCCTGCACTAAAGGAAGATTTTAACTCAAAGTTGCCCAAACAGCTCACCATAGAATTCCTTTTCCAAGTAATACTCACTGAAGTCCTCCAAAACTATTTTCTGTAGGTCACCCTTGGGGAATGTTGGCAGAGCAAATATTAAAGAGAGTTTGCATCCCCTCATTTCTCAACTAAGGAATATGATATGCTCAGTCACAAGAAGGGTAGGCCCTTGGAGAGAGCCCTGATTAAAGTTTGCCACCTGCCATCTACAAAGTGGGTGAGAGAGCCAGGCTGAGTTTTCATAGCAAAGGATGAAAAAGATGAGCATGTTTATAGCACATGAATCGAGGCTCAACTTCCCTAAAAGCTGTCGCCTTACTAGTAGCAGGAAGCCTAATGTTCTAGGACTGTCTGGTTTTAATTATTTCAATTTATCTATTTGATTTTGACTTTCTCTCTGTGGGGTGCCTGAGTTTCTGGCTTCCATCCATGAGATATGAGCTAAAAACATTTGAGAATATCACAAAGACTGCTCTGTCACTCACCCCACTCTTTCTATTAAGGATCTTGCTATTGACTACGATTCTCTATGATGGAAAAAAATCAACAAAACGAAACAGGTGATAATGATTCGGTGGGAGGGAGCAGTCATTAGGATACCTCCCTTGTAATTTTTGGCCATATCAGGGTACCATCTGTATTAGTATCGACATACTTTAAATCATCTCACCTTTTTAATATAAAGAAATATATTTAAATGGAAGTTTAGGGGCACCTGGGTGGCTCGGTCGGTTGGGCGCCTGCCTTCGGCTCGGGTCATGATCCTGGGATCCTGGGATCGAGCCCCACATCGGGCTCCCTGCTCAGTGGAGAGCCTGCTTCTCCCTCTGCCCCTCCCCCTGCTCATGCTCTCTCTCCCTCTCTCTCAAATAAATAAATAAAACCTTTAAAAAAGTGGAAGTTTATTGTACTGTATAAACAGAAAGCCAGAATCACTCACCATAAAGAAGGAAATTTTAAAATTACAATAAAAATAAAATAGCTTGTTAAACTTGAAATGTTTAAAAGGATTCGAAGAAAATAATACAGGGCACCTGGGTGGCTCAGTGGGTTAAGCGTCCAACTCAATCTCAGCTCAGATCTTGATCTCAGGGTCGTGAGTTCAAGCCCCACATTGGGCTCCATGCCAGGCATGGAGCCTATTAAAAAAAAAAGAAAGAAAGAAAGAAAAGACCAAATAACACAACTACTGAAAAATTTAAAACACATACCTAGAGGTCAAGAGATATATATTACATTTATTAGATAAACATAAGTTCTTTATGTGTTGTTGGTTTTGTTTGTTTTAATTCCTACCCGGAAAGGGTAAAAGAAAGCAGTTTAGCACTAGCTATTGAAATGGCAAATGCCCATACTCCTTGACCCTGTCATTCTCCTGCTAGGGGTTAATCTTATAGACACACTAAACACTTGCCAGGTAACAGTACAAAGCTGTTACAGCATTGTTTGCATCACAAAAGATCCAAAACAACTCAAAGATTGGAGACCCCTAAATGTCCTGGGGGATAAGTAAAAGTCAGTAGAACATGAGACCCATCCCATGTAATCAAAGACTAGGCAGACACAAAAAGAACCACACAGATCTTTATATATCAACCTGAATGAACTCCGGGACATATTTTTTAAATGGGAAAAAAAAAAAAAAGCAATATGTAGGACAGTGTTTATAGTGAAGGTAAAAATTTTTTTAAAACCCAAATATACATATTTGCCTTTATATGCATAAAATAAATCTAGGACACAGGATAACATCAGTTGCTTCTGGGGAAGGGAGCTTCCTGTCTGTGACCAGGGCGCAGACACAGAAGGGAGATTTTCCACACCTTTTTGTGTTTGGTTTTTTGTGTTTTAAGTTTTGAATTTTGAAATAAGAAAGTTGTGGTAGGCAGAATGATGACCTTGCTAAGACGTCCACGGCCCAATCCCTGGAACCTGTGAGTATGTTGTGTTATATCACAAGGAGTAATTAGGGTTGCAGATGGAATTAGGGTTGCTAGTCAATGACCTTAAAATAAAGAGATTATCCCGGATTATCCAGATGTAATCACAAGCGTCCTTAGAGCTAAAGAGGGAGACAAGAGAACCATCGTCAGAGTCAGAGAGAGAGAACTGAGGGTAAATTTTAGGCTTCTGTCTTTGAAAACAGAAGAAGGGGGCTAAGAGCCAAGAACTGCAGGTAACCTCTAGAAGATGAAAAAAGCAAGGACACAGATTTTCCCTAGAGCCTCCAGAAGGAACGCAGCCCTGAATACACCTCGATTTTAGCTCAGTGAGACCCACTTCAGACTTCTGACCTCCATGATACGAAGGCAATAAAATTATACTGTTTTGAGCCAATAGGCTTGTGGTCATTTGTTCCAGCAGCAATAAAGTATCACTTATTTTAAACATATACACACATATTTATATATTTAAAATATATAACATAATGGTTGAAAGTTTGGCTTGAGAAGCCAGAATTGTCTGGGTTTTAATCCTGGCTTCTCTGCCTGTGCAACCCAGGGCAAGATGCTTTTTTTTTTTTTTTTTTTGACAGGGGAGAGAGAGAGAGAGAGAGAGAAAGAGGGGGAGAGCAGGAACACAAGCAGGGGGAGTGGGAGAGGGAGAAGCAGGCTTCCCACCAAGCAGGGAGCCCGATGCGGGACTCGATCCCAGGACCCTGGGACCATGACCTGAGCCAAAGGCAGACACTTAACAACTGAGCCACCCAGGTGCCCCAAGATGCTTAAACTTTTGTGCCTGTTTCATCATCTATAAAACAGAGATAGTAACAGTCGCTTATTTATGGGATAATATCTGCCTCCCAGTGTCATCGAGAGGATTAAAGGAGTATGTGCATTTCCAACGGCGCCTTGCACAAGGAAAGTGCTAGTAAATGTTGACTGCCCCTCTGTTTAATGGTCTTCTATGACTGGATCAGATGCTGAAAAATAATTCCCACTTAAAATGACGTAAGTGGAACAAAACGATATAAATGATTGTATTCAAAAATGAAACAAACAAAAAAAACAAACGAACCAAAAAAAAAGCGGCTTCAAGAAACCATCTGAAGCTATCTCTAGAACCCGTTCTTCTTACAAAGGTCCAAAGTTATTTGGTGATGTCCTAAAGTGGTGCTGTAAGAGTTTCCTTGTCCGCCAAACCACTTCCAGTTTGACTTATAGAGCCCTTTTATTAAGTCGTCTCTTCCTATTTTCACGTGGGTTACTAACCAGATCTTTCAGGCAAGGGCAAAAATCTCAACTCCCCAGACCAAGGTGGGGCCAGATTTCCAGCACTGCGACTCCTGGGTCTCCATGGTGGACCACTCACTCCTACACTTGCCTGGTAAGAACACGCACCGGAGTTGACATGAGTGCAGAGATTGACTTGTGAAGCCAGGCCCATCCACGCACAATATCTCCCCCAGGGAAAGTTTTCAATGAAAAAGAATAAAGTTCCTTTTACAACTTGAGAGAACGAAAACTTTTCTAATCAAAAGACAATGAGCTTTTGTTTGAAACGGTGCTTTGCAGTCATGATCTGTCTCTTCATACAGCCAAGAAAAAAGGCCAGGTGTTTATTTAACAGCCTGCTTGGGACGTGGTTGACAATTTTATCAGCTTCATTAAGTACCCGTCTTAAGTCTTCATACGTATTCTGGAGGGCAACTGTTTCTTTGTAACAGCGTGAAGGTGGAGATGGTCTTCTGGTGTTGCCAACCAGACCTTCAGCCCGGGCACACCTGTCCCAAATTCTCACTTCCGGGTTATATCACGAGGCATTCGTCAGTTGTCTGTGCAAGTCGGCTAAGGTTGGCAGCCTAAAAATATTTTCATGGGCTTCTTTACCTAGTTCATAGGTTGTCATACTGACAACCCTAAAAGAACACTAGGATTCAGAATATCAGTGGGTTTGCCAGTTTGCAATGACTCATTTCACCTGGTTGTGCTAATAAAAATAGCTGCCTTCTACCGGCCGCCATTCTGTAATTTATTCTGTGGGACAGAGATATCTTGCCAATCATTATGTTTACTTTGATCATCATTCTCCCCCTTTTTTTTTTTTTTCTGGTGTCAGGACTGAAAATTTATCAATAAACTTAGCAGTTCTAGGCATTGCAATTAAATACAATCCTACACATTTGGCTTCCACACAGTTTACAATTTTATCTCCTGATACACTGTGTTCTAGTCATAACATTAAGTTACTTTGATAGTTTTTAAATGGTATTCTATGTACATTTCAAAATGATGCCTGATGTTGGATAAGTTTATGTCAGAATTTAGGAGCATCTCTAAAATATGTGATGCATGATGGCATCGGTTCACTTTCATTGCCAGTCCATTGGTAATCCAGATTTCAAATAATTACCACCACACTTGAATGTATTTTATTGTTTTGTTGTCATTTGCCTTGTTTGCATCTGATACCTTTGCAACACTAATAGTCAGTTCTGAGATTTATTCATGTGGTAATTACCCTTGCCCAAAGACAAATGCCTTTTTAAATCCCAATACCCAGGAATGCTCCCATGTCCTTCATAATTTCCACCTGTCTTCAACCACTGGTGCACAATGGGTTCAATTGGATTAGAAAAAAATCAGATCAGAATCCCAACTCCAGTGCACAACGATGTATTCTCACATATTGCAAACTAAAAAACTGTCAGCTTCCAAAAGGGGTGTTTTGATTTATTACTGAAAAGAACACACAACACATACAGGTGTTGGAGAATCTATTCCAGCAAATTGCTCTGTTTTTTTTTTTAACATAGCACTTATCACTTTCTAATATATTATTTACTTGTGTATTGTAGTTATTTTTATGATCTGTCACTACTGTCTCCCTTCCCCCCAGGAATGGAAGCTCCATGACATAGGGATTTTTGTCTGTTTTGATTTACAGCTGTCTCCCCAGCATGTAAAACAGTGCTTGCTACATAGTAGATACTCAGTCAGTATTTGTAGAATAAGGAGATGAATGGACCAGCAGTGCAGACAGAGGGTGGGCTCCCAAGAGCATCAAAGACCCAGACTATCTCTCAGCCCTGCCATGCTCAATGACAGCTTTGTCCTTGGCTGGTTCCCTTCGTGGTCACAAGATGGCCGCCAGAGTCAGTCAGCATTATCTTGTCCACATCTATGAGGATAGAGAAAACATTTAAGTGGGTCAACTTCAGTCCTGTGCTCCCAGTGGGGGGTGATGATACACATGCAGACAATGGCTTAAACTAATCAGAACCCATCCTTTCTCTGACAGCTAAGTCGAACAGTTTGAGTCAGCATCTCCTGAACATGTAGTGGGCCATGGAGGCTGATGGACACCTGAAGTAAGGAAGTGGGGGTGGAAATGGGTGACAGGAAGCCAATGCTGTCTACTACAACTCTCCTGATTTTTTAAAATACCAAATAGTTCAGGGGCGCCTGGGTGGCTCAGTTGGTTAAGCGACTGCCTTCGGCTCAGGTCATGATCCTGGAGTCCCAGGATCGAGTCCCACATCGGGCTTCCTGCTCAGCAGGGAGTCTGCTTTTCCCTCTGACCCTCTTCCCTCTCGTGCTTTCTATATCTCATTGCCTCTCTCTCTCAAATAAATAAATAAAATCTTTAAAAAAAATAAAATAAAATACCAAATAGTTCAGAGGGTAAGGAGGAAAAGTAAATCTTCCTCTCTTTCCTCCATCCCAACTGCCAGAAGTAACCTTGCTATAGCATTCTATTGAGCAACTATTAAGGGCAGAGCATCAGCAAGAGACATAACACAAGAGCTGCCAAGACTTGGGAAACTGGTAGCTGAGACTGAAGAAAGTCAGAAGAAAAATGATGCCAATTTTTTTAACCTGGATGTTGGTATAAAAAGGTGTCAGAATTTGTTTCTAGAAAGGGTGAGTTTGAGGTGGGAGCCGAGAGTAGGTATCCGATAAGCCACTCATTTGTCATTCAATAAATAAAGACCTACTATGTGCTAGATACTGCTCTAGGCAATATCTGCAGCAATGAACAAGCCCCACCCTCATGGAACTTATCTTTTATTGGGGGCAGATAGGTAATTAACAGAATATTAATAAATATGTAATATATCAGGCAGTGATATGTGCTATGGAGAAGAATGGTTTTATGACATGACCAGTGAGGAGGTGGCTGCAGATTTCAATAGAATGACTAAGGAAGCCTTTCCTGAGAAGGTAACATTTGAATAAAGTTTAGAGATGAGGGAACAAGCCCACAGACACTGAGGAAGGGGCTCAGTTTAAAAAATTTTAAATTCCAGATACTTGCAGAACATCCAAGAGCTTATCTCCTATAATGAAGTCAAAATATGTACAACAGATATGTAGACTCATATTCCATACAGAGTAGGAGATAGTAGGTTGCCCTTTTAAAACTTGGATCCAACCAGAGTGGCTGCCCCCTGGAAGACCCGGGATTAAAAAAAAAAAAAAAAAAAGCAGATTAACAAAGATTGGAGAATTCTTGAACAAAATCTTCTCTGATTGCTTCATTAAATTTGACCTTTTAAATAAACTTCTATGAGAGAGTAGTACTATGTTGTACAAATTTGGGGCACTTAGATTTGGTTTATAAAACTAGGTAAAGTAAACTTTCCCTACCAGCCTTACAGTTTGGAGGGGGAGAGGACACAATGAAAATATAAAATGAAAAATATAAGAGGTTAACACACACACACACAATATTGGGAAAAGTCTTCCTGCCTGAGGAGTCACCAAGAGGTGACATTTGATCTGGGAGAAGAGGACGTGGGGAGAACATTCTAGGCCAAGGAAAGAGCATTTCTGGGGAGCAGGGAAAAGAACAAGACCATTCCAGTGTTGAGGGGACAGGAAGACCACAGGGTAAAGGGCTGAGTGTGCATACTTCTCTCTCCAGAGATGAAATAGATTGTCCTTGCTTTGGGAATCAGGAATACTCGTGAACATTTCCATTTTGGACAACTTCACTGAACCATTATCAGGTGAGCATCTCCCCTGAGCAAAGCACATGCTTGGGATCCACTGTCCTGCTGGAGGTTCAAGGAAGAGACCAAGCAGGGGGATGGAGGTTGGGAAGTGAATGGTGTGGACAGCCCTGATAAAACAGGGACATGTAGGCTGAGAAAAGAAATGGCAGGACTGGAGCAGGCCCAGAATGCGGGATGAGGAAAATCTGGTGCTCTCCAGAGAGGCTGAGGGACTGCGGCGGAAGAGGCATGGACCAGGCTTGCTTCACTTGGTCTCAGGAAGATGGCGGCCCCTGGAGGCATTTGCTCTTCTGGGCAACTCCCTCCCGTAGAACTCTTTCCTCCCCAGTCTATGGAGCCCGAGTCTCTCCTCTCCCTCCCATCCCACTCCAGAACTCTCCTCAGTAGAAGCTCTTCCTTGGCTTGACTATTGGATATTGACATTTCCTGGAATTGTGCCATGGCCCTCTTGTTTTGTACTTTAGCTGCACTTTCCCTAGTTGACTCCTTCAAAGCCTATGGTTTTCATTTTGGCTCTTCCTGCTTTGGAAAGAGGGAGAGCAATTGAAAGGAGGGAGGGGAGGAAGGCAGGAAGGAAGAAATAAGTGGGGAAAAAACTTCTGGAAAGCACTGCCACCCAAGATACTGCTTCATTAAGGTCTTATTTTACTATATTCAAAATGTTTTAGGGATTTGACCTTTGATTTCTAAAACTCAAGGAAATATTGGTATGATAATAGTGCTTATTAATCAGGGCTCAAAATAGCTATGGTATTTTATTTCTTAACCTGGCATTTTCTTGAACCTAAAAAGTACACAAGAAAGTCCATGCATGACCACGGTCAGGTCTTGGTCTACTTCTCTGAGTCTCTTGCTAGGGTGACTACTGACCAGAACCCTTAGATCTACCCAGGCAAGAGGATCCCCTGTCCTGGCTCCTGTTCTCCGTGCCCCTTCTCACTGGCCAAGGAATCCACAGGGCCAAGGGACCAAACCTATCCAGAGTCCATGCCCTTCTCCCAGATCCCAGAATTTCCAGCTCTAAATGGCCCAAACCAACTCTAGGGCCTATGCAAGGCCTCTTTTCTGGGCCAGTCCTCTGGAGCCACCGCGGTGCTCAGGCCTGAGGGTAACCTGGGGCACCGATTGCAGGTGCATGTGGTCGAAGCTTGACCCTGGGCCCTGGTGTCAGCCTCTACTCTGAGAGGCCCCTCCAGGTGTGCTGCTGAGGCAGGTCGTGGGAGGAGAAGGGGCCGGGAGGGAGCCCTGCCCACGTTCCACACTCCAGTGCAAACGCCAAAAAACCTGACCATTCTGACTTCAATCCTGGACTTTCCATTGGAAAGTGAATTGTCAGGGTAGAGAGACAAACTATACGCTAATGAATGGTTTATGGGTTTAATAGTTGGTAGATTCTTGCATATGCACGATCTGGGCCTCCATTTGTACTCTTGGCCCAAGCCCTGCAAACGTTAGAGGTACACCAGGGACTGAGAGTGGAATGTCCCTTCTGCGGTCTCTGTGAGGGGAAGCATTTTGAGGGGAGCGATAAAGAGGAGGTACAAATGCAGTGTGTGCCCCGGAAACACTTGGTCTGACCCCTCGGGGGCATCGGGAGGAATTTATGCTCCACAGTTTCACCAGCTACTAACTACTGTTTCTGGTGCTTCCTTCTAACCTATAAACCCTTCTCCTTACATGTTCTCAGCAGTGCCTGCTGTAAAAGGGGCTAGCCTCACAGCAGACCCAGAAGTTCAAGGAAATGCGAGCATTCCTGACTTAAAATAATCTGACAAAAATATTCTTTCATTTATTAGGAGATGTTAAAATGAATACAAACAGATTCTTTGATATGAACATTACATTTCATTGATAATATATAGTGTGGGTGTTTGGTTATATCGCTGAGGGAAGTCTGGTTTTAAAAAATCTGGGAAGCTTTTTGTTTTGTGCTTCTGAGAAAGAGCTTCTGGAGCCATGTTCCAGCTTCCCCTCAAAAACAACACTGGTTTAGGGACACCTGGGTGGCTCAGTCGGTTAAGCGTCTGACTCTTGATCTCTGCTCAAGTCTTGATCTCAGGGTCATGAGTTCAAGCCCTGTGTTGGGCTCGACACTGGGCAGGGAGCCTACTTAAGAAAAAAAAACAAACACTGATTTAAACTACCACCTGTTCAACCGCCTTTCAAAGCTTTATCTCCAGGCCTGGCTTCTCTCCCAAGGGGTGCTCCATGTAGCCACTCGCCCAGCCAACACCTCTGTGTAGCTCCCCACCTTCGACATGGAATAGTTCGTATTAGTATCCTGTGGCTCTTATAACAGATAAGCACATACCTAGTGGCTTAAAACAAAAGATTTTAGTCTCTCACAGCTGTGGAGGCCAGAAGTCTGAAGTCAAGGTGTCAGCAAGGCCATGTTCACTCTGAAGCCTCTAGGGGAGGATCCTTTCTTGCCTCTTCCAGCTTCTGGTAGCTCCGGCCATTCCTTGGTTTGTGACTATAAGGAATCCAATCTCTGCCTCCATCTTCACATGGCCTTCTCCCCTCCCCTGTATGTCTCAGATTTCCCTCTGCCTTTCTCTTATGAGAACACCTGCCATTGGATTTAAGGCCCATTCTAAATCTAGGATAATCTTGTCTCAAGATCCTTAATTATATCTGCAAGGACCCTTCTTCCAAATGAGTTTACATTCACAGGTTCACAGGTTATGGTTGGACAAAGGATATGTCCAAGTGGATAACCCACTATTCAACTCACTACACAATTCATTGCATTCCCCCAAAACCAGTTTCTTCTGCCGGCTCTGTCTGAGGGTAGGGAGGAACGGTTACCCACATTTCCAAAGTTGACATGGGAAGCCATCCTGGACCATCCTCTGTTTTCTCCCTCATATCCGGTCTGTCACCAAGGGCTGTCAATTCACTCCTCCTAGCTCTGGAGTCCATCTCCTCCCCTCTGGTACCCACTGCCACCCTCAATGGCCTTTTTCTGTTTTTCAAACTCCGACCTCGGGACCTTTGCATGAACTCTTGCCTCTCTCTGGAAGTTTCCATCCCTCAAGCTTCACAGGCAGGCTTGCTCTTTTCACAGAACTCTTAGATCAAGTGTTACAGCTTCTGAGAGGGCTTCCACCTCCCCACCATGTACCTCAAATAAATTCCAGGGTTTCTATCCTGCCACTCTGCTTTATTCTTCCCAAACCACACACATACACAATAAATTCCATCAGGCCAGAGTTGTCTATTTGTTACCTCTGCCTCCCTGGTCAAAAACAGTGACTTGTGCATATGTATTATCTCTACTAACTGCTTCTTCAGGTGTCAGCAGGAATCTATTCACCACCTCTTTCCCCAGAAACCTCTCTCAAGGTCATCAGTTTGCCAAATCCAACTCCAATATACCACTTAGTAAACATGGTCTCGTTCCTTCTGTGATATTTTACACCTGCAGTTCCTCCTCCCTGATACTTTCACCTCCTTGACCCTCTAAGGATGGTGAACATATCATTTGTCTTCCAAACTGGGTCATTGCTTAAAGTGACAAAGGGCACTAATGAATTATTATGCCAGGCTGTCACAGACCAAGAACCTCCCAGGCAGACTCAGACGTGTGCTCTCCCTCCTTCCAAGACCCCCCTCTCCCTTCTCTCAGCGGCCTGTCCGCAGACTCGTCTCCTCCATCTACTCTTTAAATGTGCCCTGGACCCTCCTCCGTTGTCATGCTGCACCATCTCCCTGGGTGACCTTATCACCCACGGCTCAGTCCCCATCTGTCTACAGTGTCTTGATTCCTCTATTCCATGTACAAACCCAACTGCGGACCAGAAGTCTCCGCCTGGATGTCCTCGAGGAGCTCCGCATTGACATCTCAAACCAAATTCACTATCTTCGACCTCACACATGTTCTCTCGCTGTTGATGAACGGTAAATGGGGGAGCACGGAGGAAGAGGTGGTTAAGAGCATAGTTTCTAGAGTTACGGCTGCCTGGGTCCGAAGCCGCACCCCAGCCGTGATGTGAGGGCCATTATTCAACCTTTCCAGGCCTCTGTTTCCTTACTTGTAAAATGGAGATAAAAGCATCTACCTCATAAGTTGGTTGTGGGGATTCAATGAGACAGTAATACCAATGGCAGATATTTACGGGGGCACATGAGCTGGGCACTTCTGTGTAGCTCCCATGTATTATTTCATTGAGTCTGCACAACAGCCTAGTGAGGTAAGTGCCATTATTTATTATTTTAAGCTCCAGGCCCATGTGGAGTTTGAACTCACGACCCCAAGATCAAGAGTCACATGCTCTACCGACTGAGGCAGCCAGGCACCGGGGTAAGCGTCCTTATGGTGCCTCCTTCACAGATGAGCAGCCTGAGGTACAGAAAGGTTAAGTAACTTTCTCCAGGTCAGTGACAGAATTGGGTTTCAAATGCAGCAAGTGTGGCTCAGAGACATTTTCTCAAGCACCTCAATGTTCTCTGTGTGCAAAGTGCTTAGCACAGTATCCAGTATATAATAAGTACCCAGCAAGGGGCGCCTGGGTGGCTCAGTCAGTTAGGTATCTGCCTTCAGCTCAGGTCATGGTCCCAGGGTCCTGGGATCGAGCCCCGCATCGGGCTCCCTGCTCAGCGGGGAGCCTGTTACTCCCTCTCCCTCTGCCCTCCCCCCCTACACACTTGTGCTCTCTCTCTCAAATAAATAAATAAAGTCTTTAAAAAAAAATAAGTGCTCAGCAAATTATTTCCACCCTCTATCCAGTCTGCCAAACCATCTGCCTAGGAGGAGGCCTTATTTCCTCACGCTTCCTCATGCTATGCCTATCAAGTCCTGTCACCTATAGTTTAAAGTGCTCTGTGCTTTCCCAGAATTTACTTATTTAATTATTATTCTATATTCCTAGTTCATTGTCCAACGTGTCTTGATATTGAGAAGTCAATGACCAGGGGACCCATTGTGAATGGAAAGACCCAGATCTCTGCCTCTAGTTTGAGGCTTTTCCTTCCAAACCTCTATTCTGCTCGCTTTCTTGGAACCTTGCTGCATTGCCATAAAAACAAGTTCAGCCCCGCGTGCTGGGGCACAAGAATGCATGGAGCAGGGAGGAGGCAGCCCAGCAGAGGCCACCCTGAGCCAACAGCGTCCAGCCGAGCTAGCAGCCAGCCACAGACACGTGAGTGGACCTGGCCCACACCGGAAGAACCACCCAGCCGAGCCCAGAGCAAACTGCGGACCTGCAGTTTGGTAAGCTAAATAAATGGTTGTTATCTTCAGCCACTACATTTTGGAATTGCTTGTTATACAGGGAAAGCTAACTGATACACTTAGATATAACAGGAGCTTCAGCGGCTGTAACAAGATGCCCCGGGCTGGGGGCCTTAAACAACCAAAATTTGTTTTCTCATGGCTCAATATGCTAGAAGTCCAAGATCAAGGTACCAGCAGAGTTGGTTTGTGGTGAGACCTGCGTTCCTGACTTGCTGTATCTTCACATGCCGTTTGCTCTGTGCGAGCCCACAAAAAGGAGAGAGATCTCTGGTGACTCTCCCTCTTCTTATAAGGACATCAGTCCTATCAGATTAAGGCCCTGCACGCATAACCGTATTCACCCTTAATTACCTCCTAGCAGCCCCACCTCCATATACAGTCACACTGGAGGTTGGGCCTCGACATATGAATTTGGGGGGCACACAATTCAGTCCATAAGAGGTATCAATCACCAAGCAGAAGCAGAAACCCTAAGAACTGCTAAGATCACTTGAAGGGAGCGTGAGAGCACAGAGGAGACTCATAAACTAAGGACAAACTCAGGGTACCAACAGCACTCCTGGGCCAGCAGAGGGTGACGAAGCCCCGAGGGGACGGAGGAGGGAAGGTAGAGGAAGTACGAGGAGAAGCAAGTGTATGCTAAGGAGTCACTGAAGTAAAGCTATTTCACAAAAGAGGAAAGGATCAACAAGGTCCAGTGCAGTAGGCAGAAGTCAGGGACTGAGAAGTGCCCACTGACCTCGGCCAGGTCCTTGGTGATGGCGATAAATGTCAGAATCATGGTAGGGCCAGACGCCACATCGGGGTGGACTGAAGAACAAACAGTAGATGAAGAAATGAGTGAGCCGATAAAGCAAGCTTCCGAGAAGTTTGGTCGAGAAGAAACAAGAGAAATCTGGAACACAGGATCAAGAAGAGATTTCTAGGATGGAGGGACTTCTGCATCTTTACAGGCCAAGAGCAATGAGCTAGAAGCAGGGAGAGGCTCATAATGACGGAGCAAGGTCTGGAGGGGGCCGAGGGGGAAGGACCGAGAGCTAGCCCTTGTTATTACCATTTGCTCCGGGCCAAGACTGTGCCGAGCCATCTGTGGGGGTTATCTCACTGAATCCTTCCGTCAGCTCTATGAGGTAAAGGCAAGTACGATCCCATGTCACTGATGGGGAAGCTGAGGCACCGAAGAGATGAGGAGACCTACTCAAGATCACACAGCCAGGAAGTGATATAAATGGGATTTGGACCCTGGTGACCTGACTTCATAGGCTGGGGGGATCTGACCTGGATTTTGGCCTGCTTCTAAAATTAACAGGAAAGCAGGAGGGATGGTGGTAGCAGACTCGGTAGGGGGCAAGAATTTGATGGCGATCATGTGTTCCCAGTGGCCTCAATTTTGTTTTGCGGTCATAGACAAGGAGCTAAGCATTATGCCCGGGGTCGGGAGGGAGCGCAGGCCCGGCCCAGGAGGAGCCTGAAGACAAGGAGCCTCAGGGCTGCTCCCCACGCTGCCAGGTGAGGCTGAGTTGGGAGTCTGAGTCTGGGGAGGGGAGGAGAGGGTGCACTGGCCCCCCAACCAGGGTAGGAGGCTTGCCAAGGGGGTGCCGCCAAAGGGTGAGGGAAAGGGCCGTGGCTATTGGTGAGAGTCGGTGGTGCCTATGAAGGCTCGGGAGGGCTGCGCTCCACCTCGCAGCAATTACACCAGAGTCTCCAGAACTGGGCCGCAGCTCTGCTTAGTTGCGGTCCGTGATGGGGGCCTCTGATTCCAGGCCAGCACGGAGTGCAGGCTGAGTCCAGGAGGGTAGGGTGTAAGAGGTGTACAAGGCAGAGGAAGGGAGTGAAGGAAGGTGGAAATGGAGGTGTGAGTGCTAGCGGGGGTGGGAGGACACCTCAAGGTCAGAGTTGTCCTGCTTGGAGGGCTGGGAGAGGTTCCACACCCTCCTCCACACCCATATTCCTGTGGCCAAAACTGAATGGAATTGTCTCTGACCTTTCCCTTCATCCTCGGAGCAGAGAGGTCCGAGGGGCTGAACTAGGGGAGGCCTCAGGAGCTGCCTGAATGGGCCTGTCTTCCCGTATGACCAACACAGCCCTGCAAGAGCCACCAAGGAGTGACATCAGGAAGGGGTTATCTGTAGGGCTGGTATCTTCCACAGCTGAGGGACTTTTCAGGGCAAGGAATAGTAGGGATTTGTTTAGGATGACTGAAAATGGGAGAAACATGTTCATTTTAGCCAACCAATATTTTTCGAGCTCTGATAGGTACCAGGCAATATCTAAACACGACAGGTAATATGATCTTGTATGGCATTTCCCAAAGCATTCTCTGGGATGGTAACAGTGTCCCTTTTAAAAAGGGGGTGGGATCCAAGTGCAAATAAGTTCAGGACACATTAGGCTAGAGCGAGGTAAACAGATTTACGCCCTGCAGGACTTCTCAGAGCCTTTCATCTGTCAACATGGTCTGAGACTCTCCCAGAAGTGGAGATGCTAGCTAGCATCTCCCTAGTAGGCTTGACCCAGGTCTCTTTCATTCCTGGCAGACCTAGGGGAATGAATGATTCATGGAACATGCTTTGAGAAGTGTAACGTGGTGGCAGAGAGCTCAGCTTTGAAGTCATAAGACCTGGCTCCCAGCACAGGCCATGCTGCGTGTGACCTTAGGCAGGTGCTTATGTCCATTTTCACATCTGTAAACTAGAGCTCCTTGTGTCTCCCTCACAAAATTGTTGTCAGAAGTACATAATGCCCGTGAAGCACTGGGCGCAGTGCCCAGCACACAGAAACCACTCATTAAAAGGGCTCTGGGCTGGCTGGGGAGATCCTTGTGTCTGTACTAAAATCCTGGGACACACTGGCCTGAAAAACTGGTTGGAGACCAGGGGTCAGAGTTTCCGTCTTCTACCAAGTTCCACAAGACTCAAATGGCTTTCAAATCCTGTGAAACTGACCAAAGAAAGAAGCGTTAAAGGGGATGGGGGCGGGGAGGAAGGCAGGCAAGGGACGGGGGGGGGGGGGGGGGGAGGGGGAAGGAGAGATACTTCTGTTTCCATTCGTGCCCGAAGAAAGAGACTCTAGGAGCCGGCTGGTGGTGGGCTGATTTGGCTTCTTGCAGAGGGTGGCGACAGGGAGGGGATTGGCCAGCCACCACACCTGCCCCCAGGGCCCCAGGATTGTGACATTCAGAGTGGGCACACAGGAAGCCTCCCCAGGCCAGGCAGGTGCTGAGCAGCTGTGGGACTTGGCCTCACCCCAGCGGTGTCCTTCCCGGAGGCGGGCGCTTCGAGAAGGAGATTACCAGAAAAGCTCCACAGCCCTGCTTCTGGCTGACGTCAGTGCCCCTGGAAGATGTTGGGTTTGAGGAATTTCTACCGCAAAGGATGACTGGGAAAAGGGTGTCCTTCTCCCAAGTGCTCCGTCCCATTTCTCTGGGGCGCTGCGGAAGTGCGAACAGATGGTGGAGTGTAGGGAGTAGGCATCTGAACTGGGGGACATCGAGTAAGGACACCCCCGCCCTGGGACTGGGGTGCTGCTCCAGAGACACGGCGGGGGGTGCACCCAGCTCCCTGAGGTTCCAGACCCCACCTCTTCACTCTGGCCCCTAGAAACCAGCCCCCATGGCTTTCATGACACAGGAAAGACCCAGCTGTATGTACACTTGAGAGCATCTACCTTCATATTCATTAGGTCTCTTGGTAGTCTCCTCACCTGTGGGGTGGGGGACGGGAGACTATTCGCCAGCGAACACCTACCAGTAACTGTGATCTCCATTTTACAAGTCTCAGAGGTCAGGCATCCTGCCCAAGGTCAACGGCCACACCAGGATCTGAACCCACCTTCTGTTCAACACCAAGGCTTTCTCTAATTAGGAGGGATGTGCAGGGATCCCCACTTTAACCTGTGGCTATGTCCTGGTTTACTGGGGAAAAAAAACATACGTATAAATCAGTAGAACATCTCTGATGGAATGAATGCTAACCTTGTTTTTTTGTCTTTCCTAAGGAAAAAAAAATTGCAGAGCCTGCTGCACAGAGCTCTGTCAGCCTCTAAGCAGGAGCTAACGGTTTTTCCAGGAGAATACCCCATCATCACCAGACAATTCAGACAGGCCCCCCCCGCTCCCCTGGCTTCTGGGCTGCCCCCCAACACTCCCCTAGTCTCTTTTTCTAGCCAGGGTGGGGCCCCTGGGACTTATGGCCTTGGGCCCAGAACTCGCCTCGCCTCCTTTCTTGGCAGCTGCTAGGCATCTCCACAGTTTTTGGCCTAGTAAAACCCTTTTTTGCCTGCCCAGGGGAGAGTTTTGATTGGCTTCAGCTGGATGACTTCATCCTCTCCAGAATTTGGGGGTGTTCCCATTTTCCACTGCTCCACCTTCATCCAAGGAGTTCCCTCTAGCCATCTGTTCTCTAAAAGCCACCCCCAGCCCCAAATTGCCCAGGCTCTGGACTCCCCCAGCCTCTGCTGGGAAGGCAAGTGTGTGCTCTGGATACCTGCTTGCCCCCCAGCCAGGCACTCAGCGCTGTCTGGGCTGCCCCCCCGGCTCTGCCCAAGCCCCTCCTGCACATTCCCTCCGCCTTCACAGTCCGCTTTCCCATCCATGGGCCTCTGCTCAATCTCCAGGGCGCAGGGGAAGCTGCATTATTTTAAATAATCATATTACCCTTGTGGCTGCCCTTTTCATGTTACAGTATCTCACTTAATCTTCACAATAATCCAGTGATAGAAGGATTCCCCAGTTTGCCGATGAAGAAATGGGAGACTTAGAGAGTCAATGTGACCCACTCAAGATGAGCCGTTAGTGTGGACGGAGTGAGGAGCCACACACAGGCGTGTCTGCCCCAAAGCCACGACACCGTGCTTGTCACGTTGAGAGATGCTGCTGGCTGGGCCCACACGAGTGACCCTGCCAGCCACACATCTGGCTTCCCTGGAAGGACCAACAACAAATCCCATTAGCTCTCCCTTCCAAACATCTCCAGAATGTGACCACCTATACCACAGCCCATGGCTGACCCACCTCTGCCTCCCACCTGGATTCACTGAGATCCCCATCTAAAGGGTCTCTTGCTCTGCCTTCACCCTCCCTGGTCATTCTCCACACAGCGACCAGAGTGGTTCTTTAAGCTGTTTTCTTTGATCACATCTCTCCTCTGCTCAGAGCCTTCCAATGGCTCATGTCTCACTCAGAGTCAAAGCCAAAATCCCCACGGTGGCCCAGAAGGCCCTCCATACCTGCAGTCCCATTATCCCCCCACACATGATCTCTGACTTCACGTCTCACTGTTCTGTCTGCTCCAGTTACACCAGCCTCCTTGCTTGCCCTTCAACACAGACAGCACGCTCCTGCCTCAGGGCCTTTGCACTTGCTGTTTCTGCTAGTGACAGCTTCATCCACCTCAAGGGGTCCCTGAGACCCCGGAAAAGGGTGAACTGGATCCCAATATTACCCAAGTCAAGTTTGACACACTGCTGTTCAGAGTTGATGATCTTCTGGCGAGAGAACCAAGACAAAGTCTAATTGAGAGTTATACTAATGGTGCTCTTTAAATTAAAATAAAAAAAAAATAGCAGGAAGGTGCAGGTACTCAAATCATGATGAATTGTTGAGCACTTTGCCTACCTTCCTTCCTCCTGCACCTCCTCCCCTGTGTCTGTGGCATCCGCAGCCTTCCCTGCTTGGCACACAGAGTGACAGGTGTAGGCTGTCATTGTGAGAACTGGAAAATGCGGTGTGTCGGGCTCATTAGCATGCAAACAGCAGTGGCCTTTCTCTTCTCCAGAGGAAGGGCTGGATGGGTCGGAGGCGCACCAGCAGGAACTGTGCTTCCTGCAGAGGTGGTTGGTGGAGAGGGGGATAGTCCTTTATTAGAGCAAACGTCCATCAGTGTCTACATGGAAAAAAGACTTGCACTCTCAGCATGTTCCTCCAGGGGAAAGCACAGAAAATGCGAGATTATACTTAGGAAATCCGCAGAAGTGGTGAGTGGGCTCCAACCTCTCTAGTCGCGGATCTCCATGCGAAAGATGTGGCCCACAGGAGACAGCCTAGTGGCCAGGCAGAGCCAGGTAGCAGGCAGCGTAGCGTTTGGCTAAGAGCTGCTGTCAGATGGTCTAGGTTTTGAATATTGGCTCCTTAACTCTTCAGAGGTGAGATTTTCCTGTCTGCCTCCCTCCCCCCAAGAGAGGTCTTAACCCCAATACCAGAGAATGTAGTCTTACTTGGAAATGGGGTCTTTACTGACGTAATAGAGTGAAAATGAGGTCATTAGAGGGGGCCCTAATCCGATGTGACTACTGTCCTTATTCAAAGGGGAAATTTGGACACAGAGGCACACACCCAGGGAGAATGCCATCAGAGATGAAGGGAGAGATTGGGGTGATGTTGGCAAACATCAAAATCTAGGAGAAAGGCATGCGTGGAACAGATCCCCCCCACAGCCCCCAGAACCAACCTTGTGGACACCTTATTCTCAGATCTCTACTCCCCAGAATCATGAGGCAATCAACTGGTTAAGGCACCGAGTTTGCGGCACTTTGTTATGGCTAGCAAACTAATACACTGTTACGTTTCGGGGGCTCACTGATTCTGATTCTCTGCTTTCTGGTCTACAGAATGGGGATGATATTACTTCTCACACTTGCAACAATTACATACAATTAAACCATCTCTGTAGTAATTCCAGGCACAGAGTGTGCCCTCCACGTCAGTGGTGGTGGCTCTTAGAAGTTGGAGCAGCTCATAGCAAAGATCTTTTCCTACACCTCGTTTCCCAGCCATCCCTTTCTCACCACCATCCCAGATGAAGAGAGCCACCCAGGAGTAGCGTGTTCTGTGCACTGAGCGTCACTTAGTTACTTACGCTGCCAGGCAGTCCGCAGGGAGGGAAGGGCAGGAAGGCCCTGCCGCAGCCTTCCTGGAGCCTGGGTTGACCCTGATCCTGACCACTGCCTTGTGGCTCTCAATACACAGATGGAGAGAAAGGAGAGGAAGCTAGGTCAGCCCTTCCAGGTATTCAAAATGACTTTCAAAAATTAATAAAATAAAATAAAATAACTTTCAGTCAAAGAGGCAGCATCATTACCAAAAGCAGACACTTAAATCATACCCCTCATGCTCAGCACTGAGCTTCAAGGAGTGATCTTGAACATCCCTCCTTGCTTCAGAGAAAGGGAAGGCACGCGATGAAGCAGTGCCCCACTTTGAAAGTGGAAAGTGAACAAAACTATTGTCCATTAAATGTGTACTGTTTACTGTAGCTGCCCTACCATACCTTGGGATGTTCTAAAAGTTGTGAAGTTGTGTGTGTTGTTTAATATGTGATGCGTACACTTAAAAGTTCATTGCAGGTCTTTAGATAATCAATGTGATATGTGTATTTTGTAGGGCCTGGAAAATAATTTTACTTTTTTGAATAATTGTGGAGATTTGTAGTTACTATGGCATTGGTTTTATGGTATATTCTTGGCTCTATGATTCATTTATTTGTTCAGGAACCTGCAATGGTAACATTATTCCTTTTGGAAGCTTTCCTCCTTCTCCTTGACACCTTAAAGTTTATCTTTTTTTCCTCTTTGCTTCTACAGTTTGTGTTGTTAATTTTGTGTTTTAACAACATCTACCACAACTAAAAGCTTTTACGGGGGGGATTATAAATGTGATCCATGCTTATTTTTTAAATTTTGGAAAAGACAGCGGAGTATAAAAAAGAAAGTAAAATCTGCCGGGATCAAAACCTCTTAGAATATTTCCTTCTTGTCTTTTTTCTCGATCTGAGCATAAATCAGCAGTGCATGTGTAAGAGGAACAGGTGGGAGTAGAGAGCTGTGTCTGTGGCCCAACTGGGAGTGTCTGGGCTTGTGTAGGGAAATGGTGGGGCAGCTGCCAGGGGCTGATGATACAGAAGGAGTGAGGAACCTTCTAGGTGAGCACTCATCCCATGGGGAGAGAAGGTCAGGCAGATGCCTTTGCCTCAGTGAGTAAGCCTTCATTATTAAAGGAGTGCCTCTGGATATAACCTAGCTCAGCTCTGAGCTCAGAACCCATGGAATCGATCTGAGTGGGGGGGGGGGGGGGGGGGGACTCCTGGGCAGCGATGTCAGACACCGCAGACCTGTTTCCCTAAAAGCGCTGTAAGACGCTGGGGCTCGGACAGCCCAGCTTTACAACTCCCTGGCAGAGTACGACACTGGCAGGAGAGAGGCATGCTCTGTGACATCACCCCAGGTCTAGGACCTGCTTCATCAGCCGTAGCAGCCCAGCAGGGGTGTGGTACACAGGGCACCAGAACTGAGCAGGGAAGAGGGGAAAGCAGTCACGGAAATTATGTGTTAGCGGCAATGCCCAGACTTAGGCATGAGCCCAGGTGGAAACTTCTAGAAACACTTGGAGCGAACTTGCAGAAGCAGATGGGAGCAAGAATATGCAAAGCTTAGGTGCCTTTTACTGTGAGGACTTGCTCTATGACTCTCTCCAGACAGTGAGACTCCTAAGGTCATATCATATTTAACTTTATTCCCATCACTTCGCTCACTGCCTGGCATATAGTAAGTGCTCAGGGCATGAAATTTTTGCTGACTAAATATCATCTCCTTTTTGATAATCTGATTTATGACATGGTTTCCAGGGACATATTATGGTTAAAAATGGGACTCCCTGGACAGAAAAATGAAGCCAGAGATGCTGCTCACAAATTTGGCATCAACGAACCTTGGTACTGCCTTCCCCCAAATTCTCTGCAATTCATTATTTTCAGAAACATCAAGGTTAGAAAGATGGCGGAGTTCTCCATCCATGAACGCCCCTGAGCTCTGACACTTCTCCTCATTATTTAAATGGAACTGGGAGTAGACAAGAGATCAGAACCACCCAAGCCACCTCCTTAGGTGGACAGGAGCCTAGAGATCATAGCCTTTGTTTTACTGGTGAACTGGGCACCAACCATGTGTCTGGCACTGTGCTGGGTATCCTGGGGGTTCTAGATAAACAGATCTTGGTCCTTGCCCTTGGGGAGTTTGTCACAGTGAGAGAGATTAACAGTGCAAATACCTCTGCACTGCAGAGCTGTTCAGGGCAGTGTGCAATCAGGAAGCAGTAGCGTAGAAGAAGTGGCCGGGAGGATCTGGCGAGACAGAGACTCTGGAGGCCGGAGGAAGGAGAGAGCTTTGTGAAGAACGTGGAGAACAAGTGAGCATGGGGGACAGTGTCGCCTTGAGGTTGAGAAGGAAGTCAACTAGCTGGGTTCCAATCCAGCTCTACCCGGTCTAGCTGTGTGACCTTGAGCTAATTATGTCACCTCTCTGACTTAGCTTCTATAAAATAGTTCCTACCTCATGGGGTTGTTGAGGAGTAAACAATATGCATAAGGCACTTAACACAGTGCCAGGCACACAATAAGCGCTCAATAAATACCAGCCACTGCTTTTGTTACAAGGAAGAGTGGGTGGGATTTGGAGAGGGATAGAGATTGGGGAGCCTGAGAGAGCTTCTGGAATAGTTCAGTTCAACTGGACAGATGTTTACTAAACACCTAGTATGTACCAGGCGTTGTTCTTGGCTCCCGCGTGGTGGGGACAGGGTCCCTGCCCTTAAAGAGCTGACAGGTGAGCAGGGACAAACAGGCAACATTCCCTACTGTATTCCCTACAATAAAGCAGGAAGGGTATGGGGTCTGTGGGCTTACAGAGGAGGTCACGGGGCCAGGGCTACAGGTAGCCAGAGAGCCCTTTCCCAGGACGGTGCGCACCTCGGCTGAGCTCTGCCTTTGAGCAGGAATTAGCCAGCGGGTAGGGGAGGGCTGGACGGGAGAAGAAAGGGAGAGTCTTGAGCAGAAGGAAGCACATTTCAATCATCTGGAAAGTTCAGTCCATTCAAGCCACAAGTCAGCTCGGTGTGTCTCCATCCAATTGGATGGGGAGGGAGTGAAACTGGTCATGAGGGCTCTGTCTGAGGCCAGTGGAGACTCTAAAAGGGAGGGCCACAAACTCGTTTGTGCCTTCAAAGGATCACCCTAGTGCCCGGTGTGAGGGGACAAGGCCAGGGGGAGACGGGCCATGATATTTTGTGACCATCCGGGTGAGGGACTGGGGCCTGAGCTAGGGCGGGGGGTGGGCATGGTGACAAGGGGGCACACTCCAGAATTCCTCAAGAGCAAAAGTGATGGCAGTTCTTTCTGCCCACAGGTCCTGTTCCTGCGCTCTAATGAAAACCACCTTTTCTGCGCTGGAAAAAAAAAAAAAGAAAAGAAAAAAGTGACAGGAGCAAGTCTTTGTCCCTGGGATTCTCCCACTCCCACCGCGCTGGCGTCAGGAATGGGGGTGACAGACACGGAGACCGCGCGGGACGCCCAGTGGCGGGGACACACGCGGCGGGGGGAGGGCACAGGGGAGGGCTCACTAAAGGCCGCCCCCCGGGGCCCAGGTCACACAGGCCGAAGCTCCTGCCGGAGGGAGGCGAGAGTGGCGGCCTGGGGGCCACTGGGCACGGAGTGGTCTTCCCCTGGCCCTCGGGACCCCAGCTGGGTCACACCTGAGGGTCCGGGCTGTAGGGGCCTTTCTGGGGTCCTGAGAGGGAAGGAGGGAGTGGAAACGGAGCGCGGGGGGGGGGGGGGGAAGCAGCTGTCGGCAGGGTTCATTGGAAGCGGGGAAGGGGGTGGGGGGCGCGGGGGGCGGGGAGCCGGAGCCCAGAAAGGCAGGTGTGCTGGTCTGGGCCCAGGGGAGAGAGACGAGGAGGAGTGAGGAGGAGAAACTTTGCAGGAAGTGACCGGGCCGACGGAGGGAAGGGCTCCCCTGTGGCTCAGGGCACGAGATGACAACAGTAGCCCTGTCCGGACCGCGCGGCCAGACCAGAGCGTTGAGCACCCCGCAGCAGGAGGTCAGAGTAACAGCGACCCTGAGTGCTGAGTGCCTGCTGGGGCCAGGCCCACAGCCTGGAGGCGTGCGGGCGTCGTGACGTCATTTCGCCCTCACTACCACCTCCGCCCGTGGTGTCAATCCCCACTTCACAGACGAGGCCACTGTGGGCCCCAGAGCCTAAGCAGCTCGCCCAGGTGCCTGAGTGATGTGAAGCCATTCAGTCAGCACAAACCTTCAACATGGACTATGTGAGTTAGGGTTAAGCATGAAGTACACGGATGTGTGCAGAGGACACAGAACAGCGCCTGGGACGGAGCGAGCATTTTCCGAGTGTCTCCTGTTATTATCACTGTCAGACACAGAGTCAGGCCCTGGAGATACTGTGCTTAATGAAACATGAGATTCCTGCCCCCATGGATCTTAGAGTCCTGTGAGGGAGCTGGATGTAGAAGAAAGATGCAAGAAAACATAACACAGGAAGTGCCATGAAGGAAAATGGACTCCACACGATGAAGCCCCCAGTCTGACCCCGAAGCCCAGGCCACTGGACCACAAAGGATCCAGGCATTATGGTCGGGGACCTCGGTTCTCCAGCTGGCTCTGAAACAATACTACTCATGGTGGCACCTCCACACCAGGGTCTCTTCACGGGAAGAAGCAGAGACAGACTAAGCAGTGGGTTTCAAACTCTTTTAGCTGAGGAAACTTTTATTAAAATATGATCTTAAGCAGAAGCCAATCCAGTGTGCAAACCAGTGCAAGCTCAGCTACTCTGGTTGAGGGAACAACTTCCCCCAGCCCAGTCCTCCTTTCCATTCCTGTTCTCAACAGCCCCAGAGGAGCTTCACAGAATTCCCAGTAGGTAGGAACACTACGGGATCATAATAGGACTTAACATTATATGAGCACTTACTAACAGCTATGCTCATTACGCATGCTAGCTCATTTAATTTTCTCAATGACCCTATGAGGCCATCATTTTATGAGGAATCTGAGCCTCAAAGGGGTTAATAACATCAATCAATCAACAGCTGCTTGAAATAGCTGTTTGCCGATCATGGTCTGGCACCTGTCCAGCTGTGCAGCCTCCTCGCTCACACCCCCTCACACACACCCATACACACACACACCCATACACACTCACACACAAACACCCCAACCATAACTTTTCTCTTTAAATCAGGGTACCCATCCCACATCCCTGGCCTTGGCACATGCTTTTCTACTCTTCAGCTGGTGTGTTAGTCCCTTATTGTTGCTGTAACAAATGATCACCAACAGTGGCTTAAAGCACCACACATTTATTATCTTATGCTTCTGGGATCAGAAGTCTAAAATGGGCTAGCTGGCCTTCGTTCTTTTTGGAGACTCCAGGGAAGAATCCATTTCCTTGCCTTTTCCAGCTTCTAGAAGCTTCCCTGGCACATGGTCCCCTTCCAGCAAATTCTTCACTCAACCTCTGCTTCCATCTTCCCATCTTCTCTGACTCTGACCCTCCTGCCTCCCTCTTATAAGGACTCCTATGGTTACATTGTGCCACCCAGACAATACAGGATACTTTCACTTCTCCAATCCCTAGCCGAATCACGGCCATCTTGCTACCAAGGTAACTTATTCCTAGGTTCTGGGGATTAGTACGTAGACATCTTTGGGGGGGGGGCATTATTTATCCTGTCACACCTCATAACCACACACTCATTCTTCACATCTGAGCTTAGAGATCATGTCCTCAAGGAAGCCGTCCCTGACCAATCAGATAAGACCTTCTGGGTATGGGGTCTCACAGCAGCCTGTGTCTGTCCCTCACATGGCTTGTCACAGTCACAGTTGAGCATTTGTTTGGACATTTGATTAATGCCCTGCCTCTAAACTTCGGGAGTGTGGGGAGCCACTTGGTTTTTCCATTTGTGTTTTCAACAGAGCCTGGCACACGGTAGAGGCGCAATTATCATTTGCTAAATAAATGGATGAACAAATGAAGGACCCTGCCTGGGGCAAGCAGCAGAGGCAGGATTTCCTCGCAGGCAGCGGGTTTACAGAATCCCAGGCTCTAAGCCTTACACTGGATTGCCTCTCACAGACCTGACGTGCTCAGGCGCACTGAGCCCCTGCTGTTTAAGCTCCGGGACGTCCGTCCCACCTGGTTATGCGGTTGGCTGGCCAGACCGCGCCTGAACACCTGCTGGGGTACCAGTCTGACATCCAGTGATTTCGGACGTGGGGTGGGGGGTGGGGGGAGAGTACTGTAAACCCCAGCCACGCGGGACTGGGGACAGTGGATGGCAGAGGCTGGAGAGGCGGCAGTGGTGGGAGGCAGCGAGAGGCAGGGGCGGAGGAGCGCTCCACGGGGGCCAGGAGGGCGGGGGGACGCGGGAGGCAGAGAAAGCCAAGGGCAGCGCCTCGGGCAGGCCCACGGGGAGAGGCTGGGAGGGGGCGATGGCAGCAAGGAAACGAGCTGTCAGAAACTCGGAGGCGGCGTGGGAAAGTGCAGTGTCATGGAAACCAGAGGAGCGAGCAGGTCCATCCGGGAAGAGGCGGCTGTTGAGCATCGGCGCAGGGCGGGAGCGGGAGTGGGAGGCCCAGGGCCACCTGTCCTTGCTGGGAAGGCCGGCTCTGTCGACCTTCCGCAGGGTGGTTTCAGCAGCGTGCCGGGGAGTTGGAGGATGAGGCGGAGGCTTCCAGGCTCTGGAGGCTGCAGACCAACCCGCCCGTTTCCGGATCGGGGCGGGGGGCGGGGGGGCGGAGGGTGGTTGCTAGGAGGGGCGGAGGGCCCGGAGCGCTTGTGGGCTGGCAGGCGCCTGGAAGAGCCTGGGAGGAAGCGGTGGAGGAACCAGAAGGAGGGCACCTCGTGGGCGTGCACCCGGCTGGACAGGCAGAGTCCGAGCATGAGTCAGCAGCCACGGAGCGCAGTCAGTGAGGTGGGAGACGCCCGGGCACCGCAGACCAGCTCGGGGCTCCCGCCCAGCTCCCACAGGCATCGCGCCTGGGGCAGGGGGGCTAAGCTTTCTCCCTTCAAAGGAGCGCCCAGATTGCTCTGGAGAGGACCTCCCCCACCCCCACCCGACCCCGAGACCCGGGGCTCAGGCCACTGAACGCAGAAGCACAGCACAGCCTCCTGCCCAGAGGCCAACTGCTCCCCAGGCTCTAGGAGACCTTGGAGGGCCCCATGGCCTGGGCTGGGAGAGACTGGATGGGACTGTGGAGTGCCTCTCCTGCCCCACTTCTCTAAAAGGTTCTAGAACTGCCTTCCCCACCAAGGGATCTGACAACCATATTTTGAAGATATGAGTCCAGTTTTGTGCTTTGCATTCCTTTGGGAGGTTGGGGAAGCCTATGGACGTTTTCTCAGAATAAATGCATAAAATGTATCAAAATACCAACAACCTTTTTCACAGAACTAGAACAAATCTAAAATGTGGATGGAACCACAAAAGACCCTGAATAGCCAAAGCAATCCTGAGAAAGAACAAAGCTGATGGCGTCACAATCCTAGATTTCAAGATATACTACAAAACTATGGTAATCAAAATAGTATGGCACTGGAACAAAAATAGACACGTAGATCAATGGAACAGAATAGAGAGCCCAGAAATAAACCCATGCTTGTATGGTCAATTAATCCAACACAAAGGAGGCAAGAGTATACAATAGGGAAAAATAATCTCTTCAGTAAATGGTGTTGGGAAAACTGGACAGCTACATGCAAAAGAATGAAACCGGACCACTTTCTTATGCCATATACAAAAACAAACTCAAAATGGATTAAAGACCTAAATGTGAGACCTAAAACCATAAAAATCCTAGAAGAAAACACAGGCAGCAATTTCTTTGACATTGGCCCTAGAAACATTTTTCTAGATATGGCTCCTCAGGCAAGGGAAACACAAGCAAAATAAACTATTGGGACTACACCAAAATAAAAAGCTTTTGCACAGCAAGGAAAACCATCAGCAAAATGACAAGGCAACCAGTTGAATGGGAGAAGATATTTGCAAATGATATATCCCAGAAGGGGTTAATTTCCAAAATGTATAAAGAAATGATACAACTCAACACCAAAAAAACAAATAATCTTACTGAAAATGGGCTGAGGGCCTGAATAGACATTTTTCCAAAGAAGACATACAAATGGGCAACAGACACATGAAAAGATGCTCGATATCACTAATCATCAAGGAAATGCAAATCAGAACCACAATGAGTATCACCTTACACCTGTCAGAATGGCTAGAATCAAAAAAATAAGAAATGGCAAATGTTGGTGAGGATGTCCACCTCACCAGTTGTTGTTGAGAGCACTGTTGGTGGGAATGCAAATCGGTGCAACCACTGCGGAAAACAGTATGGAGTTTTCTCAAAAAGTTAAAAATAAAATTACCATATGCTAATAATTCCACTTCTGGGTATCTACCCCAAGAAAATGAAAACTCTAATTTGAAAAGATATATGCACCCGTATGTTTACTGCAGCATTATTTACAATAGCCAAGATATGGAAGCAACCCAAGTGTCCATTGATAGATGAATGGATGAAGATATGAGATATATTTATATGTATAATGGAATATTATATATTATTACAATATGTTATATATATTATATTCCATTATATATACATAATGGAATATTACTCAGCCCCAAAAAAAGAGAGATTTTTGCCATTGACAACAAGTGAACCTAGGAAGGTATAACACTGAGTGAAATAAAGCAGAGAAAGACAGATACCATATGATCTCACTCGTATGTGGAATTTAAGAAACAAATGAACAAAGACAAAAAAGATGAACAAAAAAACAGACTCTTAAATACAGAGAACAAACCAGTGGTTGCCAGAGGGGAGGTGGGTGGGGGATGGGTGAAATAGATGAAGGGGGTTAAGAGTGCACTTATCATGGTGAGCACTGAGTACGACATAGAATTGAATTATTATACTGTACACCTGAAACTAATATAACACTGTATGTTAATTATACTTCAATTACAAAATACTCAAATGCATAAAATAAAACACATGGGATTACAAATGAAACCGATTATATTGAAAATCACACAATATTTTGAAAACCAAACTTCTGGGGCGCCTGAGTGGCTCAGTCAGTTAGGCATCTGCCTTCGGCTCAGGTTGTGATCCCAGGGTCCTGGAATCGAGCCCCACGTCAGGCTCCCCGCTCAGCGAGGAGCCTGCTTCTCCCTCTCCCTCTGCCTGCCGCTTCCCCTGCTTGTGCTCTCTCTCTGTCAAACAAATAAAATTTAAAAAAAGAAAGAAAACCAAACTTCTAATATCACAATTTTTGTTCTTCTTTATCAAATGCATTAAAAAACAAGATCTAGTGATAGGCCCTGACGTAAGAGTAGTGATAAACACAAATGACATTTGGAGACATCTGCAAAAAAAACCCTCTAATGTGATAGGAAAATGTCTGTGATTTCTTCTGGTGACAAAGTCACAGATCCCATTACTACTGTGGTCACTGCCTACAGCCATAATGGAAGGAAATGTTCAGTTTTAGGTAGAGGTTAGTGAAAATAAAGATATAATTTTTACCCACGCAACTTCTTGGACTCCCTTGAACTCTGTCCATAACTTTCAAAACATTGAGAGTTTCTGTTCTGTAGCAAAAGTGCTTGCAGGAGCCAGACAGGTGCCATCACAAAGCAGTAGGGAATGGCTGTGGACTTGGCACCCAAGAGAGCACACACTCCTTCTAGGGTGAGCAATACTGCTCAGCTCCTAGTATTGCCCATCTTCACATTTTTAAGAAATACCACAGCAAACACCAATTTTTATGTGAGTTCTCCTAATTTTTAAATGTTAGCAAAAATACTCACATTTTAAAGGATATTTTGGGGGCCAAATAGAACACAGCTGTTGGCCAGATGCATAGTGGAGACACTGGGTTTTGGATCTCTGCTGGATGGGGTTCTTTGTGGGTCCTGGGCATCACCCTCCAGGTCTACAGTCCTCCATAAGGGGCCTGTTGGATCCTACGTAACCCATAGCTCTGGTCTAAAAGTGGACTAGGCAGTAACCCCAATCCACAGTAAGTTACCACATTCAAACTAGCAATTGTCAACTATGCCACCTCATGGGTTCTGCTTCCCTCCCTACCCCCATTAGCCCAGGGGCTGACAGTGTCAGCCCCATGTAAATTGCTCAACCAAGGGAGTTGGATGGGAACCAGGAGCCCTGAGTTTCAGTCTTAGCTCTGCCACTTCTCAGCCTGGTGACCTTGAGAAATTGTCACTCTCTTTCAACCCCTACAAGCTCTCATCTACAAAATGGTTTAATGGGTCAATGGCACATTCCATGTTGCAGGATGCTGTCCACATGCAAGGAGTTCTGGTTATTTCTATCCAGTTTCTTTTTGTTCTCTGCTCTAGTCAGCTGGGTCCCTGTTAGGTAAGCATGTAAGAGATAAGGGAAGCCATGTTTGTCCCAAAACGTAGCATAATGGACAATATCTGTTAAATGCCTAAAGCAAGAGCCTACCAACGCGAGGCAAGGCAACTGTCTGATTCATTCAAACAGTCACTCTGGAAGGGTCTAGGGATTGGGCTGTTACCTGTTTTTTCTGGCAGCACTGGAATCTGGGTGTTTTGTAGATTTAAGAGGGGAAAAGAGACGAGCTGCAGGCTTCAGGGATGCCGGCTGCCTTCATTTTGCACACACTGTGTTCGGCTGGCTCCCAGGGGTCTCACTCTCATTTTCACATAGAGCAAAAGGATGCTCTGAGCTGCTCAGCAGTAGGTTCTCAGGGGCTGGGCTGTTATGGGAGCTGGGAAATGAGACTGGGTAAGATTCCTGCCACCACACTGTCACATCAGAGCTTTTTTTTTTTTTTTAAAAAAAAAAAGAAGGTCCTGTGGCTCCGTGGGAGTTTTGCCTGCGTTTTCCGGGTAATTGCTTCGCCCCCGCCCTCTGGGAGCTGGGCTGTGGCAGGCGCTCAGGCTGGGGGTGGTGGCCAACGTCTGCCTCCTTCCCTGCAATCAGCCGCGGGGCTGCCTGGGACACAGCAGGCAGGCGAATGAGGATGAATTAGAGCCCTAGGGAAGCAGGATCAATCCATCCTGGAGGCACAGAGGGAAGCCAGGAGCCACTCACAGGAGGCAGACCCAGTGAAGACTCTGCCCATGTTCTGAAGGCAGACTGCTAGGTTTGAGTCCCAGCTATGCCCTTGGGTAGCTAGATACTCGAGCAGATACTTAAATCTCTCAGTACCTCTGAGCATCTATCTGCCTCATGCTTTACTGTGAAGATTAACAAATTAATACAGGGAAAGCATTTAGAGTGGCTAAACGGGAAACAAAACCAAACCAAACCCCTACACTCACCAAATACTTCTGACATCAAATGTGTGGAGATTTTCCAACTGTTCGGACACCAGCTAGGTGTCCTCTAATTCTATTCCCTAACTGCTCAGAGTCAGTGCTGAGGCCGCAGTCCCGCAAGACTGACCCCCATCTCTGAAGCCAGTCATACGTCCCAGGTTGTCACCTGGACTCTGACCAACTGCCTAGGTTCCCACAACCCATCCTCGGGTTTGATGATCTGTTATAATGGCACACAGAACTCAGGGAAACACCTCTTTATTTACATTTACCAGTTTATTATGTAATAAAGGATCCAGATGAACGGCCAGATGAAGAGGTGCATAGGGCAAGGTATGGGAGAAGGGGCATGGAGCTTCCAGACCCTCTCAGGGTGTACCACCTTGCCAGCACCCCATGTGTTCACCCGCCCAGATGCTCTCCAAACCTCATACTATAGGGATTTTTTATGGAGGCTTCATCACGTAGGCTTGATCATTATGCATTCCATCTCCAGCCCCTGTCCAATCCCCAGAGGATGGAGGGTGGGACTGAAAGTTCCCAGCTTTATTCATGCTTGGTCTTGGCTGGTGACCAGCCCCCATCCAGGAGCCCACCGAGAGTTGCCTCATGAGAGCAAAAGACATTCCCGTAACCCGGAAAATCCCAAGGGATTTGGGGCTCGGGGTCAAACACTCCTACAACCCCTGTCACTCGGGAAACGACAAGAGCTTTAGGAGCTTCATGTCGGGAACCGGGGTCAAAGACCAAATATTACAACAAAAGATGCCTCTAGTACTCCTATTACTTGGGACAGCAAAAGAGTTTTAGGAACTCTGTACCAGGAACCAAGGACAGAGACCAAATAGATGTCTTAGTACACCACAGCGGTACGTGCCAAGTGCCAACAAATGGTGGCTTTTATTATCCAAGCAGAAGCACCCCCTACAGTCTCTAATGGGCCCATGGAGGCACCCCTGCACAACCCGCAGTCACCTGTGCTCCCGCTTCCCTGTTTGGAACCTGGTAAACCTCTGCGTGTCCATAAAGACCCAGTTCAAATGACCCCTCCTCTGTGAGGTCCTTTTTTCATGCTCAATTTTTTTTTAAGATTTATTTATTTATTTTAGAGAGAGACAGCCCAACGGAGCAGGGGGAGGGGCAGAAGGAGAAGGAGAGAGAGAACCTCAAGCAGACTCACCACTGAGCACAGAGTCAGATGCGGGGCTCAATCTCACAACCCTGAGATCATGCCCTGAGCTGAAATCAAGAGTTGGCCGCTGGGACGCCTGGGTGGCTCAGTTGGTTAAGCGTCTGCCTTCAGCTCAGGTCATGATCCCAGGGTCCTGGGATCGAGTCAAGCATCCGGGTCCCTGCTCAGCAGGAGGCCTGCTTCTCCCTCTGCCTGCCGCTCCCCCTGCTTGTGCGCTCACTCTCTCTGGCAAATAAATAAATAAAATCTTTAAAAAAAAAAAAAAAAGAACGGCTTAAAAAAAAAAAAAGAGTTGGCGGCTTAACCGACGGAGCCACCAAGGTGCCCCTTTTCATGCTTATTTATAAATACGTTTACTTATTTCATGCCTATTATTTTTACATTATTAAGTGATGGCTTTAAGCTAGGATCTATGCTGAGCACTCTGCATATGGTCTCCTGCAGAGGCAGATTCAGGTTTTGTGGGGCCTGACACTTAAAGAGTTCAGCAGGCTTTCTTTTAAAAAAGAATGAAAAACGACCTGATTTTATAAAGTTTATAAAACAAAAAGGTTTTATAAAGTTTATAAAACAAAAAATTTGTGTACACATAGCTAGGGCCTTGGAAAGAGCCTGGGCAAGTGAGGGCCTTGATGCTTAAGCTTTGTCAGATTCATGGTAAACCCATCTCTGGTCTCCTGTAAACCCCATAGTAGTCAAGTGAAGTGGTAAGTATTGTTCCCGTAAGTATCTCCACATCCAGACATAGACAGCAAGACTCAGAGAGAAGTCAATTGCCTAAGATTGTGCCCTCAGCCATTGTGCTACATTGGCATTCCCTGCTGTCCCTGATGGGTAGAGACTGTCATCAGGCTCATCCCTCCATTACAGGGCTCATCCCTGTGAAGATAGGGCGCTGTAAATACCAGTTGCCCAGCTGTCTCCTCTCCACCATAATGTCAGCATTTGGGGGGGGGGGCGGGATGGCCATAGAAGGCACTCAGTAAAGGCATGTTGAATAAATACACACACTCCACCTTGTCTGTTTTGTGCCCTTGGTCTCCACCAACTAAACTGTTTCATGCTCATGGGTTCCCAGTCTTACCTTAATGTTTTGGATAGAGTTTTTAGGGAGCATGGCAGGGGCAGGGAGGGGAGAAAGAAACCTTCCCATAGGGTCTAACAGGGCTGTAGAAGAAGATAGTCCATTTCTACCCTCGACAACTGTTTATTAGGTACCATTCTAAATAAATAGCCCTGCTTCCAAGAAGTGCACATGCTACTGAGGGGAAATAGACTATAGCAAAATAAATAATATCATAGCCTGACAGATGCTGATAAGTGCTATGGAGAAAAATAAGGCAGGAAAGGAGATCAGGTTTGCTAGGGGAAGTGGGGGTGTAGGAGGGTCTCATGCAAAAAGTGACATATGAGAAAGCCCTGAAGAAGAGGGAGTGAGTGAGTCATGTGGCTATCTGGGGAAGGGCCTTCCCAGCAGAAGGAACTGCCAGTGCAAAGGCCCCGAGGTAGGAGCATGCCTGATGAGTGAGAGGAATAGTAACCAGGCCTCTTGTGAGTGAGGGGAAAACGTGTGAGAGGGATCAGTAAAGGGACAGGGGCCAGATGAGAGAGGTACTGTGGGCAAGCCTGCAGAATTTGGATTCTACTCAGAGAGAGATGGGAGCCTGATTTTTACCTTAGAAGGATCCCTCCATCTGCCACCTTGAGATTAAACTGTAGGAAGCCAGACTTGAACCAGGGAGACCAGTGAGCGATTATTTCAAGAATTCAGGTGGGAGATGGTTGCAGTGAGGACTGGGTTGGTGGCTGTGGAGGGGTGAGAAGAGGTGGCCTGTTTCCAGGTGACTTTGAAGACAAAGACATCAGGAAGCAGGATGTGAGGGAAAGGATAGAATAAAGATGACTCTGGGATCTCTGGCCTGAGTCACTGGAAAGATGGGGAATTCTAGGGGAGCAGAAGCATTTGGGGATAAGATTACGATTTGAGGTTTGGACATGTGAAGCTTGAGACGTTTCTTGGAGTCAAGAGGGCAACTGTGTGCACAAGACTGTCATCAGGGGAGATGTCCAGGAGAAGAAATAAAATTGGGAGTCATCCACATATGGTTGGTATTCAAGGCCATGAGACTGAATGAGATCACCAAGGGACTGTAGACAGAGAAGGTGACCATGGTCTGACCTCTGGGGCTTGCCAGTGCTAGGTCAGGGAGAAGGAGCCACCCCAAGATCAGAGAGAAAACCAGAGAGCATGGTGTCACAGAGGCCAAGGAAAGACAGTGTTTCTAGCAGGAGGGAGTGATCATCTGGGCCCAGTGCTGCTGCTGATTCTGGTAGACGAGAGGAATGATTACCAGATTAACGACATGAAGGTTTTGGTGACCCAGTCAGTAGACGTTGCCACAGAGTGGTGGGGAAGGAAGGCTGACTGGGGTGGTCTGAGAGAGAAGCAGAGAGAGGAAGTGTGGAGAGCAAGTACAGACCATTGTCCTGAGGAGTTTTGCTATGAAGGCGAACAAAGAAAGGGACAAAAGCTGGTGGCGGAAGCAGAGTCAAGAGAAGTTTCCTGAGGATGGGGAAATTAAGGGTGTGTTTCCCTGTCACTGGGAACAATGCAGTAGGGAAGTGATGACGCGGGAGAGGAACAGAGAGTGCAGGAGGGATGGACTCCAACAGGTGGAGGGTGGGGATTGAGGTGAGCATTGGCCTCGGAGTGGAGCACCCAGATTGGCAGCAAAGACGGATGGGACCGTCGACCCTTGTCAAGTGAGGGAGGACTAGGAGTTGGGGTATAGGAAGGAACTGAAGAGGGCTGAGTGAGAGGTGTGGCCATGAGGCAGGCAGCAGGCACGGTGAGAAGGGGATGGCTTCGGAGGGTCTGGGTCCTGGGAGGGCAGCAGAATAACTGGAGATTGTGGAAGACCCCTCGTTGGCCCCCAATCCATTCTCCCCTTCTTCCGTAACTACGGAGTCCTACTGCGCACACGCCTGCCCAGGGAAAAGGCATATTTCTCAGCCTCCCTTGCAGCTGGGTGTAGCCATGTGACTGAGTTCTGGTGGTGGAGGGTGACAGAAGTGAAGTGTGCAAGTTCCATATCACTTGCATAAAAGGAATTTGTTCACCCCGCACCTGTACCCTTCTCCCTTTCTGGAATGCTGACACGCAGGGGCCCAGTTTCAAGCAGTGGAGGGAGCAACACGTGAGGCAGGGCTGCTTGGATTTTGGGGCTTGGACACCTTGGGCTGTCTGGAGGAGCCAATGGATGCTTGTCAGAATAATGTTCTCAAATTCCCGGAATAAAAATCGTAAGATGACAAAGGAAAGCAACTGTATTGAAATATTACAGAAATATTAAAGATTGCAATCGTTTAGCTCATATTAATAACTACCCTGCCTTCAAAGTAGCGCTAATGAGGATAAGTGGTATTTCACAATATCTGCAACAACTAAATGGGATACGAAAATCTCTGTGATTTCTGTCAGAGATGAGGTCACGGGTATTGCCAATACTCCTATGTTTGTGGCCTGCTGTCGTAATGGAAGGGAATGCCAACTTCTACGTAGACCTTGGTGGACATCAAGGTGTGCTGTTTTCCCATACAAGTTCAGAGAGCCAGTGAATTCTGGCCAACCCCGTTTAGAGCCCAGGTTTAGAACATCAGTCTTTGGGGGTGGTAGAACCACAAGCCGGGGAAAAAAACCACATTCAGGAATAACTGCAGGAGGCAGAGCCACCCTGTCGAGGGGGAGCGGCCTGGCTGTTCCGGGAGACAGAGTGAAAGGCCTGCCTCATTGACACATTCGTCTTTGGGGGTCTTTTTGTTATAGCAACTTACCCTGTACCCTAAGACAGAGGTGGACGGTGACTAAGCAATTTTCAGTACACGGCCGCATGAGTCAGTTGCTTGCCTTGTCCCAAAGCAACCTGAAAGCCAGCTGAGGGCCTCCAGACTCCCGGGCCTGGGAACGCACAAGCGAGTCCTTCTCGTTCTGCCACGCACCCTCTCATGCCCAGACATGGGCCTCCTCACGTCCCACTCCCACCTGGGCCTCCGCAAAGTCCACCTGTTTCCTGTTCTTGGCCGGGACAGGCTGTGCCCTGGCCTCGCCCGCCGGGACTGGTTGACAAAAGAGCAGTTGTCGCTCCCCCCCCCCCCCCCCCCCGCAGGCGCAGACACACCCGGACAGACCTCGGCAGATCCCTGACCACAGTTAGCAGGAATGTGAGCGGAGGACTCCGGTTGGCTGGGGCTGTGATTGCTGGCAGGACCTCAGGACTCCGAGAGGGTCTGAACCGGAGCTGACGCAGCAGCTGGAGCAGCAGAAATGCCCTTAAAAAGGGAAGGGAGAGAGAGGCCAAGGAGAGAGCCGAGGCTTCTGCCCGGAGCATAGAGATCTCAGGAGGTGGGCAGAGGGGACGGAGTCAACAGTCATAATGGTGAGAGCTACCCTTGACCCAACACCTGCTGTCAGGACTGTTCCGGTGCTTTCCACAAGTGGCCCCTTTTAACCCTCACCAGTATTGACTTCACTTTATGAGTCTGCAAACTGAGGCTCAGAGAGGTTGAGGCGCCTGCACGGGGCCACAGAGCCAGTGAACTGGTAAAAGTTGAAGCCTCCTCTTAATAATAAGGACAGGAGCAAAGCATGAAGTGCCTCTTTCTTCCCTGGGAAAAAGGAGGACCAGCCTTCACTTCAGACATTCCTGCTCTTCTGGGTCACTGTATGGGCTTCACAGAAAAAGGCAAGGTTGGAATCTCCAGGGAAACTGCTCTGTGTCCTGGGGTAGAAGGGGACACCCTACGGTAGCCATGTTGAGCTGTGGGATGATGACAAAGTCAGAGCCGGTAGCCTCGGCCTGGGCTTCAACCAGGGCTGGCCAGTCTGTCCATCCTTGCCCTGGCCCAGAACGAGCTGGACAGGACCTCTGCCCTGGCAAAAGGCCATGGAGAATGCCCTGCGGAGTCCCAGGAGGCAAGGAACGAGATGGTTCCAGACTTTGTGAGAGGCCCCATTTCCTGGGGGAAGGGTGGGGCCAGAGAAGCACCCATAGGCAGCGCTGCACGGTGGGGTAGCACAGACCCAGCATGCCCCAGGTGTGTGGAAGCGTGCTTCTTCACCTACGAAGGACAGTTCCCATCCCAGCAGCACTGGTGTCTGCTGGGTGATGGAGGTCATATGAACTCTGTTATAAAGGGACACTGAGGAGCGCGCTGGGCACACAGTGTCCTCTCCATGGCCGCCCTAATCACTGAGTGAAGGTCAGGACGTGGTGCAGCAGCCATGAATCCTGAGAAACGGGTGAAGGCTCAGGGGAGGTGGGCAAGCTGACTCACGCAGAATGGGCTGCCTGGCTCCCTGACCTGCAGCCAAGGAAACATGAAATCCATCCGCTCCCCACAGTCCAGAGAGCACGTGGGACTGCATGTGAGGGGGACCTGCCACCCGTGGGTGCTCAGGGAGGGCTTCTCGAAGGAGGTAGCATCTGAGCCAAGTCCAAGGGCTCAGCCAGACAAACGTGGGAAGTACCCTGGGGTAAAGCACAGAATGATGCAAGAAGGTTATTAGAGGGAGCTTGGCATCACTTTAAAGATGTGCAAGGAATTCAGTGAGCAAGCCAGTAAGAGATGCAGTGAGGAGTAGGAACCAGGTCAATGGGGAACGACTGAAGGGTTTTACAAAGGAGGAAACCTGACTGAACCATTATTTTGGGACCAACCTCTGGCTGCGGTAGGAAGAATAGATGGGAGGACAAGACTGGAATCGGAGTTAGGAGGCTGCTGCAGGAACCTGGGTGCCAGGTAGTGGTGGCTGCAACCCAGGTGAAGGCAATGAGGGTAGGACCAAGAAGTGCAGGTGAGCCAGCAGGGATGAGAGGGTGCAGGATCCAGGAGAGGAGGTGACTCCTGGACTTCTGTCCCGGGCTGCTGGGTAGATGGATGGTGGGGTTATTCTCAGGGATCCAAGAGGAGAGCAGGCTTGGACAGAAGGGAAATGATGATCCCATTTGGGACCTAAGTGTAAGCTGCCTGTGGGGCCTCAAGTGGAGGCGATCCAGGAGACAGATACATACAAGAGTCTGGCGCTCAGGAGACCACCTGGGGAACGGGCTTAAGGGAGCACATGGATGCAAACATCTGGGCTGCGAGGCTCAAGAGAAAGGGGAGACTCTGGGGGGAAAGACAGGCAGAAGGGCTGGCATGTTCACACCCAGCTCGACTGAGATAAAGCAAGACACACTTGGGAAACCAAAAGTGGTTCCATGCAGCGGGGACAGGTTAGGGTGGGTAAGAGAGTTCCAGAATGATGGACCGCTGGAGAGCTGTAACGGGGGAGGCTTACAAGCCATGTTAAAGAATGTGGGCTTTATCCCGAGGGTAATGGGGAAACACTGAAATATATTCAGCAGGGCAATGCCTTGCTCATGGATGTTCTGATCTCACCAGATGTCATAATGCGGTGGTGGCAGAACCCGCTAGTTGCCCTCCAGTAGCCACTCTCCCTTTCTTCCATAATAATAGAGTTTTGGGTGGGAATGTGGTTGCCCAGCTAAGGACTGTATTTCCCAGCCTCCCTTGAAGCAAGATGTGGTCATGTGACCGAGTGCTGGCCCACGGGATAAAGGCAGAAGTGATTTCTGTTGGCCTGATTACATGAGTGCTCCCCTGTCTCCCTTTCCCCCTTCTGTCAGCTCTGGGACATCACAAGAACTAAAGCAACTTTGGAGCCAGAGGCCAATGCAAGGAGAATGGTAGGGTCTCCCCTAAAAGCTCTGGACCACTGACCCGCAGGCAAATAAACTCTTGTTTTGTCCGAGCCGTTGTATTTGCCTGGATCCTACTACTGAGGGGCAGTGACAACAGATCCCAATGGGCCTCTGACTGCGCCCATTCTGCACCCTTTCCTGGTGTCTTAGGAAATTCTTGGAGCATCCTGTCCTCACAGTAAGTAAGGCTGTTGCAGAGATTTAAGGTCGGAGAGATGTGCAGAAATAACAAACAGATACAATCTTCTAAAGTCCTTTCAGTACTAATATGCCAGATACAACCACATGGAATCCTCACGATCGCCCTTTGAGACGGGGAGGGACTGCCGCGTACCCATTTGCTAGCTTCTCCCTGAATTCCACCCTCTCCTTAATGAAGAGCCACATCTAAAGCAACTGGAATCGGGGTGGCTGGGGAAGCAGAATATCCCAAAAATCTAGAGCTGGGACACAGAGCTGCTACCATTCAGCTCATTCATCCAGCAGCCAGCTATGGAGCACCAACTGTTTGCCAGGCTCTGAGCTCCGCATGAGAGGTACAGAGGTAAGCAACCTGACGGGCGCCTGCCCTCCTGAAGCTTGCAGCCTGTGTGGAGAAGTCTTAGCCAGACAGAGAATCACGCAGCTGATACATAATGCCAGAGAGATGAAAGGAAGGAAGGAAAAGATTGCCTGGCCAAAGTCACTAGCAAGTTTGACGCAGGGGATATGGAGCCGGCTCTGGAACTGGGGTGGGCCCTGGACCGCTGGGAGTTTGGGGAGATCAAGAAGGAATTGGCTAGAGTCTTGCCAACACAAGGAGGCCATCTATTTAATATGACCCACTCTGACTACGCATGCCATGACTATGCCCAGAGCAGTCCTAAGAACCTGTGTCCTGTGTCCTAAAAATCTGACACATGGACTTCCTCACAACTCTTTGGTTTTACTCCAAGATGATTATTTTCAAAACATGTTTTAAAAAAAAGAAAGAGCTCTGACTTTAGCTATTAACGAAAAGACTCCATTATGTTCTTACTAAAAAGGTATGTTTTTTATGATTGAACAAGTCAGGGCCCACTTGCCAAGAGGCTAAATCAGAACTGTGAGCTGGACCCCTTTCTCTTTGTGCCTCTTCATGCAGCACAGCAGGTCTTAGAAATTTCTGGAAACTGGTCTGCTTTATCATTTAGAGATGGATTTGTCTGGGAGCCTCCCACTGATAAGCTAAGTCCCAAGGCCTGCACATTGTCATTTCCCAGAGTTACTGTATTTGCTTTTGCAGTTCTCCAATTTAACAAGGGAGTAAATAAGGTAGTGGTATATTTTATGGAAGAATTAGCAGTTTAAATATTCCACAAGCAAAACTCTGTCTGACCAGTCAGCAGTTCAGGAGCGAGCTGCCAGCTATGGGGGACTTCTTGTGCATAACAATTTTTAAATTGAATTATAATTGACATACACTATATTATTTTCAGGTATACAACACCGTGATTCAGTATTTTTATACTTTACAAAATGCTCACCGCCATAGGTCCAGTTACGCTCTGTCACTATACAAAGTTACTACAGTACAATTGTCAGCCCAGCCTTTGAGTTTGAATCCCTGTACAGGGATCAGCTTCTGCCCATCCTGGATAGTTATAGGGAGCCGGGGGGCTGCAGTAAAGGCTCCCCTTGTGGTTTCCTGGTGGGCAGTGGTGCCACTTTTCTCTTCCACAGAAATCTGAGCCTCGGGTGGGGAGAGGGAAGAAGTAGGCATGGAAGTATGCCTTTAGTTAGGCACGTGGGATGTGGGTGGTTTCAGTGAGGCCAGGAGGGAGCAGTCAGGTGGCTGGTGAGGGGACAGCAGCTGTGGGAGTGACACAGAGTGAGGCCCACTTGGGAGCACTTCAAGGAACAGTCTATACTCCACAGAGTCATTGGAAGCAGGCCCCAACCTTCAGCCCTGAGGACCGGCTCCCCTGTGGTCAGGAAGAAGGGGCTGGTGGGGGGTCCTCAGATGGGAGCCAGTACCAGGCCTATCTGACTCCTTCACTCAAGGAAACTCTCAGGCTGACACCACCCACAAGGGGACCAGCAGCCAAAAGGGTCAGAAGAGTCTCCAACTCGGTCTGCCCAGTGGCTGCTTGGCCTGTGCAGGAAAGGGAACTGTGATGTCTCACCGGCAGCAGCCCTGGGAGAGGGGAGACCCCCAGAGCGCAAGCACGTGCCCGCAGGTGCACACAAGAAACTTAGTTGAGGGTAATACATTCTAGTCACGTGCTTTTAAAATTGAAAGCAGGGATAGAACAGCTATTCGGTGAAGGTTGGTCAATTGCATGGCCAAGGGCTACAGGATAGAGGCAGCCTTTCCCACCTGGTTAAAGGAAAGAGAGGAGAGAATCCCAGGGGAGAAGAAGGAGGAGGAAGAGATGGGGTAGCAATGAGGTGAGATCAAATGAGAGGAAGGAGGGAGCCCACAGAGCTTTGCTCATGCTTCAGTCACCACTCACTGGCTTTTCTTATAACTGAGGACCCACTGTGTGCACATGCTTTACTCCCATCATTGACTTTGACTTTCACAACAAACCGGGAGTATGATTAACCCCACTCGTAGATGGAATAGCTCAGGTTCAATTACGTGGACAAAGCTACGCAGTAGATCCAGACCTGGAGCCAGTTCTGCCTGACGGCAGGGCCCTTGCTCGCCCCCACCCCCACCCCTCGCTACGCCACCCACACTGGCGTGGAGGTGAGTGCCCTCGTGGCGGGGATCCTGGTCTCTCACCTGGGTCTGAAACTCCTGATGCCTATCCTGGGGCCTGTGCCTGGATAGATGTGCCATGAATGACAGAAGAGAGGGTGTGCGTGCAGGTGGGAGGGGAGGAGAGGAAAGCAGAGGTGACCGAGACAGGAACCCCATCGCCAAGGGGACCATTCTTTGGCCACCACCAGGCTGGGTGGGAGAAACTGTGCGTGTGGCCTCGACAGTAGGCTTACTTACTCTTGCCCTGCTCAGCTCTGACACGGGCTGCATTCAAGGGAAGCACGGTGAGGACATGGGAGGGAGGGAGGGGGCCAGCCCGGGGGCCAGACCCAGCTGTGGCGCAGATGCATTCTACCCTGCAGGCCTAGGCCTCTCCCCCAGCTGATTGCTAAGCAATCAGCTGGGGAATTTTGAAAATACCTGCAGCTTGCGCCCTACCCGCAGACATTCTGCGTTCATTGGTCTGGGAGGGGTCCTGGGCAGAATTTATTTTGTTTTTAAGATTTTATTTATTTATTTGAGAGAGAGCACACGAGTGGTGTGAGAGACAGAGGGAGAAGCAGACTCCCTGCTGAGCAGGGAGCCCGATGCAGGGCTCGATCCCAGGAGTCCAGGATCATGACCTGAGCCAGAGGCAGATGCTCAACCAACTGAGCCACCCAGGCGCCTCAGTGGGCAGAATTTATTAAAAGTCCCCCCCGGTGGCTCTAAGATACATGTTGGGAACCACTGCAGACCCAACCTACCACTAAAGGGGAAGGAGGAGAAAACTAACATTTCTCAAGCCCCTACCATGTTGCTGCCCACTGCCCCACAAGGTATCCTCAGGCCCACGCTACAGGTGACAAACCGAGCTGCTGGGACATTAAGGGAATCAACAGTTGGATCGCTCTGGAGTTGTCACTGCTAAGGGGCAGAGGTGGGATGGGAATTCAGATCTGACTTCAAAACCCAGCTTTCTCTACCCAACACACAAATGCCCACCCATTTGGGATGCGCCCTGGCTGGGATGGCCCTGGCTTCCTTATTCCCCCTGTCCACACTCCTGTGAGAGGCACACTCCCCTCCTCAGCCAGGGAGACCAGGGAGAGTTCTTACTATTTATGACAAAGCTCCATTTGCACAGCTCCGAGCTTCTACAGAGTCTTCCCGCCTGCCCCAGGAGGTGAGCCTGAAGGAATGATCAAGTCCACTTCACAGTGGATGAAACTGAAGCTCTGAGAAGCTAAGCCAGTTGCCCAAGGTCACAGAGCTAATTAACTGGCCCAGGGGGGACTCAAATCCAGCTCTTCTATCTCTAAGAGCAGCACTTTTTTTTCTGCCTCATTCCTGAATCCGAGTTGGACCATCTGGCATTGCTAAACCATAATTGGTGACAGAGCAGGCCACCCGGCTTAGCCCGGTCAGGGACAGAGCTGTCCTTTAATGGCATAGAGCACTTAGAAAAATGCCAATGTGCAAGTGTTTACGAAAGTGTGGGTTATGATTATTATTATGTTGCACAAAAGTGCTGTGTGCCTTTCCGAATGAAAAATCAAATGCTATCTGGCAAGTTCAAATCATGGTGGGGAAAAAAGTCTTTTTTGAAATCAACATTGAATTGGAGAACTGTCTCTCAGTTTCGAAACAACCCTCTCTAGCCATCATCATCGGGCCACCAAAAGCAGGGCCCCTTAATGACGTACTATATGTTGGCTAACTGAATTTCAATAAAAAATTGAAAAAAAAAAACAAGAGCAAGGCCCCAGCAGCATGATCTCAGTGCCTTCCTGCCTGACAGGGAATGTGTTCTCTGACCTTTGGCAAGTCCTGTGACCCTGGTAAGTCGAGTCTGTCCTGTTGGAAGGGGTGTGGTTGGAAAGTAGCCTGGGTTTTGGGTTTGCCAGGGTGAGACAGGTGGGTGGCCCAAGTGTTGGGCAGCACATGACTCAGGGGATACCTCCTGCTCGCCACAGGTCCTGGAGACTTTTTGACTCACCTGTCTTGGTCAAACAGAATTGTTAAGAAGCCTGAGAGAAAGGAAAAGAGGGCAGAACTGGAAACGCGGGAGACCGATTCCCAGGATATCAGAGGCAGTTCCCGAAGCCTCTCCTCCCTGGGACAGTGCAGGGAGATGGCACGGGCCACGGCGTGTCATCAGCTGACCCAACCAGAGCTGCTCTGAACTCCAGCAGAGGCCACAGTAGCACAGTTGGCCCCTAAGGCAGCCCTAATCCTGGGCATAGCTGCTTGCATGCCGCGAGAGTAGGAGAGGAAGATAGGGGCCTGAGGGCAGGAGGAGGGGCTAGGCCACCAGGGGGCCCAGACTACCCAAGGCTTCACCTTGCCCACTTCTGGAAGGTTTTAGGGCCTCACGCAGCCCTGAGATGCCCTGCACCACATCTCTCTGGCTTAAGTTTGTTGAAGTTTTGTGTGTGTTTTCTTTGGTGTGTGTTTTTTTTTTTTTTTTTGCTGGTTCATATTTCCCAGCGTAAGAATGAGTATGTCCCTGGAGGAAATTGAATCCCACCATTGAAATCACTTTAATAAACACTGATTGAGGGGCGCCTGGTGACTCAGTCGTTAAGCATCTGCCTTCGGCTCAGGTCATGATCCCAGGGTCCTGGGCTCCCTGCTCCGCGGGAAGCCTGCTTCTCCCTCTCCCACGTCCCCTGCTTGTGTTCCTGCTCTCGCTCTCTCTTTCTCTGTCAAATAAATAAATAAAATCTTTTAAAAAACAAAACGAAACAAACAAAAAACACTGATTGAGGGATTAGGATTATGAGATTGTTCAGGGAAGGATACAGAGTGAGAAACACTCCACCTCTGCACCAAGACCAGGCTCTCTACCTTCCCCTTGCCCTCTTCCCGTCTTCTCCTCCGTGCTCCGCACCACCCCCCACCCCCCCACCCCACCCCCCACCCCCGCCAAAGAGGCCGCACTGCCCCCTGCCCTGATGTCTCTGCACCTGCTATTCCTGCTGCACAGAGGCTCTTCCTCCCTCCCTGCCCCCACCTCCGAAGGCATCCAACCTTCAGGATGAAGCAGCACAAAGAATTCATGTTTCTTGAGGACTTACTAAGTACCAAACACTCTGCTAAGCATTTTATATCACTGCTCCTTGAGTGTTGAGAGCAGCCGCGTGCAGTTGGCCCTATGAGCACCCATCCTAAAGACAAAGTAACTGAAACTGGCACACCTACTCACAGGAAATTCAGTGCCAAAACTGGGTTCAAAACCGGGGCTGCTTGACTCCATACCTGTGTCAAGACCAAACAGTCTCTAACGTCCCCCAGGAAGTGAAAGACTCACTGCACCCCAAGATGCAATTAATTAACGGACTCAAAAACAGAGTACCCTCAGGGGCGACTGGGTGGCTCAGTCATTAAGCGTCTGCCTTTGGCTTAGGTCGTGATCCCAGGGTCCTGGGATCAAGCCCCAAGTCGGGCTCCCTGCTCAGCAGGAAGCCTGCCTCTCCCTCTCCCACTCCCCCTGGGAGTTCCCTCTCTCACTGTGTCTCTCTCTGTCAAATAAATAAAATCTTTAAAAACAAAACAAAAGAGAGTTCCCTTATTGTCCATACCTCATTCCAGTGTAACTACTGCTCATGACTCTTGCTCTATGTAGGAACTTCTCCAGGGTAGGTGTTCCATTTGATCTCTGTATATTGCCCAGGGCCTGGCAGGGTGCCTGGTACACAGAGCATAAGAAATGTTGACTACTATTGAGTAAATGTTGAATGAATGAATAAAGATAAATAGGCAAGTAACAATACATGGAGAGACTATGGCAAATCCCAAAAGAGGGATCTGGACAACAACAATAAAACAAGAAGTTTGGAGCAGGAAGTGGTCACACCTGGGTGGGGAATCAGGAAAGCCTTCCTGAGGAATGAGGAGGTGGCATCTGCTTTGAACCTTGGGCCTGGTTGGGTTTTAGCACGAAGCATAAGGAGGAGTGTGGGAGGAAGTCAGCCATGGGAAGAACATAGGCTTTGGAGCTTAAATGCCAGGTGTGCTAACAGCTATGGATTAGGGGCGCAACAGCATGCTGGGGGGCAGTGGGGAGAGACCTGCACACAGAAAGAACAGCATGTAAAGATGAAGGTAGAGATTGGAATGATTGTGTCTGTAAGCCAAGGAACACCAACGGTTGCCGGCAAACCACCAAAAGCTAGGTGAGAAGGCACGGAACACCAGGTGCCTGGGTGGCTCAGTCAGTTGAGCATCGGACTCTTGGTTTCCTCTCGGGTCACCATGTCCCAGTCAGAGGCTCTGCGCTCAGTGTAGACTCTGCTCCAGATTCTCCCTTCCTCCCGCTCTGCCCCTCACCCTGCTCTGGAGCAGGTTGCAGGTGCACAATCTCTCTCTCTCAAATAAATAAATAAAATCTTTTAAAAGAAAGAAAAGAAAAGGCATGGAACAGATTCTCCCTCACAGATCCTAGAAGGAGCCACCCTGTCCACACCTTGACCTCAGACTTCTAGTCTCTAGCACCGGGAGAATAAACTCCAATTGTTTAAAACACCCAGTTTGTGGTACTTCCTTGTGGCAGCCCCCAGAAAACGAATACAGCTTGGGAGGCCCTCCATGGGCCAGCTGGGGATTTGGACTTGCCAGGCAACAGGAATTCAGCCTCGGCTTCTGGGCAGGAATGATCCCAGTCAGCTATCTGTCCCTCGGTGCTACCCAACAAAAGTAGAGGATTCTCTGGGTGGAAAGGTCATGGTAGCCCACCTCGAGAAACAGAGTCAGGCTGAAGGAAACTGTTTCACCCATATTAATGGATTGCAAGGCATGGGGCCAGTTGTCACCACCGCCCCCACCGCCCCCCCGCCCCATGCTGTGAGTAAACTCTAGGGTGCCTGCACTCCACTGCTCACAGTGGAGCTAAGGGGCAAGACAATAAGCAGGGGCGGAGGTGAGCGGTGCAGGGCCCCGGTACCAGCTCTCCGTAACCCAGCTTTGCCGGGAGGGAGGAACGGTGCGTGGCCACACCAGGGGCAGCGCCAGACCTCCTCCCCGCTCGTTGGGTGTAGGGTGGCTTTATCACCTCGGGTGGTTTGGGTTCCAAACTATAAAATATAATTCTAACTTGCGCTAACAGAGGAATTTATTGGGCACTTATAATCAGTGTGTGAATAAAGGTTGAATCAATGGAGACGAAATGTCAAATAACGATAGGCAAGTCGGAATGCGATATATACTAAAAGAACGCCTGAAGAAAATGCGAGGAGGCAGGGATGGGCCACATCTGGTTGGGGGAATCCAGAACCACATCCTGAAGGAAGTTGACAAACAAGAAGGAATGGCTGCACTCAGGAAGGATAGGACCAGGCACTCTGGGGAGCAGGGTGGGCACCCTGGAGGTGGCAGCTCGGCTCTCTCCGTGGGGACCCGGACTCGAATTTTCCGAGAGAACTGGTTGGCTTACCTTGGGTAGGAACCCACCCCCCAGGAGGCGTGGCCTGTGATTGGCAGCTTGGGTGGAAGGGACTAGTTCCTTAAAGGAAAAGAAGAGGGGGCCATTCGGCAGAAAAGCAAGGCTGGCAAACAACTGGCTGGGCAGGCAAAACAACCGACACCCTGTGCAGAGAAGAAGAGGGACTGGAATTACAAAGAAAAAGAGCTGAAATGAATCATGAATGAGACTTAGGGGGGAGACACCCCTGGCCAGAACCCAGTGTGAGTGCAGGAGTGGTGGACACCTATTGGTTCCTGGGCCAGGAAGCCACACCCCACACCCCTTCCCTCCTGAGACCTGTCTTGGCTCCTTCCCCGCCCCCACCCGCATCTCTGGGGTTTCTACGGAAGCCGTTCTGACATCATGTCCTAGGGGATCCATCCGGGGGGTGGCACCGGACCCACCTTGGGCCAACTGTGGTACATTCGCAGCCCTTGATGCAAAACTTTTGCCTAGTAGGTCCCTAAGTGAGTTTTGAATTGGGTTTCTAGTCCTTGTGATTGTGTAAACTTAGGGTCCTAGCTAATGCACAGTTCCTGCCCTCGGGGTGCTTCAAAAGCAAGAGAGACCATTACAAACACAGCTAGAACTGAAGGTGAATATACTTATCCCATATTTAGTTGCTCCCCTAAGTGAGCACATAAATACGCAGGTAAATCCTTACGAGTCATATACATACATTCATGTACAGAAGTCCTGGAAACACGGACGAAGCTGGTAGAGGAAGAAAGGCATTCCAGGGGGGAGAGCAAAGAGGGGGGAGGAAAGCACTCCAGAGTTTGGGAGAATTTAGTCCCGCAGGGCTGGCGTGCAGGGTACATGACAGCCAGCGGCTGGAGGCCAGGTGAGGACCTGAGATGAGCCTCGCATGTGCAGTTCAACAGTGTGGACTCAATTCTTAGATGTGCGGGGGACAGGGAGAGCCAGGGCGGGAGCTGTGTTTGATGTACAGCACACGGTGGTGATGTGCAGATGTGAACAGCGTTGGGGAGTCTGGGACCGGGCCTTCTCCCCTGGTGGGCGGGCAGGAAGAGAATGCGGGAGCTAATGTTAAGCACAGGGGGTGAATGGTCTCAACAGCCAGAGGCGTCAACCACCCAGCTTCCAAACTGGGTCCTCAGTCCAAAGGGCTGATGGGAGTGGGTTGACCAGGAGTGGAGGCCCAAAGGGGAGGCTGGAAGGGGAGTAGAGGTTGGAAGGAAGGGCAAAGCCCAAGGCAAGGAATGGCAGAGCTGGTGAACAGGAAGTGAGCAGAAACAATTCTGGAGTTAGCATGGACTCCCACAGGCTCTCCATCACGGAGAGCACCTGCAGGAACACCCGCCTCCCCAGCCAGGTCCACTTAAAGGGGCCTGAACGCACAGAAGCAGAGCAAACAGCCAGGAGGGGGGCTCTTTTCATAGTTTAGGCAAGAGCTGATAGGGATCTAGGGCAGTGGTGATGGGGATACAGGGGAGGAGAGAGCCCAGAAGCGCTTTTCATTTAAATTTTAATAGAAAATGCATGCTCATGGTTAAAAATAAAAAAAATATTTAAAAAGCATTCAGCACAAAGCCTGTTCCCACCCTTGTCCTTCAACCCCCTGATAATTGACCTTTAGCTGCAGAATATAATCCAGTGGATTTTCCCCTAATTTATCTACTTATGCTTCAGTGAATATTTGTATTATTTCCAATTTTTCCAGTTACAAATTATGCCTTAATAAGCATCCTAGAACAAAGGTATTTGATTATATGAGCAAGAAAATATGCAAGATATATTTCTAGTAACAGTCAAAAGGTATGGATATTTTTGGTATAATAGATATTGCCTAATTCTGCTCCAAAAAGAATGTACTGATTTGCAGTCCCAACAATGGCTTATGAAAGGACCGTGTTCTTTACCAACACTAGATATCAATAACTTCCTAAAATCCTTGTCACTGTGATATTTCATTGTTCCTTTTTTTTTTTTCCCACTGTTCTTCTAATCTGTATTCCTTTGACTGTCAGTCAGGCTGACAATCTTTTCATCTGTTTATTGGGCATTTGTTTTTTCCTTTTGCAAATTATCCATGCATATTTTTATCCATTTTTCTATATAGCAGTCTTCTTTTTTATCAAATTCTACAAGCCCTTCTCATGTAAAAATTAGCACCTTTGACTGTCAAATATATTGCTGATATTTTTCCCAATTTGTTGCTCCCCCCTCCCATGTATGTGTCATTTTTTCTTTATTGCTTAGGAATTTAACTCTTCAGGGAAACATATTTATTGATCACTTCAAAATAATAACAATGCTCATGCAGAGTTTCTTCTAATACTTTAATAGTTTCATAATTCACATTTAAACTTTGATTCATTTGTAATTTATGTGATGCTTGGAATGAGGCAGGAATAAAAGTTTATTTAGTCAAATGGCTATCTTGTTGTCCTAAGAGCATCAAGTGAACTGTCCAGTTTTCTCATTTGGTTTCAAATACCAACTTTTTCATACACTAAAATTTTGTGTATTTTATCTCCATTTCACAGATAAGAAACAGAATCTCAAAGAGATTAAATAACTAGTTTGAAGTTGCACAGTGAGCTAGTGACGGCGCCCAAGTTTGAAAAACCAAAGTCTATACTGCTTTCAATATAACCCGCCTCCCACAAGGAGGGCAAGGAAAAATCAACAAGATTCAGTGGCGAGCTGGAGGGAAAAGGGAAGGCTGTGTCAAAAGTGAACCTGAAAATCATGCCACTGAAAGTCGGGAAAGTTGGTCTTCTAAGCCAGTTTCAAGAGAAAAGATGCTTATTGTAGTGACAAATATAGTTTGGGATATATCAGAGTAGTTAGTAGCCAAGTAGAGGATTAGCTAGGTGGAAATTTCCAGAATCCAAGTTTGGAAGAAGTGACAGAGCATGAGGAGTAAGAGAGGGAGGGGTTAAGGCTGATTTCCAGGTTTCGGGGGGGGGGGAGGGAAATGCTGTCTCCCTATCATGACAGGGTGAATCAGAGGAGAAACAGGCTGGCAGAGGCGGGCGGGGGGATTAGGGAGTTCACTTTGGGGCCCATCAGGCTTCCCAATCAGCAGTCAGACGCTCAGGCCTGGAGGTCAGCATAGGCTCTTTCCCAAGGGAAGGTAAAGGGGGGCAGGCCAAAAGGGAAGGAGGGAACCAAAAAGACAGTAGATATGAAATAGAAAAGGGACCATTAACTGCCATGGGATAGAGCAGGGAGACTCAAACTCCTCATGAAGCAGCCAAAAATACAGGTGCCAACAAGTAAGGGCTGTTAGGGGAAGGAAGGAAATCCAGAAGCTGACCCACCAGTGATGATCTGTAAATGGTGACTACCCATATGATTGCCCATCTTTGTTGTCACACTCCCAGAGGCTAGCTGAGTTTATCGTGCTGTCCGAAAGAGAAGGGGGACGGGAGGGAAAAAAGACAGCCACCAGGTTGCCAGCTCATTTCCTTGTGCAGGGGGCAGTGACAGGCAATCCCAGACAGATCACATGCTAACCATGGTGGTAGAGACCCCATGGACAGGAGCCAGAGGAGAAAGCTCTTGCTGAGGCTTGGAGTGATCACGTGTAGCCTCCTGAAGGCTGAGCATCGATGGGTGGGTAGGATTCAAAGCACTGTGAGCAAGTTTAATGAGGTGGAGTGAGGCCCGCCTGAGGACAACCTGAAAACTCAGGCCGAATTCAGACCTGATGGGGTTAGAAGAGAGGGATCTGTGGAGGCTTTTCAGCCAAGGAATAACACTGAGACGGTGGCCTTCTAAGAAACATTGTCAATGCCAGACAGGAGAGACAGGAAGCCGGGAGATACGGAGGGGACTTTTAGGGGATGTTATTTAGCAAACAAGTCCTGGGAACCTAGTATATACCAGGTAGGAGGTGTAGACACAGAGATAAAGAGAAGAACAAAGATCTGGGAGAAGGATCAAGAAAGTCTTCCTAAATGAACTGGGTTTTGAAGGATAAATAGGAACATGGCAGTTAAACCCTCCACTGCTGGGAAATGCCTTAACTTATCTTTAGGAACCTCTATGAAAAAGTCAAGCTATACAGAGGGATATGCAGTAAAATAACTCCAACCCAGTTTGGGCCGCAGTGCCCCTCTCCTGGAAAAGGCAGCCCCTGCCATTGGCTACTAGCACGAAGTAGTGACTGAACACACACGTTTTGCCTGGATTCCAGTCTCCGCCCCACCACTGGCAAGCTGGTCAGCTTGGGCCAGCCGTTTAACTTTTCTGCCTTAGTCTCAACATGTAAGGAGGGGGATGAGAATAGGACCCACGTCCAGGGTTGTGGGAAGAATTAAATGAGTGAGAAATGTATAAAGAGTTCACGACAGTGCCTGGAACATAATGAATACTCAGGACACGTCCTCTTAGTATTCCTAGTTTGCTCCCAGGGTGGAGTGTGGATGTGTATGATCACTTGGTACGGATGAGGGTGAAATAAGATGAGGTATATCAAATGCTTAGTAAATTATCCAGAAAAAAAAAGTGTTCGAAAAAGTCCACTTGCTGTTGTGTTGTCTTCATTCGTGCAGCAGTGTGGCAATCAAATGACCAATGAGAGTGAAAGGCCAGAGCTCCTACCTAGGATGATCCCCTACACGTGTCTATTGAGCAAGTGAATGCATGAATGAGTGAATTAATCCTTCACCTTCTAGTCACAAGATGAGCTAGATCGAGCTATATCCGTTCCGTGTCCTGATTTTAAAGAAAAGACAAGTGCAAAAGAAGGAAGAGAAAGTTTTCTCTCTTTGTCCCAGAGCATCTTCACCATTCCCTACCTCCTAGGCATCCCCTCTGCCATGGTGGCTGAGAGCCTGAAAATTACAGATCCCAGAATCCTTCACTAGCAGGAATCTGGGTTCAAATGCAGTCATTAGAGGTGCCTGTGCAAGATTTGAAAGGAGGAAGAGAAGAGTGAACATGAGAATTTGTAGTGGCCTCTAGGAATGTGCCTGAAAATCACCTGCTGTGGTCTGCAGAGACCTGTGATCATTATTGCCATCTCCACAGTCCCTGCCAGCAGCCAGCCTGACAGCTTGGGCTGGTTTGTCTTTACTTTTGCTCCTCCAGCCTTTTCAGCAGTCGTGTAACCGCTTAATTCCATGTATTAAAGTCCCTCCTGCTGAAATACCTAGAGTGGTGTCTGTCTTCCCGGCTGAACCAACTACTAACAGTTTCCTTTTTCAGGGAAGAAGAACTTCCCTAGAAATCCACCATCGGACTTCTACTGACATCTGATTGTCTAGAGCTAGTCACAGACCCAAGTCCATTGGCAAAGATAAATGGGATTACCGTAACAGGCTTAACCCAGCCAGGATTCATGCCCCCCACCTCCCCCAGGGCTGGGCATAATGCTGCCTCATGCTTGAACAAAGAGGGAAATGACCATTGTGCTGGCATCTATAGATTCTGTTACCCAGAGCTTGGGAGACCCCAATCTGGTTTGGAGGGTCCCTAATAAGACAAGTTGGACTGGGAGTGGGGTTTGTCTTCCAAGTCTGACTGATGGTAGAAATGAACGTCTAAAGACTGGGCTTCATGATCAGGCTGAGAACCCATCAGAAAGAGAATCAATTGTGTTTGTACTGATTTGAGGGGAGCTTTTGTATTTTCTTCTCTGTAAGGCTAGGCATTCTTGGGACATATTTCAAAACAAAAGTACAGTGAAGCAAAGCAGGACAAAAAAATCACTCGTGCATTATCTATTGGAAGAATAAATAACATGTCTCTCACAGCTATCCTGTGTTTTAATAAAACCATAGTAATTACTTTCACAGTACTTACAGTATGCCAAGCATGTTTCCCAAATGATATTGAGTTATTTAATCCTCCCAACAATATAAGGCAGGTGTTGTAATTATTCCCATTTACAGGTGAGGATGCTGAGGCTGAGATTTGGACCCCCACAGTCCGGGTCAGAAGTCAAGTTCAGGAGGAATGAATGAATGAGTGAATGAATGAATCCATCGCTTTGCTGGGTGTGAGTTATATTGCTTCTTAAATGTTTGCAGCTGCTGAATAGTTAACAAACTATTAGTGCATTACTGAATTCGAGGTGGCCTTTTGTCCGTATGTGTTCTGTTCATCGATACATGCGAAAAACCAATCACAGGAGGGGCCATGGCATTTGCTCATGTTTGTATTTGCTCACAGTTGCTATTGTAACAAATTACAAGTTTAGTGGCTCGAAACAACATACCTTTACTCTTTTACAGTTCTGGAAGTCAAGAGGTCTAGAATCGACACGGCTGCATTCCTCCTGGGAGCTCTAGGGGAGAATCTGTTTCCTCGACTTTGCCAGCTTCCAGAGGTCATCTGCCTTCCTTGGCTCTCGGCCTGTTCTTCCATTTTCAAAGCCAAGAGCATAGTATCTTCTCTCCTCTCTGACCTCCTGCCTCCCCCTTATAAGAACCTTTGTGATTACATTGGGCCTGCCGGGTAATCCAGGGAAACCTTCCCATCTCAAAATCCCTGGCTGAATCAGATCTGCAAAGTCGGTTTCACCTTGTAAGATTACATATTCCCAGGTTCCAAAGATCTGGACATCGTCGTCTTCGAGGGGCCAATATTCAGACTACCAGGATGTTATAAAAAGATCCTAACCCTGGAAAAGGTAGAGGAGGGCCCTAGGTACATGAGTCCATCCCACGGATAAGGAGGCGGCTGAGGTCCTTTCCTGAAGGCCCGTGCCCTTCCCTAACTCACTCCGGCCCCTGGCTGGTGGGGCCAGCTGGGCTCCCGGGCCCTGAGGAGGAAAGGGGAGGGAGCCCTGAGGGGCAAAGTGGCCAGTCTCCCAAGAGCGCCCCGGCCCCTGACTCTGCACAGCCAGCTTTGAGGGGCCTTTTGAGGGGAGCTCTGCTTTTCCAGAAGAAAATGAACAGACGGACAACAGTCCCAAAACAATAAGACTTAAGTAAAAGCTCTGAAGACATCCGGACATCCAGACATCCAGGGCTTTCCATCCGTCACACAGGGTCCCTCAGATTTCAGCAGCCTCGTGATGGGGTTCGGGGGGTGGGGGTGGGGGGAGGCAGAAAGCGTGTAGGAGAGGCTCCACTGCGTCTTCCTCAGGGTTTGGGGCCTGGGCTACAGTGGCCTGGGAGGACATATGGTCAGCACGGTCGGGTCACCCGGGGAGAGAGTGGGGGCGCAGACGGGCCGCTGCCTCTGAAGCCGCTCAGCCGTCTGCACCGGCCGTGGGTCACGCTACGGCTTCTCCTCCTCCCTGTCCTCCCTGACAACTAACACTATACACAGTGTTTTACCGCAGGCCGGAGACTAGGAGTGAGGCAGTGGGGTCTGCGGGGGAGCCGGGGGGGGGGGGGGGGGGGGGGGGGGGGGGGGGGCGTCCCTTTTGCTCCCTGGCCTCTGCGGCTTCCGACTTTCCGTCTACCTGAGGAAACAAGGCAGGAGCACAGAATGACCGCGGCAGGTCGGACACCCCCGAGTGGCGCCTGGCTTCCGGAACTGTCGCTTGTCCGTGGGAAGTACGGGGCGACCATTCAGCCCGTTGCGCTCTACAGAGCGTGTTCCCAGATCCCCCAGCGAATCTTAACCCACAGGAGCGGTCGCTATCAAGCGATTTTTCTCCAGCGGCTTCCTGTCAGGCTGGCTGAAATAGGGGGTCCCCCACGGTGCTCCTCTTCTGGGCCGGTGCCACACAGCTGCCCGCTGCACCCCCTTTATTTTTCATAGCAACCCTCTCTGTTCCTGACGCCGGCAGCCTGGAGCCCAGCTCCAGGGGACAGGGACGGCAGGGATCTGCCACCGTGACTGTGGTCCCCTTGGCCCAGAGATGTCAGCTGGGCGTGTCTGTCCCCATCCCTTGGGAGTCTGAGTTTGGCCCATCAGACGAAGCAGAGGCCTAGGGCAGGCAGACCTGTTCCCGGGAACTCAGTCCCGGGTGAGAAGGGTTACAGAAAACACAGGGCAAAGAGAACATGGAGCAGGGGCTCAGAGCCCTCCATTCCTCACGCCGGTGGGCAGGAGCGGCCTCAGCTTCGAGCCTGAAGGCCAGAGCCCATAAGGGCACATCCCCAGCTCACCCTCCTGAGTTAGGAATCCTGGTGTGTGAGAGCAGGACACGCCTGAAGATGACCAAGACCGACCCTGTCGTCTAATAGATGAGGAGACTGGGGCCCAGAGGTGCTGAATGACATGCTCAAAATCAGAGAATGGGTGGCAAAACTAGCGTTAGAACCTGGGACCTACCAAAGGAACACCAGTAACACTGGCCTTCAGCCTCCAGCCCCCACACACCCACACCCCCAGGCTGCAGATGACCCTTCTGTGACTTCCACACCCTAATGAGAGTGCCTTTGACCCAAGTACATTTGCACACAAATGTGGACTCAAGGGGGTCCTGGAACCCACTCCCTGATGATTACAGCAGCTCAGCTCTGTGCCAAGGACAAGGCCAAGCCCTACCTGCAGTAGCTCGTGTAATCCTCATGGCCTCAGAGTAGTAACGATTATTCCCAGCTTACAAAGGAGGAACCTGGGCTTGGGGAGATTCCTTCGCTCACCCACGTTATTCAGCTGGAAAGAGGCAGAGTCAGGGCGCGCCTGGGTGGCTCAGTTGGTTAAGCGACTGCCTTCGGCTCAGGTCATGATCCTGGAGTCCCAGGATCGAGTCCCGCATCGGGCTCCCTGCTCGGCAGAGTCTGCTTCTCCCTCTGACCCTCTTCCCTCTCGTGCTCTCTATCTCTCATTCTCTCTCTCAAATAAATAAATAAAATCTTAAAAAAAAAAAAAAAAGAGGCAGGGTCAAGATTTGTGCCCAAGTCTGCTGACTCCAAACCCACGCTCTTAGTTATTTCAGGATCTGCCCCCACTGAGACGGGACCTGCTTCGATTCCTCCCACTAAAAGCCTCGAGTAGGCTCTGGGATTCTCCCCTGGGCCTTCTCTTCAGGTAGCAGGCATAGTTTTTAGCAGAGGAGAAGGTCAAGTGTTGTTAAGTTTGATGAATATCAATCCAAACACAAATGTGTAAGAAGCCCATGGGCCCTCATGGGAGCCGTGCAGACCCCTCAAGTTTACATGAGCCTGGACAGCACGGTAGCCTGAAGGAAAGGTGAGGGCAGGCCTGGGTCAGGGTTGGAGGAATACTGACTTTGAAATACATACCATCTTTACATCTTTCAAATCTAGCATTCTGTGTGTATCTTGCCCTTTAAAAAATAAAACATGTTTTTTAAAAAGTTACCCAAACATATTCAGAAGGGGCTATGACCTCAAATTGATCCACAATACATGCTTTTTGTAGCATAAGCCCTTGTGACACCTGCCAACCTCCGGAACCAGCCAAGCGCTTCATGCTTTGGGGATTTATTGCGATAAATAATAACCTGTCACCACCTTGGCCGAGCATTACAAGTGGGTTCTCGCATCTCCCGGCCCAGTTCACACTTTGACTCGCCTGAAAGTTCCACTTAGCAGAGGCCCGGGTATCCTAGCCTCCTCCTTACTCAACCAGAAAGATAGGTAGAGATCTGGGAGATATGGTTGCCATCAACCACTACTCACCCCACCCCAGAGCACATCATCCTCTGTTACTTTCTTCAGAGTACTTAATACTACATGAACTGACCTCCTTTGGGTATTTGTCCCCTGTTAATCGCATCTCTGCCCAGTGAGCGAGCCCCATGGGAGCAGGGACTTGGTTCTGTTCCTAGCACCTAGCACAGTGCCTAGCACATAGTGGGCCTGTTTTGAATAAACGATCACATAGACCCATAGACCATCAGAGGAGAATTACATCACTGCCTTACAGAACTGAACTGAGAGATGAGATGACCCAGGATGCATGTAAGGCTCTTCCAAAGGAAAGTATTATGCCTCGCACAGTGCCTTAAATATGGGAGCTTATGGACTAGCCCCACCCAAATATTTAATTGAAGACCAGCAAAGTGAACTGGACTTCACTCACCTCAGCCTCCTTGAGAAATAAGGAATGCCGTTCCCCTCCATTTGGTTATTAGCCAAATTTAGGGATCTGCTAAGCAAATGCCAAACCTCACCCTGGCCCCTGCCCTGCCCGGCAGCCCCCAAGAACATTCAGACCCCTGTAGACTGCCCTACCCCTCCCTGGGCATCACTGAAACAGCAAAGCAGAACATGAGTCCCTCTCTCTCCCCACTGACTAATAGGGTTTAGAAAGATTGACTCTGACACTGTAGTCCCAAGGGCTACTGTCTCTAGAGAACAGAGCCCCCCCCTCTGTGTTCTAGGCATTCCAGAATATTTCAAGGAAAGGCCAGGCTGCCCGCACAGCCTTTTCTGCTGGGTTCCCTCAGGCTCCTGCTTTCCCAGGCTGGCTCCTACGTTAGCCCATTAGCCCTCATACCATCTCTCTGCCACGCACCAGAAGCTCAGCCCCCGTTGTGCTCTTTCAAATCAGATCGACACCTGGAACTGGCCTGGAGCTCCCGGGGCCGCAATTTGGATTTGAGCGCCAAGTGTCCAGCACTTCTGAGATTGCTACTTCGGCCTCAGCGTTCGCCCCTCAGTTTTGCTTGCTCCCCCACCTTGCCTCCCAGTATGCCCCACGCCCAGCAGAGTACCCGCAGCCCTCCTGGAGGTCAGAGGTAGCAGCAGAGGGGAGGCTGGGAGCAGAGGGAGGTCATCCTGCAGGGAGTTGCTAGTCACTGCCTTTACCCTCTACGAGGGCGTCTATGAGTCCAAGTCTCCCATGCAATGATGTGCACATGGCAGGTTCCCAGCAAATCCCTACTGGCTTGAGTTTCCCTTCATTTTTTGTCTTCCCAGAAGTCCCCTCGTCCCTCTAATTCAGTTCCCCGGATGGTGGTGAGCACAAATACCTAATAGAGGCTAAGTAACTGAATACGCTGACAGAGTTAGAAAGGAACTGGAACAAACATCCTGAGAGACTGTATTTTCTGCTTGCTCCTCCGTAAGCCAGCTTCATACCCGGTTTCCTGTAGGCACAGAGACCCAGGCAGGGCCGGGCTGCAGCCCAGGTGAACTCCCCAGAAGGAGGGGGTCTGGTTTCCAAATCAGACAGCAGAAGTCTGTAAACAGCCCAAGTAGGCCAGAGGGCAGGTAGAGGGACCGTGTTGACTCTGCCCTTTCCAGTTGTGGGAACAGGACAGTTCAGCCACGGATGGTGGGTGCTGGGGCCCGGCACGGCAGGGAGAAGACACTTCTGACTGGCATTTCCTGGCACACCTGAGTGGCTTGGTAATTTCCTGCTCCTGAGACATATGGGTGCTCGGGAACATTTTAACCCAGAGGTAAGTAAGGGAAGGTTTTGTGTTGATCAAGACTCTTCCAGCTGAAGTGACAGAAAATTCAACTCAAGTACAAGTAATAATAGGTAATGTTGTATAGCATTTCCTGCGCGTCAAGCTTTATCTAAGTCCTCTATACCTTAACTGCGATCCCTCTCAACAGTTCTGTTCTTCTCCCCATTTTACACAAAGTCACTAAGGAACCTGCTCAAGATCACACAATGTTGCAAGCCAGGATTAAAACCCAGAGATGTTCCTCACCCCTACCCTTTCATGCCTCTTGAGATTGAACAGGAAGAGAGAGGTTTGTGTGAGCACACATCCCCTGGTCCCACAGAGGCAGGATGCAGGTGGGGCTTGGAAGACAGGTGGCAGGAACAAGGGTGCCTCGGGACTCCCCTTCTTGGTCCTTAGTTCTTGTTTTCCTGTAGGCTAGACTGATTTTCATCTACTGCAGCTTGATTTCCTCCACCCGTAAAGGGGAACCTGGCTTCTGGCAGCTCCAGAGCTCCATTCAGCCCCCAAAGAGAAACAAACTGCCCTCTCTCTGTGCTCCCAAGTCGGAAACTTCCAGACGAGGGCTCTGACTGGCCAGTCGAAAGAGAGCAAGGAGTGGGGGATCCGTAAGAAGATGGGAGTTTCCGTTCTAATTCTTGGTCAGAGCTATGGCAGGGGCCAGTTCCAAGAAGAAGGGGGTAGAGACATTTTTGGACCCAAGTGCCCTCTGGGTACAACTGATGAGTGGGAAAATTCTCTGAATCCAGGCCCACATAACACAATGGGCCAGGATCCCCTGGGGCTGACCGGGCAGCAGGGTGGGGACAGAGAGGAAATAAGGGGACTCAGTTGCTCTGAAAGGAAATGAGGGTAATCAGAGAAGGGAAGAAGTCAAGAATGGATGCTGGCATGATGGACAGCTGTCCTTGAGACAGGCTGGGAGCCAACGAGCATGGAGGACAAATACTCTTGGATTCCTAGGTCAAGGGTGAGGAGGCGACGGGGATCCTTGCTCTGCTCTTTCTTCTACAAGGACAGTCTCCAGGGTCCATCAGGATGCCTGCTGGAAATTAGGCCCCACCCTCCCTCCCAGCTTGTATTAGACTTATTCCTGAATGACAACCCCAAAACTAAAACAAAGGTATTCATTTGTTTTCTCTCACAGTTTCTACGGATGGGACATATAGGTGTTTCCCAGGTTTTTCCCCTTTATGAACACCGACATTTCAGTTCCTTCATCCCTAAAAAGGCAATAATGCCTTCCTATAGGGCTGTTGGGAGGGGAATCATACAGGATTGACCTGAGGATCACATAATATAAACCATGTAAAGCATCTAGTACATTCAGCCTCTAAGATTCACGTTCCCCATCTGTAAAATAGTGGTATGACTTCCCCAGTTGAATGATTTTGAGGATTAAATCTCATGGACTTGTAAAGACTAAATGAAATAACCCAACTAAAGCACTTAGTTCTGAGCCTGGCCCATAGAAAGTGCTCAGTAAATGTTAGCTCTTGTCATGGCTCGTAGTCTCCACTAAATTTGCTATTTTATTACGGGTATTAAAACTACTATACAGCCTTAGAGCAGCTATATTTTATGTTGATTATGGTTCTTAACAACTAAAAATATTTGCTGAGAGTAATCTAGGCAGAAGACTCAAAGCAGACCCTTTAGGGATAGAAATGTACATAGAAACATGTCTCATTAATATGTTTCTTGTTATTTTCTTTTTTTTTTTCTTTTAAAGATTTTATTTATTTGACAGAGAGACACAGCGAGAGAGAGAACACAAGCAGGGGGAGTGGGAGAAGGAGAAGCAGGCTTCCCACGGTGCAGGGAGCCCGACACGGCGCTCGATCCCAGGACCCTGAGATCATGACCTGAGCCGAAGGCAGACGCTTAACAACTGAGCCACCCAGGCGCCCCTGTTTCCTTGTTATTTTCTGTTGGGGAAATCAAAGTTTCTTCTTTAGCAGTAACATGGAAATGAGCCTTCGCAGGCTGGTGGGGTGAACAGAATGGATCCCTCTGATAATTAACCCTGGAGAGACAAACCCCAGTTTGATATTGTCCTTCATGTTGCTCTACCAACAAACATATTTGCTCCTCCCGTGTACCCTGTCCTAGAGAGGTGACAGGGGACATGGAGAGGGAAGGAGCCTTTCCAGAGTTCTTGAACTACAGGGACCTGTAACTATTGGGCTGGAACACTAATCCCACAGAGCATCCGAGTCACCAGGTGAACCCTGTAAAGCGTTCTAGTGGCTTCAGAATAAACACCTACAGAAGCCAGGCGGTTCCCAGCTGTTAAAGAGGAGCCCGTGGATTTTCAGAGCAGACAACCCAGCCCGAGAACTGCCAGTTTTAACTGCGCTTGTGGACAATTAAGCAAGAGGCCTCCAAACACATTGCTTCACACACATCCGTCAGTGCCCAGCCAGTCCGGAGGCCGGCGCCCGCCTTCTCCCAGAACTTGACATCTCTATTTGGGCCGTCTCCCCACAAAGAGTTCCCATCCAAAGTTCCCCGGAAAGCAACAGGCATCAGGCTGGCGGTCACACTGCCCACTAGGCTAAAAGCCACTGGGACTGGCATTGAACCATGTGGGGCTGTGGAGAGCCAGAGGGAGGCTGGGAGGGAGCCGGGACGTCCTCTTCCTGCAGGGCCCCTCTCTGCCTCCCCCTGCTCCTGGCACACAGAAGTATGTGTTCTGGACGCCGCTGGCCCTGAGAAACTGGGGCCAGGCCACGGACGCTCAGGCCAGTACAAACAGGGAACGTGATCCTGCCCGCTGAGCCTGCCCCTACATGGGAAGCTGCCTCCCTCGCGACTCCGGTTCGGTGGCTCTCAGACTCCACTGCGCATCAGACCACCCTGGGGGTGGGGGGCGGGCAGAGAGGAGGCTTGTGAAGAAGGCAGATTCCCAGGTCCACCCCCAGACCTTCTAACCCTGTGAATGACGCTCTGCATTTGAGAAACATGTCCGTGTCAGAATCACATACTGGTAGACAGTTCACCCAAACTGGCCCCCAGACAATGCTTTCAAAAATGACTGCACCATCAGGTATAAATTGGAAGCTTTTGTGTAAAAAACCTCATCTCCATCTTGCACGAGGCCAGGCCCAGGTCTACATTACCACTTGGCAGTAAAAAAAACAAACCCCAGTGCTAAGCAGCCTCTGCCCTTCGAGGCAGGGCTGGTGCCCCCCAGTTCACCTTAGCACCCCACCTCCAATACACGCACAGACGCTCGTGCACTCACCTTCTGTCTCCCCTGGCTGCAGCCTCTGCTCCATCCTGCCGGCTGGACAGGGGTAGAGGAAGCCCAAAGAGCTTGCCTTTCTCCTTCCCCAGCTGCAACCAAGTGATAGTGATGGCCCCCCCGCCTTGTGGAGCTCCGTCTCCTGATGGCATTGTCCTGTGTTGTCTCCCCACTAGGATGGAACTTTCACCAAAGCAGAACCCGTGTCTGGTTTGCTCTCTGGCGTGCCCTCCGAGCCTAGCACGGTGTCTGGCACACAGGAGGGGGGTCGAAAATACTCACTAGCAAATCAAAACCACAATGAGATACACTTCACACCCACTGGGATGGCTCTAATTAAAACATGGAAACTAACAAGTGTTGGCAAGGGTGTGGAGAAACTGGAGCCCTCGTACATTGCTGATGGGAAGGCAAACTGGAGCAGCCACTGTCAAAAACAGTCTAGCAGTTCCTCAAAAAGTTAAACATAGGGTTATGGTATAACCTAGCAATTCCACTCGTAGGAATACGTCCTAGAGAATTGAATGCAGGTGTTCAAACAAAAACTTGTACACAGATGATCATAACACTATTCACAACAGCCAAAAGGTAGCAACAACCCAAATGTCCATCAGGTGTTGAATGGATAAACAAAATGTGACCTATCCATACAATGGAATATTAGTCACAAAAAGGGATGAAGTACTGATACATGCTAACACATGGCTTAACATTATAGGCTAAGGAAGCCAGACTCAGGGGCACCTGGGTGGCTCAGTTGGTTGACCATCCAACACAGGTTGGTTTCGGTGCAGGTCATGATCTCAGGGTCGTGAGATCGAGCCCCAACTTGGGCTCCGCACTCAGCCAGGAGTCTGCTTGGGATTCTTCTGCTCTGCCCCTCCCCCCCCATTCTCTTGACTCAAATAAATAAATAAATAAATCTTAAAAAAAAAAAAAAGCCAGGCATGAAAGACCACACGTTGTATGATTCCATGTATGTAAAATATCCAGAATAGGCAAACCCATAGAAAAATGGTTACCAGCAGCTGCGAGGAGAAGGTAATAACAACTGACTACGTAGGGATGGTGGGGGAGGTTCCCTTTGGGAGGGATGAAAATGTTCTGGAGTTAGACAGTAGTGATGGTTGTACGACATTGTGAATATACCAAATGCCACTGAATTGTGCCCTTTAAAATGGTTACGATGGTAAATTTTATGTTATGTGTGTTTTACCACAATAAACAAAAATGAAGGAAGGACGGAATCAGCCAGGGCTATGGTATTACAGCGCTGGGCCCCAGAGAGGCAGACAACTAAGTCCCGGCCTGAGCCTCACAGAATATTCAGGCCAGAAGGGGAGCAAGGAGACAGACGATTTCAATGCCGAGGGAATGCAAATGACCCAGGTGGAGAAAGGGTTTCCAGAAACAGTGAGCAGCTTGCGTGGAGGCAGGGGTGGGAGACAGCTTGGAGGTTTGGAAAACAGCTGATAGTTTGGGTTGCCTGGAGAGCAAGGGAGAGAAAGGGGATCCCGCAGTGGTGGTCAGGCCAGACTACAGAAGAGCTCACTCACCTGAGCGAGGAGCTCGGACTGTGACCCCATAGCCAGTTGGGAGTCACTGAGGAATTTTAAGAAGGGGAGTTACACAATCAGATTTGCAGTTTGCATGTCCTTGAACCTAAGGATGTTCCATGAGGCCCCAAAAGCAACTGTGACGCAATTCCCCCTTCACACCCCATGGACCCTGTTCATTCTTCACTCACACGTATATTAAGAGGCTTTCTCATAGGTCAGGTGCCCTGGAAACAGAGACTCTGAGGGAGCGGTTTGTATGTGGGGTAGCCTACAGGGGAAAAGGGTAGAGTAACACCTATAGGAGAGGAAAGGAAGCAAGACTGGGTAGAGGCAGAGGCTGAACTGGGGATGCATTTGCAACAGACACCACAGAAAGCTCTGAAGCTGGGATGTCCTAAATAAGGCAAGGGGCCGGGTCTTTGTGCCCCTCATCCACCTGTCAGTCATTGGATTCAGGCTGTGCTCCAGGAGGGGGCACAGCCTTGAACGTGACAGCTTGCTTCACCTGGGGGCACTTCCTGGGGAGGGACAGGGGGTGGGGTGCCTGGATTCTGAAGGCGGGTCTGGGCAGGGCCCCACGACATCCACTGCCAGCCTCCTGGGCTCAGAGTTCTTTGCAGCCAAGTGTCCATAGAGCCACACGCCGTTAGAGAGCCAGCCCTCAGCAGTTTCCCTCGAGTGTTTCAGGACATCACCTAGAACACAGTTCCATCTTCCCCCTCCTCATGCCTCCCCTGTCATCACTCTACTACCACTGGAGCTGCTGAATTCCTCCCCTAGCACACCACCTGGCTGCCTGCACAGGAACAGAGCGCTATGTGGTTTTTTCCTAGCAAAATGGGGGAGGAGGTCCCCTTCCCCTTGTGACACACTCCCCTAGAGGAACCCTTAAGGACTCCTGTGCCTCAGTTTACAGGGTTAGCTCTTTATTTGGCCCTTGCTGGGCTAGGGAATAAAAGCATGAGAAGCTACAGTTCTCAGCCCTGGCTGCCCAGTAGCATCCCCTGGGAAACTAAAAAAAAAAAAGTACCAGGGCCTGGACTCCACCGCAGACCAATGGAATCAGAAACTCAGAGGGTGGGGCCCTTTTTCAGTCTCCCCTGGTGATTCTAATACGCTGCCAGGGCGGAGAACCACTGACCTGGATTTGTATTTACAAGGATCAGTCAGGCAGTGTAGAGGACAGGGATGATTCAGGGGAGAGAAGTGAGGGCCTGACCCCGACTAGAGGTGATGGGAATGGGAAGGAAAGGGTAGAGATCACAGAAGGAGAATGAGCACGGGCCAGAGCAGGGTTAAGGCCCAACAGGGGAAAGTTGGAGGAATCACCTGAGGAGCCAAGAAGTGCTGGTGCCTGGGCCCCACCCCCAGGGATCCTGATCTGATCGGTCCAGGTTGCTGAACGTGGCATGGGTGGGGAGTGGGGTGGGTGTCAACGCCGCCCAGGTGATTCTAATGGCAGGCCAAGCCGACAGCCAGAGCTCTGGGCCATGCCACAGCCTCTGGCCTTGGGAGCCCCACCAAGCAGGGGTCCAAGGTGTCCATTGTTGACAGCCAGCCATGCTTCTGGCCATCTGGACCCTGGACTCAGGTCTTGAGCAACACCAGTTTCTATCCAATCTAAACGCTCACCCTGGCACACCCAGCCTGCCTCCTGGGAGAATGTTTGAGTGAGGCCGCCCTGCAGGGTGTGGAAGTGGACAGCTATTTCGGACTCTTGTTCCCCAGGAGGTGGGGGGCTCAGCATGCTGGGCTGTGTGCCCTGCCCACCAAATGCACTGACCTATGGTTTATCCAGTTAAGTATTTTCTTATATAGGTGATTTGTTTTTCCCAGAAAAGAAATAGCTCTTTTTCTTAAGACAAATATAGTACCTGATTGTTGTAATAGAAATTTTTTTTCCAGAATATGAAGTAGAAAGTGAAAATCACCCTTGATTCCAAGTCCTGGAGGTGCCCCCATGGAGAGAGAGCAAAGCCCCTGCCAGCCGGGAGCTTGCCTGGCACTCACAGCCGAGTTATCGGTCTGCTCCTGCCAAGCCTGACCAGCTTCACAGAACATCAGCCAAGCTACTGGATTGTGAAGGTCAAGACAAAAACAAGACCATTCTGCAATCATGTCTGAGGGAGACAAAAACAAGAGCATTGTACAAACCACAAAAATAATCAAACATCCCCCATCCTGGTTAATGGAGGACTGTTGTTTTTATTTTTACCAATTATAGCCTAGTTCCATTTCTTTCTTCAGTCTTATCGTTCCATTGACAAGAATTATTAAGGTATCTAATCATAAAACTACCTCTCTTCTCAAAGCCCTGCTTGCTTGAACCATCTCCCCAAAGTACCAGCCACAAGTGCAAGCCTGGTACTGATTTGCTCTTCGCACCCTCGTACTAAGATACCCGGTGTTGCCCATGCTGTGCCCTCTCCCTCACTGCAACAAGCAGATAAACCCAACTGCACATGCATTCCCGGTGGCTTTCAGCTAAAGAGCATTGAAATGGTAGATTGGGGAATATATCCTTCCAGATATCATTTTTTTTAAGATTTTATTTATTTATTCATAAGAGACAGAGAGAGAGACAGGCAGAGGGAGAAGCAGCTTCCCCGCTGAGCAGGGAGCCCCATGCGGGACTCGATCCCAGGACTCTGGGATCATGACCCGAGCCGAAGGCAGACGCTTAACGACTGAGCCACCCAGGCACCCCAGATATCATTTTCCTATGCATGTAGATATAGCTTTATTTTTAAAATGAGAAGACACTATAATTCTAATTTGCACTGTACCTTTTGTTAAATTAACAATATCTTAAGAAAATCATCATTTTAAACCGCTGCATCTCTTAGTGTATGGATGTTGTAGACTCGCTAACACCATTCCAATTGTGTGGTGCTTTGTCTCTTTAAGTCTACTGAGAGTAGGCTCACACACTTTTTCTTTTTTAAGATTTTATTCATTTATTTGAGAGAGAAAGAGAGCACAAGCCTCGGGGAGGGGCAGGGGGAGAGGGGGAAGCAGACTCCCTGTTGAGCAGGGAGCCCAACTCCGGGCTCGATCCCAGGACCCCAGGATCATGACCTGAGCCGAAGGCAGACGCCTAACCAACTGAGCCACCCAGGTGCCCCTCATATGCTTTTTTTGATATCAGCCATGGGCTGCTGGCTCTCTCCAAAAATCCTGAAAGCGATCATCTCTTCTCCAGGGGAAGCCACAGGTGAGGGTGGAGTTGGCACAACTGGTCTCGATGGGGCAGAGCACAGGTCCTCCCAGGTGAGGCTGGAAAAGTGGCCACAGAGGCAGAGCCAAGCTTTGGAGCTGGCCCCGAGAGGATGTTCTCGCTCTCTACCCCTCTCCAAGGGTCACCCACCCAAAGATCAGGGACATGGAACACATTTGACCCTCAGCTTTCAGAACATCTGCTTTAGAAGGGAGTCCACTTGGGATAATCAAGCTTGGAAGCCATTTTGGTAGATTTATGTTTCAGAGGAAGTTTCTCCAGGGAGGTGAAGCCAACAAAATTCTGAAACAGCAAGGTCAGTTCAGCTCTGAGCTAATTTAAGACAAGTCCATTAAATCAACGCCAGGAAATGGGCCTTGTTCTAGCTCAATGCTTCCCTAGCTCTGCTGTGCCCTCCAATCACTTGGGGATCCTTACAACCAAATCTTGATTCCACAGGTCTGTGGCCGGAACTGAGAGTCTGCCTTTCTAACAAGCTCCCAGGCAATGCCGAGGCTGCCAGAAGAGCCAGGTCCCCACTGTCTGGCTGGGACTGAGCCATAAAAGTCTGATAAGTCCATCCTCATTGCTTACCAACATGCATGCAGGCAAAATGTGATGATCACCAAGGGACATATTAGACCTCTCTTCCCACCTCTGAGAAGTCTTCACATCCCTCCGAGGGATGAAGCCACAGCTGGGTAAAGTCCTTCTCTGCGACAGTTAAAACACAAGTTTTGACACCACATCCTACTGCACTTGGGTGACGACCAGGTGGCTTGGACAGGATTGGGCTCCCAACCTTCCCACAGCAGATTTAACTGGGAGCTTAAACAGACCTGCTTCCAGAGAGCCTGCTTTCAAAAAAGGAATGACCCTGAGGCCCAGGAACTCCTAAACTGGCGTCCCCTGTCCATCTCTACGATTATCCCCATATGAAAGTTCATCAGTCCCCGAGGTGCCTGCTTGGCTCAGTCGGAAGAGCATGTGACTCTTGAAGTTCGAGGCCCACACTGGGTGTAGAGATAAGTTAAGTAAATAAAAACTTGTTTTAAAAAGTCCATTATCCCAAATTGAGGGTTGAAAACAAAAATAGGTTCAAGAACTTAGCTTACTTCAGGACTGACAGATTCATAAATTGTTACTAAGGGATACTGGGAATCAGCAAATTGGAGAGGAGACTCTTACCTCCTCAGGCAACCCTTTCTCTCTCCCTCCTTCCGCTGCTGGGTCCTTGCACCCATCCAGGGTTGGGCATTTCTCATGCTCTCCAGCATGCCTTGATGCCTTCCAACCCCTCCACCACCACCTTGGTCCCTGTTTGACACCCTCACCCCTACTCAACAAGGAGTGCAGTTGTGGAGGGACCTCTGAACAATACCAATGGATAGCAGCCATGTTTTTGGTGACCAAATTCTGCATCAAGCCGTGTTGAGTTTCCAGTTTCCTATCCTAGAGCCGTATGTCAGGTGGTAGCTGTCAACGACATGTGGCCAGTTAAATTCACATTAATAAAAATTAAATAAATTTTAAAATTCAGCTCCTCAGTTGCACAAGCCACATTCTAAGTGCTCAAGAGCCATGTGTGACTACTGGCTACTGTATTGGATGGTGCAGATATATAGCGCCTTCTAGATTTTCTCGCCTTTGTGTGTTTTAGAAAAAGGTACCCCTTCCTCAAGACATCTCATTGACCCTTGCAGGAACAAGAGAGCAATAAATATTCAAACTACAACCATGCTGTAAATGGCACCCCCTCTGTTGTGCAGTGTATGACCTGCACCACCATATGTAGCCACTTTGATGAAAGTCCTTCACTGATCTTTTGAGTTTCACTTCTCTCTGTCTTTCCCACTTCAGACCATGGCCTCTTCTCTTTTCCCTTCTGGAGGTGTTTTGCTGTTGGCCTATGTATTAGTGTCCCAGAGCTGTAGTAACCGATTACCGCAAACGGGGTGGCTTAAAACAACAGAAATGTATTCTCTCACAGAAATTCAAAGTCAGGGTGTCAGTAGAACTGCACCCTCTCCAGAGTTTTCCTTCCTGGCCTTTCCCAGCTTCTGGTGGCTCCAGGCTTTCTTTGGCTTGTAGCTGCATCACTCCACTCTCTGTCCCCGCCTCTACACGGTCGTCTGTGTCTATGAATCCTTCTCTTCTGCTCAGAGGACATTTGTCACTGGACTTAGTACACCCCTGAGTAATCCAAGATGCTCTCATCTCAGGATTCCTAATTACAACCTCAAAGACCCTTTTTCAAAATAAGGTCATATTCACAGGTTTGGGGAATTAGGGCTTGGACATACCTTTTGGGAAGCCACCAGTCAACCCATGCAAGTCCTGTTGCATGAGTGGCTTGATTGCCCCCTTCGTCTGGTCACACTCAGCAGGCTTCTGCCTGATGAGTTTTCCTCTAAACTAGGCTGGACCTAAAGTAGAAGTTCTCTCTCACGGCCAGGAGACACACCTCCTGTGCAAGCACCAGGCCCCTCGTCCATTCCAGTGTAGTGGAGGCCGGCGCTTCTTTCCACCTCAGGATCATCTGCAGGGTCCCCACACCTTCTCAAACATCTGGTGCAGGTTCATTGCCCTGTGAATGTCTGCAGCTTTCCAACCCACCCCCCCCCAAAACCTCTGAGGAGGGCTCATGTTCAGCCAGCCTGCCAAGGCTTCGGGAGGACCGTGGGTTGATAAAAATCAGACTAGGGGTGTGGGACGAAAGGGAAAGGGAGAGAGAATATTCATAATAGTAACAACAATGATAGCTACTAACTCTTACGTGGTGTCGGCCATGGGCCAAGGCGACTTCCAGTCTTTGACAACTGTTAACACAATAATCCTTACAACAAGCGTCGGCAGTCAACCACATCAGAAACAAGGGATCTGAAGCAGAGAGGGATTAAGTAACGTGCCCAAGTCTGAGAAGTTTCAGAGCCAGAATTAGAACTCAGGCAGTCTGGCTCCAAAATCCACACTGCAACCAAGAGAAGACACGGTGTAGGCTGGATGTTTCTAGAAACTTGGAGGAGTTACAAATGTGAAAAAAGAGTTGAACCTCAGGGGAGGAGGCATAGAGAGAGCTTGGAAGTCCATTTTCATGACTTTTCATTGACGGATGGTGAGCCTCTTTGAGCAGACCGTGAGCAAAAGCTGGGCTGTGCGGGCCCTGGGTGGTTTTTTCATGCCCAGCCTCCAACTCCTGCCGTGTTTCCCCACCCAGCCAACATACATGCAGGGGCAAATAAATGGATGCACGAGTGAGGTTCATGATTGGGAGAATCCCAGTTCACCCTCCTCAAGCCTCCCCCACTCTCTCCCCATCACCGTCGGAACTGAAAGTCTCTGCCATCTTACTGCTCTGAGGTGTTGGAGGGGGAGGGATAGCGATGCAAGGTGGCAGGATGTCAGAGAACACAAGAAACACCCAAAGCCCTAAGGGGAAGACAAGGAAGGCTTGACCCCCTGTGTGGGGAGAGATCTGAGAAGAGCTGAGGTGGCAGGGACAGCACCTAGGATCCCTTGGGGGTGGCGAGGACATCATGGGGGCCTATGTCCCACAGTTTGACCGAACTCAACCAACCGCACAGGCTAGATTTATGACTTTGATCACCAGGGAATGTGGTTTTCCATCTCAGGGATTATTAGGTAAGGCGTGCAAGGGCAGGGACGGGGGACAATTCCGGCCTGTGCTAAAATGACCACAGCCTAGCCCTGAGCACCCACTGGGCTCTGGGGGAGGAGGGCTGAGAGCCCAGGAGATGGAGCTCCTGGTGTGCACACACAGAAGCACAGCTGTTTCCTTTCAGCATTATTTTCTAGTGCAAATTTCAATCACAGCCAAGTGTTGGGGGTCACAGGGAAGGCAGGAAGCTGACAAGAGCAGAGTAACAGAGTTGCTGGCAGATATTTCCTCCTGAGCTAGAATTTTCCTGGGCAGCAAAGTGGAATAGAATGGGCCCAAATTTTAGAGCCAGAGTGGCCTGGGTAGGATTTCTGACCCCACCACTTAGTAACTGTGTGACCTAAGGAAAGTTCCGTAACCTCTCTGGGCCTGTTTCGTCTTCTGTAAAAATGGGATTAAAAGCACCTCACGAGATTATCAGAGAGATATTCTGCTCATAGGATGTCCTTCCTTCCTCCAGTGAATGTTCTGGTCCAACATGCAAACTGAAACTTCCCAGGGCAGGCCTGCCCCTTCGCCCTCCCTCTCCCACCCTGTTCACTGGGAAAGGACACAAGAGCAGCTCCCACACAGCCCTGGGAGGAAGACCCTGAGGAGGGCCCACACTTCATCACAGCTAGCCTAGCAGGGGGAGCTGGAGGGGGGGGGGGCGGTTGCAGCTCTCAGGCCGGCGAGCTCCATTGGTCCCCGGAAGAGACTGTGGGATTCTCACCCAGTGGTTTCTCCTGGGCTCCTGGGCACAGGCGCCCACACTTCCCCTTCCCAGGGTACCTTTGGGCACAAATAACTCACCCGGCTAATGCCCTGGATTGGCACTCCAACCTTGCAGGAAAGGCCTGGGGATATTCAGTGACCTCAGCCCCAGAGAATGTGGGGGAATTCAGTGTGAGGCGGGGCAACACAGCCAGACCTGAAGGGGATGTCAGGGCAGGCTAGGCAGTTTACAGGGTCAGCTGAGGCATGGGGCTGTGTGTCCATACCCCTGGGGGTCAGGGTGACCCCTCAAGCCAGCCTGCTGCACTTACACATTCCCCATGTTGCCACCCTGAATCTGTCTTCTCCACTGGCAGCTACCCAGAGAAGCCAGGAGAGTTTTCAGGTTGACTTCAAGGCTTCCTTCTGCAGCTGTTGGGCCCTGCCTCTTCCCTCCAGGGACACAGAGCTCCGAGAAGAGGCCCAGAGCTTTTTCCCAGGGCCCCTCCGTGGCCGCCCTGGAGCTAGAGGCCTGGCTGCTCTGGAGTCCCCGTGACCTGGCAGAGTCCTACCAGCCTCTCTTCCACGACTCCCCCTTCTCACTTCCCCTATGAGGCCCTACCCGAGGTTGCCAGGTGGAGCAAATAAAAATACACAGTGAATAGTTAAATTTGAATTTCAGAGAAACAACGAATAATTATTGTAGTATAGATATGTGCCATGTGATATTTGGAACATACTTCTCCTAACAAAATACTTGTTGTTTTATCTGGCTTTCCAGTTTAATAGGCCATCTTGTATTTTATCTTGTAACCCTGGCCCCACCTCATTCTTTAAATTCTAAGAATGTCCTTCTTCTCTGCATCTTATCTGTGGGGAGACAACTGGACAGTAGGGTACATGCAAGGCATGAGTGTTTTTCATGTTATTACAAATATTAATCTGGTTTTAAAACTCTGGAACTCTACTGATGTTTGCAAACATTTCTTAAACTGAACTTTTTATTAACTACATATTTTGTAGTCATTTATTGTAATAAAAACCTCCAGTGGATAATTTCTTTTCCCTTGCTTTTCTTCTTATTTTTGTTACCCATATGTGTTTTGGAAATGCCCTACTAGTGTATAAGAAACCACATTGTTCTTACCTTAATATCAGTGCTTTTGAAGGAAAATATTCTTTTACCTTTCTTCTGTTTTTTTTTTAAGATTTATTTACTTATTTGAGAGAGGGAGAGTAAGGGTGGGGGGGGGGATGTGGGCAGAGGGAGAGAGAGAGAGAGAAACCCAAGCAGACTCCACACTGAGCGCAGAGCCCAAGGCGGGGCTCAATCTCACAACCCTGAGACCACGACCTGAGCTGAGACCAAAAGTCGGATGTTAACCCATTGTGCCAACCAGGTGCCCCTCTTCAGTTCTTTTTAAGAAAAGCCCAGCCACCGTGTACCCTGTTTCCCTTTGGAAAGGGAAGCTACCAGGTGGGTCCCAGCTTTCTCGAAGGGGTGCTCACTGGTGAATGGCAAACACTCCTGGTACATGCACGTTCTTGAAACTGTGCTCTGGACTTGGAGTATGTGAGATCCAAGGCCCAATCCAATTGGCCAGGGCCACAGGGGAGTCTCCCGTCGGGCATGCTTGGGGATATAAGAATGTATCCCTTCTATTTTTGCCTCCTTCTGCAAAAAGGTCATCGAAATAGCAATGTTCCAGTGTCTGCGATCACAGCAGTAAGGAGTGGCAAGGGCCCCTCCAGGACAGGCACAGAGCTCCCTGGTCTCAGCCTCTGGGCACGTGGCAGCTACCTGAGCCACATTTGCCACACGTGAGGTGTTCCAACGCACCTCAGCTTGGAGGGCCTGACCTGGCAGCCACTGGGCCCCTCCGAGGTCCAGCTCTAGGTCACTGGGGAAGAATTCTTGGAAATATGCTGGCCCTCTCTGGGCAGCACCCTGGCAGGGGACCAGCTTGGTCCCTCCCTATGCTGGCAGGGGAACCCAGCTTCCAGCTGCCCAGCCCCGCTGAGTGCAGAAGCTCAGAAGCCAGGCCTGTGACGCAGGCCTTCCTCAGCCGCACCAGGCAGAGCCTCCCGGGTTGAACCCGCAGGCCTCCAGCAGCACACGTTCCCTCCTCCTGCCCGCTCCCGCCTCTTCCCATGCCTCCCTCCCAGGATTCCCGAGGACTTCGTCAGTGTGCCTCACACCAACGTCACACCCAGCCTGACTCAGAGCGTGTGAGAGACAATATACGTGCCACTCAGGGGTAGTTCTGTCAAGTTCACGGCACATACCTGCCTTCCCGGAGTGCTGGCTGGGGAGGCATTTCTCCGACCTCTCATCTCCTGCCCCCTGTTAGGAAGCACTGCGGTTAAGCTCCCGGTCTCCGGCTGAAATTGCTGGGTTCAAATCCCAGCTTCCCCACCTTCCGGGTTAGATCACTTAATCACTCTGTGCCTCAGTTTCCTCATCTGCGAAAAGGGGCTAATCATGATCCCTATCTCATAAAGCTGTCATAAGGATTAAATGAAGCAACGCATATAAAGAGCTTAGAAAAATGCCTGGCACGTAGTGAATGTTCACTCGATATTACTGGCCATTATCGAGATTTGCCAGGTGTCCTCCATAGCCATCAACAGGGTGAGTGGTGCGCACACAACGCTAGGCACTGAAGGGAAGGCATACGAAAGGAAAGCCGCGGTCTTCATTCTCGGTTCTGTGTCCCCTTGGAGAAAACCTGAGAGCACCTTCGTGGTAGATTTCTGTTGTGCTTTGTGGCCACCTTTGTATGAGTCCTTTGAATGCTCTACCTGTGTTTGGGGAAAATCCCACAGTAGAGGGCCATGCCTCCCCCAGGTAGAAGGCAGAAACTTGATCTCCCAGCCTCCCTTGCAGTGGAGACAGGCTCCACCAATCAGATGTCTTCACATGAGACCTTGAGGAAGCGGGAGACTTCAGGCACCTCAAGGGCAGATGACTCTCCTCCATGCTTTCCTATGCTTTTCCATAGAGGGTGTTATAAACTGAATTATGGCCACCCCCCCCAAAGGTATGTTAGAATCCTAACCCTCAGTACCTCAGAATGTGACCTTTTTTGGAGACGGAATCTTTTCAGAGATAATCAAGTTAATCAGATCATTAGGGTGTGCTCTAATCCAATATGACTGATGTCCTTATGAAAAGGGGGGAATTTGGACCCAGAAACATGCACACAGGGAGAATGCCTGGTGAAGGTGGAGTGCTGCATCTGTAAGCCAAGGAAGGCCAAAGACAGCCAGTGAACCTCCAGGAGGAACCACCCTGCCAAGACCTTGATCTCAGATTTCTAGCTTCCAGAACTGTGGGAAAATACACTTCTGTTGTTTAAGCCCCCCAGTTTGTGGTACAGCAGCCCTAGAAAATGAACACAGAGGGGAAGTTCCAATGCTTCTGTTGTCAAGTGGAAACTCCTGGGAACAGTCAATTTCATCTGTTTTATTTACCAGCACATAGATGGTACCAAAGAAATCTATGTTCAATAAATGTCTTCTTCACAGTTGACAGCGCAGGGCATACAGGACAGAGAAAGGTCCTCCAGTCATAGATGGCGCTCTTATCCATTACCATCCAGCTCAGCTGTGGTTGGGGAGGGAACACGCCTGCCAGATGTCTGCAGAGCCCCCTGATACAACGGGGTCTCAAGCCGTGTGGGCAGGAGGGTCCGGTGGGTGGTCGCATGGCCTTGGGGCTTTACTGAAGAGACCTTAGAAATCCTACTTGAACACTTTCAGTTTTAAAACCCACAAGGCCCATGGAGGCTGTAAGTGGCTTCCTGACCCATGCCTTTCCATGGCATGGTGCAGCCACCAAGGTAAACCTCAAGCTCAGCTAAAACATACATCGGCACGGACCCTTTCAATATGTCTTCCAAGCTATTTTGCTTACCCCAAAGTTTCCTTCCTTCTTCCTTCCCGCCCTTCCTTCCTTCCTCCCTCCCTCCCATCCCTCCTTCTTTTCTTTTTTTCATGCATAGCAGGGTCATAATGAGAAGGTACTTAGTGGCGGGGAGAGACTCTGAGTTCTGAAGAAAAATGATAATTATGCCTGCGGCCAGTACAGTGGTTCTTGTTGCACATTTCCTAGCCTGATTTCTTCTGATTTCTTTGGACCTAGGCTAATTCCTCTATGACAATAGCTTGGGGATGGGGGCAAAGATCTGCACAGCATAGCTGACAAGCCTAAGTCTGACTGGAGACCTCTCTAGTGTATGAGCGTATGAGTGCACAGGAGTGTATCTGTATGAGAAAAAGTGGTGGGGTGCGGGGAGGCCGACCTAGGAAGGCCCTTTCCCAGAGGGAGAAGAGGCGACTGCCCCGTGTTCTGTGACGTTAAGGGGCCTGCTCAGGCCTCTCTCCATCTTCATTTGCAGACCAGATCATAATGAGGACTAAAGTCACCCAGATGGGTCACCAGAAGTCCACAGGGCCCGGCAGGGTTCAGCCTACAGGCCACACCCAGGCCTGTCTGGGAATGGGCCTCCCTGTGGTAAGAAACGTGAGCCTCCCCGATTGCATAGGGGCTGGGCGTGTCCCTCCCAGAGAGCCCTTTGTGCCTGGGAGAGGATTGGCCCCGGTTTGTTCTGGCCAACTTCCAGGCCCTGCCCACCTGCAGCCACCCGGCCCCACCTCGGAGCTCCCCACCTTTCCTCTCCAGCTGGGCCTCCCTTCCTCCCAGAGTGCAGCCACCACCTTACTGAGGGCAGAACACTCGGGAGGAGGCCTGGGCTTTGCCAGAAGCGCGACCCTGGGAGCCCCTGGCTAGAGGCCAGGGTGACTCCAAGGATTGCTGCCCTCATGCTGGGGCAGGCTGACAGACAGGGGCTGCTGACAGGCCCACCCTGGGGAGCCAGGGACAAGAAACAGCCAGCCGTTGGGGTGGAGGAGAAAGCCTGTTCATCCTGCCTGGATAGGAGTGAGATACGGCATCATCTGGTTTGCTGCTGGGGAGACACCATCACTGCAGGTCCACGATTACAAGGGCAACTGTTCATGTTCCTTTAAAAAATTAAATTAAAAAAAAACCACAAGAAATCTCATGCTTGTCAGAGCCTTCCTCCCCCGCTGTCGGCTCCCATTATGAATCCATGGCATCTTCTGCAGGGAGTTAATTACATGTTGTGTGAAAGATACAGGGCTTCCTTTTACATTTTTTTTTTTTCTCCTTGATGGGTCCTAACCCTTTCGGCCGCCTGCCTCTGCCTCTTCCACGTGCTGCAGGAAAGCGGGGCGCACAGGGAGAAGGAGCAGGCCTGCCCTCCGGCTCTGCACCCCTTGGAGCCCGGGTCCCACCTGCTGACCCTTCCAGGGACAGCCCTACCCAGCCAGGTGCCATGCTCCGCTGCCGGGAGATCCTGGGTGCCGGTGATCGTGACCAAGTGCAGATGGAAGGTGTTATTTCGGGGCCCGGCGCTCGGCCCCTCTGCAGTCTATCTCCTTTTGCCCCCCCCCAACCCCACCAACAGGGGCGCTGAGTGGAGGGCAGCGTGAGGAGGGCATCCTGAAGCCATCTGAGTGAAGGCGCAGAAAGGGAACAGGAACCCTTCCAGGAGGTTTGATGTAGAGTTTCTCAGAGTTGCTGTTCTTGGTTTTTTTTTTTCCGATGACTCCCAGCTGTAGGCAGATAGTTCATTGCTGAGATGGCTCATCTTTTCTCTTAAGAGGCGATGACCAACTCTGGAAGCAACAAGTGTGGACTAATACCTTGAATTATTGCCTCTTTGAGGTGTTGAATTTCACCTGATGAGAAGGCTAGTGGCACAGTGGTGGGGCCCTCGCCGAGCATGCTATGACTCCCCTGGTCTTGACAAGTTACGGCACCGCAGGGCTGAAGGGCCCTCTTGGCCAACCCCTGCCCCAAGCAAAGACACACCTTAAAGTGGAGAACTTTCTACCATCCTCCAATACCGCTCCAGCAAACCAGCAATAAAGAAAGCCTCAAGGTTGTGAGTTAAAAGCAATCAGGTCTGTAATTATGATTCTCAACTAACTGCACACAGATTAACCGCTTTTTAATGGGGCAAACCTTTCATTGTGGGTTGCTGTCCTCCTTAAGCTACACCCTTCCTAATTCCAAATTAGGGCACAGTCTGGGAATGTTAATTCATTTTAATTATTAGCCTAGCATAATTTAAGAAACACAATCTGCTGCTACTGGATTCCAAAATAAAATACAAATAATGTGAATTTTTCTATTCTTTTGAATATTGTGTTTTACAGCTTCCCGTCTTCGGGACAACCAAGAGTGGACTCTATAAACAAACAAAAACAAACAAACAAACAAACAAACAACTCCTCTGTTCATTCGCCTTGATTCTTCAAAGCGCAGTAGGCCGAGAGGGCGTAACTGACTGGTGTGACAAACCACATTGGATTACTGATGAGCGGGTTGTCCACGGCCTCTAAGGCGGGCGGGGGGGGGGGGGGCGCGGAATTCAGCTCAAACGTGCAGAGCCTGTGAGAATGCCAATTCCTGGGCCCTGCGCCCAGACATCCTGATTTAGTAGGTCTGGGTGGGGCCTAGAATTGTGCATTTATTTTTTTTAAGATTTACTTATTTATTTATTTGACAGAGAGCGAGATGACGAGAGCAGGAACACAAGCAGGGGGAGTGGGAGAGGGAGAAGCAGGCTCCCCACTGAGCAGGGAGCCCGATGCGGGGCTTGATCCCAGGACCCTGGGATTGTGACCTGAGCCTAAGGCAGACGCTTAATGACTGAGCCACCCAGCCACGCCTAGAATTCTGCATTTTCAAATAAGCATCATGGGTAATTCTGATGCAAGTAGCCACCCAACTACATGTTGAAGAATTCCAGAGGGGTTATGGCTGTGGCTTATAAGCGTAGAAATCAGCTGGACACCCAGCAGCTGCTGCTCTTCTCCCAGCCAGAACTTTCCTGGAATGTATATTCCAGGAAACTATTTATATATCTATTTTTTAAATAACATAATTTTTTTTCTCTTTGGTTATAAAGCTATTGCAGAGGGGCACCTGGATGGCTCAGTCGGTTAAGCATCTCCATTCAGCTCAGGTCATAATCTCAGGGTCCTGGGATTGAGCCCCACGTTGGGCTCCCTGCTCGGCGGGAAGCCTGCTTCTCCGTCTCCCTCCTGCTTGGGCTCACTCTCTCTCTTTCTCTCTTAAATAAATAAATAAAATCTCAAATAAATAAAAAAAGCTATTGCAGAGAACATATATAATGCCATAATAAAACAATAACAGTCACTCATAATCCCTCCGTAAGGGGTGGGACTATTAACATTATGTTGTGTTTTTCTTCTCTGTATAATTTTTATAAAGCTGACAACATACTGAATACATCATGTTACTTCACTTCCCCCATATTACTATTTCTTTTCTGAATATATCATTTCTAAGGCTATATAATATCCCCCTCATGTGGATGTGACTTATCTTAATAACCATCCCTAAGTGTTAGGTGTTGAAGTTGTTCCTGATAATTAAGTATTAGAAACAATATTGAGTTGGATATCTCTACACATAAAGTTTTATCAACATTTTCGCTGACTTCAATAGCTGGATTCCTAGAAGTGGGTCACTGGATTAAAGGCTATGAATGTTTTTAAGTCTTCTGATAAAGAGACTGCCAACTTGCTGTTCCAATTTGCCCCCTCCCAGGCGTAGAGAAGAATGCCCCCGGGTTGACCACCCCCTCGGCCTGTGCGGCAGCCTGACAGCAAAGATATCATTCTTACCTTATGCTATGGGTTGAATTATTTTCCCTAAAAAGATACTGTGGAGTCCTAATCCACCGTACCTGTGACCTTATTTGGAAACAGTCTTTGCAGGTGTAATCAAGTTAAGAGGAGGTAGTTAGGGTGGGCCTTTGTCCAATATGATGGATGTCCTTATTAAGAGGACAATGCCATGTGAAGACACAGACACACAGGGAGAACATCATGTGCTCACAGAGGCAGAGATTGGAATGATGCAGCTGCATGCCAAGGAATGCCACCTGAAGCTAGGAAGCGACAAGGAAGGCTTCTACCCAGAGTCTCAGAGAGAGTATGACCCTGCTGACACCTTGATTTCGGATCTCTAGCCTCCAGAACTCTAAGCAAATAAATTTCTGTGGTGCTTGGTTATGCATTCCTAGGAAATGAACATATATATATATATATTCCCTGGATTGGTGTCAGCTGGGGCAGAAATGGCCAAGGTGCAAAGGACAGTTCTTGTTCCCTTTCTGAAGGGTGTCCAGTGCAGCCAGTTAATCTGTCCTTCCTGGGAGCATTTCCTGCTTCTGTGCACCGGAACAATAGTCTAGGGCCCAGCATGGGACTCTGGGGCCCATCATACATCAGAGCATCTATTAGAGGGTCTGGTTTACCAATTTCCCTCAGTCACATCTCACATGGTAGAGGGGCACAGAAAACAAACTTCACATTTTTCTTCAAACTCTTGGATTTTACTCAATGGAATAAGTATTTATTAGGCTCTTTCAACACCTCCTGGATTAAAACCTTGTTCAGTGGCTCAGACATGCCTAGTGTCTGGGCAAAGGTCATTTTTGTCACTGATAGGCCTCAGACTGGTTCATAATCAGGTTTCTCTCAGACCCTTAACCCATGATTGGTTGGTAGATTGTACTGCTATTACATTCTTTACTTCTCCTAGAAATGTTGGTCTTTTCTCCAGTGGGTTCTGAAAAAGAGCTCATTTCTCTCTCAAGTTGACCTGCTTGACCCTGGACAGAACCTGGATCTAAAGAATCCCAAATGGAGAAAATTATACACAGGAAGAAAATTATATCAGGAAGTGTTTACCTCTACAGTTAGAAAGTCTGAAACACTTGAAGCTACTCTTTCTTAAGAAGCCTTTACTGAGTGTCTCTTACTTCTTCGGGTCCTCACACGGGCCCTAAGATGTGGATGGAATGATCTCTATTTTACAGGTAAGTAAAACCAAGGCTCAGGCAGATCAGCAGGTGGCCCAAGGTAGCAGAGCTCAGCCATGGCAGAGCCAGAGGTAGAGGCCAAGATTTTCTAACAGTGTCCTGGACTGTCCTCTGCTCTATAATGTGGCCAAGAATGACTTAGAGGAGGTTCAATTCTCAGTGGAGTGATAAATGCTACCGGGGGATGCCAGATGTTTTGAGGAGTTATGCCAAACTTTTGGAGGCAGATATTCCTAATTTAGCTCAGTTTCATGCCAAATTTTCTGGTATCTGCAGTAATATAGAATTTTGTTACATGACCCCTGAAAATAGTCTAATCTCTGCTAATTCATCTCTTGATTTTATACCTCACTTTCAATGTATTTTTTCCCCAGAAGTTGAAAAAAGAAAAAAGTAAGCCCTCTAAGGCATATGAGGAAGCTTACATTTAATGGTCTTTGAAAAAGTTTTGTGAAGAGACTTAGCCCCTCAAGGGAAAAAAAAAAGAGCAAAGGGGGAAACAGCCCCTAATATTTTTTGTATGAATGTATTTTGTATGTATTATGAATGTATTTTGTATGAATGTAACATGACATGTTAGCTTTAATGAAGTCCATCTGTATTCTTGAGTATGGATGTACACACAATGGGCTAGCTTTAGTGAGTTGCACTTAAATTCCATTGACCCTCTGCCTTCGTTCCAATTGCTAAGAGAAGGAGCAAAGACTTCTGCTGAATGGCCGCTGGAATCAATGACGATGATGAACCAGGGGCCCAGAGGCTGGGCTAAACCATCAAGCAAAGAGCAGGCTGGGTCAAAACCCGAGATGAGGCTCTCATGGAAGCAGACACAGCAAGAAGGAAGACCAGTCAGACACAAAGAAAGCCTATGAGGCCAAGCATTGGGCAGAGGAGGGCAAAGTTCACAGCTAATTCATTTCCTCAGGAGTTCCATCAAGGGGCAGCGGCAAAGATGAAACTCTGGGCCTCCCAGTGGGCCTCTGTCTGGGTGGCGGGGGAAGTTGAGTTCAGCAAAACCTCTGAGGCCAAACAAAGCAAAGTAAGAGTTACCTGGATGCATGAGCCAGGGGCACTCAGAACGTGGGGCAGGAGAAAGGAGCTTCCCAGAGAAGATGGCAACTGAACTGGGTCCAAACCAGAACCATGAGAAATCAGAATGTGAAATGCTGGAGGAGGTAACCCCTACCAAGGGAGCTCTCAGCCTGGAAAAAAAAAATGTGGAAGTTGGGTGTGGCAGCGTTTGTGGCTTAAATATCCGGTCACCGCCCCCCTCCTGCACCTGGCCTTAGCTCCCACGATAATCTCCACTGGTCCAGCCCACCAGCTTCCCCAAAGGGCAACCACACAGGGCCCAGGACCTTCCACCACTAACACTTTCCATACCAATCCCTGGCCACTATTTCTGCCCTCTGATGTCACAGGTCTCTGCATCTTGACCCATCTCAGCAAATTACACCCCTTGATTTCCCCAGAGCTGTCATTTTTAACTCTTTTCTACAGAGGCCTGTAGCACAGAGCTTTCCCAGAAGTCTGGTTCAGTGCTATTTTGAGTTGGACTGGATTGGCAGAAATGAGCCGCCCACCCGCACACTGGGGAAAAGGCTGCCCAAGGAGAAGGGGGCCAGGAGCTCCTGCTCTATGTGAGTTGGAACAAGGGTCATATGGGGCAAGAAGCAGCTCACAGGGTCCTTGTCGAGGCTGTGCTGACAAACAGCTCTGGACAGATCCGGGCGGGTTTTGTTCACCCAGCTGTTGTGCTACTTCTGCCTGCAAGATGAGACATGGACACCCCCCCCCCCCCGGGTTGGCATCACTTGTTGAGCTGTGGCTTTGGAAAGAACAGCAAGTTAAATCCCGGAAAGAGCCCGAGAATGAAATCCAGCTGGAGGCCCACCAAGGACAGTTGTGTCTTGCTCATCCTGGCATCCACAGCCCCCCTCCGGCACCTGGCCTTAGCTCCCAGGATAACTCCTGCTGATGCTGCCCACCAGCTTCCTGGAAGGACCACCACACAGGGCCCAGGACGGTGGGGTGAGGCGGGATGGAGTGGGGATGGAAGAAACCCAAGCGCCTGTGGAGCTCCGCTGCCTTTCTGTCCTGGCTCCTCTGTCTTCCTTCCTGTCGGCCATGGGCAGGGGAAACCTATCGGGGTTAAAGCAGCTTACCGGTGCCTCTTAGGCCACTGCAGGTGACTGCTTTTTAAAGGGTGCTTTTGCCCTCCTTGAGCATCCTAGAACCACAGGATGCAGCATCTCAAATTGTTCCTGAACACAGCCTCAGTGGAGGACCATACCGCCCTGAGCCCCTCCAGCCTTGTTATCCGAGGAAGAAGCCCAGACTCCTTCACCACGTGTCTCATTACTGCCTGCAAGTTAGCCCATCTTCTGTCTTCGGAAGGCTTCGGCCTAAATTCTCAGGCAGTAAGAAACTCACCTTCGCAAGGAATCCAGTGCTGTTCTTCACATGTTCTTAAAATCCTCTCCTCTTTATACAGCTTCCTTCCATCTTCCTACCACCACCCCCTTCACTAAACCGCCACCCACCCTCTATTTACTGAGGTTCTGGAAACCCTGGGACATACATCCTCTTTGAAGGGTGTGAAGTGTGGGGGAGTCTCCAGCCTCTACCCCATCCCACCAGGGTCAGGGGAGGAAGTTAGGTTAGGCCAGTACATTTCTTCCGGCTAGGCCAGAGCTGCTCCCATCGAAGGGAACTGGACCTCCTACTCCAGACACCCTTGTTCCCTGGTGCCCCAGGGCCGAGGGTGTCCACCCGGGGTTCTCTTCCTCCCCCGGGAAGTTGGCCTGCAGCCTTTCCCAGCAAGCCCCCCCCTTCCCCAAGCCACTCCGGGGCGGGGCCAGCCACCCACCCAGCGCCGGCTTCAGCACGTGGCTCTGGGGCGGCAGGTTTCCTCCCCGCCGCGGCAGGACCGCAGGGTGGTTTTCACCCTCTTTCGCCCCTACCCCCCGTGACTTCTTGTAAAAAGCTGCGCCCGTCCCCACCCACCTCCGCCCTCCCGCGGCTGCCAGACCGGGGCCGGCCCCCCTCCGCCTCCCCCCGGAGGCAGCGCTTTCTCCGCCCCTGGCAGCAGGCTCCGCTTCGGAAACTGTTGACTCAGAGGGTGGCCGGGCGGCCAGCGTCTGATGTCAGCCTGGAGCGGGGCCAAGGGGAGAGGGGGCGGGAGCGCTGGGGGGAGGAAGGCGCAGGGCGCGGGGCAGAGCCCGGGGGCCGCCGGGCCGCGGCAGGGGGCTGTGCGGCGCGCTCGGCGGCTGCGGCGGCCTGGGCGCCCGTGAGTCACAGTGCGTCACCGGAGCAGATGCCCGGGGCGGCCGGAGGCTCCCGGGCTCCCGCTGACTCATCAGAAAGCCCGCCGCGTGGCCCTGGGGGGCGGGGCGGCGCGGTCGGCGGGGCGGGGGGCTGGGGGGGGGTTGGGGGGAGGGGAGAGGCCCGGGCGCGCGGAGCCGGAAAACCCCAAGAAGGCGGCCGCGGAGGGGGCGCTGGAGCCGGCTGGCAGTTGCCGGGGTCATCTGAAGCGCGGGGCCGGTGGCAGGCGACAGAGAAGGGACCAGCCCTCGCCCCCCGGCAGCCGGCAGCCGGCGCGCCGCGTCTGGGGCCTACCCGCCCCCCTTCCGCGGTCTTGCTGTGCCTCACGGGGCCCCCGCCGGCGTATGGGGGGGGGTGAGGGCCGCGGGAGGCTCCCCCACCCCGTGTCGCACACGCCCACACACTCAGCTATCGGGAGAGACACCAGCACTGGCCTCGGTGGCGCCCGAGGTCGCGGCGCTCTTCCCCCTCCCTTTAAGACTTTCGGTGTGTCTGGGAAGAGACCGCACCAGCTTCCAGGGCCTGGACGCCTGCATTCCCGGTCTCCCTCTTTGTACCCCGCCCCTCTCCAGGGGCACCTACCCTGGTGCCGTAGCCACCACGTGCTGGGTCAAGGCCTGGCCCCGGCGCTTTCCTGTCCCTGCTGGCTAACCACAAGGCCCTGTGCTCTCAGGAAATGGAACAGAGGGACCAGAGAGCCTCAGGAAAGCGCATGAGCAGAGAGAATTTCTTTGGGTGACTGTCCACCCTGTCCTGGAACTGGGACAAATTCTGTAGCATTCAAGAAAGACTTCTATGCAAGGTGCTCCCCATCCCCAATGACAGGTGGGGGAGGAAGAGGCACAAAGGAGTCTATTGGTCTTCACCCTGCAGATACAAGCTGGCCAGGGAAGCAACTGTGGGCACACCTTGAGCAGAACTGGGGGGACAGGGGTAACAAGGCTTCCTAGTGGAGCTGGCATTAAGGTAGGGACCTTGAAGAGGAATGACTTCAACAGATGGGGAAAGGACATTCCAGACAGAAACAAATGCCTGGAACCAAAACCTAGAGGCGGGAAAGAGTGGGGTGAGTTCTGGGAACGGCAAGCAATCTAGTTGGACCGGAAGAGCATCACAAGAGGCTCACAAGAGCATCAGCAGCTTGGCCTAGCAGATAGATGTGGATCTCAGAAGCAGGCACAGTGGCCCAGAGGGACCTGGAGCCACAGGGTTCCACCCTGTGCCCCCAGGGCACTGCGTCATGCCAGTTCCCAGACAGATGGATTCCTTCCAAGAATTCCGTAGTCCTGCTCAGTCACAGCTGCTGGAGCCTCCCTGCCTTGGATGGCTTTTATTAGTTGGTGTCTAATGCAAATCCTCTTTTGTTCCGATTTCAAACACTTTCCTCGTCTGTCCTTTGATCATTAGGTATTTGTACTGATCTCCCTCAGGGTTTCTCAACCCCACCAGCACGGTAGAATTACCTGGGGGTGCTTTAGAAAACAAAAATGTTGATGCATGGGCCCCCTCCCTGAAATTTGACTTCATGGGTCTGGGGTGGACCCAGGCTTTAGCATTCTTTCACTGGGCGGCCAGGGATGAGAAGCACTGGTGCAGATGTCACCACTGAGTGCGTCCAGGTCAGGCCCACACTCAGAGTGGGGCCTCCTGGCCTTCAGACTTCCCAACTCCAAAAACCCTGAGAACGGCTTTGGCAGATCTCCAGGAGCAGTTGGACTCCCTGAGGCTGGAGCTGAAATGTGTTTCCCAGGCATCCACTCTGTAGCAGAGGCCAAAGTTTCCAACAGGAAGGGAGGGTGAGGCTTCTGTTTGTTTCCAAAGAGCCAACTGGCCTTCCAAGCCGGTGATGGCCACCCTGAGCCCCACCGGCAGGAGAACAGGAATCAGCGGGAACTGCAGGCGTTTCCTATCGACTCCACAAGCCTGGTAGGGGGCCTCAGTGGAGGTGGCACCATCTCCTGCAACGCTGGCCCTCAGAAGTGGAGGAGGGCCCAGCTATGCACAGATTGGGGACCTGGCCTACAGGTCCTCTCTTACCGGCAAAATGGAGGTGAAGATTCCTGCCCCTGTGAGGGTTTTCAGATAAGTCACCTCAGCGCGGGGACAGTTTTCAGTAAACATTCTCTTCCTCCTGTTTTGCTAGTAACTCCTTTCACAAATTTAGGGAAAATCTCCAAATATGGGCTTCACAACTCCCTGTCTGTCCACCCCCACCTCCCTAACCCACGGCTTTGGGGAAGACCTTGAAGCCATATCTGAGGCCCTGTGTGAGGAAGGTCAGGCTGACGAACCGGGCAGTGGCCTCCCTGCTGCAAGGGAAATGATGTGGATTAACAAAAGGGTACCCAGCCAACCTTCCCTGGGACTGACTGAGCAGCAGAAATATAGCCTTGAGCCTGGGGAGGATTTAGAACTATAGGAAGAATTTCCTGACAAATGACAATGTTGCCTTAAAGGACTCGTGAGAGTCTGTGAAAGTTGGAGATTCGTCCTGAGCACCTGACCCTGTCACCACCAAGCAGCGTTGTTCCCATTTGACAGCTGAGAAAACTGAGGCTGAGAGACATTCAATAACTTGGTGAAGCAGCCACCTCAAGAGGCAGGGAGGGGGCTGCAATCTGAAAGACAAGCAGTTAAAAGTAGTGGGGCAATCCCTCCTGCCTTTTGACTGTAACATCCCAGGATTTCGTGGGTTTTTTTTATTTTAAGCCTTGCGACCAGAGCCCTGGAGAAGCCACACTTAATCCTAGGGTTTGGGCATTAAATCCAAGGGGAAAGTGTCCTTGAAATGCTGCGCACTCTTCTTCCTTTAAATCCCCATCATGTTCGAGGAAACTATGAAGGTAACCAGGGTTTACTGGAAGGTCTTTTCCGGCCAAAATTAGGGCAAGCTAGAGACTGCCCAAGGTCTCGAGAAATACAGCAGAGGGCGAGGCGCCACGAGACGGCCCTTTCTTGGATTTAGGCATGGACAATTCTCTTTTGGGATTCTCCCGGCACCTCTCTTGTAGCGTCACGAGATTCCCGGTGTGGAAGCTACGTTTTACGGATTAGGAAACTTGAGGCTGGACAGCAGTATCTCTGGGAAACTGTGTCTGGATCGGACTCCCTAAGTTCCCTACCCCCGTCGCGTCGCAGAGGCACGCCCGACCACCTACTGCGGACGGGAGCCCTAACCCGGCCGCACTCCCAGGCCAGGCCCTCCCGGCTGCAGGGTGGCCCGGGCCGCGGCGGGGCGAACAGGCGGCACCGTCTCGGTGCGCGCGCACACGCCCGAGCCAGAGCCCGGGGGGGCGGGGGTAGGGGAGCCGGAGCGCCTGGGAGGAGCCCATTTCCCTTCCCCCCCCCTCCCCTGGGAACCCGCCGCCGGGAGAGGGGGCGGCCGCTGCCCTCCCCACCCCGCCCGGCCGCCAGGTGCCCAGAAACCCGGCCTCCCCCTCCCGCCCACGCGCCTGTTCCCGGCGCTGCCCGCGTCTCGCCGGTCACGTCTCCCTATTCGGCTCCAAAGTGCGAGTCAGCCGCTGCCCGGCCGACCCCGCCGAGAGGCGGGGGCCGGGGGAGGGCGGGGCGGGGGCGGGAGGGGGAAGGGGGAGGGGAGGCGGCCCGGCCGGGCGGGGCCGTGCGCTTGGCCCACCCCCACCCCCCATCCCGCGCGGCGCGGGGCGCGACTGCAGGGGCCGGACCCCGCCCGCCGCGCCCCAGTCGGCCCCGGCCCACAGGGCGAGGCGCGGGCGAGGCCGCAGCGGGCGGGGGGCGGAGCGGGGGAGGCCCCGCCGGGGAAGCCGCGAGGCCGCGCTTCTCGAGCGGCGCGCGGGCCGGTGTTGCTGGGGAGAAAAGCGCCGCCGCGGCCCCGCCCCGAGCCCCGCGGGCGCTGCGCCCTCTCCTGGTGCGGCCTCGTAACTGCACGCGGACCCCACCTGCACCTACGGCGACGAGTAGCCTCGGGAGGCAGAGGGCTGCTCGGGTCTGGGCAGTAGAAACTACTGGTAACTTAAAGTCCATCATTCTTTTTCAAAGAAAAAAAAAAAGAATTCAAAACTGAGTCCTGGACATTGCAGGCAAATGTGGAAATGTGGAGGAAAAGAAATAACTCATAGTGCCTGTATCCAGAAACGAACACTGTTAGAGTTTTAGCGTCTACCCTTTCAGTGCTTCATATCGGCAAATCTCTATGTGTGCATTCTTTATGGAATAAAAAATACAGGGCGCCTGGGTGGCTCAGATGGTTAAGCGTCTGCCTTTTGCTCAGGTCATGATCCCAGGGTCCTGGGATGAGCCCGAGCCCCGCATCCTGCATCCTGCATCCTGCATCCGGCTCCCTGCTCAGCGGGGAGTCTGCTTCTCCCTCTCCCTCTACTGCTCCCCCTGCTTATGCTCTCTCTCTCTGTCAAATAAATAAAAATCTTTTAAATTTTTTTTTTAAAAAATAGGGGCGCCTGGGTGGCTCAGATGGTTAAGTGTCTGCTTTCGGCTCAGGTTATGATGCCAGGGTCCCCCGCATCCGGCTCCTTGCTCCGCAGGAAGCCTGCTTCTCCCTCTCCCACTCCCCCTGCTTGTGTTCCCTCTTTCGCTGTGTCTCTGTCAAATAAATAAAATCTTTTAAAAAATATTTTTTAAATAAAAAATACAATATTGTCAGCTTCATGAACACAGAGGCCTTATTTTATTCACTGCTGTGTCTAGAACACTGGCAGTATTCTAGATGCTCAGAAACCCTCTGTTTCTGTCTACATGGGATCATGCTTTACACACTGTCAGGATCATCACTGTTCTCACTTAATTTTCTTTTATGATCCACTGACTCCATAGATGTATCTAAGAGATTGATGATAAAGGGTCCACTAGCCCCCTTAGCTAGAATCTGAAGGCAGATGTGTTTGGGATTCAGAATTATTCACCGTACACATACAAGGTACGCCCCACACTCAGAGTCTGGACAACACCCTGCAATGAAACACACCAGATTCCTGCAGCAAAGTGTGTGGCTCTTCACACCAAGTAGGACAAACAAACACTGTAAACAGCTGCAGGTCAGCGTAGTCAACTTTTGAGGCCGAAGGAGTTTTCACCAAACTAAACTCAAAACTTTGGGTTTCCAGAGCATTTTGAAGTTTGAATTTGTAGAGACTGTGGACTTGCATTAACCTCTGGTAACACCCGAGGGTATGATGACATGAGTCTCTGCTATGAGCTTGTGCTTTTCCATTTGCTTTTCTCTTGCACACTTGGTGTGCACAGTAACTCCGGGTAATTGAAGTGCCAACTGATTAGATGTGATTGAATGTGGAGTGTGGGGTGTGAAGGGGTGGGATTTGGTTGGGTTAGACTTTCGGATGTGGTCACGCCTCCTTCCCTACTCCCAGCTGCCACCTTCAAACCAATAGACATTAGCACTTGGTGGTTGCATCTTCTTCCAGGATCCAGCTTGACCCCGTGGACTCCACCGGGGGAATCTGAAAGAGAGGAGCCAAACTCCCCAGAAACGCCCCCACCCCCAGAGCACTACCATGACAAAAAGGACACTACCATAACTTCTCAAGAAGGGTATGGGAGCCAAGACTTTCATATGTGTAGCCTTTGTGCTGGGTCTCTCTCCGAGCTCCAGACTGAATATCCAACCTCCTACTGACATCCCCACTTGATTCCCACCCCAAATTTACCTCAAATGCAACATGTCCAGGACCACACTCACACACCTCCCCTCAAAACCTGGTTCCTCTTCTGTTGTGACCCATGTCAGGCATCAAACCCGTCATGCCCCCAGTTACGCAAGCTATACCTACATCTTCCCCATTTCTCCTAGGATAAAAAATGGAAATCCATGAAGAGGCCTGCAGAGCTCTGCCTGGTCTGGCTCTGCCCTGCATGGTGCTTGCATCGTGAGTCGCCATGTTCCAGGGCACGCTGGCCTTCTTCCTTCATCTTAGGCCCTTTAGCACCCTGTGCTTCTCCTCCACAGCTGTCACTCTCGTGTTTTGTGTGTGTGTGTGTGTTTTAAGAATTTATTTGAGAGAGAGATTGAGAGAATGAGTGGGAGGAGGAGCAGAGGGAGAAGCCAACTCCCTGAGGAGCAGGGAGCCCGATGCGGGGCTCGAACCCAGGACCCTGGGACCATGACCTGAGCCGAAGGCAGACGCTTAATGGACTGAGCCACCAGGCGCCAGAAAGACTCTCGTAGTCTTAGCTGTATCTGCTGACCCGACCCACGCCTGTCCCCTCAGGGGACTGTCATGTCTGGGCTGCCTATAACGGTGTTGCCAGCCCCTGGCCCAGGGCCTGCAGTAGGTGCTTCATCAACGTGCAAGTGAACGAATGTCGGCTCCCTTTGGCTCACCCATCTCAGGACAAGCCCAGGAAGAGAACCAGAAGCAGAGGAAGGAGGGGATGTTTGTGAGTTCCAACAAAGAGCATCTGTTCTGTGCCAGGCTCTGGGGACAGAAAAAAGATGCAGCCCTGTCCTCAGGAGCTACTGAAACAAGGCATCCCGAGCAACCAATTCAGTGACTGCCTTCAAGATCTTCGTGTTTAAATCACAAAAACAAACCCAAGCATCTAGCAAAACTGCAGCCACACAGGGACCTTTCCCCCACAGATAAAAGGTCCCTTCTTTGAGCCGGAACCGAGCAGCAAAAATCCCTTCTCCCCACCAACCAGGCCTAATTGCTCCCGGCTGTGTGAGTGCCTCAACCACCTGACCCTTCAAAGCCCCATCCTCACCCCTCTCAGATCCACAGGCTCTGAAGGCTTGCCTGGTGTGGGAGTTCCTCAGGTGCATCCAGCTAAGTAAACTTGGCTTTGTGTGGCCATAGGCATGTCCTTGGTGAGCCTGACATTCCAGCTTGAAGAAGTTCAAACCCCACCTGGAAAAAGTCACCCTCAAAGTGTAACCACCACACATCTCTTGAATATTCTGTTCTTTTAGCCTTTCCTTACCTTGTCTCACGCCCGGGGAACAGCGGTTCACATTGCGCTCAGGGCTCCAGAAGTTGTCGCGGCCCCTGGAAACCTGTAGTTTGTGTGGGACTTGTTACTCCTAGGAGTGGGTGTATGGGAGAGCGCGGGGCAAGTGAGGCAGGGATCCCCTCTTCCTCCTAGCTCCTCCCCACTTCAAAACCACTGTAGCAATGCAAAGGACAGGGAGGCGCGGGCGCTTGTGAGGTTCAGAAACATGACAGAACCTAAGAATTTAATACTAAGTGAAATCAGCTAGGGCACCCGGAGACCGTTTGCGGTAACTTCCAAGGCTCTAAGCATAAAGGTAATCCACGGGCGCCACCTAGTGGGGATACCTGTCACTGCCGCCCACCCCCGGAACTCTTTTGAAGCAGCCGCGCACAGCGTGAGATACCTGAGTTTTTCCGCACGAAGAGCGGGGCCGCCTGTACCCTGGTCAGAGAGAATTTCTGAGCTTAATTACCCCTGGGGCGGTGCTCCGCGCAGTAAAAAGGAAGCCAAGAAAGTCTCACTCATAACCTATAGATGCTTTGAATTTTGTGAAAATTTTTTTAAGATTTTATTTATTTGAGAGAGAGAGAGCGCGCGCGCATGAGAGGGGGGAGGGTCAGAGGGAGAAGCAGACTCCCTGCTGAGCAGGGAGCCCGATGCGGGACTCGATCCTGGGACTCCAGGATCATGACCTGAGCCGAAGGCAGTCGCTTAACCAACTGAGCCACCCAGGCGCCCCAAATTTTGTGAAATTTTTTAAAGACGTGTTTCCCTTTAACCTGGCCGCTAGGAGCCTCAGCGCTAAAATGGGGGTCAATCTTTAACAGGACATTATAATGATCACTTTTGTACTAACCTCACCTACGTTTTATCTAATTTTTAAAGCCCCCCCCCCCCAATTTATTGCCATTTTCCTTATCTAGTTTCTATCTTATAGGAAATTTATTTTTCCAAATTTTTGGAAAAAGTGGAGTCATCAGTTACTTCACACAGGATCTCCATTAGCTTCCTAAACATCTTACCCAGGAGTCATCAGGAGTGAAAGGGTTCAGAGCCCCAGGATGCAGCAAGCTAAAATCCAGTGAGCAGGAACCTGCGAGACGATAAAGGCTATCACGTATTGAACGTTTCCTATATACTGGACAATTTTCTAAGCACTAAATGTAAAATTCACTGCATTCTTACAATCCAATTTCTGTAGGTGAGCAAATAAAGCTCAGAGGCTTGGGGCAATTTTCTATACAGCAATAAATAACTAATATGCACTTTTTATGGAAGAGGTGACTGAGGCTCAGAGAGGTTAGGTGATTCATCCAAGGTCACACAGCTTGGATGTGTGGACTTAGGATGGAAGTAGGATGTCCCAAGTCCATGTTGTTGTTTTTTTTAAGATTTTATTTATTTATTTGAGAGAGAGAGAATGAGAGATAGAGAGCACAAGAGGGAAGAGGGTCAGAGGGAGAAGCAGACTCCCTGCCGAGCAGGGAGCCCGATGTGGGACTCGATCCCGGGACTCCAGGATCATGACCTGAGCCGAAGGCAGTCGCTTAACCAACTGAGCCACCCAGGCGCCACAAGTCCATGTTCTTAATCACTAGGCTCTACTGAGGCTTCATGAGCTCTGAGTCAGGCATCAGCCAAAGCCAGAGTGGGAAAAGCATGGCTCCAAGCTTCAGGGTCACAGGATGGAAGAGGAATTTGCCAGCAGAGAGAGCTGGGTGGGGGGAGGGGGGTTGCTGGGTGACACAGAATCACCTGCAGTTGCTTGCTAGGTGATTGGGGTTGTGTGGACATGACACAGTTGTTTACTTCTGCCCAGCGCAGCATCCTGGATGAGCGATATGAGGCTCAGACCACTTAATATGCCAGATCTAAAGATCAAGAGGGAGCTGGTTTGTCTCTCAGACATTATCTAGAAGTCAGTTGAAAGTCTAGTTGGCTCCCTGGAATGGAAGTGCCATTTGGGCAGGGATTTAGGGCTATTTTGTTTATTGTCCTACTGTTAAAATAGTGCCTGGCCTCTAAATATCAAAAGATACTTGGAGAATGAGTGAACAATCAAATGAATAAATGATAAAGTTTAACCCTCCCTCAGGCATTGCCGTGAAAGAATCAAGCTACGTGAAAGGTGCTGAGAGATCTCACGGGAGGGGTAGCAAGATCGTGCCTAAGGCCAACCGAGGCCTGCCTAGAAAGCACAGATCCCAAACAGAACTGCGAAGGGAGATTGTAAAGTAGATTAATCATTCAATCAGAACAGTTTCAGAAGCTCACTTTGCAGCCACAAGGATGGTGGCCTGAGAGGGGTTCCTGGTAGCAAAGAGACCAGCTAGAAACTATTGAAATAGTCCAGTTAAGAGACAGGAAGTCAAGGCGCCTGGGTGGCTCAGTCGGTTATGCATCTGCCTTTAGCTTGGATCATGATCCCAAGGTCCGAGTCTCGAATCGGGCTCCCTGCTCTGTGGGGAACCTGCTTCTCCCTCTGCCTCCGCCCCCCTCCCTCCTGTCTCTCATGAATAAAGAAAATCTTTTAAAACGAGACAGACAGACAGACAGGAAGTCAAACTGACAAGTCTTTTTTTTTTTTTTTTTAGAGGGGCAGGGAGGGGCAGAGGAAAAGGGAGATAAAGAATCCTAAGCAGGCTCCACACCCAGTGCAGAGCCGGACCTGGGGAGACATCATGACCTGAGCCGAAATCGAGTCGGTCGCTCAACCAACTAAGCCACCCAGGTACCCCCAAACTGGCAAGTCTCTAGAACCAGGCATGATTTGTAGTGTGCCCTTTGCCCTCACATGGGTGTCTGGGTAGGTTTGATGCTGTGTATACTCTGGGTCATGCAATGTGGGTCAGCAGGCTAAAGCTGGGAATGGTGAGTGAGGTACAAGGAAATGGGTGAGGGCCTTCTGAGCTGCTGGTCTGGGAACAGAGTTATGCGGAGAGGAAGGTTTAACATGCTGAGAACAAAAAGGGGACACTCTTAAGGAACTAGTTCTTAGACATGCTTTCATGCCCTCAGTTGCCCTCTGGGCTACGCGATGGAGGTCTGAACCCCGGGCTTCACTCTCCCCTAGAGAACCATTTGGAGAGTTGCAAAGTAGCCACACACCTTTGGTACAATTTGAATCTACCATTTCCAGGCTCCTGAATCACTGTGCCAGTGTCCCCGAGGACTCACCTGAGGGGTGGACTGACTTCAGACTGTCTCCCTGGATTTTCTTCTCCAAGTCATAGCCCACCTGTAATACTTGAAAGCAGTTCCCTGCTCTAGGTGAGAAAAAAATGATTGGAAGTGGCAGAAGTAAAATGCTGGGCACTCGTGTTAATGAAGTTATGCTTTTCCAAGGGAGGAGAAAGGGGGTTGGAATGTTGGAATGAAAACAGAGGTGTCTAGAAGGCAGTGTTACCGAATATTAAAAGCAGTTATGGAGAGTTTTCAGGTTGAGTTTTAAAAACGGTCTTCTTTATACTTTTCTGTATTACTGCAATTTTTATAACAAAATAATTTCATAATAGGAAAAAAACAAGATTTCTCTATAGGAAAAAAGGAAGATAAAGATAAAAGAAGGAAAACTGGAACATTTAATAAGCAAAGAAAGGGAGGGTGCAGAAGAAAGGAGCAGCCACTGAGAGGGAAGGAGTGGACAGGCAGGGACCACCAAGGCAGTCAGGCCAGGGGTCCAAGGTCCAGATATTGCCCCATTCTGAATGGCAGCATACCTGTTGGTTTGCGCTTTGTCCCACCAAATTTCATACTGAAGTCCTAATGCTCAGTACCTCAGAATACGACCTTATTTGGAAATAGGGTCATTGCAGATGTAATTAAAACTAACATAAGGTCATTAGGGTGGAGCCTAATCCACTATAACTGGTGTCCTTATAAAAGGGGAAATTTGGGCACAGACATATATACAGGGAGAACACCATGTGTACGTGAGAATGGCCATCTACAAGGCAAGGAGAGAAGGAAAAGACCCTTCCCTCACGGCCCTCACAAGTCACTAACCCTTAGAATGCCTTGATCTTGGAATTCTAGCCTCTAGAACTGAGACCATAAACTGTTGTTGAAGCCCCCCAGTTTGTGGTACTGTTACCGCAGACCTAGCAACGAATACACATCTTGGCAGAAACTATGGTTCTGACCTTAGACATTAAATATAGCCCTAAAAATCAATCAACCAAACCAAACCGACATAGTATAGCCTTTTTAAGGACTGAGCACTGGGATCCTCCTCCAAGGTCTTCTGCAGGGCTGAGCACTTCCAGCCAACATTCTGCATGTGGCTGTGTCCAAGAAACCCAAGCTAAGACAATGACACAGGTTTAGCAAGTGTTGTGCTGGAATCCCTGCTCTGACCTGCTCTAGCCGTAAAATCTTGGGCAAATTCCTTAACCTATCTGGTTGTTTATTTCTTCAAACGCAAAACAAGGAAATTAGAGGAGAAAAATCTCTAGGACACTTACAGCTTCTCATTTGTGTGTCACACAGCAGTGCCGTGTGTGGAGATGTTAGTCCTTGACTGCATGGCTTAAGGCTGGGCTTTATTTCCAATGTCTGTGTCCTGTTTAATTTGCTCAACTGCCACCAAATTGCTGTCATTGGAAAGTGGGGTTGCTGATGGTGAAGGCTTGATATGAAATCCTTTATTGGTACTTTTTTCAATTCTACTCCCTCCTGACGGAGTGATGTAAGCTCTACAACGTTTTGAGACTGCTTTGTTCCAAGGTGATTGGTTTTATTAGGGACCACTGCTAACAAAACATGAACTTCATGGTACTTAGTATTTTTGTCTTCTAGAAACATTAGTGAAAGCAGAATGCAACACCCAGGTGAATCAAGCTTAGGATTATACAAAAATGCACATTCCTCAAACACCTACCAGCCACCTCAGTTCACCGTTAGGAGTCACACCCATCCACAACTGGTGTTAGAACTTTCTAATTTCAGATAACCCTTCTTCCATCACTTCACAAGTCTGCAACCCTCTCAATTCCACAAACCTTGGGTCTTTCTCCAAGTGCTATGGTTTGTTCCACTTGTGTATTTAACTAAGTGTAAAACTGTACTGAAGTTTTAATGTTACTATTCATATAATAATGTTGCACTCACAGTGTTGTGCTCTGAACCCAACATTTTCCAACAACCTGTGGTGCAACTTCAGAGTGTTACCCTTTTTAGGGAAGCAGGTCAAATTATAGCAACACTGACTGTACATAAAAGGGAGGGGACAGAGCATCATCCTACTTGGGAATGTTTTCCTCAATGTGAACTTCTCTCATCCAGCTTTACACTCCAATGCCCTCCCCCCTTCGGTCTAACTCTAAACCCAGTTCTTATCCAGGCAACATGAAGGGAACACTCATCCATTTTTAAATGATGCTTTTTGGGGAACCAATAAAGTGCTCCTCTCACCCCAGCAAGTTGTTACATCCTTGTAGAATTAGAAAAGGAGAAAATTCAAACCTGGAAAATACTCTTGCTTCCTTTCTGTCGAGAAGAGTAAGGGAAGTATCTTAAGAGGGTAGGTTTAAGTCATGAAGAATTAATGCTGAGGGACATTCTGAGATAAAAGATACTGCACCCTTAGCTTGGAAATTCGCAGCAGTGAAAAACAGACTTGGAATACGGAGTGGAGAAAACCCCCCAGAAAACAATTTAAGACAGAATAGATGGGAGGAAATCAATGAAATCCAGGGAAAATTCCCAACCTTTAGTCAAGTATCCCCGCTTTTACATACTGCTGCTAAAAACTGAGTGGTGGCAAAGTTTTAGGCACAGGCACACACCAGAGTCTGGCACTATTATTTAGGAAAAGCTTTAATTTACCTGGGCCTAAATTTAATGAGTAATAGCCTACTAGTTTACTCCAAGATTTTCTTTTGCACTCTTGCACAACATGGGGAGGGGGGCAATGCATGATCACTTCATCTGTCAACTGCAGATTCTTAACTTTTCAAACTTTCTGTAATTGATCCAGTGGCAAACTTCTCAAACTAGGCCATCAACTGCACAGGGTTTTGACAGGCATAAGCAGTATTATGGTAGAACCAGGATTTGAAAGACCACTCAACAATGGAATTGCTTTTGAAGCTGAAGTTAGGTCAAAGAATTCAGGAGTTATAACATACACAAAATGAGCATGTTAAATTTCTATTCACTGTCATTTTTAAGAAGTTTGCCCAGTCTCAGTTTCCAACAGATAAAAGTAAATTCTTCAACTGTGTAACACTGGACAGAGTGCCTGGAGCCTGGAGCTGTTTTGTGTTCTCTGTTCTCGGTGAAGATCTGAACTATGATTAAGATCTACAATAGTATGTACAATTTGTAGTAAGCAAAGGAAAAAGAAATTTCCCGTTAACATTTAAGAGCAGGCACTGCTACTTTTCAGATTAACTTTAACTTGCCCAAATAGATGATCATACATTACCAGAATTTCTTTAAAACTTAAAATGCTTTCCTATTTCAATACTTTCTCCTGTCCTGAATTAGCAACAAAGAGCTAGGAGGAAAAAAAAAAAAAAAATCAAATCCACACCACCCTTACTCAAATCTGATTGCAGTCCCAGCAGAGTAAAAAAGTCCAAAAATCATAACTTGTTATGAAATACAACCATCTTAAAGTTGGTAGCTTATTATTTTAAGTAGGTATAGATTAGCCTCCAGCAGTGGCAGTAAAGACCAGAACCGCTTTTCGTTTCTTATTCCTAGGCTAGGTTTATTCCCATTATGAAAGCCTGAATCTGCAAATACACCATTCTTTTATTCTGCCTTCAGGATGGACAAGACAGGAATTGAAGTATTTGGAGAATTTATTCACAACTTGAATGTGGAAGGCTACTAATTCTTTTCTGATCTTATACTCTGAAGCCAAGTAAGCAAGTATTCTTACTATACTGTTGGTCAAGTTGCTAGTATCTACAGTGAGAAAATACAAAGTCCCCAACAAGGGACAAAAAAGATTTAACAGTGAGTGGCTTCTTAACTACAATATTTGCATTGAATGTTACAGTGCCCACAATTACTTGGAATACCTACCTTAACTTATATAAATCAATTTTATTAACTTATATAAATCAATTTTATTTAAGTCTAAGCTTAAAATTTAAGAGGCTGGCCAATTAATGGGTCTAGAAGACATGGCCCTGGAAACATCTTAGTGCTTACATGTATTGAACTTTATCAAAATCTTTCATATGTAATGCCCAGCATCATTTTATCAGATTTGCTACTTTATAATAAAGATTCTGAAAGAATGCTTGTAAGTTAAAATATATACAAAGTTGATATGCACAATTAACTTTCAGGATAGAAGCCAAAGTAAAACATAAGGAGGAATAAAAACATTTTATCTTGTGTATTCAGAATCACACACAAATTACCTTTACAGTTCAATTTACTATATAGAAATCATTTGGGTTTTATATTTTCAGTTAAATTCTGAACTGAGATTACAATATCATTAAAAAAAAAGGATTGTTACATTAATTCAGTACTTTTTAGCATACCAAATTGAAATACATAAGTTCAAACTTCAGATTTATGGCAAACAGTCTTCAAATACAATACAGACATTTCTTAAAGTTACCATCTCATTCACATGTGAAATTTGCAACTCTGAGCCGTTATACATAGAACTCTCCTATGAATATGGCAAAGTTGACATGCCATGAAGCTCAGAGATGTATGTCAAGCCAAGGACTCAAAGTTGTACCATCTTCTAAAAGGTCTGCCATTTCTGGACCACAAAGCACAACATGTAAAGAAGACTGGGAATAATTCCTCCTCTTTATTACGGTTAAAAAAAAGTTGCATGTAGCTTGGAATTTTGCATAAAACCCCGTATTATACCTTGGTAAAGTCCAAGGGTAATCATAGATGACAATGGACTGGGGTCTTAAATTTAATTATTAGAACCCATGAAATTCAAATGGGCATCAATCAAATCAAAAATATTAAGCACCTACTGGTTTAGATTGAAATTTATTAGAGATTCATGATCAATTTCTTTCCACCTTGAAATCAAGGTGTAAAAACCAGCTATTAAGTGCATTCCAAACTTCTCCTATGTAGCACAGGTAGAATTTTCTGTCCATTGGCACCAAAGTGAAGTCACATTTCCTCTTGGGAGACAGAAATTCCACATCTGAACATAGAGTAAGTTAGGAAAAAATGACCCCTGTTGTTTATTACTACTGTGATTCTGAGATCTAGGATTACTAATATACTAGCAGTGAACAAAGCAAACTCCTGGCAACAACTGTCAGGTTAGTAATGCTAACTCCCTTCCCCCAGTCACAAAATTTTAGTATGAAAAGAATTAAAATTACTAAGCTGAACAAATGGGAAATAACAAGAAACTAAGTGTAACTAAAAACAAACTCCTACTAAAGTCTGAAATCTTTGCAATTAAGAAATTGAGAACAGGTGTGCTTCACCCTACCCCCTTACAACTCTGAATTTAAATAGTATTCCGTGCAAAAGAGCATCAGGTTTCTGGATATAGATGTAGCCCTTCTTTAAGTTTTAGTGCGCTGCAGAGTTTTCTGCGATTTTATTTCCCTCCCCCACCCCAGGTTTATTCAAAGTATTTAATAGAATCTTCCATTTCAGCCGAAAGATTTGTGATTCAAAGATTTACTAAGGTATTCTATGCATTCTATCTATACAGAAACACCTATTATTACAATTGGTTTATGCAGAATTAACATTTTTGGTGTTAAAATTGTTAAACATCATGCTTACTGCACATCAACTCTCCATAATGAATCTGAACTTCACAATGATTTACCAAACATTTTACTTAAATTACTATTTAAATAACTGAAAAAAATGTACTGAGCCAAACTAAACTTAAATGGGCTATAAAGGAAAAAAAAAACAAAACCTTCAAAACAGTCCATATACACATCTATTTCAAAACTACCTTTGCTAGCTAGCCCCCTTTCCCAAAGTTTTAGCCTGAAAAAACAGTAAAATCTACACAAAATTTTATTGCAATCATACAAGGGTTACATTAGGTCAAATACAACAAATACTATGATGCAATTTTACATTTATTAAACTACAGTTCAAAGCACAAATTTACACATTCTAAATACACTAAACGTATCTAATGAAGTCACACTGGTCTTCCACTGACATTTGATATATCTGGGTGAAAGACATTTAACTTTACAAGACTTTTCAACATGAATCCTTAGTATAAAAACTGTGTACTTGTATGTAAACGATTTAATGGGGAACCCAATTAATGGGCTTCCATCTCCACTAAGTCATCCATTTTGTTGCATATTTTATTTTAAATGCTTAAGGGGTAGGACAAACTGGTAAGTTTAAATCTGGATACATTATCTAAATCTCCCAATTACCCCCCAATGAATTATAGATGAAAGCTGATTTTGTCTGGTCCCAAATAGCTATTACTAATAGATTTTGTTTCCAATAGAATTAACAGAGTAAGATTGTTTGAATTTGTTTCACACTGGAATGTAGACCAGACAAGCTTAACCTGCAACTTCAGATCTAAAGAAGCATTGATGCCTGTTTAAGCTTCAGAGGAAAAGCTATCTTCTTGGCTCAGCTGAATGCAAGAAGGCACAAAGAAGAAGTTCTTCATCATTGTGTCTGAAGTAATTCCAGCATCTTGCATCTCATACCTTTCAAAAAACCAAACACAAAACCGTAATTCTAAGTTTAAGCACAAAGACCACACTAACACATAACAAGTAGACAATGAAATCAGATCATAAAGGAACGAGTCTTCCAATAACCCTGAACAGAGGAGCATTTTGCTATTACTTGTAAGTTAGGCATTTGTTACAGAATTAAAATTATTAGCCAACATTTAATGTCACCTCAAATATCCAATCAGCTTTAAAATGAAAACAGTACCTTACCAATCACTAAATGACATCATGTAGTAAATAGCTGGCCTCTGAAAATCATTAAAAGCAGATGGTTCATGGAGAGAATCTGCTCCCATGTTATCAAAGATAAGCCAATCTCCCACATTCAGCTCAGGAAGAAGACAGCTTTCCACAATTTGATCAAGCTCATCACAGGACGGACCCCAAAGGCTGCTTGTAAACAGAGGCTCATCTTCCTTGTATTTCTGTCAGGGAAAAAGAAACTTTTTAAATTAAGTTTTTACTCATGTTCATACAGGTATTGAATCTGAGGGTGGATTTTTCATTAGATCAGATTCAATATGCCTATAAAAGGCAGGCCTAGAAGGGCAATGATGCTTCTTAACTCCATCTAAGAAAGGCAAATCCTCAAAAAAGGGCAATATTCCCCTCCTAAAGTATTCCTCTAAAAATTGGGATGCACCTTAAAAAAAAAAAAAAGTCAGTTAATAAACTGCCAAATAAGCAGTTCTATTATTTGTAATACAACTTGCCTTGTGAACCTCTGGAATGGTATTTAAGTCCTCAGACAGTTTACTTGCAAAAGAACCATAAACACCATCATTCATGTAATACATGAAGGCTGGTTCATCACTTCCGGTTTTTTCTACTGAAATAAAGCAGAAAAAATGAGGATGAATTTACACTAAAATGTCTAATACAGTTAAAACTATGTAAGGCATAGCAGACTGAATATTTATAGAATATACTCAGTTTTCACATTTCCCCAAATATTTAAATTAACTTGAAAAAACCTAATATATACTATCATACCTTAAACAGCCTAAAAAACTGAAAACATACTTCACAAAGGAAGATGACCAATGAACACATGAAAAAAGTGCTCTACAGAAGTAACCAGGTAAATACAAATTAAAAGTACAATGAGCTTCCACCACCACACACCTACTGAATGGATAAAATTAAAAAATGACAATACAAAAAAATCAATAGAAGTGGGGGATCAGAACTTGCACATATAAACCACCAGTGGGAGAGTAAAATACCACTTTGAAATCTTTAAAAACATCTACTGTGACCCAGCAATTCTATTCTTAGTCATTTCCCCAATGAAATGAAAAATGTCCACAAGACTTAAACAAGAATGTTATGTTTTATTTGTAATAGCCCAGAACTGGAAACAACCAAATATTCATCAGCAAAGATAATGGATAAATTGTCTATTCACAGTGGAATATTAGCAATAAACATGAAACAAAGTAGTTCAATCAGACATTATACTGAGTTTTTTTTTTTTTTTTAAGATTTTTATTTATTTGAGAGAGACAGACACAGAGAGAGAGAAACACAAGCAGGGGGAGTGAGAGAGGGAGAAGCAGGCTTCCCACGGAGCAGGGAGCCCGATGCAGGGCTCGATCCCAAGACCCTGGGATCATGACCTGAGCCAAAGGCAGACACTCAACAACTGAGCCACCCAGGCGCCCCTATACTGAGCTGTCCTAAAATACATGCTAGATGATTCCATTTATATGAAGTTCGAAGGCAGCCCAAACTACTCAATGGTGCAAAAGCCATCACAGTAATGACTGTCTGGCAAAGGAACAAACCTGGGAAGAAAAAATTCTGATACGAAATTTATGTTTTTATAGGGATGTCAGTATATGCTTTCACTAATTTATCAAATTATCACTTAAATTTTTATACAGGGAGTAAAATCTTATGTCAAAAACCAACCCTCAACAGATACCGAACTACAGGTTAAGTGGTTTGGTTATTTACGGTGGTGTGAGTTAGCTATTCAGGAAACATCTGCATATTCCAGACTTAAGCAAATGTGTGTAGGTATAGGATAATGGGAGCTAGGTTTCTCACTGCTGGGAAGAGTTACAATACGTAAGGAAAAACAGAATGCACCATGTGGTATACTGCATGCGCAACTTTTGATGATATATAGTTATGTGTACTATGTATATATATGCACACACCCATTTCCTGGTTCTGTTCAGTGAGAAAGCCTAGATGAAATGATGCGTCAGTAGTAGTGAGCACAACCAATACTCACTCCTTTCTTGGTTTTTAAAATACCACTCTCCTTGGAGAAATAGCCAATTCTAGGACTGAGGCAGGTAAAGAACCAACATCTTGATGTACCATGAAATAAAGAACCACTCAGGGAATGATGGGGGCATGTCAAAAGGACCCCAATTTTGGAAAGTAAATAAAAATAATCGATTATATAATCTATCCAGTAAGTATCTAGGAGTCTAAACTATTATAAATAGGGAAAGCTATCCTTGGACTGAATAATGGAGTCAGAAATTCACTGATGTTAAAACTAATGGGGTGAAAGTATGAAAAGAAAAACGTTATTTACAAATTATCTTTCCGCTTTATAATGAAGAAACCCACCTGACACCATCTTAACCAAGTGATCAGAATGGGAAGTTCCTTGTATTATTCTTGCAGCTCTTCAACTTTGAGAGATTTTAAAAACTCAAAAGAAAAAAAACCCTTATTCTTCTAACTTAAGGAAAAAAAAAACTATAGGAATAAAGTCTTCTTAATGTAGAACAGTACTTTCTACGTTTTTTAAAGTGGTTTTGTCAGCAAGACAGATTGTCTAGTGCCTTTTTGTTGGTTTGACTAGAGACAGATTGACTCTGTTGGCCGTTGTTCTCTAAAAAAGTATAAAGTAAATCCTCCCAGTGACTCATCTGACTAAGAGGAATAGGACAAGAGACATTACAATAAAACACTGGTTCTTAACAAGATAGGACAATCAATCATCTGGGGGAAGTTTATCTAAGAATAACTAGGGACACCTGGGTGCCTCAGTCGGTTAAGCAACTGACTCCTGATTTTGGCTGAGATCATGATCTCAGGGTCATGAGATCGAGCCCTATCTCAGGCTCTGTACTGGGTAGGGAGTCTGCTTAAAACTCTCTCTCCCCCTCTGCCCTACCCTAACCTCACATGGGCTTGGGGTGTCTCCAAAAAAATGATAATAATAAATAAAATATGCATATCTAAACATCAGAACCAAGAGTTAGATTTCAGAAGTCTTATGGCAACTTCAGAGGGCATTTTAAAATGCTCCCCAGCTGCTTACAGCTGGCTAAAGATCACCCACAACCTCATAATCCATAAATGTCCATGTCCTACAGTATTTTACACTCGACTAGTATCAGATAATTGCTATTAGTTTGAAGATGAATTTATCGAACAGAAACAAAATTATAAACTTTGTAACTTACCTCCAGAGGAAAATTTATCATTATCAACAACTTTCTTTGCAATGATATTAACTGCAAGTGTAAATGCAGAAGACACATAGTAGCTTCCAGGTTCTGAGATTATCTTAATGCCAGATCCTTCAGGAAAGTAGACATCCAACAAAGGGCTGATAACATGATTAACCTATGAATTTTAAATGCCACATTATGATTTCAATATTGAACTAGATAAGTCACATTAAGAGATTGATAGGTTTCCTAGAAAATTTAAAACCAAAGTAGTTCCAATTACAGACCAGAAAGTTTATTTACCAGTTATCTTCAAGCAATTAAGCAGACTTTTGAGACATCAAAGTTTATATTATCAGAATGGCATTAATTTTAAAAATTTCATAATCCCAATAGCAAATAGCTACTGGTGACTGTTTAAAGTCATGTTTCTATACTCCTTAACAATAGCAATGAAGGAGCAAAACATCAAATCAGTTTCCAGATATTACAGAATGAGGGATGGAAGGCAGAGCAGGAAGATTAGTAATGTGTATCGGATAAAACAGCTTAAACTGTCCAAATTATAAATTTATTTGTACTATCAAGTACTCCATTAGAGCAGAAACTGAATACAAACTTTTTTAAGTTATGCTATAGAGTTCATAGAATTTTATTAAGCTTTTCAAAGTTAGCTAGGTCTTCTCATTGCCTCTTCATCTTCTTAGAATCAAATTCTAAGCAGATGTTTGTTACAGGGTTTATTTCCTGCCATTGTTAAACCCTTGTCTATATCTACCACTTAAGTAGCAAAGAAATGAGATTATTCCAGTATATCCATCCACTGAACAAAGTTTACCTCTTCCAACTGAAATTCAGTTCCTGTGAAGCCTCCACCAATATCTAACATGTTCATTGTGAAGCCAAATTCTCCCTAGAGATGGAAAAAAAATACTTTAAATGCTTATCCAAACTGCTATGACTACAAGGACATTTCAAAAACCCCTTCCCAACTAATATCTGTTCTAATCCTTAGTATGGCAATGGTTCTGGGTCTCTACCAACAGAAATAGATTTATTCAGTGTTGTGTATATACCGTCTTCCTGATGATGTCTGCACTGTATTATAGACATATGCAAGTAAATTACTATTTCATCCCTTTACCCACTTAAAAAAATGCTGACTGTATAGAACTCTTGCTGCTTGGGAGTCTGCTCATCCCTCTCCCTCTTGCTCCACCCCCTGCTCTAGGGCATGCGCACTTGGGTGCACGCACTTTCACTCTCAAATGAATAAAATCTTTGAGAAGAGATGAAGAAAAAAGGAAAAATAAGATCCTGGCTTAAAATATCAAAATAATTTAAGGAAAAAAACTTACAGCCATGTCAAACACACATCGAGCATCAGACAGAGCATGTACATATACTTGAGATTCTTTGCAAGCACTTGAAACATGAAATCTGGAAGAAAGAGTAACAAATTTAAAGCATCAGTACATTTCAGAGGCCCTTCCCGTAATTCTTTTCAGTTCTCATTCACCATATTGACACAGTAACCTTAGCAAATATTTAAAGAATTGGAAGCACAAGCCTCTAATTATCCAAGTTCTAATAACCAGCCTTTCAGAAAAGACAATGTTTGAGTAATACTGTAACTTTATAAAGAATTTTTAACAATGAGTTATCAGACAGGCTTTATAACTATCAGATAAGGGCATGCTTTTATGTATACATAGTAAAGTAACAAGCACCAGCAATAAAATTGGGTCATGAAATCTTTAATTTGAATGGATAGTTTTATCTGATGAAATATAAAAATGTCTACTGTGAAATAAAAACGAACATTAATTCAGCTGAGTATTACTAACACTTGTTAGTATTACTTAAGAGATACTTATCAGAAATTCAGAACAGAATACTTAAAATTTAATTGAAATATGGTTCTGTATCCTGATCGTGGCAGTGGTTACACAAATTTATTAAATTCACATAAAGTATAAACCCAAAAGTCAATTTTACTGTATATTAACTTTAAAAAATAGAAATATGAGAACTCTCAAATATATGTCAATATTTTTCACCTAAGACAGAATTAAACTTAACAGTGGTGGTTCTTTATCCATCTTTATATTTAAAAAGCAAGATCTTGTACTGTAATAAGATTAGTAATGGACTGGCATCTCAAAAACTGTGGAGCTTTGTGCTCCAGATCTGACTCAGATCAGTTCTGAGATTATGGTCAAATCACTGAATTTGGGTATCCATTTCTGCACACATAAAAATCAAGAAAGTAACACAGCGTCGTACTGGTGTGCCCAAGGGATTAAAAAGAGAAGGAAAAAAATTTAAAGATGGGGTGAAAAAAAACAAAATGACAACTCAGATGAATATTATTTTGGTATTCTTTAGAATTCTAGTATAACCTCTCCCTTCAATTTAAAAGGAGCGGTTTTACATTACTAACCTAAATGAATTTTTATTTACTATTTTATCTTTTAATTAGGGAAGGGGGAGGTATATGTACAAAATTATATGAAGGATAAAACATACTTGTTTTTCCTAGACTAAAAAAATAAATATTAAACTGAAAATTCAATCTATCAGACTTCATGCAAATGAAGTGTTAAATAATCTATCCTCAGAAAGACAAAGATTTATCACAAGATGGAAGCTTAAAACAAAATACTCACTTAACCCCAATAATTTGGACATCAAGTTCCTTAGCACATTCCAAGAGATGCCTACAGTTCTTCAGGGTAGTGCCAAACTTCATGTTACCCTCTTCGCTTCCAATATTATCTTCTGTTGCAATATGTAGTAAGACCCTAAGAGAAGGGGAAGATGATTGGGGCAGAGTTGGTTTACATCATCATCAGCACATGTGAAGCCTGAAGATTGTAGGAAGTATGTTGATTATGTTGCCATTGCTCCCAAATCCAGCGACGGTTGAATCAAGTGAACCTAATGAAAAACAATCCTGTATAGAGAAAAAACTAGCCATTAGGGCCTAAAGCATGAAGCTTACAAGGATGGGAATTTGGAAAATGCAGGAAGTTAAGACTCTGTTGTAGCAGCAAGAGTCAGTTGGGCTCTGCAATGAAAGACGACATTACTTTCAAATGAAGTCCATCAGTCCATAAAACCACCTAGAGAGACTAAATTGAATAGCAATGCCATCATTGTCTTTCAGTGAAAAATATCAGGGCTTTTACATGTTTCAAGTTTCCTAAATTGTTCCAGCTAATCTTCTACCACTTATTCTGAAAATTCCTATTAATCTCTTCCATCTTATTAAAAAAATTGGCAAGCTTCGAGTTATTTTATGTGTCTAAACAGTAGCCTTTTAGATACTGATTCAAATCTACTTGGTATTTTCTTCCAAATCATGACAACCAAGACAAATGATTGAGACGGTCTCAGGAGATACTCAAGTAATTACAAACTGCTAAAACCCACAAATATGCAAATGCTGTTTTGTAAGACTGTTTTCCCAAGGAAGTCCTGATGAATGACTGCTGATCAAAAGGGGTTAAGTCTCATAAAAGCAAATTATTCTTCCTATGGGTAGAATGAGCTCTATTAAGAATGTACCATCCACTTTACAATTAACACAGTAATCCCAAATCACGGCTTATCTTCAGAAGATCACAGTAACAGAAAGATTTTTCTAGAAACAAGTGGTTCACTAAAATTTCCCCCAAAAGGCCTTTATCCAAACAAAGGTTTTCAGGGTACTCAATCCTGTCAGGACACCTAAGAATACCATCAAAGTCAGTAAGAAAATTATAAATGTACAAGGAAAATATGGATATGATACACATTTTCAGGAATACATGTAATAACCCATTAAAAAGCAATTTTGTACTAATACAATTTTAGTAGATCCCAAAGTGTTCTTGACATACCAGTTCACGAAATTTGCTTTTTGCTTTTAAAAAGTAAACTTTTTAATTAAAAAAAATCTTGTGATACATGCACGTACAAGTAAAAAAAAATATGTTAAACTTCCTATTCAAAGAGAAGAGTGGGTCTTAAAAAAAGAAACCCCTCTAATCTACAGACGAGGTTCCTAAGACAATGTCACTAAGGACAAACACTTAGGAACTACAGCCAAAGGCAGATTAAATCCTCAGCCAACTAGGAAAAGAAGCTGACCAACAAACATCCTGTCCCCAACATGATAAATAACTAGTAGGGGTTGATGTGATTATGAAAATACAGCTGTGGCCCTCATTTTATTATTACAACAACCACATTTTCTTCCTTGAATTAAAGAATATAAATTCATATTCCAAACTGTCCTTATCTCATCCCATCTCTACAAGAAGGATCAGAAGTGGGCAGCCAATAAAATGCTATTAGCATTTTCCATATAGGAATTTTAAATAAGTTAAAAAAAATAATTATAATACACACCACTGCTCTACATAAATGTACTTTTCCCAAGCCAAAGACAAACCCAAACCCTAAGCCATAATACTTAGTTTTACACTTACTTAGCATTTGGGTGATTACGTGCGATTTTCTTCAATTCAACTTCATTGTCACAAGTCATGATGTTCACTCCAATCTTTGCTGCATACTTTATTTGAGACACTTGCTTGCAAGGACTTATATAAATGATGTTTTCTGGAGATACGCCCAATTCTTGCACTAAAGCCATTTCAGTCTATAAAAACACATTTTAAATAGTGTCATCTAAAAAGCAACATTTCTATTACTTTTCATTTAATTACTACTTTATACTTTACACTACCTGTGTTAAAATCCTTCAAAAACGTAACTACCATCAGAGAAATCTCATGGTTTAGAATTATTTTGCTCTCATTGGAAGTTAATGGTCTAGCTAGCTCTAACCTAAGAATGAGGAACAAATAAAAAGTTCCTGATTAAAGATAAAAAAAAAAAAAGCTTTTTAAAGTCTCTTCTCACTGAAACTTTCCTTTCACTGGTACACCTGAAAAGTCTGTAAATTTCCATTAGGCGGCAAATTTACACAAGAGTTTAAAAACATCCAAAACTGAGACTTCTTGCAATTTTTCTAACTACTGTAACCAAAAGTTAAAGTTCTAAAACGCTGCAGTTCAGTGACAAAATAATGAAAAATACTTACTTTACTAGAGCAAGCAAATCCAGTTCCAAGAGCTGCCAAAATCTCAAGTACAGCTGGAGCAGAGTTGCACTTTACTGTGTAGAATGGCTTTATCTGAGCCACTATGTTCTGCCACTGACTGTGTTTCTTCACAATCTTTCCAAGATCTCCCACAAAAAATGCATTTTTCCCCGTCTGTTATGATCATGGAAAAAAAAAATCAAAGAACTATTGAAAATAAGAGTACCGTAAGTAGTAAAGAACTCCTTTTTTCCTCTACAAATGAGCCGATATATACATTTACATACACTACTACATTTAAGGCTTAAGAGTAATAAGCTAGATTCAGCAAACACAGGAGAATCCAAACATCTTTTTCTTTTTAAACTTGACTTCTTACTGCGCTAAGCTGGCATATAAAATATTCTCTACTTTGCTTTTTAAAAAATTATCAATTATAGGGACTTTCTACTTCATAATTGCCTCCATTTGGGGGAGTAGAGGAGGAGGAGACCACCTGTTTCATTCCATGCTTTCCTATGCTGTTTAAAGTATATTCACTTTGATAGGTCAGGATCTAATTTCCTATTACAGTGAGTAGAATCAGGAATGTTAACAAAATAAGCTACATATCTCCATTATAAATTGCACCTAACAACAGGATGGTAAAACAACAAAGCAACATTAGGAACCGATGTTTAAGGAGACAAAGTTAGTAGAGATGACAAAGAGATGACAAAATTATATTTAAAAAATACACTAGCACACTAAATGTGAGATAAACCTGAGTAAGGATATTCTTCCCTCAAAACTAAAAACAGATTTTAATTAGGGATCTGGGAGATCTATAAAATGATTTTAACATAGCTACCCTAGGGGTAAAAGGACTATAACATGTCAGGCAAAGCAGTAAGGTTGGACGGCAGACAATAATCTTATTTATAGGGGCTCCTGGGTGGCTCAGTCCTTAAGCGTCTGCCTTCGGCTCAGGTCATGATCCCAGGATCCTGGGATGGAGCCCTGCATTGGGCTCCCTGTTCAGTGGGAAGCCTGCTTCTCCCTCTCACACTGCCCGCCCCCCCTCACTTGTGTTCCCTCTGTTGCTATCAAATAAATATCTTTAAAAAAAAAAAATATTTATAATACACATCTAAATATTGTTTGAAAAGCCACGAAGACAGTATTACTGCTTTCAGTTCTTTAATACACACCTGAAAATGTACATTATTGGAACATACTGACCAGGAAATAGACATGATTGGAAATTACGGTTTTTGCATGGCAGATATGGGACAGTTATACTCAAGTTACTCCATCCTTTCAAGATATGCCATCCCTAATGTTCTAGAGACAGAAAATTTATTTTTAACCCCCCAAAAAAGAAGAAACACACAAAAAACAAAAAAAAAACAAGGCAACTATGGCTACCAGCAAGAGAACTGGGATTTAAAAACAAAACAACCCACAAGATGTTCAGTTGTAATCACTCTTGAGCCATATAATTAGATGACACTGCTAGGAGAGAATACGGTTTCAGACTAACCCTCACTGAATGTTACTGAATGTGGGATAATTCAAGATTGTAGGACAAGAATGAATGAAAGGAATATTTCAAAGATCATTATCTGACCTACAAAGAATGTTACAAAAATTAGAGAAGAGAAAGGTCAGCATACTTCCACTAGGAGGTTCCCTAGTGACAGGAGAGAATTAACTGTAGAATGGCTTGGTTAGACAATAGACTGAACAGCATGACAAGTGTCACTCCCCCCCCCCAAATTTTGATGGCAGAAGAGAGAGAAAGGGATTTTGCTGAGTTGTGGGGAGATTTGAGCACATCAGTAAAGGTCAAGAGAAGTTTTTTGGTATCCTATTAGTGAACACCAATAACATGAAAACAATTTTTCAACAAATTTGAGGAATATGGGGAATCAGCTCCAAAAAAGAAACAAATTTTATCAGTAAGGCAATAAAGTTAATTCTATCACTAAGTACAAAACAAAAATAATCTTACATAGCAGTGAATATGAGTCTGTAGAAGCTGACACTTGGTGCAATAGAGAGTAAGCATTCTGTGTAACTTATCAACTTCTCAGCCAATATACAACCAAGATTAACTGAAACAAAAATTACAATCTACTCAAGCATATAGTTGAGAAAAATTAGTAAAAAGCCATGTAGTGACTAGGAGGACAGCAACATATCAAGAAAACAGAACACACAAGAGCTGAGTGCTAAAATGCACAGCAGTGAAAGAGCTGTTAGGAAGCATTTGTTTTAATGTGGGCTAGAAAGAAAACTTCATCACTACTCAAGGGAAGTGGGGGCATCAAATGAAGACAACCTGGAAAAGGTAACATCTGAAGAAAGTACTTTTATCAGACTAACATCTTGGAAACAGAGCAATGTTTTAGAATTCAGAAATTTATAAACACTGTATCTGAGAATTGTGATATGGCACACTTACCAGGGTATGTTCATAAACATAGTTATCAATAACATTTCCAAGGTTTGTTCCTTCATCCAACAGGCCAACGGAGTAGTTTGCATCGTCAAGAAATCCTTTCATCTCAGCCGTATTCCACAAAGCCGAAAGTCATAAACCAGGAAAAACAAGAGACGGGCCACCAAGCCTTATGTCTGGGTCCTTAGAATATGCAACAAACTGTCAAAATAGAAGTTTTTTCAAAGTCTGTATTATTTCACTAGTTAACCTTAGTGTAGGAGTTGTCAATGAAAGTGTGCTAAGTGCCTAATTTAGTGAGGAATCTGTGCTCACTTAACACTTGCAGATACACTGGGATCATTCAATATCTTTTAGTGCCCATTTTAAAGTGACTATATTTTATACATTTAAAAATTGAGCTCAATATGACAATTTAAGATAATCCACACATGTGCAGTTTATTACCAGTCAATATGACCACCTTATTTACAGAGTTGTAGACCCAGTGTGTATTATTCATCTTGCTTTTTTTCATAACACAATTTTCAGTAAAAATTCATTCTAAGAAAACTAGTGAAATACCTATCTGCAGCCAAGAAATTAAAATACTGGTCTAAGCTTCAATACACTACCAGCCATATCCCATGGCGTGCTAGCAGGTAACTGCAGATATGTCTTCTAAATTCTACAGTAAGCGCAAAGTGAAATAAAAGAAATGGGTGGGGGTGGAGAGTGACTTTAACGGACCATCTGTAGCTTTGATAGACTGCCTAGGTCTCACCTCAATCTGAAAATGGTACCGGCTACATCAGGTTAGCAATGTTAAAGTTTCTTATGAAGTAAGCTGAAACCCTTATTGGACTAGAAATCAGAAAGACTCATGTGGTTGTGGCTCTATCATTTAATAGCTATGTGATCCTAGCTCAATTTCTCTAAACTTCAGTTAATTATATTAACTACTTCCTCAAAAGGCTGCTGGAAAAAAAAAAAGTATAGCATATGAATAAAAAATACTTGTTTAAGGGGCACCTGGGTGGCTCAGTCTTTAAGCATCTGCCTTTGGTTCAAGTCATGATGCCAGGGTCCCAGGATTGATCCCCGCATCACGCCTGCTTCTCCCTCTCCCACTCCCCCGCTTGTGTTCCCTCTCCCGCTGTGGCTGTAAAATAAATAAATAAAATCTTAAAAAACAAATACTTAAGTGTTGCTTCAGAATAGAGCTAAAATTAAGTTGTCAACTGCCAGAAACACAAAAATGCCAGCATAATTTAAAACTAGGTACAAGCTAGGACGCCTGGGTGGCTCAGTTGGTTGAGCCAACTGCCTTCGGCTCAGGTCATGATCCTGGAGTCCTGGGATGGAGTCCCACATCGGGCTCCCTGCTCCGTGGGGAGTCTGCTTCTCCCTCTGACCCTCCCCCCGCTCATGCTCTTTCTCTCTCTCAAATAAATAAAATCTTTAAAAAAATAATAATAAAAAATAAAAATAAAACTAGGTACAAGCTAGGCACTTGGTACATCCTAAGCCATTTACTAAGAACTCTAAAAAGGCAGGCTAATCCAATCTCTCTCCTATAGAAGAAATCTTTCCCCTCCCCCAGAACACCCATTCTCCTCTGGGTAGCATATACTATTTATCTTCTTTGCCGAATTCATTGGTCCTTAAAGGTTACTTTACGCAAGGATTTCTTTTTAACATAAATAAAAAGTCCATTAGCAAAACAAGTCCTCCAGACAGGATACTCATTGTCTGGTACTGATTTCTGGTTGCCACATTAATGCGCACAGACCAGCTCTTGACCATCTATTTTAAAACTTGCACAGCCTTTCCTGTGTTCTTGATTCTCCCTTTCCCTCCCTCCAATGCTACTCTATGTGCTCGTGTTCACCTTCGGTGATGGCCCTCATCTTAAAGGTATACTCCATTTCAATGGTTCTCAAAGGGTCAGCTTTCTGAATGCATCAAAACAAATTCCATTAAGTCATAATATTAAATTCCATGATATACAACCAATACTCACTTTTTCTTAACGTTAAAACACAACTTCATTTCCAAGAAGTCAACTACATTCAGTTTAGCTCACCAAATCTTTCAAGCAACAGCAGAAACAGAAAAGTTGAGGATATTTTATGAAAGGAGTTAACTTAGGCCTATCTAAGTGAGACTTAATACTTAGGCAGTAAAGTGAAAACTGCAGCCTGGACATTCTCTAAAGGTTGTTATATAAGGACTGATGTAAGCCTGTGCCCAGAAAGCAGACATTCTAGGCCTGGGGATACATATTTATTTTAAACAACCTTTAACAATTTAGGCGGATATTCAACTGTGCACTAAGGGAAAAAGAAAAGATAAAGGTTATTTAAAAAAAATCAATTCAAAGGTAGGTGTAAGAAAGTACAGTTGAAACTTTCAGTTAAGTTTAGCATCACAAATCTTTGTGGTCAACCCCTTTCATTTATTCTATTAATAATGAAAAATACTTAAGATCTTAAGCCTAACATTTCAGTTCATGAGACTGCTAAGTCTCTATGTATTTAACTGGGAACCTTAGGTTATCAATCATGGACCTCCAAGGCAACTGCTGCCAAAAAGTCTAAAGTCACAACAATATGTACCTCAATTTCCTATAGCTGCAGTCCTTACAGAAAAGGGAAGTTTTCCTCTAGCATCAGGATCCTCAATACTTAAAAACATCAGATCCAGTCTTACTTACCTGCTGAATGCCCACATTCTTAACAGCATTTTTTAGGGCAACGTACCAGGCACTGTTTTAAATACTTTATACATATTAATTTTCTCAACCCTTAAAACCATAATAACGGTATTACCCCCATTTTAGAGGTGAAGACACTGAGGCACAGAACAGTTAGCCCTAGAGATGGTGACGATCAAATTTTTTAAAAGGAAAAAAATTTGTCTCCTGAGCACCCTCACCCTTAGAAAAAAAGAGAATTCCTTTTAGAAACCCAACAGTAACTCTCAGTCTGACAGAGCTTTATCGAATTTCCACGATCAAGTAACCATTTCTCAGATTTATAAATTCTCATAGTTCTAATAAACTAAATTTACATATGGTATGAAAACATCCTATTAAGCCTACTCATAGCCTTTTAGCCTTTGTAATACTATTTTCTAGATTTTAACTTTGCTGTTCCTTCTGTATCTTTTGTCTAATTCTCAGGTAAACCCCAAATATGACATTTTTTCCTGGGACACCTGGGTGGCTCAGTTGGTTAAGCGTCTGCCTTTGGCTCAGGTCATGATCCCAGGGTCCTGGGACTGAGTCCGCATGAGGCTCCTGCATTGTGTGCTCTCTCTCTGACAAATAAAATCTTTGAAATTATTTTTCCTTTTTTAATCCATTTTATCAACAGTTTACATGAAACAATGCACACCCATTATGACAAATGTATACACCTGCATAACCCCTTCTATGAGCTTAAGTTCCCTCATGTCCCTTTTGCAGTAAATCCCCAAATCCACTTCGGCTAACCACTGAGCTCTGTCACTATAGATCAGACTTTTGTAGAGGTGAAATAATTTTAAAGGATAACCCAGGACCAAACTAAAACAGCTGACAAACAATGAATAACATGAATAAACATATTGGAAAGTGCATCCTGCTTTAAGCGCAGAATGCTTGTGAAATGGTTTTATCATTAAAATGCAACTCTCACTTCAAAAAGAACCATAGTTTGGTTCACCACAATCCCTACTTGACTCACATAAGGACTCTGATGGAAAAATAAAATTCATTTGCTCTACTGGCAGTACGTAACAAAAACAATGAAGAGACTATAACACACCCAAACCACTAAAACAGATGTAGTACATGTAACATTATTTGATTTCCTTAATTATACTGAGCAGTGCAATTGTTAAACCAACACGAATAAAAGATAGTGGACATAAGTGAGCTCTATCTCAGTTTATCTTTTTGGATGATCCCTGAAGTTTTGATGTTCCCATAATTCCTAGCTCAGAATAGGTGCTCACAACAGGTGGACAAAGGAGTTCACAACTCTTAAGAATGGGGAGTTAAGCTTAGGATTAGCTTGAGACAGCAATGAACTCCAAAGTGTTGAAAAAGATGGTCCCATCATTCACATTCTTAAAAGGTGCCCCAAAACAGGATACAAAGTAACCCACATATAAGTGCAAAGCTCAACTGTCAGTTACTGCTAAAAACTAAAAGTTATGCCCAGGAAAAACTAATACCTCTAAAGAATCTGCAAAACAAAGATCTTCAGGAGAGAAATTTCCTAACACTTTCTGAGCCAACAAACCCTTTGTTCAAATGGAATATCACTTGGAAGCCCAAGATTTCCAACAACTGAAAAGGCTGAAGTAGGTGGTTATGGGTAGGCTGATTGTTTCTCTCCTACCCCCAATATTATACCCCAATCTCGCTGAAAGAGTCCTAAAAAGTAGTTAATAATCATACCTCCAGGAGCCTTTGCCTAATTTTAACATGTTAGCAAAAATATTTTAAAGCTCCACTATCTCAAAAAGATTTATGTTCTACATTTTCTGCCTCAAAGCACTAAAGTATTATTTTGCTAGTTTTCCAAGAAGCATTTAAAGTTACTTGGTGATGTTAAACCAAAAATCTAGGAAATATACAGCATGTCCTATGGAACCAGAATGAAAATAAGTGTGTATGTGTTGTGGGTAAGCAGAGTTTATATTGTATACCAGATCTACCAAGTTAATCCACCTCAATTTTAAATACCACAGGGAATTTCCAGACACCTCTCCATTAAGCCACTCAAACCCAGGCAATGCCAAACTTTATCCCAATGTTCCAATTCTTGGTATTAATTTCCAACAGACACTGCACCATTTTTTATGGCTTATAAATCAGAAATGGGACTGATTTACTGGCTCTAACACATTATGATCCACTATGTAGTATACTCTGGTGTTGCTAGACATTGAATTTTTACAATAAACTTCAGAAAAATCTACTGTGTAAATCTTAGATTTCCAAATGGAGCAAATTCACTTTTCAAAAAAGCTCTGAAGTTTTTTATCAACAGATAGTAGGAAGTATTCTCTACTTACAAGCCTTTACGCCATGTTCACAACCAAACACCTTACCAATGTATGGTGTAAGCAAGCTCAGCTTACTTCACACTAATACAATTGCTGTAATAACAATACTACTTTTGTAAGTGATTTCCTCTTAGATATTGTAGCTGGAAGAAAAGTGTTTAACATTCCTTATTTACACCTTCATATTGGTGCTGAGAACACATTTTTTTTTTTTTTTTTTTTAAATGAAGAGCTGCCAAAGAAACATAAGGCTCCAAAGAACTGCACCCTGCTCCCTGGAGCCTTCCATGAGGCCGCTGAGTCCTCATGTTCACTGACAGGGTAGCTCCAAGAGTAGTTGCTGCAGCAGCTGGGCACTTGCCTTGTTACACACCTGCTACAAAGGCTTCTATAGTTGATTGTACTTCAGAAGAAACTGATACATCTCTCAAATAATCACAAGATAATTCTGGCAGCAACAGCCCACTTGACACCAAGCTGGATGAATATGAGTCTTGGATTTCTGAAGTGAAGACCTCCCTGGAAGTAGAACAGGGAGAGCTGAAAGGTTGAGAGTACTGTTTCAGATACATGTAAGCAGGAAACCCAACCTTAATATATCAACCACTTTTCTAAAAGGACGTTTACTCATTAAAGAATGAGAACTTCAGATATTTTGAAATTACAACCACTACTGTAAAGAAGCCTAAGAGCACTTTTTTTTGTTTTGTTTTTTAACATATGATTTGAGGACTTAAAACTCAGCTCATAGCTTTAACAATAGACACAATGCTGTCGAAATCACCTCTGCATTCTACCTCTGACAGAAATGTTACTTACCACATGGAACACCTTTAGGAATAACTGGGCAAAAGAACATTAGAAGAGGATTCTCAAAGATGACTTTGCCATTATAGATGTGAGGTCTGATGGTTTGAACCACCAGAAACAGTGACAGGAAGCTACATACTGGAAATGGTAGGAAGTCCAATAAATTGTGCGATGACCGTTAAGACCATATGGATTTTTGCCATACCGGACTAAAAATAAGTGATGGATAACAACAACAACCTACACTGAGTACTTAGGATAATCAGGACAGAGCTGGCTTCATCAACAGTAAGTGGAAAGCCACTAATGGCAATAAACACCCTTAAAGTTACTTTTCAGGTGATGACGTTAAAAAAAAGAAAAAGAAAACCCTGATTAACCGTAGAGGAAGAACATTAAAGGTTTACTGCTGAAGAATTATTTTAAAAGACAAGAGCAAGAATAGGAGATACAACTGGGTGGGGAAAAAACCCTAAAGAAAATGAGCCCAATAGGCTGCCCCATGAAATGTCTCAAGATTCTAAAAATACATCTTAATGAGAAAACAAAACATAGGATTTTAATACCAATATACTTTTACATGTGAAACTGACAAGATTAGGCTCCCGGGGCGCCTGGGTGGCTCAGTTGGTTAAGCGACTGCCTTCGGCTCAGGTCATGATCCTGGAGTCCCGGGATCTAGTCCCACATCAGGCTCCCTGCTCAGCAGGAAGTCTGCTTCTCCCTCTGACCCTCTTCCCTCTCGTGCTCTCTCTCATTCTCTCTCTCTCAAATAAATAAATAAAATCTTTAAAAAAAAAAAGATTAGGCTCCCTTTAAAATCTGTCTTGACTATTTGATGTGAAGGCTAGTTTTTTCTGGAAGAAGTGTATGTACCTCACACAAGTAAAAATACTTAAATCCCTTTTGGAAATTAAGATGCAGTAACATTAAAGATAACTACTGTAATACAACATGAACAGGAAATCTATAGCTGTATTAATCTTAAGCTTTAGCTTTCTGAGCTTTCCTGGTGTAGTATAGGGAATAACTCTTTAAACAAATTACTATTCAAACCAATTACTATTTATTACCTTATAGGGCAGATCTCACTGTCACCTCTCCAATTAGAAAGATTAAACACACGTGCAATACAATAATTGCAGCAAATACAAGGTTAAGAAATAGAATACCTTAGAAACCCTATACATCTTTCCTAGGTGGCAGTGGTTGCATGTCCCCTAGAATAAGCATGTTCATGCTTTTCTAGTCATCATTTCCTTGTTATTTAGTAATAGTTTTATTATTCTTTATGTCCCTAAAACATTGGCTTTACTGGTTCTAAACTATAAATAGCATCCCCGTTATTTTTCTACCATGACTGACATCTTTTGTTCAACTTTATAGGCTTCATTCACCCATGCACATAGGTATGACCAGGGTCCATTAATTTTCATTGCTGTGTAGTATTCGGTGTAGATATACCATTTATTTATCTGACCTGGATCCATGGGTTACTTCCCACATTACTTATAATATTATTTATGATGTAACTTCTATTATTTATGCACCTAAGAGGCAGTGCCATTCAAACTATGGCCTGCAAACTAGCTGATCCAGAAGTTAAGAACCAAGCAGTACACTACTTTACATTGTGGTACAAGAGCCTAGCTTGCTGACTGGCAGTTTAGGTAGCACTGGTCCAGGGCTAACTGCTAGGTTTTTAGTGAAAAATGGTCTTCAACTCTTTTGCTCATTTTTCCTTTTTTCCCTTTTTTTTGGCTTTTTCTTTTTTTTGTTTTTTGTTTTTTTTTACTTGTGAGAGCTCTTCATGAATTTAGGATAACAAATACCTCATTTTGAGAATTATCTGGGGATCGTTTTTGTTACAGTGCCCATGTTGAACATACTAAGACCCCTTCCTGGGGTGCCTGGGTGGCTCAGTCGTTAAAGCATCTGCCTTTGGCTCAGATCATGATCCCAGGGTCCTGGGATCCAGCCCCTCATCAGGCTCCCTGCTCGCTCAGCGGGAAGCCTGCTTCTCCCTCTTCCACTCCCCCTGCTTGTGTCCCCGCTCTAAAAAAAAAACAAAAAAAAACCCTTCCTACTTTTGGTCATGCCAAATAGAACACGTTGACCATATTGAACTTAGATAAGATGATACAATACTTATTTAGGAGCTCCTAATAAACTGGGCACAAGAGGAGCCTTACAGCAAAAAGCAAGAAATAGATGAAAAGTCATACATTCAACATAAACCTAATATTGTCTGCATAGGCACATAAATCATAGTAGGGAGTTCTAGCCAAAAAAAAAAAAGAATTCGGCCAAAATGTAAAACTGAAAAGCCCCTACAAGAAGTTTTTTAATTAAATATAAGGAGAAAGAAGAGAACATGGAATTTCTTATGATTCTTACTAATCAATGTTATAAGATTACTACGGCTACTCATATTCATTGTAACAATACCTTACAGCAATGCTGTCCAAGAATTTTCTGTGATAACTGAAATTTTATCACTGCCCAAAACAATAGCCATTAGCCACATATAGCTCCCCAGCACTCACAATGTGACTCATGCAACTGAGAAGTGAATTTTAAATTTTATTTAGTTTTAACTTTAAAAATTTAAATAGCCGCCTGGCTAGTGGCTACTGTACTGAACACAGCAGTGCTTAGAGGATGCTATTTTCCTAAAAAATTTTAAATTTTTAAGGATCAGGTCCACACACACAGATTAAAAACCGCCCCACCTCCAAATAACTTTGTTCAAGGTAATAAAGATCAATTCACAAGTTTACAAAGTTAGACTGTAGGGGCAACAAAAAATAACAAACTCCATTTAGAAGAGAGGTTCAAAACGTGTGTTTACATAAGATAATGAAGAAAAGGCAAAAAGTTCAGAGAGGAGCATTTGAAAATAATTTATTATCTTGGGTCCTTCTCCAAGTCAATTAGTTACAGGCATTTAAGACCTCATGGTGGCTGAGTATGGCCCAGGCAGGCTGAACATCAGTCTAATCCTTGTAACTCAGTACGCTGTACAAATATTTTCTATTCATGCCATAACGTTCTTCAAATTATTCACTGGAATAGAGAAAAGGATGGCTAAATCTCTGCTTCAGTTAGCTTGTGACAAATTGCTTAGGTGTGCAAGGATGACCCTGGAATGGAGGTGAAGGACAAAAAAAATACCAGTTTCCTAAGCCTTACCAATGTGAGAGCACTTCACTTGCAACAGCCTCCTTAGGCTTCTCTGAACAATGGCCAGCGTAGAACAGCCTTCTATTTACCTAGATTTTATAGTTTACAAGGTACAAATACCTCATTCACTCCTAATTGGAATTAAGTGTCTCAAAATTTCAGGGGGAGAGGGGGTCTCAAAAACTGAAAATAAGACTACGCAAGGGGAGTGTAACGGAACACAAAACTTGGTAGCCCTTATTAATCCTCCTGGCTCAACTGTCTTTTATAATAAATGCAAGAACCATTTCATCCCCTCTAAAAATTGGTCTATATTGCTTTCCAATCTTTTTGGCCCTCCCAGAAAAGATTCTAAATTTGCCCGAAGAAAAAAAGCCATGCTCCCCAAACACTGTTTTATTCATTAACAAATCTTCACCTTGTGCTTGTACAGAATACTTTCCTGCTAATTTACACCAGCAGTGAGGAACCATCAAATACTATTTTACATATGCCAGGGGATACACATACTTTAAAAACGTGTATTTCAAGGATAGCAGTTTTATTGTTTTGTTTTGTTTTTGTCAAAGAGCACCAACAACCATTAATGTTCTGTTGAATTTGTATGCACAAACTCTGTAAATTATCCAAACTAATTTTTCTCCATAGTAAATCAAAAACCTGACCACTGACAACAGCAAAACATAAGAAAACAATACTAGTAAATTCATACAGAACATTTTTTCCCTAGTTAAAATAATTCCAATTTAGTTAGGGCAGGTGTGACAAAACAGGAGTATTTAAAATGATGATTCTTATGAAGTTCCTACATGAACATGGTCAACTAATGACAACCACATAAAATATTTTAGACAAATTTTAAGAGCCCATTTAAACCACTCCATTAATTGAAACCTATTTCTAGATTTAGATACATTAAAAAGTATATGGTAATTATTAACCCAATCTGACTTCATCACCAGGTCTGCTAATAAAACTAGTTGGTTAGAAGAGAATTTAGGGGGCACCTAGGTGGCTCAATGATTAAGCATCTGCCTTCGGCTCAGGCCATGATCCCAGGATCTTGGGATCGAGCCCCACATCGGGGTCCCTGCTCCGCGGGAAGCCTGCTTCTCCCTCTCCCACTCCCCCCCCCGCTTGTGTTCCTGTTCTCGCTAGCTCTCTGTCAAATAAATAAAATCTTAAAAAAGAAGAGAATTTAGTTTTTTGGAAAGGACTATTTAAAATTTTTCCATTAGGCTAATTAATTTATTAGAAAACAGTGATAGCTAAAATAACTTGAGAATCAGCCCACTGGGGGGGGGGGGGACCACACCAGCATAAAGCCATAAGGAACTCTTTTAAAGGCATTCAAAAGCTTTTCCACAATTACAGGACCTTCATTAATCTCAGATACTACTAGTGTTAAAACAAGTGTTAAATATAGTACTCATAAATTACACCATACACATATTCCAAAGAAAAGTTTTCAAAGAAAAATTCTTATGTAAGCAACCGGCCACGTTTCCAAATACTTAATAAACTATCTCAAAATTCAGATAGTTACCTGATTTTATCTGAAGGGAAATCCTAGAGCTCAGACCACTTGTACAGAACTAGTGGAGTACTACACTGTTCAAATAAGACTTCACACAGCTATATGCTTTGCAATGCCAAGTATTTTCCACAAAGACCAGTGTGTTAATAAGCCCTTTTAAGGATTTCCGGTTTTCCAAACAGTATTGTTGCTCCACAGGATTTTAATGTTCAGTATAACCAACTCCTACTGATATCTAAGGACATTTCTGGAATGTAGAACTTTCACTTGCCATTTCTACTAATTCTAGTCAAGAACCTTTGGAGTCAGATCTTTTCTGAATTTAAAATCTCTCAGATTTTAGAATGGTACTATAGTGCACATACTTTATATAACATTCTCCAGGAGGCCAAGCTAACACTGCAACAAAATTTAGGAATACTGGCACTAAATGGGATAAGATAAAAATAGCATCAGCTCAAGGTTTTGTTTCCAAATCAGTTTAGGTTTCTTCAAGAAGGCTATAAAATTTTAAGTAAATTTTAGACTTTAGAATTATATGCATAAAGGATTGTGGACCTAGCTTCTAGTACTGAAGTTTTGTTCAACAGAATAATATACATTGTACCTGGACATAATAAATCAGTTACTCTGGCTGCCAGGACAAGTATCTTTAGGATATTTCACCTGTGCTCATCCAACCCCAAAAGAGGAATAAACTATGAACTTTCCCAGTACTACGTTAATTTTAAATAAAAACTACTTTCCCAGATTTGGCAGAATCATTTATCAATCTATCAATTCACTGATGCAAGTTTAAGAGGAAACATCACTAGAAATATTAAATATAATGCAGTTATATTTACATTAAAGAGATTTCAATTAAAAACGTGTCTTTTTAATATGATCTTCCTTAAATCATGAAGCTTGTTCTTGAATTTCCACTTTAGAATCTATTCGTGACTGTGATGTCAACGAGACCCCACCCCAGAAAAGTTAAATGTCCAAGCCAATGAGGGGGAAATATCAGATATATTGGAAATAGAACAGAGGACTAACAAAAATCAAGAGATAACGGACTTGGTACTGAGATGGCAGCAACAGTGCTTCTCTTTAACTATGTATACAAGCTACCTGGTTAAAATGCAGCTTGAGTCACGTTTGAGTGGGGCTGAGATTCTGCATTTCTGTTACAGATGATGCTATAATCCCAAAACCCACACTACATTAACGAGGGGTGCTTAATACACTCAAAAATGAAAAATCATCGTTATCAGTTTAGGGCTAAAGGAACTGTTCTAGTTATAGCTATGATTTAAAAAATAAGCAGTTTGCTTAAACTCACATAGCTAGGAGAAAGCCAGTATGAGAAATCCTCCAGTCAGGTTTCTGTCAGTAGAACTTTCAAGAAATCCTATTATTTAAATTGTTTTTTTTACCTCTCTTTAGTCTTGCAAACGTGAAAAGGTCTGCTTTAACTTACTTTAATTAGATAGAACATACATTTTTATTTGATAGAATCTAACATCAGACTATAGAAACACCAAATTGATACCCTAAACTTTCCTGAAAATTTCAATTATTTCCTCCACGTCTCTGGACAACTTAGAAACATCCAAATCTCAAAACCTAAATTTCAATAGCAAGAAACCTATATATAAAAAAAACAACTATACAAATTTAGCAGCACAAATTCAAAGAACAGTTTATTGTAGAATTATATTTTGCACAAGAGTTTTAAGTTCAGTCAAAATTTATCCAAGAAAATCTGTTCAGAAAGTGACATGCTGGGAGACATACATATATCATCTCAGTAAGTCCTCTAAAAACAACCAATTTTTCCCCACCAGCTGAGTATCACAGAAAGTCATATCATAAAACAATTATAAACTCTAGTCATCACATTATACCTGGCAAGATGCTCAAGCTAGAAAAACAAGATTCACCTCTTCTATCCCATACTGTGGGGTACATATGGGCGCCAGTGAATGGAATGAAGAACAGAACCTTTTGCTCTAATATGTCTCTTTTTTCTGATTAAGCCCAAATATTTAAAAATTCACCAAGTCAAACAGTTGAATGATGGAATAAACCACTGCCTACACCTTAAATTAAAAACAAAAATACAAAAATCTCTCCAACTTATATTAAAACCTGGACTAGTAAGATTTCCTAAAACTTAAGCTTGTGGTATGTACTTAAGTACAGTAATACTTTTTATGTACTCAAAACAAATTAAGTGATCTAATCATTGGTAAACAATACATACAAAACAATCCAGTATACCCATAACTGCCAAGCCTTTATTTTAGAGGTTTTAAAAAGAGCTTTAAGAGATAAGTACACTTTCAAGTTTTGAAAAAAACTGAGCAACAAGAACGCTCCTTTACTTCAATCTTACATGACCCCCAGCTTAGATGTGAAAATACTTACATGGACAAGTTAGGAGATGGAACCCCCCTATCATCAGCTAGGTTCCCAAGGTGGCTCAGCGTTGAAGTCGAACTGCTCTCTATACAGCACTTCTCCTAGGCCCTCTGGGTAGTTGTATACTTGGTCAGAAAGTTCGCCCTAAAGAATGAAACAGTAGTAGTAAATAGTCCCAAACTAAAAAAAAAAAAGTTAGGTTGTGCTTCAAGCAGATTAAATTGACTTAAAGATTAATTGTAGGAATAAATTTCAGTTTTAAAAGAGTGTTTCATTAGTCACATTACACAAATGATGTTTTCAAAGGGTTTACCAAAGCACTTTTTTCTGTAGTAAAAATTTCCAAGCTGCTATAGTACAAAATTCTCAGAGCCTGATGTCATGATCCTCTTACCAACTTGCTTTATCTACCCATTCAACTTCCAGCCTTCATCTAATTTCATTTTCACTTTTATTTATCCTCCAAAAACCCAAATTTCTAAGTGGCCTAAAACTGAAAATTTCCAAGTACCCTTATCAACCTGATGTATAATGTTCTGGCATGATCTGTAATCTGGAACTACCCAGGACATTTCTCTTACTCTCCAAATTCCAAGTTCTTTACTTAAAAAGTGTAAAATCTTACTACAAAACAAAAAGAAGATTACTTAGCTGATACATCATGTATGTGAAGTAACACATGATAGCTGCTTTGTGTATTAGGCAAGTAACTTAAGGTTTACACCTCTCTTCCTTATACCTTAACCTATCTAGACTTAAGTCTACAATCACTAGAACAACATACGAATGTGAAAAGTGCTTAGCATGTTACAAAATGTTAAGTTTTAGCAATGGTTATTACCTATTACAGTTTACTTGGATGGACCTCTCACTTCTAAACTGCTGTATCTATACTTCTAATAATTAGGTGGTTGCTACTTTAAAGAACTATAACCTGACAGCATTTGCTAGAAAGGGTGATGAGGAAACCAGAAAGATGATGAAACTAGAAATTAGAATGTTAAGAATCAGAGAAATTTCAGAATTACTCTAGGCATCTCTAAAGCATCTCAAAAAAATAAAAATTAAAAAATAAATAAAGCATCTCTCATCTCCACCAGGATAGAAGCATCCTTGTGGTTCTTTCAATTTACTAGGAGAATCTGCTCACACTCTCAGATGAGTCAAGAACCCATACCAACATGTAACGGTGATTATAACCTTACATTAGATTACAAATGATATACTCCAACAAAACAAAGATTGATTCTTCCCACACCAAGATAATTTTAAAAATAAACTAAAAGCTGACTCATGCTGGAGACAGAGAGTTTATTCTCCATTATCCTAAGGAATAGGATAATTATCCTGGGTGAGACACTTTCATCCCCCCCCCCATGTATCCACACAGCTATTCTGCTTAATGCAATCCAAGAGCAGTGATATAAAATGTTAAAGATATTAAACTTCAGATATTCAAAAATGTTCTTCAGCATGATCTCTAAAACATTTCCACCTAACAAAAAGGTACTAGTAGGAAATAAAGGTCCTAAAATATGAAAGGCACACCTTAGTAAAATAAAAGGGGTACACAGGATAAGAGGGCCACTTACATACAGGATAAATAGAATACTTGTACAGTTAAAATAAACCATAAAGGAAATTAAATGAAAATGTGGAGGAAAAAAGGTACAGGAAAAGATAATTCTCATTTAGAATGGAATGTGTAAATCAGCTGGATCATGAACAACATTGCAATCTAGTTCTTTAACTGAAGAGAATGTCTCATATCTAGGTGAACAAGCACAGGGAGAACTAGTCTTGACTGGTCAGCAGGTCACTCACACACACACACCCACACCCTCCCATTACTTTTACAGTAACTATCCTGAAGCCTAGTAGCCCCAAATCATCAGTATTTCTCTGACTGACACGTATCGATTGCCTTTACCAATTACTTTGAAAGTTGCCATGTGGTATGCTTTCCAAAACCCCCAAACTCCAGCCTAATTATGAGAAAAACATCGGACAAGCCAAATTGGGGGACATTCTACTGCATGTCTGGCCAATTCTTCTCTAGGCTGTCGAGGACATGACAAACAAGGTTAAGAAACTGTCACAGATCAGAGAGAAATGGGGAAGACATAATAACTGAACATAATGTGGTACCTTGGATTATCCTGGAACAGAAAAAGGACATTAAAAACTGATGAAATTCAAATAAAGTCTGCAGTTAACAGTAATGCAAAGTCACTTTTAGTTTTGACAAATATACCATAGTAAGATGCTAATAATAATGTGAACTGGGTGAGAAGTACGCAGCTCTGTACTACCTTTGCAACTTTTCTATAATCTAAAATTATTCGAAAAGTTTATTTGTATTCACATAATGGACTACCATTGAGGAATAAAAGCAACCACCTACTGATATATGTACCACGGATGAATATCAAAAACCTGCTGAGTTAAAGCCTTTTACACAAAATAATGCTAAACAGTATAATTCCATTTACGTGGAAGTTCTAGAGTAGACAGAACTAATCTATGGTTTAAAAAAATCAGAATCCTGGTTGCCTCTGGAGAGTGGGGGGGGATGGCATTTGAAGGCACAAAAGAGAAGTTTCTGGGGTGAGGGCAATGCTCTAATTCTCGACAGGTCTGGATTACACAACTCTTTTTTTTGGTCAAAACTCATAAAATGGTTAAGACTTAAATCTGTGCACTTGGTTACGTGAATTTTATCCAAAGTTTTTTTTTTTTAAGGAATAAACAGTATTAAACTATGCTATGTTCCTATGAACTGAAGTTAAGAGGGGTGAAGTGTTTCTGGCGTCTCCAACTTTGAAATACATGGAACAATGAGATGGATTGATGAAAGGATAGCAGGATGGCAAATAAAGCAAAACGTTAAATGCATCTAGGAGAGGGTACAAATTCTTTCGCCTTCTCTGTATGTTTGAAAATGTATAAATTAAACCTGAGTGGCAAAAGAGTAGGACTGATTACTTGATTACTGCACCTACTATATCACATTTAATCATTAGGAGCCTATCTTTCCTACTAAATGTAAACTCCTCAGGGCTCCTTTGTCTTCATGACCAGGATCTGCACTCACATTTGTAAAAAATTAAAAGATTAGGACCTTGCCCGACAATCACTAGCCATAGTTCTGCCAGGTTCGTCCCATCAGCTCTTCCCCATCACAGAGCACCTCCCTCTCCCCTAAGAGTCCTTAGGTTCCCACCCAAGCTAGGGGCTTAAAGGTGGAAACACCACGGAACAGAAAGATCCAAGATGCCATCACAAAACCCAGTTAAATATGAACATCAGGTTTCCGAGTCAGCAGTGTAGCCCAAGAAACATACACGCTCATGAAATATTTTGGGCAAGAGTTAAAAACGTCAACATCATTCCTTTTGGCAGTCAAAATAGTACTTGATAAGCCACCCAAGCCTACCGTTCTCCCTCTCACTCCCCAGGAATCGTGGCGCGGACGGGAAAACGAAGCCAGGGTGACTAATCCTCAGGCTCCAAGAGGTGACTGGGGTTGAGTGAAGGCGACTTGGCCCAATCAGGAGCGCCGCAGGGGGCGGAGCGGCAGCCCCGAGGCTTCCAGAAGGGGCCAAAGGCCTCTCCCTCGCTACCTGACACCGGGGCTTCCCTGCCTCCGGGCCCCGAGTGGCGTCAACTTTCCTCCACCAGAGGGGGGCCGCACTCCCCGCACCCCCAAGAACCCGTCCTCCTCCGGCAGCTGTCAGAGGAGGCCGCCGCCAGGCCCGCCCCGCTCCATTCATAAGGCCCCGGCCGTTGCAGCCCTTCGCGCCGCCTGCGGGGATACCGGAGGCGATGGCGCGACCGGGCTCCGGGCCGGGGCTGCGGGACCAAGGCCCCTTAGGGCTACGGCCCGGCCCCCTCCCCGGAAACAGCAATGCACCACGGGAGAGGGGTGGGGGCCGCACGCCGCCAGGAGACAACGCCGACCCCCGGCGGAGACCCCCGCGAGCGCCCCCACACGCACACGCCCCCTCGCTTTAACCGCGGCGGCTCCTGCTCCGTCGAGCCGCAGGCGGCCGCCTGAGGGCCCCGAAGCGCGCCCGCCACCCCAGCCCGCCGCGCCGCCGCCGAGGGACCGACCGCCGCCACACACACACACCGCCGTCCGCCATGTTCGAGGCAGCCGGCCGCGGGGCGCTGCGGGGCCGCCGGCCGGGCGGCGGGGCCCAGCCGGCAAGCACCCGGCAGCTCCCCGAGGCCGGCCCCGCGCCCCCGTGTCCCTCGGATCGGTACTCACGTGAGATAACGGCCCAAAGAGTCGGGTAAAGCGTCTTCTCTTTTTCGGCGGAATTTTTAAAGAGGGATGTGGTTACCTTGAGCAGAAATACCCAAGGCGGCCTGGGCCATAGGCTGCGGGGACGACGTGGGGGAAAAAGCGCGGCACCGACACCAGCTGTGCAGCAGTGGCGGCGGCGGCCGAAGGGAGAAATAGAACAGCCTAGGTAAAAGAATGGCGAGGGCTGGGTGGGGAGAGGATTCGGCCTCGTCACACTGCAGAGCCGAAGAACGAGAAAGGAGGAGAAGAGGCGAGAAGGAGGGGAAAAAAGGAAACACTGCAGCCGTGCGAAAAGCCAGAGAGTGTGGGAAGGCGGCGCCCGCGACGCCAGTATTTATAGTAAGGGGCGTGGTCTAATGACGTCACAGCCGGCCGGGCTGCCGCGCGAGCGGGGCGGAGCCGGGCTGCAGCCCGGGGCGAAGGGAGGGAGCGGAAGAGAAAGGCGTGAGACCGAGGACCGAGGACCGGGGAGGCGGGGGGGAGGGGGCAAAAAGGGGCGGGGCGGGGCAGGACGGCCGACCCCGGGTGCATGTGCCGACCGCCTGGTAGTGGTTTCCCGCGCTCCCGCGGGCCGTAGCTCCTCCGCCCGCAGAGCTCCTGGCGCGCGGACGGGGGCGGTCGAAGGAAAAGGGACGCGCCTGGGCCGAAGCGCAGCGTCGCCCCGCGCCTCCACCCCCCAGGCGCCTACGCTCACGCTTGTCGCTGGCCCCCGCGCTTTGGGAGTTGGGCCCGGATCTCTGGCGGCCACGACGCCAGTAGTTGTGCTGGGCCAGGGGCGGCGGCCCGCGTGCACTGCCTGGAGAGGCTGTAAGGGAGGCCTGTGAAGGCCTTCGCCGGAGCTACCCCCCTCGTGAGCGCTACGCTTTTTGAGGGTTCCACAGGCTATGCCTGGGGACCGCCCTCCCAGAGTGAGGTTTCAGCACTCGCGGGATACCGCGCTCCTTTATGGAAACGAGTTCCTCTTGCCGGGGATGGGTGGGCTCAGTGCCGGTGAGGTTACAGAGCCTCGTGACCGCGTGAAAAGATCCCCAATGCTCGTATGTTACAATATGGTGGGCAGTAGGAATTTTTTTTTTTTTTAAGGAATGTGGCCTCTGTGTCCTCATTTAAAGGGTTGGTGCAGTCACACCCAGTCCTTATTAATGAAGGACCAGTGTTGGAGAGAGGATTACTGATGTTACAAATGCACATTATTTTAATCCTCCCATCTCGTTTTCGCATTTTAATTTTACTACTTAGTAACAAACTTTTTTTTTTTAACTGGGGAACCTAGCACGACCTACATTAACTTTTATTCTCATCTTTTAAGAATGTCTTCATATTAGTGATCAGAAACCTTGAGTCCTCTCATGCTAACTCCTTGCGACTCCGAGTCAATGACACAAATGAAATATGTGTTTACACATCCCTCCCAAGTTAAGATCTATGAGATTAAGACCCTTTTTTTTTTCTTTCGTTCTTCCACACCTTCAGCTTACTTTGTGAGCAGCACTGTGGTTGATTTAATAAATCATAAATTAGGAAGGAAGAGAAAGAGCCTTCCTGGGTGGAAAGGTAGCAATGCTGAAATGTGGGCTTTTGGAGGAAAGTATTAGGTAAAAATTGGGAGCTGTGGCCTCTTCCTAATTTCGTTTTTCCATATTTCATTTTGCTATATCTTGACTTTCCCCTTCATTCTATAAAAATTCTCTTTGATTCAGAACATTTCTAAACACAGCACTTTACTAGACCCCCTGGTGGAAGGAGGAGGCTAGAGATGAATACTACTTGAAATCTTGCTTACGATCCAGCAGAAGAAATAAGACAACTACACAAAATAACTAGATTGTTTTTACAGGTAAATAAGTAATATGCTGCGTGGAACCTAGTGGAGGGGGAAATGATTGCAGCTAAGTGAGAGAAAGGCTGCTGGGGAAAGGTAGTGATAAATTTTGAGAGCAGATGTTCCAGTCATTGGGAAAAAGTGATTTTGAGAGCAGATATTATAGGCAAGGGAAACAAGTGAGAGCAGGCACAAAAATAGACTAGTTTAGAGTACTCTGAGTGGGCTTTCTGGCTCCAACATAGGGACCTGGTTGCTAGTGAGATTGAAAAGGTAGGTTAGCGTGAGATCAAGAAGTGATCAGAGTTTGGACTTTATTCTGGAACCACTTAAGCAGGGACACGATATACTCAAAGATGTTTTTAAAAGATTATTCTGGCATCAGTTGGCCTGAAAATAGGTAGAAAGTTTGGAAGACAAAGTAAAGGAGACCAAAAGTTAAGAATACTAAGGGTTCAGAATGGATGGGAGGGAAAAGGCATAGAAAGAGTAGAAGGTAATCTTGAATGTCAAGAGGGATAAGAAGGTGTTAAATGATTTGGGTATGTTAAGCTAATCAACAGGGAGAATTCTGGAATCATGAACACAGGTAGAAACAGAAGGACCCAGTTTGGAGGGTGGAATATGAGCCTGCTTTGAGCATAGTTGAAGCTGTTGATATAATATCCATGTAAAGAGGGTCCAAAGGCCCCTGGAAATAGGGAGATCTGGAGCCCTTTTGGCTATGAATTTGGGAACCTCTCCTTTGGACATGATGATTAAGGAAATGTTGAGGCCTACAGGAAAAGGCATATAAGCAAAGGAACCTGAGAAATGCCAGAAAGAGGAGAAGCTAGCAGAGAAAACCAAGAGGACCAGCCAGAGAAGTAGAAGGAGATTCACCATAGTACAGTGTCAAGCCATGCAAGAAGGAGGGTGTTTCAAGATGGAACAAGTGATCAAGATGTCCCATCACTCAAACAGGATGAGAAGGGGGTTCTGATTCTGGCAAATGGCAAATCATTGGTAAACTCCAATCTCATGTTAAGTTTGGATTTTTGTCCCAAAAAAGTTTCAATCATGGGAGTGTTCTGAATTTTAGAAAAAGGAGAATGTGAGGATGGGAAGAAGAAGGGCTATGAGCGTATGGCAGAGAGAACATTTGGAAAGCTATTGTAGTGATCCATTGAGAATGATAAGGTCCTGAAAAGAAGTTATCTGTGACTTTTAACTGAGTAATTTCAGTGGAGTGGGTGGCACAGAAGTGAAATTTGAGTGAGGAGTAGCTGAAGTGAAGTCATTGGTTAGTGACCACTCTTTCAAGTGGAAGGTACTGGACCTGAGCCTAATTCAACATCATTTATACCATGAAGCTATTCAACAACCTATTATTCAAACTATGTGCCCTCATGATTAGTGTTTGTGTATTCAAAATTAAAGAATAATGCAGCTAGCACTATTGTATTTATTGTATTCAATGAATACAATAGAACCTTAAAAATTATACTTCAGTGGACTAACCAACATAGTATGTAACTTTAGCAGAATGATAGCTTCCTAATGAGAACGGCATATTTAATTGTGTTTGGGGTTTGAGGTTTTGTTTTTTTTGCCAAGTCAGGTTACTCATATATAAAAACACAGGTAGTGCCAGGGAAAGTATTATTATTATTAAACGGAGAGCCCTGAGTGATACAGTACCATTCACACTTAGATCATCTTGGTCAATTGATTCAAACTCATTTGCTTTCATGCCAATAGATATAAAAGTTGGAATGAATTAGACTGCTGATAAAGACAAGTCACTCAAAAACAATAGGTATACTAAAACCACCAGCCTATAATAGAAATATCTTGTTATCACATGTATAATGTGACAAATGTAAAGAGTCCAATTTAATCGAGAGTAAAAATACCAGTTTAATTGGAATGTTTAAATACAGCTTAACAAGCACTTTTATTGCTAAAGTACATTCTTAAGAGTACTCTTTATCATATAGGAAACTAAAATATATAGATTTTGTTTTGGGTGTTTTTGAGACTTTTAAAGTTTTAATGTTAAGTTTCATAGGAAATGGTAATACTCTGAAATTCAAGCATTTTTAAAGAATACTTTGTAAAAATAACATTTTCAAACTGATATACAGTAGAAGAAACATGACAGATTAATAATTTTTAGCCATATTTCCACAGTTCAAATTTTTATATAGGCAAAATATATAGGTTTTGAATAGCTAAACATTCACATTTTTTAAAAAGTTTAAGTAATCTCAGCGCCCAGTGTGAGGCTTGAACTCACAACCCCAAGATCAAGAGGCACAGGCTGTTCCAACTGAGCCACACAGGTGCCCCAAACATTCACTTTTTTTTTTTTTGGCAGGCAGCAAAGCAAGGCATTGCCTGATAACAAGTGTTTCATTGCTTAGGTAATATATAGTAAGATAGGCTTGTATTTCTCTGTCTCAAAAAAGCTGCTTGGCAGATATTCCTAAGCTTTTTGGTTATGGACATAGAAAATATGAGCTCTGAAATCTGTTCTTGTCCAGTTTGAATTATGGTTTGCTTTATTTTCTTTAATAAATAACCTAGCCAGGGTACTGTCACGTGAGCACCTACATGATTGTTAATAACAGTAACTGTGGGCTACATTGTATTTGACAAGAATTTTTAAATTACTTTGTCATTTAATTTGAAATTTTGCAAATGCTCTTGTAAACATTTATATCAATCTAAATTTGCTTTATCTAATTTTAACTGGAAGGACAGGAGTCCATGCAAAAAATACAATAAAAGATTAGTTCTTTACCACTTTACCAAAATAGGGAGAAGAAATGTAGATGACTTGCTTTCACAAAAATAATCTTTTTGTGCCATTCAATCATCTATTATATAACAGTTTAAAAACCTTCATTTAGTCTTGGCTCTACTTGGCTCAGTCACTTAATTCTAAGCTACCTCCATTTCTTTAAAAAAAAAATGTATTCCTTATTCCTTTGGAAGTACTTCTCCCCTGCCATACCTTGAGATCTTCTGGTAACTGCCATCTTCTTCACCCTGGCCTCCTAAGCCACAGGAACTGGTCCAAAAATTAACAGCTTCTCATGCTATCTGGGGGTCAGGGACAGCTTAATAATCATTGGTGCCTGTTGGATTCAGACCATTCTTTCCTTGGTTAGAGGAAGGAGGACTGACAAGGGAATCATTTCTTCTGTGGCTCAAATTATGACAGTATGAGCCAGGAGTTGCCAGTACCCATGGTCCCAAAAGAAATCTATGTGAAAAAAATGAAGCCAAGTCACATCACAAAGAAGGGAAAGTCAGCATTCCAGTTGTCCCATTTTTCTTGCTCTTCAGTTATATCAAACAGAGAAATTCCATCTTTCTTGTCTAACCTAATAGCTTAACTTTTTGTCACTTACAACCAAGAATCCAGGCCTACACAAGATAAAAAGAAAAGATATTCATTTAGTTCAAAAAAATCAATTACATGAGGACAAGACAAGAGAGGCCTGATAGTTCTCTAAGTGGCCCCTAGGGAAGGTAATCTTCCACAAGCTTGCCATGAACCAACAAAGGCATGGAACTGCTAAAAACAAAACCAAAAAATCTGAATGCAATAATTTGGGGCTGCATTAATAAAAGTACAGGTCAGAAGGGAGGTAGCAGTTTAGTTTACTATTTTGCTTAAACCCCAACTGTAGCTTTTCTGTTTGGGGGTTTATAAACAACAACTTGCAAACAGTTTTGTTGTTGTAAAGTTCTAGGTAGTACATTATACAGGAGAGTGAAAACCACATAGCTTGGAGGAAGGTAGCCATAAAGGTGAGGAGTCTAGAAAACAACATATTACTAGGAATGATAAAAATGTTAGAGGTTGGCAGGAAAAGACAGAAGGAAAATGAAAAAAAGTACAAACAAAAGCTGCCATTTTTTTTACACACCAAGTTCCAGTCACTATTCTAAAGCCCTTTGTATTAATTATTTAATCTTTCAATAAGCCTATCAGGTAGGTCTTACTGTGCCCATTGTACAAAAGAGAAAAGTACGGTGAGGATAAGCAGCTTGCTCAAGGTCACCCAGTTGAAAAGAGAAGGTCCAGATTTGTATCCAAAGATGTCTAATGCCCAAGATCCAGCTTCAAGCCCCTCACCCATATTGCTTCTTTGACCACATCTATAGAATATGTCAGGCTCTGTAGATGGATGGATGGGAGAAACTATGGTGTCAGTCCAGATGGCAGAGCTAGGACCAGTGGTTTCCCTCGCCTAGATTTGCATCTTATCCCTTGCCCTGAGCTCCCACAAGGTTTGGTTTGGGCCTTACTATGCCCCTTTTACTTCTTTGTCTTACGTTACTTATGTACTATTGTCTGAACTTGGTGTACAAGGTATTAAGCTTCTTTAGGGCAAGGATTTTGATTCTTTTTTAAAATCTTACAGAACACTCAGCACGGTACCTTTCACATAGACCTCTAGTTACTTCCCAACAAGGTAATAACGGATAATGCCATTGGATGTCTCACAGAGCAGAAAGCTATTTTGCCACTGGGTTTGCTCAGAGGTACAGAGGAGGTTTCTGCCCTGGGAGGATGTTGGACCCGAGGGACCTCTTAAACACTTTCCTTCCCTAACAACAATATAGAGGTGAAACATACTCATTGCTGTTCATTATATACTACTTTTTTAAAAACAGAATTTGACATTATTTTAACTTTAAATATGACGGTTGTATATTAACATATAAAGAAGTTTTGTTTATCATTCTTGCTTATATGAAAGTTAGGATGCTTTTTATCTGCGATTGACCATTTTACTGAGTCCTCCTCTTCCCAGGGACATCAATAGCCTACAATAGAAGAAAGAAAGAAAGAAAGAAGGAAGGAAGGAAGGAAGGAGAGAGAGAAAGAAAGAAAGAAAGAAAGAATAAAGAAAATGTGTCTACTTTGAGAAGAAGAATAGTATTTTTAAAATAAATTTTAAGTTGTAGTCACAAAAGTGGGAATGAACTGTCAAACTAAAACGGGGGTGTTTCGTATTATATTTGTATACCTAGTTACCAAGAAAAGAGTGTTTGCTATTCAAAGAAAGTGAATGAATAGAAAATGAGGAACACTATACTAGTACAACATCGAGAATGCTTAAAAAAAAAAAAAGCCAGTCATTGTTCTTTGTACACAAAACAATGGTTCTTAACAGCATATTGACTCCTAAATCAAATATCAGCAGCAGCTCTTGAGTGGGAGCCGATCTAATGCAGAGGGTGTGTGTTGTGGCATGCCTCCTACTTCCCAGGCATCAGACCCTCGGGCGGCAGAGTTACATGACTTTCAAGCACTGGGATCCAACACTGTCTAGCTAATACCACAGTGAAATGATGAACTAAACCTTTTATTTGTTAGAGAACAATGGTCAGAGAAGCAAAATCAGTATTCTTCCAAAACGATGAGCTGGCATTGCTTAGGGCCTCCCATCAATGCTTCATCTGCCCCTCTGGTTGCTTGGATCTGGGGGAGACAAATCAGATTGGGCCAAAGCCTGGGTAATCAGACAGCCCCAGAGATTAATGCAGACTTGTGGGGAAGAACACAGGGCAACTGATTCTATAGTGACAGCCCTAGTTCTGAGGAGAAAAGCCCTTGGAAAACCCACTGCATGTTCTGTCATGTGTGTCACTTTGGGAAATTGCCAAATGAGCTTATTTCAAGTTCAGCCATACTCTTAAACCAGCATCCAGAATACTAAATTTGTAGGTGAAGAAAGCAAGAAGGTGCTAGAATGTGGGGTCAAGTATGGAGGCATACAAAGCTCATGGAATTAATAAAATTAACAATGAAAAACAAAACTAGAGTATCAACTTTGTTGTAATAGAGCAATAGCCTTGAGATAGGAGCCTTTATGTTTTTCTTAGGTACATCTGAATTGTAATCTTAAATTTCTGAACAATTTCATGCAAGTTTTTAGTTAGTGTACTCCTAAAAATATTTTTAGAAAAGAGATGAAACTTAGGAGCACTGATTTCTAAAAATGGTAGACTAAGTTAAGCTTTTAGGATTTCTGAAGATATATTTGAAATCATGATAAAATTCTATGAATCAATATTTCATATTTTAATAAGATGGGGATTTTTCAAATTATGAAATACTTTCTTCATGCTTGCCATATTTCCAGCTTTAAAGTCAGTACATAAGAACTCCATAGTCTAGGGGTGGCTCAGTCGGTTGAGCATCTGAGCATCTCTTTTTTGGGTGGCTCAGTCAGTTAAGCCAACAACTCTTTTTTTTTTTTAAGATTTTATTTATTTATTTGAGAGAGAGAGAGCACATGAGAGGGGGGAGGGTCAGAGGGAGAAGCAGACTCTGCTGAGCAGGGAGCCCGATGCGGGAATCAGTCCAGGGACTCCAAGATCATGACCTGAGCCAAAGGCAGTCACTTAACCAACCGAGCCACCCAGGCGCCTGAGCATCTGACTCTTGATTTTGGCTTAGGTTGTGATCTCAGAGTTGTGGGATCGATCCCTGCGGCAGGTTCCAGCCTCGGTGGGGAGCCTGCTTAAGATTCTTTCTGCCGCTCTCTCTGCCCCTCCTCCTGCTCACGTGCACCCTTTTCTCTCTCAAATAAACAAATCTTAGGAAAAAAAACAACTCCACAGTCCAAATTATAATCATTAAGGTTTTTTTTGAAGGTTTATTTATTTATTATTTTAGGGAGCGAACAAGCTCCAGGGGTGGGGGCTGGGGCGGTTGGGGAGAGAAGCAAAGGGAGAGGGAGAGGGAGAGAAACAGACATCCCCCTGAGTGGGGATCCCGATGTGGGGTTTCATTCCCAGGACCCTGAGATTATGACCTGAGCCAAAATCAAGAGTTGGACACAACCAACTGAACCACCCAGGCGCCCCTAATCATTAAGCTTTTAACTTGGCCATCTTGTCTCCTGATAAACTACTGTTTATTCTTTAATTAGGAATGAGTGCAAGCATAATTTTCCTCTCTGGAAATTTTTATGACTTTTCCCTCTGAGTAAAAAAAAGTTTTTGCCTTCTTTGTGCCCCAGCTGTGTCTGTATGCAGCTCAGTGGATGCAATATTTATTGACTTGCCCAATTTAGGAGAACTGGCTACAAAATAAATGAGTATGAGCATCTGTGAATGTAAGTGTTACCTGCTAAAATGGCCCCCAGTAATCCTTCCGTCTCTTGTTCATACCCTTGTGTAATCCTTTCCCCTCAAATGTGGGCTGTACTTATTGACTTGTTTCTTTCTTTTTTTTTTTTAAGATTTTATTTATTTGAGAGAGAGAGAGAGACAGAGAGAGCAAGTATGAGCAGAGGGAGGGGCAGAGGGAGAGGGAGAAACAGGCTCCCCACTGAACAGAGAGCCCGATGTGGGACCCTATCCCAGGACCCCGGGATCATGACCTGAGCTGACGGCAGACGCTTAACCCACTGAAGCCACCCAGGTGCCCCATATTGACTTTTTTCTAATGAACAGAATTTGGCAAAAGGGAGATGTTACTTCTGAGATTAGGTTCTAAGAAGACTGGGACTTCATCTGAAGCACCTTCTTTCCCTCACTCACTCGCCCAGAGAGAAGCCAGCTGCCATGTTGTAAGTGCCCTTACCGAGAGGCCCACACAGTATCATCCTGATGACTCCAGCCAACAGCCAGCAGAGATCAGAGGCCGGCAGAGTGAGCTTGGAAGCAGACCCTCCCTGCTACGCCCCAACCCTTGATAAGGCTGCAGCCTAAGACCCAGAGGAAGTCAGCAGTCAAGTTCCTAGAGCTATCCAATAGCAAAGTCCCAATTCCTGTCTCTTTTCTACCTCTTGATTCAATCTCTGCTGTCTTCTATGTCCTCTCTCTTCTCTCCTCACTCTGTGTCCTCTCTCTTGGATAATTCATCCATTCTTACAGAATCATTTGATAAGACTATTCATGACTCAAAAACTGGTATCACTAGTTTTGTTCTGTCACTAACGTGCAGCTATAAATGGCCAGCTGCCTTTAGGACATTTTTTTTTTTAAGTTTTATTTATTTAAGTCCTTTCTACACCCAATGTGGGGCTCGAACTCATGACCCTGAGATCAAGAGTCGCCTGCTATACCAGCTGAGCCAGCCAGGAGCCCCTAGGACATCTTTTCTAGGATGTCCTGTGTCATCTCGAACTCAAGATTTCTTCTTCTGTCATAGTCGTCACACATGGCCAGATGTAAAAGTCTCATTTAGCTATAAGATTCAAACAAATCTAGGTCCCAAACTAAATTCATCACTATCTACTCCTTCCCCATCAACTGATCCGATTCCTTTTTTCTCTTAATCAGCCAGGTTCAAAGTATTGTAAACGTTAATCCTTCCTTTTCATCACCTCATCCATATATAAAACAAGTGCTGCTTGTTTTTATTTTGAAATTATCCTCTCCTTCCTAGTCTAATCCTGTACCACTTGTCATGTTTAGATAGAAAAGTATGTAGCAAGTCCAATTTTTCCAGCCCTTATTCACTCTGCATGGGTATTTCTCACACTGATCTTCCTTAAATGCTCCTTTCATCTGTCCTTCCACTGGCAAAAGCCTGTAATGAAACTCTGTTTCTTATAAATCATGTCTTGACTCCTCTGCTGGCTTATAAATCTCTCCAGAACCCAGCCCCACCCTTGGGAGATAACATTCTAATCCCAGCCTAAACCTTCAGCTTTAGTCTGGTTTGCTCAAGGGCCCTAAAGTAATCCACTACTGTCTACTTCTGTGATTTTGTACTGTTATTTTATGGTCTACCCAGATTCTCCCATCCAGTGTCCCAGCTCAAGTTGAACATCTTGTTCGGATCCCAGGAGGCCTGTTCCACTGTTACTGAACTCGACATCACAGGTCTCTCTGGGCCCTTATGGCTGCTATTCCTCACTGAACCACCCTATTTGCATACTATATAAGTGCCTAAAATGTAAATGCCTCCAGTCATCCATCTTATCTTGTACACTGGACCTCAGACTGCCCCGTGCCTTCCTACACCCATTCCCCTGCTGCTCCTTTCTTTCTCATGCCCTTCTGCTGCTTCCTTTGGACCCCCATTTCATGGCGAACAAACCCTTCCACCTCCCTAGAACTGTCTCCCATTGCTTGCCTTAACTGAAACCTGATTATCTTATAAGAACATAGCTTCCCCTGCCTCAGTTTTGAATCGAGGTGTGTTTGCTTTACTAAACCTCATATACTTCAGGGTCGGGAAGCAGAGTTGGCCTTTTCTCAGCTCCTCAGGACTATTGCCAGACCATTACTCTGAAAATAAATAAGAGATTAATCCAGCTGGCAGGCCCACTCCCTACTCATGCCTGTATCATGTAACACCTTCCTGCCACTCCCATGATAATTTAAAAAAAAAGGCATCTAGTTCATTATCTTCTTTTTCCTAAATTAAAGTTACTATATTACAACTTCAAGACAATTTTCATTATTCTTTCTTTTTAAAAAGATACTGTAATAGTAAAATTCCCCTGTAATCCCATCTATTTCTACCGCATTCCCACGATGACCACCATTCCCGGCCTCGCATGTATCCTGAAACTGCAGTCTTGAATCTCCCTGTGAACAGTGTCTTTGTAGATACCTTCGGAGCATCCTAGCCTCCCAGCATTTTTACTGCTCAACTCCAGAGATCTTCACCTACCCTAAAGTATTCTGCATTAGAGTTCCTCAATCCCAGCGTTCCTCCTTGCCTTTCCAGCTGCCTTTTGCCACCCCCATACTTGCTTTTCAGGTATAATTGCCCAATCTTTTTTTTTTTTTTAATGGACCTGAAATTCACATAACATACAATTAACCATTTTAAAGTATACAATTCAGTGGCATTTCATGTATTCAAAATGCTATATAAATACTACCCGAAGTAATTTACAGATTCAAATGTAATTGCTATCAAAATCTCAATGGCTTTTTTTTAACAGAAAAATAGAATTCCTAAAATTCATATGGAATCTCAAGGGATCCCAAATAGCCAAAACAACCTTGAAAAATTTGGAGGACTTATACTTCCTGATTTCAAAACCTACTACAAAGCCATAGTAATCAAAACAGTGTGGTATTGGCATAGGACAGACATATAGATCAATGAAAGAAAATAGCCCAGAAATAAACCCTCAATTATATGATTTTCAAATGATTTTGAAAGATTATTTATTTATTTTTGAGAGAGAGAATGAGCACGAGTGGCAGAGGGTGAAGGAGAAGCAGGCTCCCCACTGAGCAGGGAGCCTGATGCAGGACTCGATGCCAGGACCCTGGGATCATGACCCGAGCCAAAGGCAGACACTTAACCGACTGAGCCACCTAGGCACCCTCAAATGATTTTTAAAAGGGTGCCAAGACCATGCAGTGAGGAAAAGATAGTCTTTTCCACAAATGGTGCTGGGAAAATTATATCCACATGCAAAAGAATGAAGATGGACACTTTACATCATACACAAAAATTAACTCAAATGGATCAAAGACCTAAATATAAGACCTAAAACTATAAAACTCTTACCAAAGAAATAGGGGAATATCTCCATGACATTGGATTTGGCAGTGATTTCTTGGATATGACACCAGAGCACAGGCAAAAGAAGGAAAAAAGACTGATTTGACTTTATGAAAATTAATACTTTTGTGCATCAAAAGACCCTATTAACAGAACAAAATGGCAACTCACAGAATGAGAGAAAATCCTTGCAAATTATGTACCTGATAAGGGATTAATATCTAGAATATATAGATAATTTTTTAAAAGAAGAATATCATCTTACAATTTTTGTGAGCTAAAAGAAGTTAAAATGTAAAAGTTTACTCTTGTCATGTATATGTACGTGTGTGTATTATAAAATAGAGAAAAGTGTATATAAAGCTCTGTATTATATGCACACACACACAAAGAGAGACTATAAACTTCATGAGATTTGGGACTGTGTCTGGCATGTGTAACAGTTTTTCCTAAGGTCTGGTAAAAGATCTTGGCCCACAGTAAGTTTCATATATATATATTTTAGAGAGAGAGGGACAGAGAGAGTACACATGAGTGGGGGAGGGGAAGGGGCGAGAGGGAGAGAGAGAATTTCAAGCAGACTCCATGCTGAGCACAGGGCTCAGCCTCACAACCCTGATATCATGGCCTCTGAGATCACGACCTGAGCCAAAACCAAGAATCGGAGGCTTAACCGACTGAGCCACCCAGGCACGCCTTCAATATATATTTTTAATGAAATGAATGAAGGAGAAAGAAAAATACTCTATTTAATCCTCACATTACCACCGGCATTATTTTTCTATAATTCAGATCTGATCATGCTGTTCTTTGCTCAGAATTTTGTTTTGTTTTACTATCTCCTTTTTTATTTTATCAGGTGACTCCCCAAAGAGACTATTCTGTTAATATGGCATCCTCGCCACATTAGGGAATGGAAAAAGGGAGCATCAGGGACTGGCAGACAGATGGGACATTTTGAGGTCTGAGAAGGATGGGTTTTCAAGTTTGTGAGTTAGGAACATTTTTCTGTAATGTGTTACTCCTGACAGTCTGGTCTCTGTTTTTTGCTCAGAATTCTTGCATGACTTCCTGCCCAGTGGCTTCAGAATCAAGTGTGGACTGGTTTTTGTTTTTTTTTTTTTTTAAGATTTTATTTTTAAGTAATCGCCACACCCAACGAGAGGCTCGAACTCACACCCCCCAGATCAAAAGTCGCACGCTCTACCGACTGAGCCAGCCAGGCATGCCAAGCGTGGACTTGTTACATAGTAAGCAGACCTCCCTCCATCTGCCCTCTGACACCCTCACCACCTCATCCTCATCATGGTACAATGGAGGGCATGGTTTCTGCCTTTGTGCACTTGGTGAAATAGGGACAATAGGTGCCGTCTCGAGGTTTGCTGAAAGGATTGAATGAGGGAGCATCTGGAAATGTCTGGCATACAGCCGAGGCAGTCAATTCCTGGTGGTTTCTTTTCCTCCCCCTGCACCCTGCTCTTCAGCCACACTGTAGTTTTTTGACCTCTCAGAGCCACAAGTTAACTTCACTCCCATTTTTTTGCTCATTCTTTTCCCACTACTTCATGTGTGTCCTCCTGATCTCCCACCTCTCTCTGTAAACACTAAATGAATACTTGAAGACATATCTCAAATTGCACTTACTTGGTGAAATCATTCTGCTCCCCCAGGAGATGTAATCCTTTTTTGTGCTTCCATATGATTTTGTAAGACATCTTTTAAGAAACTTTCATAGACTGTCTTATATTATGGTTATTTGTGGGCATATCTTGTAGACATATATGTCTGTCTTCAGAGCCCAACACAATATTTATTAACTTGAATCGATTTTTTTGACCAGGAAATTTGGGTCTTCAATTTCATAACTGAAATACATCATAAAATCATTCCAAGTACACTCTGCCTATAAATAGTTCCTCTCTCTATGTGATAACATCCAGCCTGGCAATTTAGCACCTTTGCCACCCACAGCTCTCTGGAAGCTACACAAGATAATGTGAGATAATGTGACTTCTAGAGATGGGTGGTGGTGATGGTGGGGGTGGGGAAGCCCGCAGCTGATTGGACCAGGGGTGAGCACACACCTGACCTGGGAAGAACCAATCACTTGCTCAGAAATGACTCCTGTGACCCAGGCTAATTCCCTCATCCCTGAAAGAATTTCAGGGTGGATTGCCAATTGCGGGTGGGTGCTGGAGCTTGGTGGTCATGGTGTAGGTCCAGGATGAGCAGTCGTGTTGTGTCTCTCAGAAGATGAATGAGTGGAGGAAGGCAGGCAAGATGGAGGAAAGGCTGAGCTGGCTCAGAATCAGAGACAGAGAAACACCGGGAAGAGCAACCCCCTGTTCCTGAGGGCTTCCCCCTTCTCTGACCAATTTGAATGAAGCCCACCAACACTTTGTTGTCCGTCCTTGGATCCTGTGAGATCTGCATATACTCTAAAGAAGTAACCCTTCATACGTTGGTGGATTGATGTTTCGCACAGTCACAATCATCCTGACTGCTAAAAAGATATTATTTTGCTGAATCAGCTCCAGCCTGTAACATGTCTAGTCACCTGAATTTATATCTCATCTTTGGCCCTCCCTAACTGGCTAATTATGACTTTGGGCAAATTCTTTGTTCACTCTATGTCTTGTTTTCTTTAATAGGTAAAACACAGTAATTTCCTATAGTACTTTACCACTTACCACTTAGGCACTTTCCATACATTATCTCAGGTGAATTTTTTTAGGTTTCTTAGAATATAGGCAAAGAATTTTTACCCACATTTTACCAACTTTCCCAAGATCTCACAATTAAATCCTAGTGAAAATGGGACTCAAACACTAGTCTTCTTCTGCCTTTCTACTCAGGTCACCATCAGCTGTACCTCAGAGAATATAAATAATTTCTCAAAAGGATAATAAATTGCAGATTGAATGAATGAGTAAACAAACGAAGGAATAAACTCTTAAGATTTCTCTTAGGAGAATTTTTGTTGAAAGTCTTTCAAGTCATCAGAGGTAAATGACTTTATATGAGTCCTCTTTCAAAATGTATTGATACTGAGTTCGGTAGTCGGGCCACTAGATGGAAGACCTATGATTGTGATAAAGGGCTCTATTTCTAAAAATATGCATAATATTCCTGCTCAGGGCATGCGCTTCATGAGGATTCCGGTTACCATCTAGAAGTTTAATTTCAAGGCTGTGGGCTCAAGACCTTACGTAGACCCATGAGCAATACTTAATACGTGGTACTTCCCCACTTACTCAGGTCACAAAAAACTTCCAGTACTAAGACGATACCGGAACGTTCAGTGCCGCAGACCTTCACACTGTCCCCAAGCCCACGGACACAGCCTGACCGAGTCCCACCACAGGCAGCTGGCTTCCTTTCCTTCCTGTCGCTGGGTGCTGTCCGTGGGGCTGATTTTGCTCCGAGCCCGCCGCTCCCTCGTGGCGGGGAGAAGGTTGGTTTCTGCGGCTGCGCAGAGCTGCCCTGCACAGTTCCGCTCGCACAGCGCTGCTGAGTCACCACTCTTTCCTCCCAGCTGCTGCCACCAGACCGCATGGCTTCTTTCTCAATTCAACCCGAAAGCGCCGAGCACGTTATGCAAATGAGGTGCCAGCCCCGGACCACAACCCCTTTCCTCCCTCCCACCAAAAAGCACCCTGGGGGCTCCTTATGTAATTTAGGGATTGGCCAACACCGTGCTTGCTTCAGCCGCGCGTCTACTTTAAAAAAGGCGGCCGGAAGGCTGGGGGAGGGGAATGGTCAACACAGCATGTCCTAAGCCTGAGTGAGAAAGAAGTGGAGGGAAACCTCAGGTTGGGGGCTGGTTCCCTGCTGAAAGGGCTGACCCTCAGTTGACCTGGTCAGGAGGGCTCAGAGAAAGCACTGAGTGTGTAGGTTGAAGAGATCATAACGTTAGAAGCTCTTTGGTTATAATGATGATAGCTACCATTATAGTGATCTATAATGATGTTAATGGCACTATGTTTTTACTCTATGCCCGATCTCATGTTAATTCCTTTACGTGCTCTGTGTATATAATACACGGAAAGCCTTTAACACGGTACCTGACAAAGTAGGTGCTCAACGAATGACAGAGCAGTAGTACTATCTTACTTATCCTTAAAACCACCCCCAAATGTTTGCTAAGCCTTTGCTCTTCCATCAGGCATTTCCACAGGAAACGTTACGGAGCACGTACTATGTATCAAGCACTACGTTAGGCCCTGGGGACACATGTTCTTCCAGACATGGGTTCCAGTTTAGCTTAACCACTATCTTTCTGGGTGATGTTGGGCATTCTCCTTAAGCTTTCTGAGCTTGAATGTGTTCAACTGTTAAATGGGTACTCTAATTCCTATGTCATAGGTTAATCCAGAGAGCTTAGCCCAGCAAGTTACTTATATAAAGAGAGGCTCCTAATACAATCTTAGCATCATTTAATATAGAACTTGTATATATCATTCTTGAAAAAGAATACTAAGAGAATCCCTTTTCAGGCTCATGCAGTAATTAGTAGGACCCGGAATTTGAGCCCTAGGCTATTTGTAGGCTGCACAATAGGCCAATGCAATTCAAAATTTGAAATCAGGATTTCTTTGAGACACATTGGTATATCTAGATTCCACATCTCCCCTGGACAGATGAAGTACCAATATACATGGAAAGGAGATGTTTAAAAATTGAGGAATCTGACTCAAGCATAAATTCGAATCCTTTGGAAATCTTCAGACACTTGGCATGACCTGAAGTTAAATACAACAGCAGCTCTGTTGATGAAAAAGTCAATAGCTGTAGAGCCAAATGATCCTCAATAAACCCTCCTGAAAAGCAGTTTTTTGTTGTTGTTGATTACCATCCAGAGATAACATTTTTGGAAACTTTGAACAGAATTAGTTTGCAAGGATGAAACCTTCACTCCCACCAACCCTTCTCCCCCTTTCTGTATCTTGTACCCTGAGAACATTAAAGTTTTTGAATCTGAATGATCTGCGGTCCCAACAAAGAAACTAAAATCAAAACTGATTTGAGGAAAAGCCGTAACTTTCTGACCTCTTTGTACTCACTCTTCAGGGAATTTTTGTATGCTTGTTTATTTTCTTAATGTCTCTTAGTTATGTTTTTTTTTTCTTGTGTTGGTCTTATATGTGAAATGTTCCATCTGTGTATTCATTTTCTGGATTTATTCCCTAGAATTTTGTGTACGAGAATGTTCACAGAGCAGTGTTTCTCAGACTTTTTTTCCCCTCCAATCCACAGTAAGAAATATATTTTACATTTTAACCTAAATATACACATATTTAAGTATATATCTAAAAAGTTTCAGGGCGCCTGAGTTGCTCAGTAGGTTAAGCGTCCAACTCTTGGTTTCGGCTTGGGTCATAATCTCAGGGTGGTGGGATCAAGCCCCACATTGGGCTCTGTGTTAGGAGTGGAGCCTGCTTGAGATTCTCTCTCTGCCCCCTCCCAGAAAAGGTTTCATGAAATAGTACCCATACTATAATGTATGTACTTTGATTTTTAAAATTCTATTCTCATATATTAAAAAATTGAACCAGAGGTCTATGAGAAGTAGGGGAGGGGTGAATGGATGGAGTACAGAGCACTTTTAGGGCACTGAGACTATTCTGTATGATATGATAGTGATGGGCACATGACATAATGCATTTGTCAAAACCCATAGAATGTACAACACAAATAGTGAACCCTAATATAAACTATGGACTTTAGTTAATAACCATGTATCAATATTGGTTCCGCAGTTGTAACAGATTTATCTTTTTTTATTTTTTTAAAGATTTTTTTTTTATTTGAGACAGAGAGAATGAGAGAGAGAGAGAGAGCACATGAGAGGGGGGAGGGTCAGAGGGAGAAGCAGACTCCCCATCGAGCAGGGAGCCTGATGTGGGACTCGATCCCGGGACTCCAGGATCATGACCTGAGCCGAAGGCAGTCGCTTAACCAACTGAGCCACCCAGGCGCCCAACAGATTTATCTTCTGTGCAATTTTTATATTCACCAAAATATGCTCTGAAGAATGAGGTCTCTTAAAAATACTTTTAAAAAAAATAAAATTAAAGGTCGGTTGTAGCCTGTAATATCGATTTCACTAACTCACTCATGGCTCGCCCTCCACAGTTTGCAAACATGTGGCCTAGAGAGAGTGCTCTGGCTTTCTAGCCGGTTCGGTCAGTCCGTAGAGCTTGGCCTTAGACAAACCACACGACACTGTGTCTCACCTTTCTCATCTGAAGAATGAGGCATTTGATCAGATAAACGCCGAGATTCTTCCCAGCTCCAAAATATTGTAAGTATAAATTCTCATTTTAAAATGTCTCAGAATGAAAGAAAAGTTTATTAAGCATAAATTGTATATATATATATGCTATTTAGGCCAACTATTTTTATAGGCATCTCATGGGCACTCTTTTTTTTTTTTTTTAAGGTTTTATTTATTTATCTGACAGAGACACAGCGAGAGAGGGAACACAAGCAGGGGGAGTGGGAGAGGGAGACGCAGGCTTCCTGCCGAGCAGGGAGCCTGATGTGGGGCTCGATCCCAGGACCCCGGGACCATGACCTGAGCCGAAGGCAGACGCTTAACGACTGAGCCACCCAGGCGCCCCTCATGGTCACTCTTATCTCTCCTATTTAAAATAAATAAAATGAGGGGCACCTGCATGGCTCAGTCGGTTAAGAGTAACTCTTGGTTTGGGGCACCTGGGTGGCTCAGTCGTTAAGCGTCTGCCTTCGGCTCAGGTCGTGATCCCAGGGTCCTGGGATTGAGCCCCACATCGGGCTCCCTGCTCCGCGGGGAAGCCTGCGTCTCCCTCTCCCACTCCCCCTGCTTGTGTTCCCTCTCTCGCTGTGTCTCTCTCTGTCTAATAAATAAATAAAATCTTAAAAAAGAGTAACTCTTGGTTTTGGTTCAGGTCATGATCTAATGGGTAGGGAGATCAAGACGCACAGGTGGGGCTCTGTGCTCAGTGAGGAGGTCTGCCTGAGATTTTCTCTCTCTCTCTCTCTCTCTCTCTCTCTCTCCCTCTGCCCCTCCCCCCACTCATGCATGAGCTCGCACACGCACTTTCTCTCAAATCAATCAATCAATCAATAGAATGAAAAGTTATAGTTTCTGAGCAAAATATATATAATTACATTTCTCTCTGGGTTCCTGATTCAGGAACCTGTGGAAGAAGCAAATAAAGGGCATTTGAAAATGATGCAAATGATACTTCCTGCCCTACTTCCATGGTCTGGCAATAGCTCACCTGAGCTCAGTTCTCATTGGCTCCATTTGATGTTTGCCAAGAGCCTACTTTGGGCCAGGCCCTATGCTGGGGGTGAGCCCCAGTTGTCCCACCTCCTGTAGCTTGGGTCAGGACATGAAATTAGGCTACCTCATCTCAGATCTTTCTTGCTTTCCTTACCCCAGGGCCACCTTGGGGAAGACAGCAAGCTGGGAAGAATGCATGTAGGCTCCAGCTCAGGCAGACCAGGAGTGAATCCCAGTGCTCAGTGCTGCGTCTCAACAGCCACTGAACCCTAGGGAAGCTATTTAACCACCCCCTTCAGTGTTCTCAAGTGAAAATGGGGTAATAAAACCCCATCTCATAGGACTTTCTGAGGATGGAATAGGGAACGGAGCTGATATCCTGGTCCTGCACAATACTGCAAAGCAGATGAACACCTTGGAACACCTTTCCCACTTTTCATGTTTGCTCTGTATGCTTTGCACCTCACCACCACTTTCTGCAACCAATGATGTGATAACCCCTTCCCAAACACCTAGTGCTTCCCCCACCCATTTGATTTATTTGCCTTATTTTCAAAGAACGGATGACCCTAAGTGAGCGTGGAACGAATCACCTTGTGTGTTTCCCCTCCTATGCCACGAAGTCCCTGTACGGAACCCAACTGGCATTGAGCTTTAGAGACAGCCTAGAGCGGGAAAAGTATATCACAATAAGGTGGCAGCTCTCCGGGAGGCGCCGTCCCAGTCCTCCAGCTTGGTTTGAGTGGGACCGCTTTGAGGTTGATTGCATGACAAATAATGATGGTAGCATCTCAATGAAAGTCTATAATAGCTGGACATGTGCTAAACAGTGTACACAAATATCTCTATGCCTCACACCCATCTTGCAAGACTAGGTTTTCCCTTTTACAGATGCAGAAATTGAGCCTCAGATTCACTTACTCAGGGGAAAATTTTTTTTTTTAAGATTGTATTTATTTGAGAGAGAGAGAGAGCAGGAATGAGGGGCAGAGGGAAAGGGAGAAGCAGACTCCCCACTGAGCAAGGAGCCCAACTTGGGGCTCGATCCCACAACCCTGAGATCCTGACCTGAGCCGAAGGTAGATGTGCCACCTGAGCTACCCAGGCGCCCCCAGGGAAAATTTTTAATGAATTCTTAGTATGTGACAAACATGAGATTAGACACTGGGGATAGAAAGCTGAGTAACATGTAGTCCTTGCCCTTAGGAAACTGATGGTCTGGGGTAGAATCTCGCAGGTCAACAGACAGTTGCCATCCTGGAGTCAACCCATGGAAGGTCAGAAAACTCAGAGGGTGGCACCTGGCCAGACTGGGGTTGGCAGGAAAGGTGAGGATGGAAGCCTCAGGTCCTTTCTTAAGCCCAATAGATCTGAAGTCTCTCCCCTCTTTCATCCCCTTTCCCCCTGCCCTCATTGCCCCCCACCAAAGGAACAAACCTAGAGCAATACCCTGAAGTCCCATAAGGACTCTTCTGTACCTTGGACTAGTGAATACAAGTGCCCAGGGACTGTGTGTATATTAACAGGAGTCCCCCAGAGAGAACGTGTACTAAAACTAGGAGGACCAGCTAGTTTATGCCCAAACGAAGATACTTTTGAGAATGAAAGGGACCCTGTTAACAAGTATGCTGGGATAACAGGTGTAAACTGGGTGTGTCCTAGCAACCTGGAACACAGGTTTAGGTTAAATACAACCTAAAAGAATGCCTATAATGAAGAGGATCTCAGGCTGGAAGGTTGATCAGTGGGGAAGATATTTGGGATGGTAGTTCCTAGATGTTCCTTGAGCCTTTCCACTAAGCAGTGACATGGGCCCGAGTTTTGGGTCTATTTCCCTGAGCTCAGGGAGGCACTGCCTGAGTGTGGGTGTGGGGGTAGGGCGTGATTACTTTAGCAACAATCACAGAAGTCCCTGGGGAATAGTTACCAGGGTGAGGGTACCAGCCAGGGGAATACCCAAGAAAGAGCAGCCCCCAGCAGGGAGCCCCCCCCAACACACACACACTGGTAACGGGAATCCAGCAATCCCACTGATTGGCAGTGTGAGCCAAACCCACGCCGGGCCTTGCTGATGCATGGCTGGGCTGAAGAAAGAGCTCATTGAATTGTTCATGGAAAAGAGCAGTGCACAGGAGGCCAGGGCTGGAGAATGCGGCCGCCTCAAGCACAGTGCTTGGCAGGACATCAGGGCTGAAAGGTACAGCAAAGGCCTCCCAGAATCACTTCTCAGGGCAGGGTTTTGCGTCACAAGCTGGCCATGGCAGGGACAGAAGGGATCTCGCAGGTCTGGTCTGTCTGTTTGTGATTTGCTTTTGCTGAAGGTGTCAGAGGGTGCTTGCACTGCGGCTTAGCCTTCGTGTGAAAGAGAAAACCCAGACCTGGGTGAGCCAGAGACACCTGAAGCAGGAGAGGCAAGGCCATGCCCCAGGGCTTTGTCAGCAGCTCCCTGCTTCTTGCTTCCTAGAAGCTCCCCTCAGAACCTGGAGCCAGAGGCCTTGGTGGCCAGATACCTTGGATCTAATCCTCTGATCTAATCTTGGCTCCATGGCCTCTGACCTGGATGGACAAGGTCACAGTGATAAAATGCAATTCTCTACATGCCTGGCACTGCTCTCATCACTTGGTGTCTCTTCTCACTCTTTTTTTTTTTTTTTTTTAAGAGCTTAGTTTTGTTTTTTTAAGACTTTATTTATTTATTTGAGAGAGAGAATGAGATAGAGAGAGAGAGCATGAGACGGGGGGAGGTTCAGAGGGAGAAGCAGACTCCCCGCTGAGCGGGGAGCCCGATGCGGGACTCGATCCCGGGACTCCAGGATCATGACCTGAGCCGAAGGCAGTCGCTTAACCAACTGAGCCACCCAGGCGCCCAGTCTCTTCTCACTCTTCACAGCAACTCCAGGCACTATTACTGTCCCCATTTGACAGATGAGGAAACTGAGGCATGGGATAGTCGGGGAGTTTGCTTAAGGTCACATGGCCAGGTAGTGGTGGAGTGAGGATTTGAACTTCACCGTGTGACTCTAGGAACTGAGCGTTTGGTGTCTCTGCAGTCCTGCTGCTCTGTTTCTTCTCAGCCCCCTTCAGACAACTTTCTGAGTGAACTTCACAAGACTTGCAGCTTCTTGGGTTAGGACACGTTGTCTGTTCAGCATGTGTGGAGGGGCCGGGCAGCCAACATCAAAAACCCTGTGGGATCAGTGGGGATTCTCTGCTTACCTAAAAGGTATTCCAGGACTCCTTCAAGGATTGAGGGTTATGTTTACCCCTCCAAGCAACAAGTTTAGAGATTCTTCTATAACTTTGCTTAACTGTTAAAAAAAAAAATCTCCATAGCAATAACAACAACCCTCCTGGTTTTGTTTTTTCTGGGCTCCCATGCACACACGGAAAAACAAAGAGAACGGATCAAGTAGCACCACTTATGTCCAAGGCTCCCATGTATAAGGGAAGGACAGCTTTTTCCTTCTTGGGCAGGGGCAGCTTTGTAGTGGCGGGGGTGGGATGGAGTAGGGGTGGGTTTCCCACCATCCTGGTACCTCCCTCCAATTCCAAAGCTGAGGTGAAACTGAGTGGCCCAAGAGAAGCCCCAGGGAGACTCCAGGTCTGGCTTCCCCGCATACCAAAGGGATTCTTGCATCTCCTCTCAAGGGAGGTGGCCCCTTGATGGAGCACAGCCCTTCTGTGGGGAGAAGTTCCTGCTCACCCACCTCATCAAGAAGGAACCTAGGAGCTTGTAGATGAGACTCTTTTTTGATTTTTGTCTTCTTTTTCAGTCCTTTGGGGCTCAGATGTGTGTTGTCTGGTCAGGCCCAGAGACCTCATCTGCTCACACTTACCCACAGGGTTTTAGCCACTCCCGTGTTCATGTCAGCACTCCAGAACACTCTGGGTGCTCTAGACCCCTGTGGGAGGAACAGAGTAGAGAGGGCTGGGACAAGGGGGCCACTTCTGAGATCGCCCCAAGAGACCTGCCAAGAGTTGGTGGGCGTGAGGATTAAAGACAAGAAAAGAGCCTATAAGCCAGTGACTCAAGACTTCTCTGGCTGTTTCAGGACAGCTCTGTTCAGAGGCACTGGCTGCGAGAGGATTCTGTGCAAGATTGGAAAATTGTGCCACCGTTTGCGGGTCCCACCATCTCGACTTCCATTTTCAAGTTCTGCAGGGACAATAGAGCTGATGTGCTTTCCCTCCAGAAGTGTCCACAGAGGAGAAGAAGGAACTAGGAAAGATGAGGGGAAAGGGAGAGGAGGAGAAAAACCAATTGCAAGGATTCTCTTAGGAGATATTTCAGGGAAAGTTAATCTGCACCCCCCTAAAATCACAAGTTTTATTCTTCGAGCAGATAACGTTATCTGTGTGTGTATAATTACAGCCCCACTTAGAAATGCCACGGGGGGGGGCGCCTGGGTGGCTCAGTTGGTTAAGCGACTACTTTCGGCTCAGGTCATGATCCTGGAGTCCCGGGATCGAGTCCCACATCGGGCTCCCTGCTCAGCGGGAAGCCTGCTTCTCCCTCTGACCCTCTTCCCTCTCGTGCTCTCTATCTCTCATTCTCTCTCTCTCAAATAAATAAAATCTTAAAAAAAAGTTTAAAAAAAATAAATAAAAATAAAAAAGAAATGCCACAGGGAACTTTGTGTTTGCCTAGTTCCCCCGTTTCCCTTTCATTCACCAGAAAGCTGTAGTCTGGACTGCACAAAGGCAACAGGGAAGGACTACGGAATCTCTACGGCCACGTTACTTCAAGTTTCTTTCACGATCCAGGAGGACAGAACCTGATACTTCCTGGTGGAAGAAGGACCTCTGGGGGGCTTTGAGGCCCCAAGGGCAGCAGCCCCAGGGAACTCCAGAATGATCTGGTTCCCTGAAATGCCTGTCTTAGATGCTTGCTTTCAGCAAAGAAAGGCTGGATTTGGCCAAGAGATAAGCAGGGGCACGTTTGACCCTTTTATGTCCTTCATTTGATATTAATATAACTAGACAAGAAGGGAGGAGACTGACCTCAAAGAGATAAAGACTGTTTTCCTTTGAGCTAAAGGACCCAAGATCTCTTTGTTTTGTTTCTCTCTGGAAGACACTCTCTGGAAGAGCTCAATCCAGCCCTGGAGAAGGTCACCCATACTGGCAGTCCTTGTTGTAGTAACTTTCTGTGAACTCCCTTTGGAGGACGAGATCCTACTTAATATTGGCCAAAGACACCTGGGTTTGTTGTTGTTTGTTTTGTTTTGTTTTGCAAGAGTGGGTATAACAAGCACTTTAGAGTCTGGTTACCCTAGTGCGGAAAAACAAATCCTAGTACCTCCCGCTTCTGGCTCAATTGTCCCCAGCCCTTGCATGTCATCCAGTTAGAACACAGAGAACAGAGAGGGACTGACTTCCCCCTTCCTGCGGGTGGGTTCCATTAGAGTTTTTCCCAGATCAGCCAACAACAGAGCCCAGCATCTGAGACCCTGCCGTGTGCGCGCAAGCACACTGTCCTCACTCCCACCCCCCATTCAAATTACTTCCCAAAACAGCCACAGCTGGCTGCCTGGGGCAAGTGGGGCCCCACAATCCAGACAGCTGGAACAGTTTGGTGCAAACTGGTTTGTAATTTTATCTCTTTTTATGTCTATATTTTTCGGTTTGTAATTTTAGATATACCTGCACCCCACTCAGATTTCAACACATTCGTAATTATCCTCCTCCTAAAACCTGGAGCCCAGGAAGAAGGAGGGAGCAGGGAGGGGTAGAGAGTCAGAAGAGCAGCTGCAGGGCCTAGCTGTGCTTGCCTCTGTGGGCTAATAATAGCTCCCAGTTATGTGGCACCAGCCATGCCAGGGATGTGCTAAGCACTGCTCACTTGTCTCCTGTAATCCTCACGGCAGCTCTGGAAGGCGCAGGTGGTCCCCATCTTGATGATGGGGAAACTAAGGCTCTAAGAGATGGAGTGATCGGCCTCAACTCATGTAGCCAGGAAGTCCTGAGAGCAGGTTTGAACTGTCCCGATTCTGCACTTTGAAGCATCGGGCTGTACACCCGCTTCAAGCAGCTGAATTTAACAGGAGTGGGTGCCAGGAAATGCCAGTTGAGCCAGGAAGGGAGCCATTGCCAAAATGCCAAACCGAGAGGAGTTTGAAACCTGAGAATTGGCAGTTTACTCCTGGGAAACCACAGGGCCGGTTGAGGTGTTTCTGGGACACCAAGTGGGGACACCCACGGCAGTGCCTGCATGCCTGACTAGAAGCCCACCCTTGGCCTGATACTAACCCACTTTGCAAACTGCAGAGGTATAGAGAGCCGTGGAAAGGATTCACAATTTATTTTAATGTAATCTCACAGCTAAGGGCTGGTGGAAAAAAAAAATAATGAAGCTGATGTTGCTTAAGTCATATGCAAGTATAAACTGGTCTTCTTCCAAGAGATTTTGAATGAGATGAATGCCCCTTCCCTGGGTACTTCCCAATAGCTAGCCCCCAAAAAGCCCCGGTGAGGCTTCTTCATCCTTCTTCACCTCAGCTTCCTAGCCCCACCCCACTGGCTACACCACTCTCTGGCGAGGGTGGCCACGCCAGTGAGTGCCAACACCAAGGCAAGGCACCAAGCTATCTTCTCCTTCCCAGCCTAACATGCTGCTTGGTGGGCCCGGGGTCACCCTCTCCATCTGTCTGTCTTTGATAGGTACATTTCTCTTCCATTACCTGTGTTTGTGTACTGGTTGATGAATCCAGAGCCTTACATGTATTTTTAAGAGAATGCTTACTATATGCCCCACACTGTTCTGAGTCCTATATATGTATTAGTTCTTTTTAGCCTCACAAAATGGCATGAAATGGGCAGTACTATTGTCTCCATTTTACAGGTGGTAATAGTTGAGGCCCTGAGAGGTTCAGCTACTTGCCCACGTCACACAGCTGATGTGTAGCAGAGCCAGGGTAGGAATCAAGGCCTCCTGACTCTAGTACTCACACTCATAGCTGCTCTGCATAGTGCTCTCGGCCCGAGCCAGGTGTTCATTCATGCGTCTCTTCCTGGACGCCCCACTGGCCCTTGGCTGCAGTAGTGCAAGATATCACATTCCCAGGTGAACGCTGTGGTATTTTGGGTAGTCCAAAGAAATATCACAGGGTGTTGTCAGTGCTCTCTGCAGGGTGGCTCTGAGTGATTCCCCTTCCTCTGGGACAAACGCTTCTCCTGCGGGCATTGTGACTCAGTTTCTAATGTTATTGACTATGATGCTGGACACCATTGGTCACATCATTAACCTATTCGTAGAACATGCAGTCAGCCATCCGGGAAAGACACACAGGAGAACATCAGAGGAGGAGCAATGTGTGGGGTCACTCACGGGAACATGCCAATTGCAGAACTTAAGAAGCACCTTGGATGCAGTGAGGCTAATAATAGCTAATGCTTATGAAGCCCTCACAACGTGCCATCCCTGGTCTAAGCACATTCCAGGAAGTATCTCATTTAATCCTTGCCACAGCCCTCTGATGTGGATCCTATTATTATCCCCCTTTGGCAGATGAAAAAAATGAGACACAGAGAAGTGATTTCCCAAGATCCCAGGGCTCATAAAAAGGGGATCCAGCATTCAAATGCAGCCAGTGGCTTCCAAGATGGAGCTTAAACATGGCGCTACAGCTAATGTCCCTTTCTTAACTGCAGCTCTGTTTGGGGGAGATGGAGACCTCCACCCATCTTATAATAGCTGCATTGTCAGCCTTGAATGAATGAGGCCCCAGAAACATAGTGAAAAGAAAGCCTGACCTAAAATAACATGGGACTCCCAGGGGGGAACAGGGTTGGGGGAGGAGAAGTTGGGGCAGGATATCCCTAGGTGGACACTGGGAGGAGGAATCAGAAGAGGCTGTCGTAGTCAACATCTGAGGCAGCAGAGGAAATGGGGAGGGACAACCCTGGGGTCTTTCTCTTGACCGTCTGAGTTCTGGTCATCCTCGCCCTCCTGCCTTGGCCTCATTGGGCTCTCATTCTTGCCACCTGTTGCTGTTGGTTGCTTGCCCCCATTTCTTAGGTGCTGACAGGAAGGGATTAAATCTCCCAGCTGGCAACATGGTGTTCATTGTAGCATTCAGAAGGCTGGGCATCACCACTTTGATGGCTACTGATTATAACATTACTGCTTTCTTTTGAATGGAGTTTAAAAATTGTCTCTGCAAATCATATATCCGATAAAGGATTAATATCCAGAATATATAAGGAACTCCTACAACTCAACAAGAAAAAAAATTACCTGACTAAAACATGAAGCAAGAGGGCGCCTGGGTGGCTCAGTCGGTTAAGCGTCTGCCTTAGGCTCAGGTCCTGATCCCGGGGTCTTGGGATGGAGCCCCACATATGTCCGGCTCCCTGCTCAGTAGGGAGTCTGCTTCTCCCTCTTCCTCTGCCACTCCTCCTCACTCATGCTCTCTCTCTCAAATAAATAAATAAAAATCTTAAAAAAAAAAAAAAAACATGAAGAAGGACTTGAACAGACATTTCTCCAAAGAAGATCTACAAATGGCCAGTAAGCACATGAAAAAGCTGCTCATCATCACTAGACATTAGGGAAATGTAAATTGAAACTACAAAACCTATTAGGATGGCTATTACCAAAAAAAAAAAAGGGGGGGGAACAAATGTTGGTAAGGGTGCAGAGAAAGCAGAACTCTTATGTATTGTTCATGGGAATGTAAATTGGTGGAGCTGCTGTAGGTATATACCCCAAAAGAATGAACAGCAAGGACTCAGATACTTGTACACCATTGTTCATAGCAGCATTATTCACAATAGCCAAAAGGTGGAAGCCACCCAAATGTCTGTCGGTGGGTGAACAGAGGAACAAAATGTGGTATATCCATACAATGACATATTATTCAGCCATAAAAAGGAATGATGGTCTGGTACCTGCTACAATGTGGATGAACGTTGAAAATATTATGCTAGGGGCACCTGGGTGGCTCAGATGGTTAAGCGTCTGCCTTCGGCTCAGGTCATGATCCCAGGGTCCTGGGATTGAGTCCCGCATCGGGCTCCCTGCTGGGCGGGGAGCCTGCTTCTCCCTCTGCCTCTGTCTCTCTCTCTCTCTCTCTCTCTCTGACTCTCATGAATAAATAAAACATTTAAAAACATATTAAAATAAAAAAATTAACTTTATAAAAAAATATTATGCTAAGTGAAATAAGCCAAACACAAAAGGACAAATACTGTATGACTGCACTTCTAGGAGGTACCTAGAAGAGGCAAATTCATAGAGAGAGGAAGTAGAATAGAGGTTATCAGGAACTGGAGGGAGGGGGGAAATGAGACATTCAGTAGAGGCAAAGTTTCTCTTGAGGATAATGAGCAAATTGTGGAAACGGCCATGCAACATTGTAAATGTACTTAATGCCATTGAAGTTTACTCCCTAAATGGTTACAATGGTAAATTCTGTATATTTTACCAGAGTGAAAAAAAAATCACAAAAAAAGTGTTATGCAAAAAGTTCTGTGGAGTTTAGTCTTTCAGCAGTTTATAATTCCATTAACATTCACTTCACCTACCCTACAGAGAGGAGTACCATGTGAAAACCATACTTGGCGCTCTAAGCTGGAACTAAAAACACCCCTACTCTACTCCTTGGAGTTCCCCCAAAGTGAATCTGTCCACCCATGGTTGCTATTGGACCCTACCTGTTGCTACAGTATCACTATGCTGTTACTAAGGAATGTGACACGTCCTGACTTCCAAAGCATTCACATAGTGCATAAAACCACTCTGTGCTCCTTGGTATCAGGCCACATCTCCTTCAAGTACTTAATCATTTAAGGGAAAAAAAAAAAAAGTAAGCTAAGGATTTATCTGGCTACAACTTAAACTCCAGCCATTGTTTAGTCAGGGACAGAGCCAATTGTAGTGTTTAAACTTCATTATTATTTAGACAGGGACAGAGCCAAGTTTACAGAATTCTGCAAGGCAAGCTTAACCTTAGGGTACCTTTAGCAGTTGCTCTCTGTAGCCAGTCCTGAGGATTTCATTTGGAGCAAACCGTTCATCCATTTCCAACCCAATTTTCTTCTATGTATTAGAAGTATAAAGATGAATAGAAAAGTACAGCATAGGGAATATATTCAATAATATTCTAATAACATTGTATGGTGGGGGCACCTGGCTGGCTCAGTCAGGAGAGCATGCAACTCTCAAACTCGGCGTTGTCCATTTGAGCCCCATGTTGGGTGTAAAGATTACTTAAAATCTTTGAAAAATATATGATGTTGTGGGATGTCTGGGTGGCTCAGACAGTTGAGCATCTGCCTTTGGCTCAGGTCATGATCCCAGGGTCCTGGGATCGAGCCCCACATTGGGCTCCCTGCTCAGCAGGGAGTCTGCTTCTCTTCTCCCTCTGCTTGCCGCTCCCCCTGCTTGTGCTCTCTCTCTCTCTGACAAATACATAAAATCTTTAAAATATATATACATAATGTTGTATGGTGACAGATGGTAACTACACTTATCACGGTGAGCATTGAGTAGCGTGTAGAACTGTCAAATCACTATGTTGTACACCTGAAACTAGTATAACATTGTGTGTAAACTGTACTTCAATAATAAAAATTTAAGATGAATAAGGCATGACTCCTGCTCTTATGAGGCTGGGAGTCTAATAAAACTGTAGAAATAGTGCTAAAAGTTAATAGGTGTGTGTCCAAAGGGTTGGGGGGTGATGGGTCAGGGATGGGGGTAGAAGAGGGGACACCATGGATCACAGAGAAGATGGTATTTGAGCCAAATCCGGACAAAGGAATGGAGCTTTCCAGGGTGACAAAACACGAAGGGGGACTTCAGAGTGAAGGGATGGCATATGCAAAGCCACAAAACACGGCTAGATGGGCCATTCAGAAAACCACCAGCAGCCATGTGTGGGTAGAGCAAGGTGAGTGGGAGAGTGGCAAGATCCTGGAAGGATGTGGAAGGAATTTCGAGGTTATCATACGCTCAGTCCACTTTAAGCATGGAGGGAGCCTGGAGGGGTACAATCAGGTTTTCATTTCCAAAAAGAAATTTAAAGTTTGGGGGATGGACTTGAGGGATTAGAAGCTTGGCACAAGAAGGCCAGTCGGAAGGCTGTCAGAGTAATGAAGGTGAGAGAGAAAGAAGTCCCAGATTGAAGAGCAAGTTCAGAGGTAGCAGAGACAAGATAGTAACTGCCACTATTTCAATAGATGGAGGTCCAAAATGAGGCCACATTTTTCTTTGCATCTTGGACTTCTATTATATCGAGGTGGAGCCTGGCATAGGAACTAGGTCTGTAACTGCTACACCCCCTCCTTCCTCTTCTCACCCTGGCTCAACCTCCCTCAATTATCTGGTTTTTATTTACTGCTTTTAATTTATTCTATTTTTTTTTTTTTTACTCAGTTTCACAGATGCTTCAAAAATCAAGGAAGTAGGGGCGCCTGGGTGGCTCAGTTGGTTAAGAAATCCTAAGGGAGCTCATTCAGTCTTAAGGAGTCAGTCCTGGCTATCATTATGTCTACTGATAAGCCCTTCTCCTCTGCAGCACCCGAAGGTATAAGAGCCCCAGGGCAGAAAGACATCCAGCAGGGCGAGGCCTCATCTCATCAGGAGGCCCCATCCATTCCTGGGCCTACTGCAGTAATTGAGGGATGCGTGCTGGTCAGCACCGGGCAGTCCAGGTGAGACCATGAACACAGTGGGAAACACAGGCTTCACTGAGGCCCCCTGGTCTCAGGCTGCGGACAGTGGAGCCCTGCATTATGCTTGGATATGACTGCTCCACAGCACAGGGGACCCACATTCTCAGTGACCGTTAGCCATTTTCCCTGGGCCCACCCATGAGGTCAAGTCGCTAGACCACAGGGGACCAGCTCTGGGCACTGCTCCCACAGTTAGCTTTCCAAAAGAGAACTCCTACTCAGGGGCACTGCTGGCTGTTCTTTCCTGCCAGCTGACCTCAGCCCAAACCACCTCGGGCTGCACCCTGAGTCCAGCAAGGATATCCCATTTACTTTGAAAGTAAAAGAAGAGGCTGGGGGCAGCTGGGTGGCTCAGTCAGTTAAGTGTCCGGCTCTTGATTTTGGCTCTGTGCTGGGCTTGGGGCCTGCTTAAGATTCTCCCTCTCCCTTTGCCCCTCCCCCTGAAATAAAGAAGAGGCTATAGGTCTTACTGTTTCCTTCCAGAAAGTTCTTGCAGGTTGCAAGGAGGAGCACCACTTGAAAGGAGCACCACCTCATTTCACACACAAAAGCAGCTCAGCCCCAAGGTCTTAAGGACACGAGAGGTTTTTGATTTCACATGCTTGGGGCTGAGTTCTTTTCAGAGTATAAAGTGGGTAAGTTTGTGATAATAAAGGAGGAGGACTGAGTTTGGAGAGGGCCAGGGAGGTGAAATCAGTTCTGAACATGTTGGGTTTATCCCTGTGACCTCTCAGCCAACTCCTACTATAAACATAAATCCTGGCTTTAATGGGGTTTCAAAGCTGCCCATCCCCAAATTTTCTCAAGTCTATACCTTTCATGGTTAACTTTAAGCTTCTCCTGGATTTTCTTAACTAAGAAAGTCATATTCTAGAACTTATTTATACAGGATGTGCAAAAACAATACCCTATACAATGTTCACGGGATACAACTTGATACCCACCAAATATAAGAGAGTTTTAGTAATTTTACACAGATATTTAAATGCCAGTGAGAAGGGCACAGTTGTGTAGAGCATGAACTTAGAACTACCAGAGGCTACTGTCATGCCACATATATAATCAGCATTCAGTAACTCAACTTCAGTATTACTAATACCTAACACTTGTAAGTCCTTACTAGGTGCCAGAAATTGGTCTCATCATTTTACATGCCCTGTCCCTAGGAGGAAGGTATTTTTACTGCAGCTGTTTTTACTGTTCCTGTATTTTGCACAATTGACAGATGAGAAAACGGAGGCCGGTAGAGGTTAAGTGACTTGCTTTTCATCAGTTACTCTGTTAGGATGTCAGTTTGGCTGCTAACAACGCCCAAAGTAACAATGGCTTAGACAAGAGAGAAGTTTAATTCTCTCTTATGTTTGTCTCATCATGAGCAGTCCAGGGCTGAGAAGGCAGCTGGACCTTGTCGGGGCGGCAGACTTCTTTCATGTAGCTCTGCCTTCCTTAGGGGCTATGTGATTCTGCTTTGTCAAGGATGGAGCAACATCTCTTCTGTATTTCCAACAGAAGAAGAAAGGGAAAGGAGGATCCAGCCAGCCCCTTTAAGCGTGACCTGAGGTTGTGTTCAGATCCCACTGGCCAGAATGTCGTCACATGACCATGCGAAGTTGCAAAGCACGCTGGGAACTGTAGTATTCTTGAAGGTCACATGTCCAGTTAAAATTCAGGGGAAAGGGGGAGAATAGATACTGGAGGACAAATAGTGACCTCTACCACAGTCAGAAGTAGAACTGGGATTTAAACCCAGCAGTTTGACTTCCAAGCCAGAACTCTTAACCATTATGCTCATCATACTGTTGTCTAAGAAAAATTAAATGAGGGTCAGGAGTTGGTTTGGTCTGAGACTTCTTTTTTTTTTTAATAGATTGAAAAGTCCTACCTTTATTGAAAATCTCATAGCATTGATCAGATATTTCTTTTTTTAATTTAATTTAATTTTATTATGTTATGTTAGTCACCATATAATACATCATCAGTTTTTGATGTAGTGATCCACGATTCATTGTTTTCGTATAACACCCAGTGCTCCATGCATGTCTGCAATAGCCAAACTGTGGAAAGAGCCGAGATGCCTTTCAACAGATGAATGAGTAGAGGCTTTTTTTAATATTCTGCTTTGTGTATGTGCACGAGGATGCACAAGTGTGAGTGTGCACACATGATACAGCTTGTAACTCTTCCAGTGAAAACGTTTTTCAATATGGTTGTCCATTGAAGGGGAGTCGGGTAATGTTTCCTTTCACCCTGTCCTTATAGACTTTCCATTGTTAGTTTCCTTCCTTCCTTCCTTCGTCCCTCCCTCCATCTTCCTTCCTTCCTCTCTCTCTCTTTCTTTCTTGGCATTTGCCAAATGCCTCACACTCTGTGATGCTTGGTATATTATGCCATCATCAGTTTAATGATTTTCTCTGCCACTGTAGGATTGGGCTTAGAAATCACTCTCCACAAATGAAAATTCCCAATCTTTCATTAGCAAGTGGGGCAAGCTAGGGTAATTTTTAAAAATACTTAGAGAGTGTGAGAACTTTCAAAATTAAGATATGTCAAACCTCATGAATTTGCCACAATTCTGTAATTTTCATTAAAAGACCAGTTTTATTCATTCTAAAGTGCTCTATTTTAGGGTTACCTTAGGAGGGTACTATTGAAATCAGGAAGCTTCATAATGGCCCATGCGTGTCTAACTGCACTCCGATGCCTCTCTGTTTTCTCACCCCCAGTAAAAGCAACTTTGTCTGAACCTCTCAGGACACTTGAGGCATGTTTTACAAAACTGATTTTAAGTAAGTATTAATTCAATGGAGCCTTCCTGGTGTGGCTCTTTCAGCTGCGCAGAATGCCACAGCAATGAGGAAATTGTTTGTTTCAGAGCAGGAGATGCCGATGCAATGACAGACACTTTCGTAAGTCATGTAGCTGGTGGCTGTTCAATCTACATTTCCTGACATTCATAATGGCCCGTTAGCTGCTGGACGTGAGCAGACAGTTAGTTAATACTTGGGCCTTCATTTTCATAGTGTGTTTAACAATGCAGAGTGCTTTTAAATAATTATTTCATCTAATCTTAACAATAACTCTATGAGATCGGCAGGGACATCTTGGCAACATAATAACATCCTAAACGTCATTCTTACAAGACAAAGGCCTACTCTTCCTACTTTAGAACATGGGTACTCCCTAGTAAGTAGAAAGCACACTTAAATTATATTCTTTTTTCTTTCTTTCCTTTCTTTTTCTTTCTTTCTTTCTTCCTTTCTTTCTTTCTTTCTTTCTTTCTTTCTTTCTTTCTTTCTTTCTTTCTTTCTTTCTTTCTTTCTTTCTCTCTCTCTCTCTTTCTTTCCTTCCTTCCTTCCTTCCTTCCTTCCTTCCTTCCTTCCTTTTTTTCTTTCAGTGGAGATGCTGGGGATCAAACCTGGGTCCTCATACAATTAAATTATATTATTTTCAACAAATATTCATTGAGCCCATCCTGTAGGCCAGGGTGATGTGAAATGCTGGGATGCCACAGATGAACAAGACGCAGTTGCTTCTCTCAAGGAATTCTCCTGTCAGGGGAGAGATGAGACCACCACCCTCTATCATCTGATGCTAAAAGTGCCATAATCAATGTCTTCAAGGGAAGGAGGGTGGGCGAGAGAAGGATTCAGAGAATCAGAGGGGACGTTTTTGCTGAGTCCTGAAGTGTAAGTAGGGTTCTGCCTGGCAGGGAAGTGTAGGGAGGACATTCTAGGGAGTGGTCACAGCATGTGCGGGGGACAGAATCATGGACTATGTGATTTCAGGAAATGGAGAGAAGTGGGTGGCTAGAGCATGGGGGTGGGAGGAGGGATGCATTTGGTTAGGTATATGGTGGAGGGCCTTGTTTACCAGAACTACCTGGTCTGGATTAGTCCTGCAAACCTGGAAGGTGGTAAAGAGTAGATCTAGTTGGGTATAAGTCCAGACTCCAAGGGCTTGCTGACTTGGGGAAGTTATTTAACCATCATTGGAAAATGGAGGTGATACTCATACTTATGGGTTAGTTCTGAGTATTAATGACTTGGATATGTTAAAGTGCTTAGCACATAGTAAGTGTTGAGTAGCTATTAACTACCATCCGGCTAGTATTTCCTTACCTTTTTTGAATCAGACTTCCTCGAGAATGGATGGATCATCTCCCTACACACAATATTTTGGGTATAATTTAATGGAGTTCACAGATCCCCTGAAACTGGATCCTGAGTTTAAAATCCTGCTATAAGATATAGGGAGTCATCTGAAGTTTTATAACAGAAGAGAGCTGATTTTTTTAGAGGGAAATACTAGATATTAGAGAGGGGAACCATCTGTGGTTCACAAATCTGACTGCATACTATCATCAGTTGTGGAGCTTTTTAGAAATACCAGTGCTCAAACTTCACCCCTCAGACATTCTGGTTTAATTAGTCTAGGTGGGGGGCGCCTGGGTGGCTCAGTTGGTTAAGCGACTGCCTTCGGCTCAGGTCATGATCCTGGAGTCCCGGGATCGAGTCCCGCATTGGGCTCCCTGCTCGGCGGGGAGTCTGCCTCTCCCTCTGACCCTCTTCTCTCTCATGCTCTCTCTCATTCTCTCTCTCAAATAAATAAATAAAATCTTTAAAAAAAAAAAAAGACTTTATAATTAGTCTAGGTGGGCCTGGGCATCAGGATTTTTAAAATCTTCCAGGTGATTCTAATGTGTAGCCGGCTTTGAGAACCACTGAGTTAGGCTACCGTAGGTCAGCTGGAGAAAAGGAAATAACAGCAGAGTAGGAACAGAAAAGAATAAAGCAGGAAGATTCCAGAAACATTTTGGAGATAGAATCTACAAGTCTGGGTGACCAATTAGATGTAGTGGGAAAGGAGGGTGTGAGGTCACTCCACGAACACAGACAGAAGGGGAAGAGGTGTTTGTGTTCTGTTTATTGCTTATTGCCTTTTCTTTAATATGTAGGAGATCGGCGTGAGCCAGGAAAAAAAAAAAACAGTTCATTCAGCAAATATGGACTTACTATATGTTCTTAGTGCAAACTGTGGCTCTAGGTTTTGCTCTGGATATCTCTGACATGCCTGGGGAACATGGAAATGTCAAACAGGCAGCTGCAAATACCAGTGTCACCAGCCATCAGTTCATGGCCAAGCGATTGTGGAAAGGTATGGCTGAGATCATCCAGGAGAGGGCAGAGAAGGAGACCAGAACACCAGTGGTGGGACTCAGAAGGTCCTGGACTCCAAGGCCACACGGGGGGAGAGGAAAGCATTTGTGTGGAACGGTAGAGGCGAGTTTCCAGAAGGAGGGGGTGATCATTGTGTGAAATGCAGCACAGACACTGCTGAGCCAAGGACCTAAAGGAGCAGGCCCTGTGTTTGAGAGTTAGGAGGTGGCCGTGGCTTTGGAGACAGTGGCAGGGACAGAAGCCAAATTCCAGGGGGTGCAGACGAGAAAGAAAGTGAGGAAGCATGAGCATCGGTGTAGGAAGTTTGGGGTAAAAGCAATGAAAGCAGTAGCTGCAGGGGAGGAAGGGTGGAGGAACAGAGCTTTATTTTAGGTTGGAGTGGCATTATTGTAGTCTGAGGGGAAGGAGCCAGGCCAGAGGAAGCCATCAAAAATGCAGACAAGGGAGGAGACCTCTCTGGAGCCAGGGTTCAGCTCAGAGGCTCAGGGCTCACAAACACCGGGTGAAGAATTAATTGCTCTTGGAGAGAGGAGTAGGGATGCTTATTCTTCAAGGTGAAAGTGAAGAAGTTTCCAAAATGGTGTAGGCCTTCCATCTGAGAAGCCATCCATGGTCATCTCTGAATCCCTAGTCTCCTTTCCAGGCCCAACTCCCAGAAATCAGTCTGTTTCTTTCTCTCCTCAAATGCTGCCACCATTCCGGGACTTGAGGCTGGCTGGAGAGGGAGCTGTCATGGCTGGGGTTTCCATCTTCTTCACTTTCCCAGAACAAGAGCACTTGGAGCTGATGGGTGATCACACTGTGTGACGAACCTAGCTGCGGTTACGGTTACAGGGTCTCTCGGCGTCCTCCCCTCACTTTCGCTGGTTCTACTTTTCTTTTCCCAGAGGGTGCTGTTCTCTGCAGTCTCAGTCTCTCACCCTGCACCTTGCTTCCAGCTGCGTGGCCTGCCCACGGGTTCCCCTACTCTTCCTGACTCTCTACCTGCTGGATGCCCAGGGCTCTGATTTATGCTCCTTCTCCCCAGGTACACACTCTCTGTGGGCCACCTCCTCCCGTGCTGTCACTTTAAATCACATTGCAGGCCTGACCTCTCACCCCAACACCAGAACTCCCCACCTCATGACTGACACTTCCACATGCCCACAGTAGAAGTCTGGATTTCCACCCCCCATCTCTTCCTGCACGCGTTCTCCACTCTCAGCGTATGCCCAAGGTATGGGTTCCTCGGTTGCTTAACCAGAACCCCAATGTCACCCTTGATTCTCCTCTTTCCTGCAATCCATTTGTAAGTCCTGTGGACTCTAGTTCCAAAATATGCTGAAATCTGTCCACTTCTCCCCTCTTCCGTCTGGCCCAACGCCACTCGCCCTGTGATTTGCAGATCAGCAGCGTCGGCACCCCCTGGGAGCTGGTTAGAAATGCAAAAAGGTTAGAGTCCTCTCCAGAATCAGGAACACTGGGTTTGGGATCCCCCAGAGGATTCTGAAGAGAAGAACTACTCTGGTCCAGGCCTTCAAGGTCTCCGCCGGTCCAAGCCACTTTGATAGCCTCCAGCGGGTCATCATATTTGCTCCCTTGCCCCACTATTAGCTGCTGTCCTCCTAGCAGCCAAAGGGATTGTTTCTAAAGTCAATTAAATCAGATTATGTTACACACATACACATACTCCCATCCCCCACAGCAGTTTTAAGACTTCATAGCTTCCCACTGGGCGTAGCACAATCCAGGTTCTCTTTTCGGCTCCTCAGAGCCCTGAGGCAAATTCTGGCCACATCTTTCACAGACCCTCCCAGCTCCCTTTCCCTGGGCTCCAGGTACACTGGCCTCTCCCTTCAGCAGACCCGCTCAGCCTGTTCCCGACTTGGGGACCTTTGCACTGGCTGTTCCTCGGCCTGCAATTCTCTTCGCCTGAACTGCAATAGCCGCTTCTCTCACGTCATTTACTTCTCAGTGTACCTGCTGCCTCCTCTAGAGAGGCCTTCACCAACTAACGAGCCCAAAGAAGCCCCTCTTTTCCAAATTACAAGGTTTTAGCCCTCTGCATAGTACCGATCACTACCAATTTTTTTTCTTGTTTATTGCCCAATGTAATATAAATTTTATGAGAACAGGAACCTGGTTTGTCTTGTTCATTGCCGTGTCTGAGTGCCTGGCACATAACAGATGTTCAATAAATGTTTGCTGAACAAACATCACGTCTTCCTTACTTTAGGCCTGCGGTTGCTATCCGTGAGCTGATGTCCACTCAGATGCTCGATTACTCCTCTCACATGGCTGCATTTCTGGGAGCCCCGGGCCCATGTGACAGTGCGGTCCCCGAAGAGCACATCTCGAAAGGAGGCTAGAACCTGAGAAGACAGTAACCTCAAAAGGAGGTAAGAGCATGAGAGAATATTAGCCGGCGACTTTTGTGGAATTTCAGGGAGTTTGGAATCTGGGAGCTGATGCTTGAGGGCCTCTGTTTTTGTGGTGTGGTTGTTGAATAGTGGGTATAGTTGCCTTGTTTCTATGAACATGGACTTTGTGGTCAGGAAAGCCTGGGTTCAAACCCTGGCACTGCCATATATTGCTCTGAAACCCTGAGCAATACTTCCACTCTCTATACCTCAGTTTCCCCATTTGTGAATTAGGGATAGTAATAATAGCTACAACAACAGAACTGTTGGGGCGCCTGGGTGGCTCAGTCGATTAAGTGTCTGCCTCTGGCTCAGGTCATGATCCCAGGGTCCTGGGATCGAGTCCCGCATTGGGCTCCCTGCTCAGCAGAGAGCCTGCTTCTCTCTCTCCCTCTGCTGCTCCCCCTGCTTGTGTGCTCTCTCTCTCTGTCAAATAAATAAATAAAATCTTAAAAAAAAAACAACAAAACAGCCAACAACAGAACTGTTGAGAGGTGTAAATGAGATGCCTGTAATGTACTAGGCAGACGGTAAGCCGCCCCATAAGTGTTAGTGGTGGTTGTGGTGGTTGTTTTATACCAAGAGGGGAAAAAATATGAATAGCATTGAGAACTTAAAAAAAAAAGAAGAAGAAGAAGAGGAAAGGAAGGAAGGGAAGAGAAAGGGAAGAAAAGGTATAGCCATACTCAAAATAAGAAAAATGCCAGCTAGAGGTACATGGAGATGATATTCGTCACCTTCCAAATTGGCAAAGCCTAGAAAGTCGGCTAACACTGTCGATGGAGATATAAGGAGGCTGGCAGGAGAGTGAAGTGGTACAACCAGCTTCCTGGAGAGAACATTGGCAATAGCTAACGGAATTACACATGGGCATTCCCATTGGCCCAGCTAATCCACTTCTAGGAATTTATGCTACTGATACCTGGGCACACGTGCAAAATGATGTGTGTAAAGGTTATTCATTACAGCACCGGTTGAGTGTCAAAATATTGGAAGCCACCTATATGTCCGTGAGCAGGGAAATGGTTAAACAAATCATGGGGTATCTATATCATGTAACCAATAAAATAAGAAAGTTCCTTCATGCACTCATGTGGAACACTCTCCAAAATAGATTGTCAGGTGAAAAAAGCAAGGTGTAAGATCCAACGTATAGTTGGATATAGCAAAAAAGCAGACAGCAGGGGGAAAATGTACATGTTTATGTATTCTTTTGTCTAACCAGAACTCTGAAAGGACGGACCAGAAGAAAAATTTTTTAATGTACACTCTTGCATCTTTTGAATTTTGAGCCGTGTGAATGCACTGTTAAAAAGATGAAGTTTTGATTTTTAAAAACTTAATTGTTGGCATTAATGCCCAATGCCTCTAGCTGATGACTGGTTTTAGGAACGGTGAATTTCTCTTAATGGTGAATCTGCCTTAATGTCAGAGGAAAATCATTGGTAACAAAGATACTAAGTATCCAGACATTCTTTGGATTCTGTGCTTGATGGTGTAATAGTTGGCTTGCAAAGAGATGCCCACAAGCAGATAATAAACTGTGCCTTCGGGAATGTATATCAGCTTGCAGAGAATGTTCTGAATTTCTCCTAAGTTTTTGAAAACAAATTTTTCTTTCTTGCATTTCTTTCTTTCTAGGCTTAAAAACAAATAGCATGTATCCAGAAGTTTTCTAGCATTATTGTTTTAACTGGGTTCTTTTGGAAAGAAACAAGAAAGAAAGGGAATATACTTTTCTTTACATTTCTTTGGCATTCCTTTTAGCTAGCGATTTTCTGCGAGAACCTGAGAGCTTAAAGGAAGGTGAAGTCAGCTTTCCGAAGAGTGCTGCCTCTCCATTTGGAGAGTTTATGTACATGACAACCGCCCCCCCCCCGACTCCTGCCAAACTGCCCAGCTCTGCCAATTTCCTTACCACACGTTGTCAAGCCTTATGCAGTCTTTTAAAAATTCTTTTTCATTTTAAAATATTTTATTTTTAAGTAATCTCTACACCCAACATGGGACTTGAACCTACCACCCCAAGATCAAGAGTTGCGTGCTCTACCAGCTGAGCCAGCCAGGAGCCCCACCCTATTCTTTGCCTTGCCTCTGACTTCTTGTAAACCCTTGACTCCTGGCAAGTCGGGTTGTTCTGTAGCTACTACCTAAGACTCAGGGGATATAGATGGGTGTTGATTGATACTAATTAGATAGTTGATTATTTAATTCCATGAACATTGACTGAGTTCCTCCTATGTATCTCATGCCCTATCAAGTGCCAGAAACTAAGAGAGGAGTCAGAAATGATTCTGATAGTTTTACCAGATAGCTCACAGTCATTTGGGGAGACAATGATAACACAGCATGAGAAGTGCACGAGTGATAGATATGTAAGCACCAGGAAGGTGCGCCTAACCCAGTTTTGGTGGGAAAAGAGTGTTAAGGAGGGGTTCCGGGGGAAGCGAGGTCTGAGAGGAATCTTGAAGGAAGTTAAGTTAACCTGAGGAAGGCAAGAGGGGAGGAGGCCCTGGAGAGTGAGGGCTTGGGCCCTGCAGGCGAGGCCTGGACTGAGCAGGGGGAGCCTTCCATGGTGATGGTGGTGGTACAGTTTCACAAGAGTAAAGGCTTGAAGGTAAGAGTGTGCGTGCGTGTGTGTGTGTAGCACTCAGTTTAACTAGGGCCTGATGACGTGCATGCACAGCAGGATGTGGCAAGAGATGAGGGAATAGAGAGTTTCAGGAAGGAGGAAATAACCAGTTATGTCAAATGCAACAGAGGACCATTGACTAACGAGTAGTAAGTCATGGGTGACCTTTTCAGAGAAGTATCTCAGGAGCAGTAAGTCCTGAGCCAGGTTCTGGTACACTGAAGAATGAAAGGGAGAATGTAGGACTCCGATAATAGGTAACATTGACTACCTTCTATACGACGAGGTTCTGCATTGACACATTCATTCTCACAACAACCTGAGAGGGAGATGGTGTCCATAGCTTTATTTTACAGCGGAGGAAACTGAGGCACAGGAAGGTGAAGCAAAAGGCCCTGTAGTTACAAATGGCAGAACTGGGAACTAAAATTTCCAGAATCTAAACACTTGATCACAAAGCAGCTGGAATTCCAGAAACGAGGCAGTTGCCAGAGAGCGACATGAGGCCAAGGTTATTAACTTTTATTATTTTTTAAGGCTGCTGGAGCTTGGAGAACATTTATAGACTGAAAGAAAGGTGCCTGGAGACATGGAGAGAGTGATGATTAATAGAGCAAGGTCCAGGAAGATAAGGCTGAACCCTGGATGTGGCAGGAAGAATGTCACTGGTAACCCTCAAGACTGCAATTTCTGCAGTGTGGGGGGTGGGGAGGAATCCAGATGGAAGCTGAGAGAGGAGAGCAAGGCCTTAACAGCTGCTCTTAGAGCAGAAGGGGTGGGGATGGCTGTGGGTAGGATGGAAACAGCCAGGCCGCAGAAACAGCAGAAAGGCACACGAGGGTATGACTCACACAAATCTGTGTTTTGGAAAATGGAAAGTTCAGAAGCTGGGAGGCCAGGGCTTAGGGTGATTGCCTGTCCCAAGGAACATCCATGCTTTGAACTAGAAACAATACTTAAACTGACCTCGGCTGGATCCCCGAAGGCAGACTGACCTTTTCCATCCCTCAAACTTCTTTGCAAGAGTGGACACTTAATTCTAATTAATTATTTATAATCCTTATTATTAGCCAAAAGGTGCTGGTTTGGCGATTGGCATTTAACAATTCTGAGTTATGTTCTGATGATGATAACTTCTTGCTAACTGTGATCATTACGTTGTATTGAGCACCTCTGTGTGTGTGTTTAGCCCTGCGAAAGGCATCAGCCTCTGGACCTTTATACCGAGCGGGCGTGAGGCTGGACCATTCTGTGACTTGCCTGACATCTATGTCACAGCTAGGATATAAACTCATATCTGTTAGACTCTAAGACCAATAGCTTGGCCACCAGGCGAACATACCTGTAATCCAAACTTTCCATCAGATTTCTTTTTGAGGAGGAACTTCCGTTTCTCGTTGCCTCGCCAGAGACACAAGGAGGAATTTCAGATGAAGGGCTTGTAAGACTCTCCAAGAAAACAGGGTATAGCTGCTGTTTTATACTGTCATTGCTTCAAAATACATAAAGTGCCTTATTTTTAAAATTTAAGAATTTTTTATTAGGCAAAATTCAAATGTGTATTTCAGATAAATAAACACCACACAGAATTAACTGTCACATGTTGCTACATTTCCCCCTAGATTTCCTATAGGCCTATACAACATGTGTGTATATGTGTGTGCAGATATATTTCTTTATGTAAAGAACACCATTGTGAACATATGCACACATAAAAATATAGTTTCGACACCATTTTTGATAGTTGCCTTGAAATAATTTTATAACACACCTATGCCACAGCATGCTTGGGAAGATAAATGATCATGAATAAGAATATTTTGCAGTTTACTTGATAGATGGTAGGAGGAAGTCTGTTCAGATTTTTATAATTTGTATTGGAGTGCCTAACTCTTCTATGTAGATCGGAGGGTGGTAGAGTATAGGGGTTAAGCGTACAGACCTTCAGAAGCCAGACTGTCTGGGCTGAATGCCAGCTCCCAGTTTCCCCGTTTATTAGCTGCGTGATCTTGAGCAACTTGCTTATCCTCTAGGTGCCTCGGTTTCCTGATCTGTATAAAGGCAAATCATAGCATCTAAATGAGTTAGCCCATGTAACATGCTTAGAACAATGCCAGGCCCTTATAACACTCCATCAATGTTTGTGTTTCAAAGTACATTCATCTGTACTATGTAAACGTTCAAGCTGGTGAGTCACTTAATCCAAAAACCCAGCGTCTGTTTGACACAGCTGAGGCAGATGTAGAAGTTTTTTGGGTTGATTCCTGCGGTGGGGTCTGGGAATCTATATTTTTACAAACCTCTCCAAGTGAGTGAGTCTTAGGACCAGCCGGTTCGTAAGCCTTGGACACAGTTGGACAGAAGTTGGATGGTGGGCGAGACCTGAAAGATTCAGAACAGTGAGTTTGAGATGGCCCCACCCAGACACACAGTGGCCCTTTGTTAATAGCATGGCAGCGTGATGTGATATTTAAAGCTGGAACTTTGTCAGCTGAAAACCAGTTGAGATAAAGAGGGCCAAAGTAATGAAAAGGTGGAAGAAACCTGTAGACAGAGTAGGTCTCTTTCTGGAGTTAATCAGTACTTTATTTGTAGGGATATTTTTCCTACTTTTGGTTCCTTTTGGTTTTGTCTAGCTTATTTTAAAAAGTATTCAGACATACATTTTGCCCTTCTTATGCTATGGCTAAGGTTTATTTAGTATGTGGTGGGCACTGTGCTAGCGGTTTTTAGGCTTTATTTCATGTAACCTTCCAGTTAGCTGTAGGAGATATGTACCATTGTTCCCATTGTACAAATGAAAAAAAAAAACTAGAATTGGGGGGAAGTTAAATAACTTGCACAAGGTGCAATATCCATTCTCTCTTTCTTCTTCAGTAAACAAGACCAATTTTATTTGGGGTGGTAATGTGCCCAGTGAAAAAAACTACAAATGAGAGTACTGTGTGGGTCCTCTGGGAAGGTTCTTTAAAGGGCATTAACTCTGCCATGAGGTCCTTCTTCATCCCTTCTTCCCGATGCCTGGAATGCAGACATGGTGATAGGAGCTTCAGTAGCCATCTTGTAATTTGAGGCTATAAATTATGTGTTAGGTGGTAGGGGAGAAAGAAGGAATTTCGGTCCTTGATGACTTTGGAACTGCTACATCTGCCCTGGGCTGCCTCTCTCTAACATGTATGAGAGATAAATAAACTTCTATCTTGTTCAAGTTTCTTTTATCAACCAACAAACACAATCCTAAATGTAATAATAGCTCATGCTTATAGTATGCTTTATCAAAGCACGTATGCCGGACACTTTTCTAAGTTGTTTCTATATATTGACTAACTTTGTCCTCACAACAACCTAAAATGTAGGTGCTGTTGTTATTCCCATTTTGCAAATGTGGAAATTGAAGCAAAGAGAGATTCAGTGACTGGCCCAAGTGGCAGAGCCAACAACACACAGCTAATAATTAGATGTGGGAGTAGAACTCAGGTCTGTCTGACACCAAATCCGTGTAACAATTGTATTATCCTTGTAACAACTGTAACTGTGGTCTCTTTCATACTCAGTACGAATATGGTGCACTTTGTGGTTTTCCTTACCTCAATTTTACCTTCTACTTTAACTGACAAAATGGAGGACCACTAGCTATGGCCATTAGAAGGAGACCCATGGTTTCTCCAAAAGATCAAAACAGACTTATTAGGACCCACCTAAGTTCCCTTACTCCTTAGTAAAACCTCCAAAAGAAATGTCATGGATGGATTCCAAAAAGTTAGTTACTTTAAAAAGCATTCATGGAATCCGATTTGCCGTTGCTTCCATTACAAAATTGTTTTGCTTCTTTCATCATCAAGTAGCACTCCATCATAAACAGAATTGAGCTATCCATCCACCCGTTCATTCATTCAACAAACATTCAGCACCTGCTCTGCGCCAGGCACTCTCCCCTGTGCTGGGATACTGCAGCAATGACAGACAAGGTAGAATTCATATTCTGCAGAAAGTAGGGCAGAAAATGAACAAACTAACAAATACACACACAGGAAAATATCAGGGGCAAACCTGTGAGGCAGAGGAAAGCAGTGGTAGAGGCTCCTTTAGGAAGGTTTCACTGAGGAGGAGATATTTGAGCTGAGACTTGGTAGTGAAAAGGAAGTGCCTTGGAAAGATCAGGGAAGGGCCTTCCAGACTGAGGGAACAGTGATGCCCTGGGGTCGGAACGAGTGTGGCATGTTCAAAGGCCATGAAAAAAGGCCCACGTGACGGGAACATGAGCAAGGGAGAATGGCATGGGGTGAGGTCCGAAAGTTTGATGGGCCTGATCATGCCAGCTGTGAAGGTCCAGTTAGGGGATTTTGCTCTAAGTGGCGGGGGAAGCTATTGAAAGGTTTTAGGCAGCATGGCAGACGTTTGTCACTCTGGCTGGCCAGCATGCCAAAGCTCTTCTTATTTGTGATAATCACAAAAGTAATGGAAGGCAGGGTCCCAGTTCTTGCTACGGAAGCCAAGGCTTAGAAGGGACATTTAGAACAAGGTCAATTTGATGCCCCAGTGTGGGACTTTGAATCATGAGGGTGTGTCTCAAAGATGCAAGGCCAGTTAGAAATTATTAGGGCAGCCGCTGTGCAGTCAGGAGTGCGCAGGGATGCGTGCACCGGGGCAGCAGAGTCCGGCATATGGTTATCAATGGCCACTGGCTCCTGGCTGCCCTAAGCGTCCTGTGGAAGGCAAGCAGGGACTGCATCCTCAGCAAACCGTTCCAGGAGCTTCACCGTGCATGCCTTCTTCTGTACTTTGGTCTCCAGTCTTTCTCTGGAAGTTAGCCAGTGCTGGCTTGAGTTGTTGGAAACCAAGCACCCTGACTAGCACAGCAGGGGAGTGATGCAATCCGAGTCACCTTTTCAAAAGGTAACTAACTGGCTGCCAAGTGGAAAACGGCTTAAAAGGTCTATCAGCCAAGGGCCAATCAGAAACAAATCACAGTAGGTATTTCAAACAGAGGGGCTTTAATATAAAGAACTGCCTTCACAGGCCTTAGAAGGCTGAAAGTAAAAGGAAGAGTACAAGAAAGAAGGCGGAGGGTAATAAGCCAGGGATCTGCAAGGGCCTGAAGCAGCTCCTACCTCCTAAGGCTGGAGAACAGGTTGTGTGACCCCGACCTAGGAGCCTGGAGGAGGGGCTTCCTCGAACTGGTGCTGGGATCTGGGAGGGAAGCTCTACCCTGCTCAGACCTCTGAGGAGGGGCTGCTGTCTGGCTGCTGCTCTCACCAAAGGAGCGTGGCTCTGCAGATTCTCAGATCTCTCAGGGGCGCTGCTCAGCAGGTGAGGGAGTAGGCAGGACTGGCCCCTGGGGTGCCAAGTCCCTGGAAGCTGGGGCCAATCATATGCTGCCTCTGGAGAAACGCTGAAAAACAGGAAGTGAAAAACAGGAAAGAAGTTCTGACTCCCTTCTCTCTTCTCTCCACTTTTCTTTCTCCTTCGAATGCTTCACATTGCCAAACCCAACAGGAGGCCGGCTAACTGCGAGGTGGGGAGATGAAGTTTGCATCATCCCAAATCCTATTACAGAACAGAGCTTAGAAGGGGATCTCGGAGACCACAGATAAATACCCGGCTCGGGAGCCATCAAGGCCAGTTAGGAGGCCGCTGCAGCCACCCAGGAGAGCGATGGTGGCATGGACTCGGGTACCAGCAGCGGAGATGGCAAGCAATAGGACAGGAAGGCGGCAGCCTCGGGCACAAAGCCACAGTTCCTGGTGCAACAGTTGCTGTTATTAAAGGACCTATGGCAAGCTCCGTTCTCCTGGCCAGTGGGGGCCTTGGTAGCGCAGGCTTGTCACACAGCCAAGGCCACCACGCGCGCTAAGCTGCGCATGCCCAGGGCCCGCAGCGCACGTGCAAGGTGGCCCTGAGACCCCGGAGCAGACCGCCCTCCAGGAGCTGAGACCCTGCAACGGCGCCTGAAGCCCGTGCTGTGGCTGGAGCAGCCCGAGACTGTCACCACTCCTGAAGTGCTCAGGCCCCTCCTACCCCAAGGAAGAAGTGACCCAGTATTTGAAGAAGTTACTATATTCAAATGACTACTGTTATCAGGAGCTTTGATATGTATGAATACCGGCTGGAACAGCATGCCCTCCATCCCTAAGCATCAGGCACTCCTTTCAACAGTGGCTCACCCTTCCCTTCGCCACCGCCACCGCCGTATGACAGTTTCTTGAGGGTCAAACATGTTCGTATTTAAGTGGTCATTATTAAAAGAAAAAAAATGGCAAGAATCGATTTGAGATTAGTGACAGAATTGATAAGAATTTCCTTTGAGGGGCGCCTGGGTGGCTCAGTGGTTAAGCGTCTGCCTTCAGCTCAGGTCATGATGCCAAGGTCCTGGGATCGAGCACCACGTTGGGCTCCCTGCTCCGCGGGAAGCCTGCTTGTCCCTCTCCCACTCGCCCTGCTTGTGTTCCCTCTCTCGCTGGATCTCTCTGTCAAATAAATAAATAAAGTATTTTAAAAAAAGAATTTCCTCTGAGAGCTTAGGGATGAATTTAATATTAATATTATCAAGACGGTTACTGGATACCTGCTCTTTGACAGGGTAAGAGCCCAGTGAGGGGTGGAGAAGCACCCAGAAACTCAAGCAGAGGGAAGCCGTTAGCTCTAAGCCTGTTGGGGCAGGGGAGGGAGCTGCAGTCAAGGAAGAGGGGGCACCAGCAGGACCTAAGCCTCCCCTGGGAGAGTAAGTGCCCCACCCAGCCTTTGTCTCTTCTGATTCTCAATCCTCTGCTCTATCTCCCAACAGAAACCAGAGGCTCAAGTACCTTATAAGCGATGAATTTTTTCTCCACTTACCGCACTGTATTTGTACGGCCCTTGAACTGTCTAAGGTAGTTTCAAATCAGTTGTTTCATTTTATACTCAAACGTATGTGATGGTTAATTTTATATGTCAACTCGACTGGATCATAGGGTGTCCAGACACTTGGTCAAACATTATTCTGGATGCTTCTGTGAGGATGTTTCTGGATGAGATTAACATTTGAATCCATAGACTGAGTAAAGCAAATTGCTCTCTCTTCTGTGGGTGGGACCTCATCTAATCTACTGAAGGCCTGAATAGAACCAAAGGGCTGACTTTTCCTTAACTAAGTCCTCTGCCTGACTGCCTTCGAGATGGGACCCTGGGTTTTTCCCTGCATTTGGATTTGATCTGAAACATTGGCTCCTCTTGCATCTTGAGCCTGCTGGCTTTGGGGCCAGAAATACGCCATTGACTTTCCTGGGTCCCCAGTTTGCTGACTGCTGATCCGGGGCCTATCAGCCTCCATACTCATGTGAACCTATCCTTACAATAAACCTCTCTCTCTCTCTCTCTCTACTTCTCTCTATATACTCCTGTTGGTTTTGTTTCTCTGAAGAACCCTGACTAATCCTTGTGAACTAGGCAGGGCAGGTATTATCTCCAGAAAGAGACAAATAGGACTGTTTGGAGGGCTCAGTAAGAGGACAGAAATTAAAAGGTAGGTCTTAACTCTTGTTCTTTTTCACCGTCTGTTTAAACCAAGCTCACTCTGTTTATGGAACTCTTGATAGTGGCAAAGTTCCCAGTGATCAGTTTTTTTTTCTAAAAAACAGCATCTACCCACTCACCCGAATAAGACCTTGAAACTCCTCCTCTCTTTTCTTCCCAGCTAAGCACTGTTACCAAACTTTCCGAATATCCCTTTAATCTGTTCTCGTCCATCCTTTGCGCCCCTTTCCTTCTTCCCTGGAGTAAGCTCACAGTGAGGACTCACACATTGGTGTGATTGTTGATTAAATTTGCCTCCTGCACCAAGCTTAGGGCCCACAACCCACTACTGTGATGGCGGCTCTTGTCACACCCAGAAGTCTCAGCATATTTGTTGTTGAATTAACCATCTTCCCGTCTAGTCTCTTTCTTTCTCTAATCATACTGCCAAGAGTGAACTTTTAATATACAAATATGATCTTTCTGCTTATCTGTTCTTCATTCTAACAGAAGTCCTGAACTAGAGGCCCGTGGGCAAATCTAAAGATGTTTTGTCTAGCTCCCGCAACTCAAAAAAAAAATCGTTGTTTTTTTTTTTTTTTTAATAATTGCCATCTTAAAAAATCTGGGTCTGTCTGTTACAAGTCAGGAATTGCAGCTTTTCTGGACAAGATTTGGTAACCTGGGCAAGTTTCAATGTCTCGTCCTGGCTTCTGGGCCTTCTGTTGTCTCACCCTGTCTCCAGTTACTCCTTCAGAGCCTCCTGGGCTCCAAACCCACACAGATTATGTACAGGGGACAGTATGCCTTCCTGCCTCTGTGCTTTTGTCCTGGGAAGTCTTGGATGCTCTTCCAACCAATGACCACCTGTCATCATTTATCTTCTGACTCCTGCTCAGCCTACAAGACTTGGCTTGGTTCTTTTCCTCTAGGAAGGCTTTCTCCCTGGCAGCAGGCATTCTTCTTCCTATAATACTCCTCACATTGTTTTGGAATTATTTGGAATTATTTGCAATCTGTACAGCCCCTTCGCCCTCTCATTGGCACTTCAGATTCAAGTACCAATGCAATTGCATTTCTTCTGAGTGTTAAATAAATTGCTCACAGCCTCCCTTCCCCAATTAGTGGGACTCCGGTTGCCTGAATTCGAAAATGAGAACGAGGAAACGTCATCAGTCCCCTAGTAGGCCCCTATTTTACTGTGTGGTTGATTCTGTTACTATTCTATAGGGTCAATATTGAAAGTTCGTTTTGTAAAATAGTATATGTTTGTCTACTACAGTGATGAACAGCCTTGCATTTCATACTCCTCACTGTCCTCTGAGGGAAGATCCCTTCAGAGTTGTCCTGAGTTAGAAATGTTTCTCTTTGACTCTTTAACTTACAATTTTGTGCTCATCCTTTCTCTCAAAGCCCACCCTGCATACCAGTTGGCCAGGACAGAAGGGGCTTTCCAGGGACTCCCCCTTTGCTCTGGTTAAGTTCCTCTTTGGGGCCTTTTCCTCCTCTCTCACCAGGGGACCTGAGTAGGGACCATCGCATTTATCAGAGGGGTTATGATCACATTGAACCTCACAAGGGTGAGGGTCCAAGTCTCTATTCCTCCCTTCCTGGGAAGCTCCTGGTCTGCTATGCAAAATACCCTTTTTTCTCCTCAGCAGACCATCTGTGTATGCTGGAACAATGAAGAGGGCCAGGCTTTCTCATGCTGCAAAGAATGTTCTATTACTTTCTTCCTTTAGAGCAAAGGGTACCTTCTTTCCTATATTTACAAAAAAATAGAGGGACTATCCAGGTGATTCTTCAAGCAAAGACTTGCTCCAAGGTGACTAGTATTTTCTCTCTGGAAAGCAGGTTCTGGTAATTTGTGAACATGACAGCTTTATCTGGTGAGAATTTTCTGAGTTGTACCTTGTCTTAGGTGGGGTTTTCTGCAAAAGACTCAGAAGTGGAGATTTGCATGCAGACTGTTGTGGGGAGAGTATTCTCAGGAACAAGTAGGGGAGTGAGAGGAGCCAGTCTGGGCAAAGGAAGGAGCTGGGCCGTGATACGGTTGTAACAGAGGCCTCAGGGGGTCCCACAGGGAGCTCTGGGGCTAAGATGACTCTTCAGCGTTGTCTCCAGAGGAAGCAAGGAGGCTGGCCATCGTACCCTCTCAGTGACCAGTCACTGACCAGTCCTAGGATGGGGACTCCCCCAGCTCTAGAGGTCATAACCTTGGCGGAGGCACCTCCCATCAGCCAAGGGCAATTCCTGAGGGTGGACTCATCTGTGAGCCTTTAACATTAGCACACTCCCCATAAGAGCAAAAGAGTCTCCGTTTTGTTTGTTTATTTACTTAAGTAATCTCTACACCCAACATGGGGCTCAAACTCACAACCCCGAGATCAAGAGTCACATGCTGTATACCAAATGAGCCAGCCAGGCGCCCCAAAGTGTCTCAGTCTTGAAGGGAAGACCTGGCAGTGCCCCACAGTGTCTACTATATATCCATCCAGGCAGTTTATTTATAGCTGTCTCCTCCCCTGTACTCGAAGCGCCTTGAAGGCAGAAAAACAGGTGTGCCCAAAAGAGTACCTGAAATACAGTATCCACTTGACTAGTAACTAACAGGTGAATGAATAAATGCATGCATGAAAGAGTCAACATAAGCTCAGTGACTCAATAATAAATTATTATTGGTTGCATTTATGCAGAACTTTACATATGCAGATTATTCTGCTAAAATATGTTATAAATATGTAAGTGCTGAAAGCAATAACTTCTAATAAAACCTGTCATCAAAATGAATTAGTAGTTAGTGGGCACGAACTAGGAGCATGACCCTGCATTAGTTAATTCTCCCAGAATGCATCTGTCTTAATAATAGCACTATTTAAAGGTTTCAGAGCTGACATCCTAATTCATCTCTTAAATCGCTTTTTAGGCCCTCTATTTTGTTAGATAAATTTCCTCTCATCATGCCTAAATCCTGTTTTCATTAAATACCGTTTCCAAACTTTATTGAGCATTTTATCCTTGTTGTCAACTCTTCTTTCTTGGCTGTTTTTGCATCTCTTCTGATGTTGGTAATCTTCTCCCCAGTAGCCCGATTTCTCATGGGTATTTGTTGTTTTGACTCTCCAGACCTGCAGCTCCCTTCTTCTGGGAAAAGCTCTGTCATAGCCCCATGTACCCCTAGTGAGTGGGGGCTGACAATCATAGAACCCTGACCCCAGGGCCACACTGATTGGCCCATGGTTGAGCACATGACCCAAGCCGGACCAATCTACAATTCTTCCCTGGGATCTTTTTTGACCTTGGGGAAAAGGGGAAAGAAGTTGGGAGAGAAGAGGGCTTTTTTTTTTCCTCTCTCTCTGCTTGTGGGGTTTGTTGTCAGGTGAGGTGCACAGAGCTATCAGAGGCTACATCACCACCCTTGAAGGAACCCTCCAGCAACAGGAGAAAATGAAGTCAACTCAAGGAGAGAAACAGGGTGACAGGTAGGAGAGTTGCGAGACCTTTCACATCCCTAATTCCAGGAGCTGAAATCTCAGAGACTCCCTGTTTCCTGAGCTCCCAAGGCTTAGCTATCAAATTCTTCCTTCATCCTGGGAGTCACCTCGGTCTGCTGCCAAAAATCTCCCTTTGAGCTTAAATCAGTTTAAATTGTGTTGCTAGTACTTCCTCTCCAGAGACTCTTCCCCCAAGCCCCTGTCTTTTGCTAAGATGACTTTGGAGCTCATTGGATTTAAATGTTAGTCTGAATACTCTCATATAAACCTTGTGTTGTCAAGGCGGGCCACCTACAGGAGGTGACAGAGTATACAGCTTAAGAGCATCTGCTCAAGAGCCCTGGGTTCACATTCTGTCTTCGCCACCAACTAGCTAATTGACCTTGAGTAAGGTCCCTAAATTGTGCCTTAGCTTCTCATCTGTACAATTTGCAAAACTTTTTTTTTATTTTTATTTATTTATTCACGAGAGACAGAGAGAGAGAGAGGCAGAGGGAGAAGCAGGCTCCCAAGGAGCAGGGAGCCCGATGCGGGACTCGATCCCAGGACCCCGGGATCCTGACCTGAGCCGAAGGCAGACGCCCAACCATCTGAGCCACCCAGGCGCCCACAATTTGCAAAACTCTTAAAGGGTCATTGTGCACACTGTTGGGATTATATCTTTACAGCCCTAGGACAGCCCCTGGCACATAGCAAGAACTCAATAAATACCACTGTTAGGATCTTTGCCCTCTCTTGTCACTGATGTCTCTCAAGGCACAATCACCCTAGGGGATTCAGTACCCATTAATCCAATGCAGAAGCTCACAGTTTTTTTCATTCTTACTTTCAGATTGTTAAATGTCTACCTTTGACATTTCACGGCCTTTCTCTTGAACCACGTTCTCCATCTCTTTCTTTCTGCCCATGGTTCCGTCCTGAGTTTTGCTCCTTGGGATTCCTTCTCAGTTCTTTTTCACATCATTCTCTTCCTTCTTTACAAAATGCACTGGAGCATTCCTACTATAAGGAGCAATTTGCTGTATGCTTATTTTCGCTGGAAGCCTCTCTCCTTTATGGAAGCAGGGTTATTTATCAACCTAGCATTGAGCTCTTCTCAGTTTGGTTAGGGCATGCTGCAAACTGCCCCTATAATTGCAAGGCCCTGCGATAATGCTTTTTTTGGCCACGACACAAACCCCGGTCAGAAAGGTCTTCCTGAGTTCCCAAGGTCAAGCAATTAGAATTTCCTCAGGCTCTTAGAGGAGTGGAAGCAAGGTTTTTCCTCAGAGAGCATTTTTTGGTCATTCTTTAAAGGAGTACGAGGCATCTGGGTTCTAATCCTGGCTCTGCACCTCCTCCCAGGGTGCCTGACCTGTGGGAGCCTCAGTTTCCTCATCTGTTATGTGGGTTTACAGCAGAACACCCTGGTGTTGCGTGAAAATTAAAACAAAACATTTTGGTGGTTTGTGAATGGTAAGGTGCTGCATAAATGGGGGATGCTATCAATGCAAACTTTCGTAGGAACCCAGTGACAGATATAAAACAGGGTCTAGTTCTCTTTAATTTGCTTTGCACAGTGCCATGTGCAAACAGGACAGATCCAGGATACTTTGGTGAAAAGCCGACTTAGGACCTTCTTGAGTAAGGCAAACAAATGGAGTCAAGTGCTCATGTCCACAGTCCCTTTAGAAGCTCCAGAGAAAAGACACATCAAGGAGTAATTTCAATTTGTAAACCTCACTGGGGAAAGGTTTTAGTAGCAGAATAAAATAACCCATGTTATAGCCTCTCCAAGGAGCCTTCCCTTAGTTGGCCTTCATTGCTATCATGTGTGGATCCTCCATTCTCACCCGGTTAGGCCTGGAGGGGTCACCTGGAAACTTTCTTGCCCCATCTGGCTCATGTGATATAGAATGTTCTTGTGCCCACCTCCAGCCCCACACCATCCCCTCTGCCCCCGCCCTTCAGTTGTTGTATAGGCTCAGATTTTCCCCGCCTGCAAGACGGGTCCATAACACATGCCTCGGCAGAACATTGTGGGAATACAGAGATGACTAAGGCTGCCGGGGGGGTAGAGAAGCCTTCACAAAGCAGCTAATTTTAGAGCTAAGTCCTCAAGGCAAAGGAGGTGCCTTGTTGCCACAAGGTAAAGGGTTGGGAAGGATCCCCGCTCCCTGTCCCCCAGCAGAGAACAGCTCGGCTTTGACAAAGGCATGAAAAAGCTTGCCACGTGCAGGAAACAGCAGATAGCTGCTCCTGGCTGGAGTCAGGACTGTGTGGGTGGAGAGGGGCCTGGGAAGCTAAGGCTGTTGGGTGGGGAAGGGTCTGCTGAGTCTGGGCCATACCGGCCTGCAACCCCCACCGTCCCATAGCTTCCCCCAAAGCTGCAAAGAGGCATCACTTTTCTGTTCCACATGGTAGGTGATTTTGTGAGATGCTCTTTCAGCCAACCTTTGATGGGAGTTAAGAAAACTTCCCAGGTGAGCTCCCTGATTGGTCTTGTGAGGAGTTAGGGCGGCTTCATCTCCCCCCTTCTCTTCTAAGCTCAGCATCTGTCATGAGCCCTCCTCAGTCTTTGTGTCTGGGGACAGAGGGCCTCTTATGCAAATAAGACTCTGGTGGCCTGCTGTGACAGCCCAGGGGTGCCAAGGTCAGTATTCAGATCTGGGTTTCACTTCTCCTCTGCTGTACTAGCTGTAAACGGCGGCCAGACACTTCTCCCTGCCTGCTTCCACACTGGGCAAAGGGCTTTTACAAGAATTAGACGATGTGTGGGCGTCTCTGTTCCCAGTCCTTCTTTCCGGGTGATCCCTATCTTGGTGAAAGGCATCCATGTTCACCCAATTGCTAAAATCAGAAACCTGAGAGTCATTCTTAATCCCTCTTGCTAATGCCCGTCGGCTGGTCCTGTCAATTCTACCTTCAGAATACACCTTTTCTCTCTCTGCCTCTACTTCCTTAGAACCCGCTGACACCCCCTGTTATGTGAGTACTAGACTATTGTCACAGCATCCCCACTGCTTGTCTGCCTCTCAAAACCTCCACAAAGTCGCCCGAGCCATCGTCTTAAAATGTGATTCAGGTGTATCACACCCCAGCTGAAAACTCTCCAGTGGTTTGCCATCTCACCAAAGGCCTTATCGTGGCCGACAAGGTCCTATACGGGTTGGCATTCTGCCTTCCCGTCCCCCTGTCTTCATCACGACTTGTCATCCATCTCCACTAGCCTTCAGACGATTCCTAGAACATGCCAAATGCCAAGCTCTTTCATGCCTTGAGAACTTGTCCTTCTCATTCCCTCCTCTTTTTTTATATTTTTTCATTAATTAATTTTTATTTATTTATTTAACAGAGAGACAGCGAGAGAGGGAACACAAGCAGGGGGAGTGGGAGAGGGAGAAGCAGGCTCCCCGCCGAGCAGGGAGCCCGATGCGGGGCTCGATCCCAGGACCCTGGGATCATGACCCGAGCCGAAGGCAGACGCCCAACGACTGAGCCACCCAGGCGCCACATCATTCCCTCCTCTTGAAATCCTCTCCCCCTGGCTTTTCATGTATCTGGTTCCCTCTTGGCTGAAATGTCTCCCCCTCGGGTAGCCTTTCCTGTCCACCTAGTCTACAGTAGGTCCCTCTATCCCCAGACTCGTCTCTTCATAGACTGATCACAGCTTATCATTACTTATTTACTTACTTGCTGTTTTAGGTCAGACTCACTAGGATTAGAGCTTGAGAGGAGGATTCAGGTGCAAGTGATTTATTAAGGAACTATTTCCAAGGGAGAGAGCTAAAGGAGTGAGGGGTAGCAGAACAGGGGTGGGGAAGAGGAGAGAGAAGGATGGGATTTCAGGTCAAGTCCCAGCCTCAACCTGATCCCATAGGGCACCCCTGCAGTATGAAGCCTGCCTAAATTTATCCCACCATGAAGCAAATGGGCTGCATTTTCCTATTTTCCTATTTCTGCCCCAGGATTCTCGCTCTCTCTCTCTGCCTCCCCCTCACCCAGGCTCAAGCACACACTCTCTCTCTCTCTCTCTCTCATAAACAATAAATAAAATAAATCAGGGGCACCTGGCTGGCTCAGTTGGTAAAGCATGCAACTCTTGATCTTGGGGTTGTGAGGTCAAGCCCCATGTTGGGTGTGGAGATTACTTAAAATCTTTAAAAAAAAGAAAAGAAAAGAAAAAGTCATCTCTGGAAAGAGAGACTGACCCTGGAGAAGGCACCTGAGCTAGTAATCAATAGAAATCCCAAGTATAATTGGAGGCAAGTAAGAAAGGGGGGGGTGGGGGTTGGGTAGACCAATCTGCAGTTAGAACAGGGAGAGTCCAGCCTCCAGACAATTGCCCACATCAGGAAGTAGCAGCTTTAGAGTTCCAGGCAGCACAGGATCTGATCTCCTGTGAGGGAGGGCAGATCTCGGGGCCTCAGTGGAATAGGCTTGGATTCAGTACAAAGATTTGGTCCTGGCAGGACATGGGAGCACTGGGATCAAAAAATAAAGCAAAAGCCCTGGCCCACATACTGTGTATTAGGCACCTCGGAGGGCCAAGCAGCAGTGACACTTTCTGGTCACCCAAGCCATGAAGAGTTCTATCTGTTAGAATTCCTGGTTGCAAGGTAGGACGATTGACTCATCTGAGCACCATCCCAGTCATAGGCAAACCAGGACAGTTGGTCACCCTATAGCAAGGAAGAGACAAGTCACAGGTTGGGTTTCCTAGGGAGCAGACTCTGAGACGGGGCTCGGCTTGCCTCCACTATGTCCGAGGATGGTGTTGGGATCACCACCTAAGGAAAGGAAAAGAAGAGATGGAAGCAGGCATGCGCAGAGGCAGGAGATTAGCTGAAACTCTGCCCCAGCCAAGCCTACGGAATGCTCTGAGGCTGGGATGGAACTTTGGAATTGCCCTGAGTTTAGTGTTGCCAGATTTAGCAAATAACAACAAAGGATGGCCAGTTAAATTTGAATCCCAGATAAATAATGGATAACTTTTTACCATAAGTATCTTCATACAATACTTTTAACATAATTATACTGAAAGAATGTTTCATTGTTTATCCGAAATTATCTGAGCGTTGTGTTTTTTAGCTGGCAGTCCCACTTGAATGGGGCTGAGGGGCCAGGTCTTTCTGCCCTACGTTGACCAGTCTCTGGATTCAGACTGGTCCAGTAAAGCAGGTGTGACCTTGGGTAATGAGACTCCTCAGCTGAGGCCATTCTGAAGAGGGCTGACAGCTGAGGGCTGCCCACTCAACAGCTGAGAAAATAAATTCTTCAGACTTGAAAGGGATTTTGGAGAGCCCATCACAGTGTCTATTACAGACACTACTAAACAGACTCTTGATAACTTGTTTACTGGAATGCACTGGATACTGTGTTCACAGAATCAACGGGAGGGTGGAGAATGGGGCTCAGAAAATAGCCATGAATGCTGAGCAGCAGGAAAAACATGGCCGGGTCACACCACAGGAAAAGCAACTGGAGTTGTGGAGTTACTGCTGAAGAAATCACAACCTGCTTTCACCTTCCAGGGGACGTTCAACCTTGCTGCCGCCATATTGAATAGTGTCCCCGCCCTGGACTGTTGTGTCAGTCCTTAGAGATGACGAGTCTTGGTGTGAGCTTCCAAATGGCCAATTTGGATCACGTGTCTACCCTCCCCACTCCTGTAGTCCTACTTTCCATCTAGTCTTTCACAAATGTGAATTCTAAAAAAATAAAAAGGGTACATCAGGGCCTGGTGCTAGGGGCAATATTAGGAGCTGGCAGTGTCTCTAAGATCATCTCATGGTTTGGATTAATCCTCGTCCATTGGCCCCAAGGAATGTGATTGTAGGATGTGGGAGAGAAAACTATGTGTGATCACAGAATATCTGATATTCTCAAGTATAAGATGCAAATAGCAGTGGGTAACCCTAAGAACTCTAGGACCAGGAATGAATTTAATTATTTAGATACCCCATACCCAAACACAAATGTGACTTTGCAGAGAAAAGTGCCTTTCTTGTGTAGAATTTACTTTCTGTTGCTATAAGACCTGCCTTGCTGTATTTTATATCTGAGAGAGTAGAATAGGCAGAGCACTCTTTCAAATGATAGATGATTTCCATCCCATGTTTAAGAGATATTCTTAGGGGGTGCCTGGGTGGCTAAGTAGGTTAGGTCATGACCTTCAGCTCAGGTCATGATCCCAGGGTCCTGGGATTGAGCCTCAACATTGGGCTCCCTGCTCAGTGGGGAGTCTGCTTCTCCCTTTCCTCCCTGCTCATGCTCTCTCTCCCTATCTCTGCCTCTCTCAAATAAATAAATAAATAAATAATAAATAAATAAATAGAATTTATTATTATTTTTTTAAAGATTTTATTTATTTGACAGAGAGAGACACAGTGAGAGAGGGAACACAAGCAGGGGGAGTGGGAGAGGGAGAAGCAGGCTTCCCGCCGAGCAGGGAGCCCAATGCGGGGCTCTATCCCAGGATCCCAGGATCATGACCTGAGCCGAAGGCAGACGCTTAATGACTGAGCCACCCAGGCGCCCCAAATAAAATCTTTTAAAAAATTTAAAAAAAATTCTTAGGTTTGTATGCTGATATAGTATATCAGCAAGGAATCTAAAAAAATGGGACATTTTACAAATAAATGAGTTTGGAAGCAGATCATAGCAAAGGTGTATAGAGACTTTTCCAGGATAGGTTTTAGTGGGTAGATGTGACCTGGTCGGGTCACTAGACCTTGCAGGTCATCCATCCTGCAGGTTCAGAAACTTTATTTTTGTCTTTGTTCATCCCTGCATCTATCCATCCATCCCTCCGTCTTTACATTATCTATGCATCCATCCAAACATCCATTCAACAAACGTTTATTGAGCATCTAGTATGTGTTATGCATTGTGATTGGTACTGGGGACACAGTAGGGAACAGGAGAGTCAGGGTTGTTACCTTGTGCAGTTTACATTCTACCAGGGAGACACAAAAAAGCAAGTAATCAGACAAATTAATTTGCCTATTTTCATCTGCAAGGAAGGAAACAAATGAGAGGCTGAAGTAGAAAATAAAGGGTGGGGAGATTATGACACTTTGGCCCAGAGAGGTGAAGAACCTTAGTTAAGACCACACGCTGGCAGGTGGAGAGCTGGGAATGGGGCCAGGCAGGCTGGCTTTGCATCTACACTCTAAACTGCCAAGGCACACCACCTCATACAAAATCTCTCCGCATCTGATTTCTCGTTTGTGAAGGAAGACCTGCACGTGTACCCCCAGGTTGCTGGTTCTTTTTTGCCCTTGTCTTTCCCCCTGGTTGATGAGACCCATCCAGTTAACAGAATTTGTCCCAAGTTAATGCCCACCCCCCACCACACGTGTTTAGCCTCACATCTCCATGCCTGCAATATACCTGACAATATTCTTCAGAACTATCAAGGTCATCTAGAACAAGGACAGCCTGACAGATGGCAGCTAGACATAGGTGGTGAGCACGGCGTTACATACAGAGTTGAGGAATCACTGTGTTGTACACCTGCAACTAATGTAACATTGTTACATTATGTTACTAATGTCACAACTCTACTTCAATGAACAACAACAAGGAAAGCCTGAGAAACTGTCACAGAGGAGCCCAAGGAGACGTGACAACTAAATAAATGTACTGCGGCACCCTGGATGGGATCCCAGAACAGAAACAGGGCCTGGGGTAAAAGCTAATGAAGTCTGAAGAAACTATAGTCTCCAGTTAATAATAATGTTTTAAATATTGGTGGATTAATTGTAACACGTCCCATACTAATGTAACGTGCTACTAACAGGGCTGAGGTATATGGGTAATCTGTACTAGCTGCTCACTTTTTCTGTACTCTAAAGACTTTTCTGTAATCTCAAATCTCAAATTTTTTTTTTTTTAAAAACAAAGCCTAGGGGTGCCTGGGTGGCTCAGTTGTTAAGCATCTGCCTCCGGCTCAGGTCATGATCCCAGGGTCCTGGGCTCGATCGAGCCCCACATCGGGCTCCCTGCTCCGCAGGAAGCCTGCGTCTCCCTCTCCCACTCCCCCTGCTTGTGTTCCCTCTCTCACTGTCTCTCTCTCTGTCAAATAAATAAATAAAATCTTTAAAAAACAAAACAAAGTCTATTTTCAGAAAAATTCCATTATGATTCTTGCTTCATAATGGGTAGAAGAATTAAGTTTATCCCCTCTTTATTTCCCCAGAAATCAATGTTAACAGCTTTGTGTATATTCATCCCTCATTTCTCAGTGCCATAACGTCTGACATAGTCATTTGATATATTTGTACTGGGGAATTTTTATGTTATTTTTTAATGAAATTATATCCACCTCTCTAGATCTCATTCAACAACAAATATGGAAATCTTTCCAAGTCCATATCATTCATTCTTTTTAAAAATGTAATTTGTTCTTTTTAATAGGTGAATACTATTCCACACACAGATGTACCACAAATACTACATTAATGGGCTTTCATGATGTTTCCAAATTTTGTCACCATGAATGTTTGAATAAACATCCCGTTTCTATGGAATATCTTCCTTGGAAAAGGATTCCTGGATCAGAGGGTGTACTTTCATTGTTTACAACTTATTAAAATATACATACAGAAACAATATACATTAAAATATAACATATACATTGTACAGCTTGCTGAATTTTGCAAACTGAATGCCCCTGTGTAACCAACGCCTGGATCAAGAAATAGATTACCAATACCCTAAAAGCTCCCCTCATGCTGAAAGGATCTATGTATTTTAAATTTTAATAGAATTGCTGGGTTGCTTTCTAAAAACCTTCACAGTTCCCAGCTGAGAACTGAGAACGTCCTTTTTCCCTTCCAGCACTGGGCTACCGCAGGCGACATCCAAATGCACCGTGGGATGTCGGCTGCAGAGCCTGAAGGCCGTTTATAGTGGCCCCCGAAGCACTGTCTTTATCCCTTTTTAAGTTGTATTTGTGAAATTGCAGCATACTCCTTTGTGTGGAGTCCTCCTAGCAACTGGAACACAGTAAGCCCTCAAGAAATATTTGCCGATGGATAAAAACATGTCCCTTCTCCTCAAAACACTTCTAAAACTTTACCTTTTGTCTCCAATAGTGGATGTTTTATTGCATGCAGAGCCAAAAGAGGGTGGAGTTTGGAACCAGGACACTTGAATTCAAGCTTCAACTGTGTGATATCTGGAAATCAATGTAATCTCCGTGGGTCACAAATTGCTTGATATGTAATATAGAGAAAAAAAAGAAAACCACTAACAGTTATAAAAGTGAATTTCAAGGGGTGCCTGGGTGGCTCAGTTGGTTAAGCCTCTGCCTTCAGCTCAGGTCATGATGCAGGAGTCCTGCATCGGGCTCCCTGCTCACCAGGGAGTCTGCTTCTCCCTCTTCCTCTACAGCATCCCCTGCTTGTGCTCTCCAGCTCTCTCTCTCTCTGTCAAATAAATAAATAGAATCTTAAACAAAAAAGTGAATTTCAAGAATGTATTTGAAAAGCTGTTTGTAAAACTGACAAATGCTACCTATTAGTTAATATAATATCTACTAATCTCTTGATATGTATTTAACTGTTGATTATCAAGATACTTTCCAAGTTTTATTTCTGATTCCACATTTAAACACATATTTTATTCCTTGAGCATATATTGCCTTCCTCTTATTGGTTTGAAAAGAAACTAAAAAATATTTTTCTTTGCTACTTTTTTCTCTCTCAAAATAGCAACTACTAGACGAGGCTCCTAAAAGCTTAATAGATTTGTAGAGCAATTAGAGAGTTAAGTTTCAGTGGCTTTCTGATTTGATTGGAGAGAAGACAATGAGCACTGACCTCTCCACCCTGCCCAGCTACTCCTCATGGCCCCCTTGTTTATCTTGCCATTACCTCCTTTGAAAGGCTGCCTGAGCCCCTAGGTTCTTTCAGCTCTTGGACCTTGGGCTGCACTAGCAGGCTGTTCGTTCTTCCCAAGGCTTGTTCCCCCATATTTCAGTTATTCTCATACCGTGTCACAATTTGTGATAATGTACGTACCTGCTGTACATGTAGATACAGAATATTTACATGATGTTTATATTTATTTTTATTTTGATTGAGATATAATTGACATATACTATTGTGTAAGTTTAATTGTTGATTTGATACGTTTACATTTGCAACATGATTACCACCTTAGTGTGAGCTCATACCTCTATCTCATCACAATTACTCCTTTTTTGCGGGGGACATCATTTTTTATTATTTATTTTAAAGATTTTATTTATTTATTTGACAGAGACACAGCGAGAGCAGGAACACAAGCAGGGGGAGTGGGAGAGGGAGAAGCAGGCTTCCCGCTGAGCAGGGAGCCCGACGCGGGGCTTGATCCCAGGACCCTGGGATCATGACCTGAGCCAAAGGCAGACGCTCAACGACTGAGCCACCCAGGTGCCCTCATAATTTTTTATTTAAATCAGTTTACTTCTATAAGCTCAAATACATTTGTACCATGATTACATCAGTTCATTTTGAAAACTCTATTTCACTGCTCTAAATGGATAGCTCAGTTATAGCTAACTCTAATGATAAGTACTATAATAAAGATAAAATGATGTCATTGAATTCCAGCTGGATACCATTGCTGACTGTAGGCCCTGAGCCCTAAGACTGTTTTATGTTTAAAAAAAAAGAAAAATAGCAGGGTGTCTGGCTGGCTCAGTCAGTAGAGCCCGCGACTGTTGATCTCTGGGGTCATGAGTTCTAGCCCCACATTGGGGGTAGAGATTACTCAGAAAAAAATAATTAAATTTTTTTTTAAAAGTACCAATTGTTAGCGAAGTCTTAAAGGCCACTAGTAGCTAATTGAGACTTCCTTCTTGAAGTCATCAGAAAAGGGTTAAGAGGAAAGTTAGAAAGAACCCGTTGAGGCAGCCTACAGAAGGGAGCTGAGGCCAGGCGACCATAGGGCAACCGAAGGGGCGCTCCTCCGCTGGGGCACTGGATCACAATGGGAACTGGCCGGGAGTGGGAGGGATGCATGGCAAATCTAAATCTTAAAGGAAACGGAAATGCTAAATGATACACCTCAGCTTTAAATCGTCCTGAAAGCCGATGTGCACACACACAAAACCACAGCACCAAGGCTGAATCAAGGGAGAAAATTAAATGACCCTTATTCCCCCCCGATTGCCGTGTAAGTCTATGAATCACTTCTTTAGAAAACAGGCATGAATATATCCAATGAAAGCGCATTGCTAATCTGGTAGAGGACCATGATCCAGATGCTCACGTAACCGTTTCCCTATTTAGAATAAAAATGCCAGCAAGAAAAAATAAGCATACTATATGTCCAGCTTCTTACAGTATCTTTTGTCTTCTCACCCATTACCTTTTAAGACCTTCAAGGACAGGAATTTAGCTTTCTTTAGTTCCTTTAAAACTCCTCCAAGCAACCAATGAAATGTCCTGCAGGCAACGAGCCTGGATTGACACTGAGCTGTGTGAACCCAAATCCTCAAAACCGAAGTGAGCAGTGGCAGTTGAGTGGGAGGACTCCCATTTAGGTTTTCGTTAGTCACCTGGGGTCATCCCAGGAGAACTACCAGTGTCCTCTGCAGATGGAGCATTCTAATCAAGCTTGCTGTATTAGAATGCTAATTGGTATTTGGTGGCTGGCTTATGCATCAGCTTAAATTAAAGTGAAAGTCTTCAGGGCTTTTTCCTCCCTTTGGTAAGAAAGTGACCCAGTTAAGGGATGGGCAAACCAGGGCTGGAGGGCAAAATCTCACCCTGTCACCAGTTTTTCTATGACCTTCAAGCTGAGAATGGTTTTTATGTGTTCAAATTGTTGAAACAATACAAAAAAAACTTTTTCATGACGCATGACATTATGTGAAATTCAAGTTTCAGCGTCCAGTGTCAGCTTTATTGGAATACAGCCGTACTCATTCATTCATATATTGTCTTTGGATACTCTCCTGCTACAATGGCAGATAAATTGTGATTAAAATAGTACGGCCCAGGAAACCTAAAATACTATCTGATTCTTTACAGAAAACGTTTGCTGACACCTGACCTGGAACCATTAGTCTCTGTTTTGGCTGCACGTTGTAATCATTGGGGAAACTTAAAAAATATTGATGCTACCGATGCCTGGTCTGATTCTGATTAATTGGTTTAGAGACTGGGACTTTTAAAAGTTTCCCAAGTCGTTAGAATGTGCAGCCAAGTTCAACAACAGTTGACCTGGACTAGTGCTTTTCAAACTTTAATGTGATAATGAATCACCTGGCGCCTGATTAAAGTGCAGGTTCTGATGTAGTAGTTCTGGGGAGGGGCCTGAGATTCTGCATTTTTTAACAAGCTCCCTGGTTGTGCCAAGGCTGCTGGTCCTTAGACACCACTTGGAGTAACAAGGACCTAGCTTCAACCAGAAAGAAAGGAAAAAAAAAAACAAACAAAAAACTTTCCATGTGTCTTTTATCTTCCCTTAAAGATAGGTTAAAAGATGCCACAGAACAAATGTGGCTTATCTTGCAGACTTTTTTTTTCTAAGGGGGGGGGGGAGGGAAGAATCTTAAGCAGGCTCCACGCCCAGCATGGCTCAATCTCAGGACCTTGAGATCATGACCTAAGCCAAAATCAAGAGTCAGACACTTAACTGACTGAGCCACCCAGGCGCCCCTATCTTGCAGACTTCTTAACCACCCTCAGTGGATGGGAAATTCATCCTGCAAACTGAAAGTGATTTTGATCCTTTTGCAAAAAATAAATGGTTTTTAATACCTGCCTTCACATCAATCTATTAAGACTTCCCATTTTCACTGAAACAATGAAAGAATAATTACAGCTTTCTTTCACCCTCCTATTTCTAAGAGAAAGGTTTTGAAGAGTGTGTATAAAGAAATCCTCTGTTGGTTAATGGCCTTGAAATTGTGTGTGGATTAACAATTAGTCTGAGTCCAGTGACTGGAGGAACAGCTCCCTGACTGTCTAGAGTTGAACTTTAGGAATTAACTGGTAGAATAAAATGTCTTTCAGGGCATGGAATGTTCCGGAATCATAGTTGGCCTGAGTCATTTGAAACCCCTTTTGGGTAAAATTGAAAAAGGAGACTCTATCAGATCCCATGAAGATATTTCTCCCTAACTTCTCCACTCTTTGCTATGAAGAGGATTAAGAATGTAGAATTTCAGGATCTCTTTCCCTTATTTTAGTGTTAAATTGGTGGATATATCCTTTTAAACACTTTGCCTACCAGTTACAAAAAGATTGCTGAGTGTTTATCACCCTAAACCTATTACTGGGATCTACTTAATCTTCTGAAATATAAATATGCTTGAACCATAAATATGTTAAAATGATGGTGATGAGGTCTATGGAAAAAAATTTTCACCTTCTATGTCCTGGTCTTCTGAAGTGAAAAGCCATCTCAAGGAAATTATTTTATGGCAGCCCTCATTTGCATAGAACAGTCTTCTTTCCCTAAGTGTAAGAGGTCTGCTTTTGAGATGCCTGTGACCTGACAGAGACTGAAACTTTGATGACTCAACCCCAGATTTCACCCTGCAACTGAAAGCCCATTCAGAATGAAGACCCCAGGATGCCTTAACATTATGGAGGTTAATGGGGCACAGGGAGGAAGAAGCTCAGCTAGGAACAGCCCTGAATTAACCTACATCCAAGCAGGTGTCAGCCTCTTTATATACACCCTGCCCCGCCCCCCCCCTTCTCCACCTCCAGCTGCTGTTGTTGGAATTTCTTTAATCACATAAAGGAAAATGATTGTGAGGAGAAGTGGAAGTTTAAAAAGTTAGCTATATAGTTTTATTGAGATATAATTCACATACCATAATATTTACCCATTTAGAGTGCACCACCCAGTGGTATTTAGTACATTTATAGAGTTCTGCAACCATCACCCCCAGCTAATTTTAGAACATTCTCATCACCCCAAAAGAAGCCCTGTGTCCATTAGCAGTCACTCCCCATTTCCTTCCTCTCTCTGGGCCCGGCAACTTCTAATCTACTTTCTGTCTCAGTGGAAGAGGAAGAGGAAGAAAGTTTTTGTGCGGGGTGCTGGTTTCAAAGTATTGGACCCTCAGCCAGCTCTCTTACTACTTCACTTCTATGGGCCTCACTTTCCTCAGCTGCCAGATGGGTGGTTCTCAGTGTTGGCTTTGTATAAGAATCAGTTGGGGAACTTTGAAAAAATGCTGATGCTCAAAGATTCTGATTCACTAGGTCTAGGGTGGGGCTTAGGCACGAGAAAATTTTAAAAGCTCCATAAGGCAGATTTACTCCAAGGCCTTGCTATCAAAATGTGGTCCTGGGACCAGCTGGGAGCTTATTGGAAATGCACACTCCCAGACCCCTCCCCAGACCCACTGAGTCAGCAGGTGGGCATTAACAAGACCCCAGGTGATTTGTGTACACATTCAAGAGCACAAAGCTCTTCTCCAGCATCCCAGCTCTAACAGTCTGTAGTTTTGTGAGCCAGGTCTTTGCGGGGGGCCACCAGGTGATTTTAGTAATCAGTACCCACAAACCAGAGTTTACCCCACACTGGAAAATTGGCTCTCCGTGTGCTCGCCGAACAGGATATAGGAATATGCCATTGGCAAAGCCTTGCAAGAAGTTTGTTCAGTGATAGTTAATTACACAGTAATTTGGAAGAACATCAAGTCATTTTAGAGTTGTTTTATCTACTGTCCAGAAGCAAAAAAAAAAAAAAAGGTATTTAGGTCTCAACCCGTTGCCAATTCAGTTTTCCGTACTTAGCAAAAATCACATGTCAGGCAGGCCGTCGGTTTCCATTTAAAGCAGTATAAGCAGAGTTTCTCAGCCACAGCTGTCCATTTAAGTCACCTGGGGAACTTCCAAAACTCCAGACAGCCAGGCTCCCCGACCCAGACCAACTAAATCAGAATCTTGGTAGTTTTGAAAGCTCTCCAGGTGATTATAATAGTAAGTCCAAGTTGAGAATCACTGGGATAGAGATTTTACTATTGTCACCCTGTTCCAATGTACCTAAACCTCCTGTTTTTGTCCCTTCTTAAGAACTAAGGCTGTTTCCAGTGCATTATCATTGATCTGTTCGGTACCCGTGTGCTGAACATTTTCATGTCTTAAGCCTCACCAGCAGGATTTGAGAGAAGGAGCCTACCAGTGCCAGCGACTTGGAGAAGACAAGCAACGTAACGGTTTGCTTGACCAAGCTCACCATAATGGTAGCCCAGACACTTTGTATTGTTTCTCCAGGGTTCTACATGCAGGAGAGAGTCTGCACTGTCCATCTCAGGCAGTAGATCATTGGATATGCAGGTTTGACTCTTTCTTTTGGTCCTCACATCCATGATGATGGCACTAAAAGAATTAATCAGTTGAAAGATAGGTACTGAAAATGGTGCCCAGCACCAAAGGCAGCAGTTGGAAGAGGAGGCCTCCAGGATCTGACTGATGAGAGAAGGCATCCATGAATGGGACAGCTAGCAAACAGTGCACGGTGGGATATAGTCAAGGGTTCAGTGGTGGTAAAATCAGCAAGGACTGCAGAAATTCAGAGGATGTGAAATCAGTGCCTGTTGGGATAGGATGGAAAAGATGCATAGCACAGGTGCCTCACAAAAGGGCGACTCACTGGCTCAGTTGATAGAGCATGTGACTCTTGATCTCGGGGTCATGGACTTGAGCTCAAGCCCCACGTCGGGAGTAAAGCTGACATGAAAAGAAAAAAGATGGCTCATGGAGGGAGTAAGGATGGTGTTCTTATGACTGTATATTACGTAGGATACTCTTGGTTGCATTTACTCTGAGTCAGGCAATGTGCTAAATGATTTCCATGTATAGTCTTATTTACTCCTCTCATCAACATAAGGTAAAAACTCTATCCCCATTCTGTAGATGATAACACTGAGGCACAGAGAAGTTTAACTCGCCCAAGGTCACATTGAACCTGGTCTTATATGATTCCCAAGTCCATGCATTCCACCATACCATATTGAATATCCACATAACACGTCTTAGTATGTGCCAGTAGGCAGGTTCCTAACGTTTTATATATATTATCTCATTTAATCCTCAAGTTAACAGCCCTTTCTGCTGGGCAGCTCATTATTCTCAAGTTCTGGACAAGGAAATTTGGACACAGAGAAGTGAAGTAACTTGCCTGAGGTCTAAGGTTGCCCAATAAAATACAGAGCGGCCAGTTACATTTGATAAATAACAAATAATAGGTTAGTATAAATATTGCGTGGGAGGTACTTACACTAGAAAGTGTTCATTGTTTATCTGACAAGTTCAAATGAGTCTCCTATTTGCATTTGTTTGTTTTTGCTAAATCTGGCAATCCTACTGAGGTCACGCTGCTGGGAGGCGATAGAACAAGGTTTGCCTCAGGTGGCCGGACTCTAGGGTCTGCACGTTCAACCCCTGCATTCCAGTGTGGCAGAGACATGGGTTAGCATGCGTGGAAGGAAGTGAGCAGACTTGCCTTGTTGGCTCAGATGTGAGCTTGAGAGGGAGTGAGAAGCCGCAGTGGACTTTTCCACCCTTCCCCCACCTCCTGAGCTCTCCTGTCGCTTCTGCTATCCCCACCTGCTGGTGGTACCAGAGTTAAGGGAGCCGGGCAATGCAGCCTTAGGTAATAAATGCTTGGTTCTGATGCCAAATACAGAAGGAAAAGGAAAACAGGAAAAAATGAGAAAGAAGGAGAGAGAGAGAGAGAGGAAGAGAGAGAGAGGGTATGGAGTTCTGCAGACACTGTCACACTCACCCCACCCCCTTTGTAAATCACAGGACCACCCACAAGGAACTACGGGTCCCCAGAAAGCATCACACAGTAATGTGTGGCCGAGGCTACAGTTACATGACCATCTGATGGATCACCATTGACCAGGGAACTAGAACTATGTCAGGGAGCCTTCCAACCGGTCAGCTGACAGAGACACATGGCCATCAGTCGCCCCGGCCATGCGGCTGTGGTCCAGGAGTGTGGCTGAGGCCTGAGAAAGTCTGACATCTCCGGGGTAGATGCTGAGTTCAGCGACAGCCCTTCCCACCTAGGAAATGTGGCTCAGCGTAATGAGCTGCTGGGGTGCTGCAGCTGCAAAAACAGACTTTTCTGTGCTTAAAGGGGGTGAGCACTTGTATAATTGAACATCAAGCAAATATGTCACAAATATGGGAGTTTAATGGGACCAGGGTGACACTCAGGAAGAGGCAATAAGAATTAATAATAAGAAGATAAGCAGAAGCAGACAAAGTATTCCCTATTGTGGAGGAACAGGGATTCACAAAAGAATTCACTGTATATAAAAATATATGCAAACATTTATGTTTGAGAAAACCATGCACTATATTGTATAGTTTTTATTTAGTTGTGTTTTAAAAATTATTTTTATTTCCTTTTGTTGTTTTCCAGAGACCTAAGTTAAAGAACCCTACGAGATGGGATATATATGAGCCTGACCGAAATGGTTGAGTTGTGGCCCAAGGATGCCAAGCATTGGCAGTTTGGCGCTCTTTTCAAGACTGTTTTGAAAATTTATTAACCAGTCACTTTCCTCCCCCGTCTCCCTGCCCTCCGATAAGTCCTCCACACTGCCACTAGAGTTTAGAGGCAAATCCTGGATGGTTTAGATTGCTATCAATTGCGTAAAAGAGAAAATTGCAAAAGTTCAATGCCTTTTGTAATCTCTTCCCAAACCACTTTCCAAATTTTCATGATCTGTTTCTCCCCACACAGGCTACACATATCTAGTCTTTAGGGATTATCTGGATCAGACTGTGCGAGCTTCCCCATTTCCATCTCTTTTCCAGACCCTAACTCACATACTTCAGGACAAGAGCTGACCCATCACTGGCTTTTTCAGACCTCCATGCCTTAGCATGTGCTGTTCCTTCCATCTGGTCCGCCAGTGGTATGCTGGAGCTGGCTCTTACTAGCTTAGGTACATCTCTGGTTCCAACTTTGTTCAGTAGCATCACGTTGGTACCTTGAAATCTGCCACGGTAGGAAAATGTACACCATGGAAATTAGCAAATCTTACACATCAGGGCTTTTTTTTTTTTTTCTTCCCCTCCCTCCTGGAGTTCTGGTTGTTAAACATTCACTAGCACACCATTGGCATCTCCTACTCTTTGCCTGGAAGATTTCCTACTTCTCCAAGATGGAGTGCTTCTCTGTGATGCTTTCTTTGACTTGCACAGAGGAACAGGGAGAAAAAAGCAACTCCTCTGTGCTGAGCATCTGGGTTGGGTGCTTTACATACCTAATTCTCATGTCTTTATTAAAGCATTTTATCGTATTATAATTATTTGTGATTGCCTCCTTGCTAAATGCTAAGTGCAAAGATTGCAATCTATATTGATCTTTAAAACTTCAGGGACCTTGAAAGTATCTTTTATAAATAGTGAATGTCAAGTATTTAAGTACAAACTAGGAAGAAAACTGGATCGCTTTGTTTCGTCTGTCTCTGTTCTCCCAAAGAGTACTCCCTCCCACCACAGCCAAAGCTGAATATTTGAACAATGTCTTCTGCTGGGTGACTTTTTAAAATCCACAATAAGCAGGGGTGCCTGGGGTGGCTCAGTCGGTTAAGGATCTGACTTCGGCTCAGGTCATGATCTCAGGGGCCTGGGATCGAGCCCCGCAAGGGGCTCCCTGCTCGGCGGGGAATCTGCTTGTCCTTCTGCCCCTCCTCCTGCTCATATCCTCTCTCAAATACATAAAATCTTTTTTAAAAAAGGTAAATAAAATCCACAATAAGCAAATTTATACAAAGGTATCATCAAGAATAATACTTGTGGCATTTTTACAAATGCAGAAGGGGCTATAGGAACTTATATATGAAGATGGAAATTTGAGGTCTCTGGGAGGCAGGTGGGGAAGGCGCTTTTGGTCAAAGGCGCTTTTTAGTGACCTCTCTCGTTAAACCTGTGAGGGTAGAAGATGAGCTCAGCATGGTAGCTGCCTGAGTGTGGACTTTATAAGGTAGCTCCCACCACCTGCATCCTCACTCTCTTCTTCATCGCCATCATCATCACTGAATACTAGTGATGGGCAGAGCTAGGCAAAGCTCAGAAACCATCTGACTGACTCGAAGCTGTGTTTGAAAGCTTGCAAGCTCCTTGTTTCGCCCTCTCATTTTTCTTTAAATTTATTAAAGCATCAAAACATTGTGAAGAGAACTTTTTTTTCTCCCCCTGTGGCTGTTAGGATGCTTTGTAAATATGACTCACCCACCCTCACCTGCCAGTGAGAGAAATAGACAGTAAATATTACTGTGATCTGATCTGAATAGATGGGGCGAAATGATCGGCTGAAAGGACCTTCCCTGTAATTTATTCAAGCCAACTTAACCAAAATCTCCTATGTAGAGGAACGATTATTTCACACTCATCCTTAAGAAAGCAAACCGTCTTTGCAGAAGCAACAGTAAAGTTTCCTGTTGTATTCTGATCTTAAGTGCTGCAGTAATAACTATTTTGCAGCAACAGTGAAGTCTTCTGATCTTATTGCTCGTTGGCCTCTGTCCGAAGGCCAGAGAGTTGCAGCAATAAAATCAGAATAGAGATTATTGTGGGCTGCAAAGGGTGCTTCAGGGCAGAGATGAGGCCTGGAGCACAGGTAGGGATAGATTATAAAAAGATTGTCCTGAGGGAAGAAAGTTAACTGGGGTAAATGTTTACAATAGCATTTCCTGCTCTGGGCTTTGCAAAAATGGCATTTGGCATAGACCATTCTAAGACCTAAGAAGTTTGGGAAATGCTGCATATATATCCGTCTTGGATTACATTATGTATTATATGCTCCGAGAACACCCAAAGTGAAGAGCCCTGATTAGCTTTGTTTCACCTAAGTTTCCCAAATGTGCTTGATCGTAGAATCAGCTTTTGGGGAATACCTATTAACACCTTTCAGAATGCTCAAGTCCCATGGAAGCTCGTTGGGACGCACTAACTTACAGGATGATGTTTCTGAAAACTATTATTTATTGATGCCTTTTTTGAGACCTCGAAAGAGTCCATCTCCTCCTCAGATCACACTACCTTATGATCACAATTTGAACAAGGCTTCTCTTGTATTGTATTTTCCCCTTTATCACCAACCCCCCACTCCCCACCTTAAGTACCCACTTTCATATGTTTCCTATGTTCCTTAAATATGCCTTTCTTATAAATATAGTATTTTGTGTATATACACTTTATGTATTATTTTTTCCCACTATTTTTTTTCTCACCCAGTACTATGTTTTAAAGAGCTAAGAATTGTTGTCCATCATCTAATTTGTTGCTTTATCTGCTGCACAGGATTCCACAGTATGCAGCCTACCTACTTATTCATCTATCCCTCCACTAATGGACACCAAGTTTGATGGCACTGGGGGCCTTGAGCCTGGGACACCAGAACAGACAGAGAATAGTGATATCTACTGGACAAATAGTTTGAACAGCTTTCTTCTATTTAATAAATTAAAAACCTGGCCAACTTTGGCAAGCCAACCTAATCAAGTCCTGGTAATTATGAAGAGTGAATTTCGGAAGAAGCAGGCTTCAGATAATTTGCTAGAACAGGGACTGCTGATCGCTTGGCCAAATCTGCCATCCAAAACTCTCAACTTTATGCAGTTTTCAGGACTGTGCCTTTGACCTTAAATATGACTGTTGAAAATGAAACATTTTCTTAAAAATGCATAAAGGGAAAGAATCAGTCCATTGTAGACTTGTGGCGAGTGGGCTTGAGCTGGAGCTTGAACAGTGCCCAGCTGAGCAGGTCAGGGGAGCAGGGGAGTTTGGAATAAGGTCCTGAAGAGTCTCATGGGAAACCAAGAGTCTCATGGGACACTCCCATTGAGACACCTTGACCTTCTCTCAATTACCCACCCCAGGACCATCCAGTTCCCGTTTAGTGCACTAAACAAAGTATTTAGTATTAGCAACCCCCTACTTCGGGTAGAACTATGGAAGAGAATCATAGCCATTTGGGGGAGTCGGAAGAATGCCAACTTTAGAGGAAGCTCCTGATGATGTTGAACAGGAAGTATCATCTAGTTCAAGAACTTCTGAGCAATAGAGGGAACTCTTCCAGGTAATTAAAATACCTGGAATTTGTTCTCAACTTAGAAGCTTTTCACTTCCTTCAAAGAGTGAGTGATTGTGAAAGCCCTCTCAATACTCTACTGAAGTTCTGAGGGACCGTGAGAGCTACATTTCCAGGCAGAGCAGGTGACAAGGTACCTGGTTTCAGCCTAAACCGTGCAAAATACATATTGAAAGAGTCGAGATTTCCTACATTCCAACAGTATGTGGATTCCTGCCATAGCCCATATTCATGAATATTATTGCCAAAGAGATGGCTGAACTTAGAGAATGAACTTTATGTACAAATGGAGCGCAGGTGGGATTAACAGCTATTGACAGCACAAACTCTTCAGTGAGGGAGAAAAGGTTTACTGGACAACAGAAGGAAAGGAGCTGAGTTGAACCACAGAGAGAGACTTCTAGATCAGAATATCTAAGGGTTTTTACCAATTTACATTAAGAGGGAGGATGGGTTCCTATAAAAACAATTGTGTATTATTCGAGGTGTTGCTTCCTGCCCTTGGCTCAGTAGCTCTATGACTAGAATGTAGGAAGTACTCAGTAATAGTTTTAGAATGAATGAATAAATGTAAGTGGCTTCAATTTAACTGGTGGCTGTTGCATAGAGTTCATTTGATTTATTTATTTGTATTATTAAGATCTTATTTTTTTAGGGGCACCTGGGTGGCTCAGTCGTTAAAGGTCTGCCTTTGGCTCAGGTCATGATCCCAGGGTCCTGGGATCGAGCCCCGCATCGGGCTCCCTGCTCAGCGGGAAGCCTGCTTCTCCCTCTCCCACTCCCCCTGCTTGTGTTCCCTCTCTCGCTGTCTCGCTCTCTGTCAAATAAATAAATAAAATCTTTTTAAAAAAATCTTATTTTTTTAGAGCATGTTTAGCTTCACAGAAAAATTGAGGGGAAGGTACAGAGATTTCCCATATGCCTCCTGCCCCCATTACCAATATCCCCCACCAGTGTGGTACATTTGTTACAACTGATGAACCTACATTGACACATTGACACATCATCATCACCCAGAGTCCATAGTTTATCTTTGTATTCACTCTTGGTGTTGTACATTCTGCGGGTTTGGACAAATGTATGATAATATATATCCACCATTATAGTATCGTACAGAGTATTTTCACCATACCCCAAATCCTCTGTGCTCCGCCTATTCATCCCTGGCCTCATCCCCTGACAACCACTGATCTTCTGATTCTAGATGGAATCATCCACCATATAGCCTTTTCAGATTGGCTTCTTTTACTTAATAATATGCATTAAAGTTTCCTCCATATCTTTTCATGGCTTGACAGTTTATTTCTTTAGTGCTGAGTAATATTCTATTGCCTGGATGAATCACAGTTTATTTATCCATTCTACTGAAAGACGTCTTCGTTGCTTCCACGTTTTGGCAATTATGAATAAAGCTGCTAGAAACATCCATGGGCAAGTTTTTGTGTGGACATAAGCTTTTGATTCTTTGGGTAAATATAGTACCAAGAAGCACAATTGCTGGATGGTGTGGTAAGAGTATGTTTAGTTTATAAGGAACTGCCAACATTCAAAAATGGCTGTACCAAGTTCATTTTATTATATACATTTATAAAGTTTTTTTAATTTAATTTTATTATGTTATGTTAATCACTATACATTACATCATTAGTTTTTGATGTAGTGTTCCGTGATTCATTGTTTGTGTATAACACCCAGTGCTCCATTCAGTACGTGCCCTCTTTAATACCCATCACCAGGCTAACCCATCCCCCCCACCCTCCTCCCCTCTAGAACCCTCAGTTTGTTTCTCAGAGTTTATAGTCTCTCATGATTCGTCTCCCCCTCCGATTTCCCCCCCTTCATTTTTCCCTTCCTACTATTACATTTATAAAGTTTTAAGTCAGGGCATCTGGGTGACTCAGTCGGCTAAGTGTCCAACTCTTGGTATCAGCTTGAGTCCTGATCTCAGGGTTGTGGGATTGAGCCCTGCATTGGGCTCCCTGCTCAGGGGGAGGTTGGCTTGAGCTCCTCTCTCTCCCTCTGCCCCTCCCTGTGCTCTCTCTCTCTCTAAAATAAGATAAATAAATCTTTTTTAAAAAATGCTGTAAGTCAAAGGACCCCTTTAGATACTTATGTGATCCACACCTAAAAACTGTAGTCAAGACTAGTGGCCACAATGAAAAGGCCAGGTGAGCAGCCAACTTACAGAAGGAGGTCTTAACAAGGCTTATTTTTGGTAGGATATATTGCATGTTGGGTTATCTGGGGGGGGGGGGCAGGAAGCCAAATGTTGGGCCTAGTATGCCTGCTGGATTATTGGATTAGATTCATTTGATGTCTCTTAAATCAGAGGAACAAACACCCCGCTGTCTCAAGTGTGAGATTTCCATGTTCACGTCCTCAGTTCAGGGCCTTTTCCTCTGTCCCAGTACGACATAGTCAAAGGAGCTGTGCCTGGATGCAGCGCCCAACCACATCTGTGACTGTAGCCAAACCCAACCCAGGCTCGCCAGATGTTTCAGCAGAGCGCACAAGCCATCTGTTCACTTCGCACTTTACTGATGCATATGGGAAAGGGGACAGGTGCGAGGGCCTGGCTTCCAGCCCCAACAACGATAGTAATGACTTAAGAGGAACATTTATTTTGTATATTTACTCAGATGTTTGGAAATGAGCTTCAGAAAAATCAATAAAAATAACACAAACTGTGGGGGAACTTGAAGATAATCACTTCCTTCCCCCTGGTGTTGAACTGTAATTATCCCATAACTCTATGCATTTTGAAGGGGGAAAAAACCTTTCTTTACTGAAGTGTTTCTACTTAGGCATGAGTCTAAAATGCAACCAAGCTCTTTTTCTCTCTCTCTTGCCATATATATATATATATATATATATATATACCCACATACACACACCATATATACATACCCACATACATAGATCTATGCAATATCTATGTATACACATATACATATAAATCTGTATGTATTACCCATGCACATATACAGGTATCTACTTCAACATCTTATTGGGCATATGGAGAGATAGAGAAAATAGAAATTATAATCTTTGTCCATTGCTGAGGAAGATTTTTATCTTAAGGCACTCAGGAAGTTCTACTAGTTAACCCCTTCTGCTAGGGGTACTTATTGGAGTGGTCTGCATGACGGGTCAGAATACCTGGACTCCCCCACCTCCCAACCAAGTGCTACTAAGAAGTGGTAACCTTGTGGACCTCATTAATGTTTCTGGATTCAGCTTCTTTAGTTGCACAATGAAGGGGTTGGACTAAAGGGTCCCTGAGGACATGGCTGCTTCTTACATCCTAGGACTGACTCCCTTCTTGGCCAATATCTCCCCTCTGGAGCATCTGCATGAAAAGTGTGTGGACGTCGGTGGTCTTCGTGCCATCTGGCAGTCTACGTAGGAAGGAGTGCAGAGGACCCCTGCATCCATGCCCCCTTCCATTGGTAACATTCTGAGTTCCCTTAGGGGAGCCACCCCTGCCCCTACTCCCTGTCCCTGTGCTCTGGGTGGGGCTCTGACCCAGACTCCGGGACAGGCCTGGATATCAGTGTCCCAAATCCTCCAAGACCCAAAACCAGTCCAGTCAAAATGAGCCCCAGGACTTGGCCTTTCTACCTGAACCGGGAAGGAGGTGGAGATGGAGGAGCCACGGCAATGTCACCGGCACGGGGGCACCTATCTCAGAAGGGAGCCAACCCGGAAGCAGCAGAGCCCAGCGGTGGAGGAACCTACAGATCCTGAGGACATAGAGCACCTGAAGCCTTGGCCTTCTCAGGTTCTTGAGCCAACAGGCTTTCTTCTCCTCTTAACTTACATCTGGATTTCTATCTTATGCGGAAAGAGCCTGAATGTTTCCAAATCTTGTTTCACTAACGCCCAATTGTACTAAAAGGGGCTTGAGAATTTCAAATGATAACATCAGTTGTCATAGACCCTGACATAGCAAAGCAGTTTCCCTGCATTCACTGTCTCCTTGAGCTTCTTCAGGTATTTTGAATGTTTTACATGAAGGCATGTAAATAAGATCATGGTCAAAAACAATACAAGAAAGTTAAGTCAAACATCTTTCAAACAGCATAATAAAACCTCAAGAAATGAGTTAAACCAGTGCCGGTGCTGCCCTACAGGAGCCCCACGGAAGCCCCCAGCACCCCAGTCCACTGAAAGGAGAACTGGCAGTGACTAGGAATCAGTGGGAGGCTCAGACGAATGAACGATGGCTTCTGTTTTGTGACACCCAATTGCTAGAGAAACATTGCAAAATATTCTTCAATGGGCAGTATCTGTTTTCATCTTATTTTGCAGTCATTAACACAAAGGTTAAATCAAGAGAAGAACCTGGGAAAGAAATCAGTGCTCTTCAGCTTCTCCATTATTGCTTTGCTTTTGTGTTTGATTTTTTTTTTTTTTTGGTAGTGTACTGTTTTGATTCCTTTCTTATTTCCTTTTCCGTCTTTTTATGTTTTGTTTATTTGTTTTTAGTCGTATTCTTAGTGGTTAGTCTGGAGATCACGATTCAACTCTTAACCATACGACAATCAGTTTTGAATTCCTACCACTTTAGCTTCAAGAGTATATCAAAACTCTGCTTCTGGGGCGCCTGGGTGGCTCAGTCGTTAATCTGCCTTCGGCTCAGGTCATGATCCCGGGGTCCTCGGATCGAGCCCCGCATCAGGCTCCCTGCTCATCAGGAAGCCTGCTTCTCCCACTCCCCCTGCTTGTGTTCCCTCTCTCCCTGTGTCTTTCTCTGTCAAATAAATAAATAAAATCCAAAAAAACCCCAAAAAACCAAAACCTCTGCTTCTGTGCAACACCATTCTTCCTTTATGTTGTTATTGTCACAAGTTAATCCTTATGCATTGTGTGCCCATTAACGTACATCTATGATTATTATTTATGCATTTGCATTTTAAACCATATAGGGGTTAAATGAGTTACCAACTAAAAATATACTGGCTTTATATTTACCTTGGTAGTTCTATTTACCGGCCTTCTTTATTTCTCCATATGGCTTCATGTTAGGTCCACTATCCTTCTACTTCCAAGTGAGCATTGCTTCTAGGGCAGGGCTTCAAGTTGCACGTGTGAGAATGTGAAGGTGTGAATCAACCGGGGAGTTTCTGGAGAGGGCACCTGGCAGTCTTTTCCCCAGAAGCCTAGATCAGAGCACAACTCCACCAAAGGACCCCATTTTGAGCTGGATTCAGAGAACTGACAGTTTCTCCGCCCCATAAAGCCTTTGACCTGGGAGTCAAGGCCTCTGAGTTATAGTCCTAGTTTGGTCCCTAACTAGCCATGTGACTTTGGACCAAATCATTTATCTTCTTTTTTTTTTTTAATTTTTTATTTATTCATTTGAGAGACAGAGAGCAAGCAAGAGCATGAGCAAGGGAAAGGGGCAGAGGGAGAAGCAGGCTCCCCACTCAGCAGGGAGCCTGATGCTGGACTCGATCTCAGGACCCTGGGATCATGACCTCAGCTGAAGGCAGGTGCTTAACTGACTGAGCCACCCAGGCGCCCCCAAATCACTTATTGGGGTTTTTTTTTCCTTACTTGTAAAATTAGGTGTTCTAAATCAGGTGGTCAAAGCTTTTCCGTAGACAGTCAGATAGTATTTTGGACCCCGCAGGCCATAAAGTCTCTGTAACAAGTACTCAACTCCGCCGTTGTCGTGCAAAGCCGCCATAGACAATTGGTAAATGAATAGCTGTGTTCTAATAAAACTTCATTTATGAAAACAGGAAGCAGGCAAATTTGGCCTGTGGAGCAGAGTTTGTCAACCCCTAAGAGTCCTTCTAGCTTTAAAATATTATAGATCTGATGATCTGCACTGTTGTTATGGGTATCCTTTTACGCCTTCACACCATTCTAAAACATTATCTCTATCAACAAACACACAATGGCCAGAATCCGTGAGCACTATTTATGCACCTATAGACCAAGCATTTTTTTTGTACTGATTTATTCCTCCCAACAAGACTACTAGGTAGATACTATTATAATCACCATTTTAGTAAGAAGGAATGAAGATAAGAAAGGTTCCCCACCAGGTCCCAGGCCATAGTGCTGGCAATAGCAAGAAGCAGGCCAGTAGGCCTCCAAAACCTTTGCTATGTTTCCTCCATCTCAGGTTTCCTAGATTAAAGGTTTTTAGCACAGTAGAGAATCCAATTTTCTTGACAGGGAAATAAAAATTTTAAATATACTAAAGATTAAGCCACAAATATTCCACACAGACTGTCTTTTAATTTATAAACAACTAAAGTGATCAGTTCCTGACTTAAAATGCTATCTCTCAAGATGCAAAGCTGGCAAAAGAATATCTTGATGCCCTCAAAAATCTCCCCATCCTGAACCCTCTTACACTGTTGGTGGGAATGTAAGCTGGTACCACCACTCTGGAAAATAGTATGGAGGTTCCTCAAGAAGTTAAAAACAGACCTACCCTACGACCCAGCAATTTCACTACTGGGTATTTACCCCAAAGACACAGATGTAGTGAAAAGAAGGGGCACCTGCACCCCCATGTTCATAGCAGCAATGTCCACAATAGCCAAACTGTGGAAGGAGCTAAGATGTCCTTCAACAGATGAATGGATAAAGAAGATGTGGTTCACATATACAATGGAATATTACTCAGCCACCAGAAAGGATGAATACCTACCATTTACATCATAAGTCAAGCAGAGAAAGACAATTATCATATGGTTTCACTCATGTGGAATATAAGAAATAGTGCAGAGGATCATAGGCAAAAGGAGGGAAAACTGAGTGGGAAGAAACCAGAGAGGGAGCCAAACCATTAGAGACTCTTGACTCCAGGAAACAAACTGAGGGTCATGGAAAGGGAAGTAGGTGGGGAGATGGGGTAACTGGGTGATGGATTAAGGAGGGCACGTGATGTGATGAGCACTGGGGTTATATACGCAACTCATGAATCATTGAACACTACACCAAAAACTAATGATGTACTATATGTTGGCTAAATAAAAATTAAAAAAAAAATTTTTAAATCTCCCCATCCTCTGGCAAGACATATGAAAGGATTAATGAACAAAATACAGTGCCAAATGAATTACAGTAGAAGTGCTCTTTTTTTTTAAGATTTTATTTATTTGACAGAGAGAGACTCAACGAGAGAGGGAACACAAGCGGGGGGAGTGGGAGAGGGAGAAGCAGGCTTCCCGCCAAGCAGGGAGCCCGATGTAGGGCTCAATCCCGGGACCCAGGATCCTGACCTGAGATGAAGGCAGACGCTTAAGGAATGAGCCACCCAGGCGCCCCAGTAGAAGCACTTTTGATTACTCTTCACTGACAGCACTTGCCAGATAGACCAACACTTTCTCTCAGTACCACCCTGCCCACAGCACTCTGAGTACCTCTCCAGAGCGGGACCCTTGGGTCCTGTGTTAATACCAATGAAGCTGCAGCAAATTACCACAGAGCTAATGGCTTAAAACAACACACTTCTCTTATAGCTCTGGAGGTCAGAAGTCCGAAATCAGTCTCACTGGGCTAAGGGCAAGGTGTTGGCCAGGCTGATTCCTTCAGAAGTTCTGTGGGGAATATCTGTTCTCTTGCCTTTTTCAGCTTCTAGAGAGCTTCTGTATTCTTGTTCATGGCCCCTTCCTCATGTCACTCCGAGCTCTTGCTTGTATAGTTACACATTATACCACCAACTCTAAACCTTCTGCCTCTCTCTTATAAAGACCCATATAAGAGATTATGTTGGGCTCATCCAGATAATCCAGGATCATCTCCCCATCTCAAAATCCTTCTCTTAATCACATCTGCAAAATCCTATTTGCCATGTTGACATTGAAAGTAAAGCAGCCAGTTATTTTACCAGCAAAATGGGCTTATTTGAGAATAGCAAAGGATTTGCAATTCCGAATAAGCAAGCTATAGCAAAAGCCATAGGCAAGTCCAGAGAACAAAGGAGAGGAACGCTCTTTATAGAGGAAAGGGGGAAGTTGGGAAGGCTTTTATAAACAAAAAGTCCATTGGAATAAACTGGGAGTTCAACTTGTACTGGCTTTTCATAGGCTGAGTTGTGACAGTCTATCCCTGGGCTGTTGCCAGGCAAAGAGAAAAATCTTCCTTTCTCTTGCTGGAGTAGTAAAGTAGTCTCAATTAGCAACATGTCTCTCTTCCTGTTGAGGTCCCTCATTGAGGATTCTTCCTGTTGGGGTCTGTCATCGATATCAAGTGGTAGTGCCTGAGGGCTCCCCCTTCTGGCCTCCGGAGTCTATGTTAAGTGAGGTTTCCCTTTATGAATTTTCATAGCCATATAAGGTAATATTCATAGGTTCCTGGGATTAGGAGAGGGGCATCTTTGGCAGGTTCCTCCCCACCCCCCACTTCCTCTCTCACAGATGAATCATACTCTTAGCAACAGTTGGTTGTGTTTGTTTCCAGCCCTGTTTTGGGGCTTGTTCTTGTAACTTCCTAATTTAACTTAAATATTAGGAAGCCAGTGAAATCTGGGGGCAAAAAGAACGAATTGCAATGTCTATGGAACAAGTTAAATAAACTAAGGCAAGTCACTTTAAAAATGTGGTCAAGTTAGGTGTGGCCAGGAAATCTGTGCAAATTTGAGAAAAAAAATGTCAGACCCAATAGAATTAAACCATGTGTGACAGGAACAGCTGTGTAAGAAAGCTGAAGCAGAGCACTTCTCAATGGAGACCGACTTGAACAGGCCTAAAGTAACAAAAAATTGGTCAACAAATGTGTATTTAGATGTTTTTATTAAAGTTTAAAGCAGGTATATTTAAATTATATTCCCACTTTACTAAATGTTTAGGTTAACTAACCAATCTCTCTCCAGTCTTATTAAATTTAATTCAGGCTTCAGAGATGGTGTTAATCATTTAGGGCTGCAAAAATTGGGGAAGAAGCTTTTATCAAAAGAGTGGGGCTTAAACTACTACTTGTAAGTTATGTAGGACCTGAATCAGTGTTTGGGGGCTGAGGAAGACACACGGGATGAAACAGCATATTCACAACTGTCAGGTAGAAATAAGTAGGAATGATTTTTTTTTTTTTTTAAGTAGTCTCAGGGCGCCTGGGTGGCTCAGTCATTAAGCGTCTGCCTTCGGCTTGGGTCATGATCCCAGGGTCCTGGGATCGAGCCCCGCATCGGGCTCCCTGCTTCTCGGGAAGCCTGCTTCTTCCTCTCCCACTCTCCCTGCTTGTGTTCCCTCTCTCACTGTGTCTCTCTCTGTCAAATAAATAAATAAAATCTTGTTAAAAAAAAAGTAATCTCTACACCCAATGTGGGGCTCGAACTCACGACCCCGAGATCAAGAGTCGCATGCTCTGATATGATGTTGATCAAATGTCTGACCTGAAATGAAATGGAAAAAAAAAAAAAAAGAAAAGAAAAAAAAGGAAAAAAATTTTTAAAAATGGGGGGGAGAAAAAAAGTCACATGCTCTTCAGAATGAATCAGCCAGGTGCCTTAGGAATGATCATTTTAACCCCTGAGGTAGAACCATGATCGTTCGAGTGGATCTCATTCCAGCAGCATCAGCAATATCAGGAAGCTGGCTAGCAGTTTGGACTGTCAGGCCTCACCCCAGACCCACTGAGTCAGAATCTACAATTTAACAAAATCCCCAGGTAATTTTATTTGCACATAACCTGTGACAAGAGCTGTTTTAGAGAAAGAAGGAATCTTCTTAAACTGAACCGAAGAGTTAATATGGTACACCAAGACAGAATGGCAGCTGAGTTTATTAAGTACCTACTATGAGCCAGGCAAACTACCAAGTGCTTTGCAAACCCTGTCTTACTTAATTCTCAAATGTCCCAGTCTTGTAAAATAGAGGTGATCTTTATTCTCAATAACGAAACAATCTTCTCTGCTCTCTGTGATCCCTTCAGTTGAACTTGGTATAAAGAACGCATTAGTGTCTCAAAACCTCAAATAATTGCTTTTTAAAATTCAATATGTAAAATATTTTGACATAATATTTTTTGCTCCCTTTGTTCCCTGGGTTGCAAACTCTTAGGGTTGGGATGATCTCAGATGCCTTGATAATTTCAACCTATAAGAAATGAGATGCAACTCAGAAGCACTCTGGTTAGAACAGCGGTTTAAAAAAAAAGCAAGAAATACGTACTGTTAAGTGGCCTTTAGGAATGATAAATTGGATCGAGCCAAATCTTAGAGAGTTTGGAACAGATTCTGGGTAGTCTTACAGCACTGCATGCCTTAGCAGTTTATGCAAAAAGAGGCTAAGCCCTCTCTTTCCCGAGGAGGCATTGACGACAATCTTGCCTTGCCTTGTCCAGACTACGAAAAGATAAAATTGTTGTACCTTGTTGTACCTTCTTGCTTCTCCCTGAGCTCAGGGCTCAGCTCCACTGAACAGGGTAGAAGAAATACCAGTAGCAATCCTGATGCGGGCACTATCAAGACCCAGGATCCTGTGCATGACTTGCTCGCTGGGTTGGTTTTCAGTGGACCCCCATTCTCATTAAATGCCTTTCAATAAGAAAGATTCCATGGACTCCTCCCAGCTGTTCTCTGTATACAGTCAGAGGGCAGCAGACAGAGGGTCCCTATAACCGCCCCAAGGACTGAGTGGCAGGCTGACTGGTGCTCACCACCACTGGGCTTAACCCCAGAACTAAACTTCATTGTGATGGGGGTGTGGAGGCGCTGAGGGGCTGGTGGGGTTGGGGTGTGAGGGGCATTCCTTTGCCTCAGACTTTCACAGAGCACATGTTGTGTTCTAGAATCTGAAATCTGAGTGTGGGAAGAGGTGGCTTAGCCCTGGAGAAAGGGAAATGAGGATCATGGGTCTCCGCAAAGAGCTGGAAGTTTAAAAATCAGGCTGTGCTTATTTACCGACTGTAATTCAATGGGGTCTTTGTTTGCCAGCTCCCGATACAGTCATATAAGTACCCTGAATCAAAGAAAAATTCCTGCAAAGCAAGGGATCTTCCCTGCCTTTACGCTCTACCACCTGAAGCCTTGCAGGAGTATGGTGTGTATCTAATCAGTCAATCTAAATATACTAAAAAGCTTGGGGCACCTGGCTGGCTAAGTCAGAAGAGCCTGCGACTCTTGATCTCAGGGTTGTGAGTTCAAGCCCCACACTGCGTGTAGAGATTAGGAAAAAATAAATAAACAAACTTAAAAAAACAAAATAGAAATCCTTAATAAGTTCTATATATGTATTGTTTTTACATTATTTTAAAATTTACTTAAGTGATATGATATATATATTCTGAAATTTTCCATTCAGTGACTCAATATTATGTTCAGAGATTTGTATTGAGATTTGATATACTTTATAAAATACGTATTGTATTTCATCTGTTTTAACTAACTGTATGGTATTGTAATTTATGAATATATCACATTTTATTTATCTATTCCCCTACTGGGGGGCATTTAGTTTCCTCCAACCTTTCACTGTTTCAATTTTTCACTTATGTGAATAACCTTGTATTTTCTCCTTGAGCACAAGTGGGGGATTTTCTCTGGGATTTATACCTAAACATTCTGCAGTTTATCTTAATTTTTTTTTCTTAAAAGAGAGAATACAAATATCTGCCGAGTGCATGGAATGGCTGTTTGGAACAAGTAACCCTGTAAATATAAAAATGCTTTGTATATTGTGACATATCATATAAATGAACAGCATTATCATTCACAGCTCAGTACAGTGATCTCTGCAATCTGGCTCACTGGAGATCTTACATTTAGGGGACTAAGAGCTTTCTTCCAATGACAATATCTTCATCACAGAATAAATTTTTTAAAAAATATTACTTCTAAAATAAAATTGAAATATGAAAATAACATGACCCCTCTCCCTGCAGCTGGGCCACACCTCTGTCCTTCCTTGAAGAGAGATCCTGGGCTGTGTTTCTCCATGTCCTCCATCTCTTTATGCTGCTTGGATCTGGTCTCCATGTGCATTGAGAAAGCAGCTTCTTCAGGATTCCAGTAGCCTCTCTTCTTAAGGTATACTTTTGGAGAAACAAATTCTGCCCTGATCACTACAATTGGTCTTGGGCCACAATTGACCTACATCATTTTCCTCCTTCACTATCTATTCTAGATCCCCCTCACCCTCAGCTATCACATCTTCTGGCCTTGGAGTTTTACCTGGGAGCTTGAACTAGACTGTCATCAATGAGGGGCCTGAGACCTGGTCACCATTTCTTTCTCAGGTCAGGCTCCTGTACTTGTCCAATTACAGTCATGTTTTGGCACATATTTCTCCCTGCCCCATTGTGTAATAATAGCCTTACTCACTCCTGATGATCAGGGTCAATTATCCCTGCCTAAATGGTGACTTCTCTTCTTGCCTGCTGGTCCCTGGACACAAGAAACCCAAAGTGTTTGGGCAACAGCTGTAGCTTATGATTCCATGCACTCCTGCTGGGTCCCCTGGCAAAACTGAGTCCTCTCTGGGGCCAAGGACCTCTAACCCTGCAAAGCCCAGCAATGTGGGGACAGGAAACACAAGGTCCCTCAAAAGTGGGTCAATGAGAATGGTGCTAAATAGGCCATCTGGGCTTATTTATTCTTCCTGTTGGGGATACAAAGCTACCTAAAGATGTTGGTTCGATGCACATACTGTGCTCTGCAGGAGGCCTCCTCACAGAAAAATGTCTCTAGCTGGCACTTCAGCTCTGTCTTCAGCAGGCTGTTGCAACCCCATCAGGCTGGTGGTGTCTGGGTGAGAGGATCAGTGGATCACATGGTCATGGCCCATTTCCACAACTCCTCTCTGGTTGAGTTAGTTCCCCTGTCTGACACAATGTGGGATCTTGTCCTGGTGGGTCAAACACTCTAAGTCTTCAGGTAGTGGTGCTGGATGAGGCTCTACAGGCAGGAAAAAAAAGCTCATTCCAGAATATGTCCTGTGGGAACAAACTGCTGGCCCTTCCAAAATGGAAGGGGCCGAATGTGGCCAACTTGCCATCAAGTGGCCAGTTGGCCTCATTGAGGAATGAGGGGCTCAGTATTGATCTCTGTTGCAGACAAATTGGCCATTGGACAGTGGCCTAGCTAGATGGGTGTTGGCAAGTGTTGGAAATACAGAGAGTCCTTGCTTTGCATGGTTCCGATATGCACAAACTTCAGTTAAGTGACACCAGTCCCCCAACAACCGTGGTTCAAATTTCAGTTATAACAGTGTGCTAACTGTGCATGACGGCGGAGAGTACAAACCCCGATGTTAGCTCTTTAGTCCACAAATCGCTATGTAAATAGAAGATGCATGTCAGGATTAGTACTGATCACATCACCTCTTTCAAAGTCAGTTGGCAATTGTTCACTACCCATCTTTGCTCAGTTCATACACAGGCAGCCAAGCATCTAGTTGTGTTGCCTGTTTCCCCCTGGAGAAACCCATGTGACAGTTGACAATAATGGATACTCGAAAGAGGGAACTGGCCAGCAAAGATGGAAGTGCAGCAAAAAATTCCAGAAGTGATAATGCTGGAAGCGCAATTGGAGTCAAGCAAATGGTAGAAGAAACAGCTGACTGTGGGAACGCGCACCCAGCTGCCCTTGGGGGAGCAGGGGGTGCCTTTGGATAGATGTACAGCCGAGGAACTTAGTGGAGGCCAAAGGTAGAGACAGGACTGAGAAAGTGGGAGGGATGAGAGGATGGAGCTGTCCCAGAGGAAGTGGACCTGACAAACACTTCACGCTGAAGCAACTCTTCGAAATTTTTCATGAAATTCAATTTCAATTCCAATTTCTTTGAAAGCACAAAGCATAAACTGTGGAAAGCTGATCCAGACCTAGAAAGAAATACAACAGTTCTCCACAGAGGCATAAAAAGATGATGCTCTCTCCATGTCGAAAGTATGCGAGAATCTGGTAAACACAGTCGAAACTATTCCTGCTAACTTTATTACACAGGAATAAACCACTAATCTCCAGGTTTTCTCATGTTTTAAGTTACAGTGTACTAAATATATATTAGTTGTACTATTGTTTGTCAATCCCTGTACATTTATAACCAACAGTAACACAGTTTCTAGTATTTTGACAAAACTTTTTTTTAAGCTGATTTTTATTCTTTTTTTCTGGGACAAAAGTTTTTAAAAGTCGCAGTACAATCATAATTTTCCCTGTTGATTATTAACAGTGCTTTGCATGGTTTCAGGGTGCATGGTCATTTTTTTTTTAAGATTTATTTATTTATATGAGAGAGAGAGAGACTGCGTGCACACACTGGGGGCAGGGGCAGAGGGAGGGAGAGTCTCCAGCAGACTTTGAGCTGAGCACAGAGCCCGATGCAGGGCTCAATCTCATGACCCCGAGATCACGGCCTGAGCCGAAACCACGAGTTGGGCACTTAACCGACTGTGCCACCCAGATGCCCCAGGGTACATGGTCATTTTTACCATCCCACACTCCTGGGCAAGGCGAGAACTGCCTTTTTTTTTTTTTTTTTTTAAAATTTTTTTTTTTTTTTTTTTAGAGGGAGAGAGGGAGAAGGGGGGAGAGCACGAGAGGGAAGAGGGTCAGAGGGAGAAGCAGACTCCCCGCTGAGCAGGGAGCCCGATGCGGGACTCAATCCCAGGACTCCAGGATCATGACCTGAGCCGAAGGCAGTCGCTTAACCAACTGAGCCACCCAGGCGCCCGAGAACTGCCTTTAAGTGTTCTTGGAAATATTCTCAGCCTCCATCTCTGTCACCGTGGCCTCTCCATTCATGTGCCCATCATGCTAGTCCTAGGGCGGCCAATGGCTTAGGAAGTTCAGAGTCTGAGATGTCAAAATCTTTGGGGACATTCACCAAAATGTCTCATTCCATCTGTTCGGATTAAAGGTTTTTCTAACCTAGGCCCTGATCTTGACACAGACCTGCCTTCCCTTTTTATGAAGCCTAGTCTCTTGGCTGAAAAAGTCCAAAACTGCTCTTGTCCCACCACTGCTGGGATATCCATGAGCCTTCTGGCTTTCACACCTTGATTTCCTACTTGGTTTTCACCTCAGCTGCTCCTTAACTTTCTGTAGCTGTTTGTGGGACTTGGCAATAGCCTCCCAATCCCACTGTCCTTGTATCTACCTTTTCCTTCCAAGTCTCAAATACCTGATACATTGAACCCACTAGTGCATTTGCTCCTCCTGGTACTCATGCCCAAATCATCCTCCACCCCCTTGGGAGATGTAACAGTTAAACGGCCACCTGTATTAGCGGTCACCCAGTGATGGATGGGGTCCCCACGGCCAGCTCAGTGGTGTGTGATCCACTTCCAAGCCCTCACTTTATTGCCTGCTTTCTGGGACCACTCCCAGCACCAACTGTTGCAGGTTAGAGTCTCCAGAACTTTGGGGTCAAGATGTTTATTAGAGACTAATACCTGTAAAAGGATGTGAGAGGAAGCAGGACTGCTTTGAGGAAGAAGTTAGCTGCCACATGCACCCAACAAAGCCTGTAATAGCCCAACAGGAAAATCTGGAGCATGCATTTATTATCATGGTTTCCCCAGTTAGGTCAAAACTGTTATGTTTTAATATCCCCACTTTTCTCTCAGTCACCGGACTCGGGCTCTCCTGGGCAGGGCATGACCTCGGATGAAGCAGTTTAAGCAGCTGAGGCCCACCTAAAAGGAGCTGAGCCAGCAGCACTGCCCCCAGCTGGGCAGCACATCTCTCCTTGAAGGGGGATCTGGGCCGCGCCTCAGTGTCTACTGCTCAGGGGAGACACCTTCACACCCGACTCTGCCTCACGTAACAGCATCAGCGACATTTATTCTAGTTGTAAACACACCGTAGAATACTACAGAACTGAAGTACAAGTCTAACAGCATAAATCTCGTCCCGAGAATGAAAAAAAAAAGTCATTTATTCATGTATTTTGGAGAAAAAGCCACTCTTTGTTATTTCTTTATCACAACATGGATACTAGCAAAGAAAATTGGCATTTATATTTCCCTCTTTTAAGTCTCCTAGAACAAAAATCTTGAACGATTTTTCCTTGGAAGAGCGGAGTCATCTAGTAAACCCTGTTGCTAATATAAAATTAAACTGTACAAAATTAAACACATCTCACATGACTGTCATGGGTGCCCACTGAAGAGCTGAATCACATATACAAAAGCAAGCTCCTCTAGAAGAGTAACAGAAACATGGAAATCGAGAGGAAGTCTTGCTGTTAAAGACCCAGCAGGAAGGGAGCTTGGAGGTTAGCCACGATCTAAATTCCTACCGTGCTGAAATAATACAATTTTAGTCAACCCACCAGTGTTGACTTGGCATCTCCATTGTTGCCTCTGAGGTTGCGCGGGGTGCACTGACTCTGGGTGTCTTTTCTGCCATCAGCCACACCTTCTCGGCCACAACCCACAACCGACTTTACCTGCGTTCCCGAGAGCCGGATTTCCCAGGCGATGATCTCCCCACCCCCCACCCCCGAGGGCAGCCCTTAATGGAGGACTGGCAGATCTGGGGTTAAACATGTTCCCATCCCTGTCCTCTGATGGGACAACTCTTGAGGTGTGACTGACGCCTCCCCAAGTCACCTCTGCTTCATGTCACTCCCTTACGGAGTCCCCTTTTCCTCCCTGCCCCACTTCTTTATTCTCCTAATGATTTTTCCTGGGAACACCCTAATACATCGGTTTCCTATGAATTTTCCTGGTCTCAGAATCTGTTTCCAGGGAATACAAGTGAAAAACCACCAAGTCTGAAATAATAATATTATTATTGATCAAGACTTATTAATACAACAATAATATAATATATTTATTATTATTCTTGATTTTAGACATGGTATTGAGCCTCTCATATCTAAAATTCCTCCTGTGTAAACGTGGAAACATCTCTCTCCCTCCCCTCCATCCCTTCCATTCCCTCCCCTTCCTCCCTCCCCACCCCCCACCCCAACGGCCTGTTTTTATGTGGGTGTGAATTGGGGGCTTGGCTCTCAATTAGAGAAGCTGGTCAGGTCAGTGCTTTGGTGTGCAGTGAGACTGTAGCCAAAGAACTTGCTGACGTGTCTATCACTAATGCTTATGACTACAGAGTGAAAAAAATGTTTCCAAATCTGGCTGATCAGTGGGGCAAGAGAAATGATATTTTTCCATTTCCCTCATGGGACTAGACCACTGAAGGATTTTGTAAGCACTTGTTGGCAGACTGGAAAACACAGCCAGGTAACTTTCAGAAGGGACGGGCACTTTGTAGGGGACACAGCGGAAAGTAGAAGCTCAAGGGGAGGGAGTGGAAGAGGAACAGGCTGGAACATCAAGCTGGACCGGGGGAGGGGACGGGGGTGGGGTGGGGGCTGGTCAGTGAGGCCCTGGGAGCCTCAGAAGATTCCACAGAGGGATGGGATGGTGGTGGGAAGGCCTGGGGCATTACTGGAAAAGGTGAAATTGCAAGGGGATACAGGACAAATAAACACCCAAGGAAGAGAAGCTTCCAAAACCTTTGTAATCCCTTACTAACTGCCAGGCAACATGGCGGGTAACTGTCAGAGACTTATGGCTAAAAAACTCCAACCCACCCACCCTATTTGTGTAAGAAGAGCCTGCACTGGCTGACCACAGTGACTGGAATTTCCACAATTAATCAAGCCATTTGATTAAGGCAAGATTTCTCAACCTGAACCCAAGGTCCTTGGACCTTGAATGCAGGGGGGTGTCCATGAACTTGCACGAAGAAAACAATTTTATCTTTATTTTCATTCTCATCAAACTGGAAGTTTAATTATGAATGTAGTCAACAAACCTTAGCACTACGTAAGACTTTGTCACCAATAGAAATCGTAGATATTTTCAAGTTGCTATGAATATTTCAAAATATCATTTATACCCCCTATATTTTAAAATTAAGAAAACACCTAAGCATGCCTCTAGATCTTGTTTTCTAGCATATTAATAAAGAACACATTACTATTGCACCTTTTAGAACATATTTGAGATCAGTATTTCAATATAATTGGTTTCCTTTTTATTTTATGAATTTAAATCATTATTCTGAAAAGGGATCCATGGAAGAAAAAAAATGTAATAATGAAGGCATTGAAAGTCACAGATAAAAGCTCCCATGAATAATTGTTAACCAGTTTCCTCTTATGCGGAAGAGCTTCATTCCCACTCGCCACCCCCCCCCCCAAGAAAGGATACAACAGAAAAGGTGAATATTAATGAGGGGAAAAAGAAGAGAAATATCTGCTTCCGAGGACAGAGCTGGATGTTGGCACCACACCTGGGGAATCTTCACCACATTGGGAGGACGTGCTTCAGAAAACAGAAAGCCAAAGTATCTGTTACAACAAACAAACAAACAAAAAAACAACCTTCTTTGCAAAGTGATGTGGATTGAAGGATGAGTCAGCCAAAATGTGGGTGTTTGTTAAAAATACAGATTTTCAGGCCTTGGGTAGAGCATAGGAATCTGTATTTTTAACAAGCACCCCAGGTGATTTGGGGATAAAACCTAAGCAGGGAGTCTCGACTATATAACGATGTTGGGGTAGAAGAGAATGCTGTAGCTTTCCAGGGAACAACTCGGCTGTCCTTGACATGCTAATTTATACCTGACTTCCCAAGAAATGGAGATTGCATCCCTGTGTGTTATAATCCAGCCCCCTACTGGGGCAGGTGAACCTTCTCCCTCCAGGAATTTATTTAAATCCTGTGTCATTCATGAATGTATGGTGCCATGTTTTTCAAAGCACCAGATCCACTGGGGCTTTCCTTGGACTAAATGGATCTTTTTAAGTAGCTCTAAATTCTAACTATGCTTCCTATCTCCGTTTTATAAAGGGTGAAATATTTACTTATTATCAAATACTTATTATGAAATCATAATGTCTTAAGCTTAGTGTGAGTGAATGCAGCTTGGGATTTTGGGGGAAGTTCTGAGTAAATCCACAGTATGTTTCAAAGAGAGATTTAAATTGCTAATTTCCTTCCTAGAGTTGGAATGTAAGGATTGTCACAGATTTAGCATGCAAACCACGTAGTTTACATTATTATGTAGTAATGGTCTCTTAAGTTGTGTTTTGGTTTGAGAAACAGCAAGAATAAATATAGCATGAGGAGGGGAACTTTGTTGTTTATTTTAAAGGGGATAAAAATTTATGAGGAGCTTTTGCCCACCAGAAAAGAGCTTTCTCTTTAGTCTCCCACGTGATTTTATTCCTGTAGTCACCTTGGAAAGAACTTTTTCCCTAATACTATCTGAGTTCCACATTTTGGTGCCCAGAACAAGGAAGTGAAGAGCTATGTCTCACACACACACATAATAGAAACATAGAGAACAAGCACATCACCAGACAATATATGTCACTTGGAACAAAGACATAATTATTTGCCTAAGACTCAAAAAGTTGTGCTGGGGACGCTGAGGAACCAGAACCGGGTCTCTCCTTTCCCAAGCCCAACGGTAATCATAGGCACGTCCTCCACATTCGTTCTGTTTTGAGTAGACAAGACATGGCATTTTGACCGGTAGCAAAACCTCATTGCGACATTTCAATGGCGTAATTAGTGACAATTCAGCCAATTTGTATTGGGCCCCTTCCACATATACCAGGGTCTGGGCTCAGCCTCGTATATACACCAGCTCATGGACTCCTCATAGTAACTCCATTAGGTAGGTTTTATCATCCACATTTTATAAGTGGCTGGCACAGAGTAAGCACTCATTGAAGACTACTTATTGTTTTAAATCATCATTATTACTTTTATGAATAACTTCCATATGAGGTAATCAGAACACTTTCAGACTCTTACTTGGGCCTTGGAAAATAGGTTCAGTTTTGCTAGCTGGAGACAGGGAGGAGGCAAAGGGTAGCCTCGTGTAAACCCAAGGCTGAAGGAAGGAAACTATAAGGAGTATGTGAAAAGTGAGGAGTAAATTTGCTTGTCCTTGAAGAGTTTGAGAGAGGCATGTTTGGAGCCATGCCTGGAAAGATAACTGTGGGTCTCCTTTTGGAACCTTGCTAGGCCTGGGAGTTTGGACATGAATTCAAAGGCAGTGGGAACTCACCGAAGGTTTCTGATTTGGGGAGCTATTTTGGAGTATGCAGGAAGGACTGGGGGCAAGGCAGGGGGAAGGCACAGAGAGGAATGCATTTTAGAGATACTGCAGTGTTCCAGGTCTGAAGTGATAAAGTCAGAGCCTGAACCAGGGTAGTGGCTGTAAGAACAGAGGGAAGGGGTACGTACAAGAGAAATTATGCAAGAGGGCTTGTTGGGACTTGGAGCCAGGTGAAAATTGTGGGGGGAAGATGGAGAAATCAAAGAGGATCGTAATCAAGATCTTAATCTTGAAGAAATTACAGTATCATTTCCAGATAGAGGAGATGCTGTTCAGATATAAATTAGTAGGTCTGACTTTGAACACACTGATTTTGATTAGAGTACAATATTTAGGTGAAATTGTCTGCTAAGCAGTCACAAACTCTAGTAGAATGGAAGAAATGGAGAATGGAGAGTTCATTCTTTAGAAAGACTCATCTTTTTTTCTTTTTAAAGATTTTATTTATTTGAGAGAGAGAGAGAGAGAGAGTGTTTGTGTGCATGAGCAGGCCCAAGCAGTGGGGAGAGGCAGAGAAGCAGACTCCCCGCTGAGCAGAGACCTTGATGAGGGGCTCAATCCCAGGACCCCGAGATCATGACCTGAGCCGAAGGCAGCTGCCTAACCGACTGAGCCACCCAGGCGTCCCTAGAAAGACTCCTCTTTTGTGGGTAGTGGAGAAAGGGAGTCAATGAAGGAGAGGGAGAACACTTTTGACATGTAAGGAAGAAAAGTGATAAAGTAAACAAGTGTCAGGTAAGCCAAGAGGAGACAGATTCAAGCTGGGAGGGGGTGGCCAAAGAGCACAGTGGTGGCCACTAGACATTTGTGGGAGCCACTCACCTTCTCCTTACCTTCTTGCATCTGAAAGGCATATGAGGGGGTTATAGGGGCTTAGGAGAAAGAGGGTAGCTCTGTGGAGTAAAGATTATACGTCTTACATTGATGTTTTTATTCCCAGCCCCACGAATAAACCTCACTTGTGGTCAGTAACACCATCTGTGAATATGGCAAGTCTATCATTTTATTTTTCCAGTCATCGTCAACATCACCTTGAACCACCAGGATGCAGTGGCTGCAACTACAGAAACACAGACTCAGACTGGTGTTAACAATGAATTGGAAGTGCTGAGGTAGAGTAGATGTTGCCTTTGGTTGATTCGAGGCTCAACAAAGTAATTAAGGACCCAAGTATTTCCCATTTCTCCTCTCTGCTGTCCCTGGTGGAAACTTCTTCCTTAGAGAAGTAGCAAGATGGCTACTGCAGTTCCAGATATCACAGAATTATAGCTATTTTAGAGGAAAGAGACCACCTTTTCCTGTACCTCTCTTGGAGGAGGTAGGAAACTTCACCGAAGCATCCCAGCAGACTTCCCCTCATGCCTCATTGGCCAGAAATAGGTCACATGCAAATACCTGACACAATCTTGGTAGGGGTAATGGCATTACCTTCAGAGGAATCAGATCTATTCCTGACAATTTCTTCTGAAATCTTGGCTATACGGATGGGTCCCTGGACAAAACTGGGATTCTGTTAGAAAGGAAGGAGGAGTGAATGGACCCCAAGTGGGCAACTCTTAAATGGAGGTTACATTATCAGTCTCTAGGATTACAAAGAAATGTTTGCTTAGGGTCCTTATCTGAAAGGGCCTTTTAATGTAGTTGGTGGTAGACACTCCAAAAATGACAACAGATTTTTTTTAGTACAGTTTTGATACACAGTAGGCACTTAAGAATATTTGTTGGATGCACGAATACACACTAGTACACCCTAAATGCTAAATGAATTATACAACCATGTGCAGAGATATACAGCTATTATTGGACCAGTTCTAGTGCAAAGATTTATCAAATTTAGTGAAGTTCTATTAAAATACACATACCCAAGGGACACCTGGGTAGCTTAGTCGGTTAAGCATCTGACTCTTGGTTTCCAGTCAGGTCATGATCTCAGGGTCTCTGCACCCGGTGTGGAGTCTGCTTGAGATTCTCTCTCTCCCTCTGCCTCTACCCCTCCCCCTGCTCACGCTCACTCTCTCTCTCTCAAAATAAATCAATAAAATCTTAAAAAATAAAATGCAGACCCCGAAGCCACAATTCCCCAGAATTCAAAGTCAATTTTTTTCATGGCTCCAGTGGCCTGCATTTTTAACAAGAAGCCTAGGGGGTTCTAGTGTAAGTCCCATGAGTGTTAGGGAGGGTAGCTGTATGGATGTGGTTGGGGTAGGTAGGCATAATTTCTTAAAAAAGCATTTAATGAATCATCAAATTAAACAACTAGTGATTTACCTTCTGATATTTGTAAAGTGGTTGCTAGGATTTACAAAATAGTATTTTATAGTTCTTATCAAAGGACCGTATGTACAAAGGAGATTTATTGTGCAACTCTTCCCTTCTGGGCCCAAACTTACTGGCTGCTGAGGAAAAGGTGAATTAAACAGTATTTCCAAATTCTAAATTTGAAGGTATTTGTTTTATTTTAGAATACAATCACATACAATTATCAGGCTGCTTTTTAAATGGATTGAAAATATTTGCTCAGATTTATCCATTCCCAACACCAGTTGACCAACCCCTCCCCACCCCGAATTCTTTTTTATCATACCCAGAAACTTAACAGATGGAAGGAAAGACTATTCTTTCCTTCTGGACTGCAAAATTTACATTTATTGGAAGAAAACCTTAGTTTGTCACAGCTCTTATTTAACGGTCTAAAGTGAAGAAATGGAGTCTAAATTCCAATCAGCAGGTTTACTCCTGCTTGCTTTCGTGATGCTGATGTCATTTTCATTTATATCCGGTTAGTATTTACCTCCTTTTCTTAATTCACCCTTTTACTTCTGCATTGTACTCACTCCCTTTGCTGGCGTGTGTGTGTAAAGCCTGGTTGGAGAATGTATATAATAATCATAAATATAATGCAAATTATACAGCAAGCATGATTTCAAAGCACTCTCACTTTCATTATCTCAAATTTCAAAACTTATGAGGTGCTAATATTCATATCATTTAACAGGTTAGGAATTTGATATTTGTCCAGGATCATACAGCTAATAAATAATGCTGTCAGGAAAAAAATTATATGCTATGGTGGATTTGCTAGTGTCATATAAGCTGGATTTAATTTTATCAGATTATTTTTTTAAACCCAAAGATCATCTTATATGCTTTTACACAGCAGTAGCCATATTTGGATGCTCCTGCCACATGGCAGCAAGTGGCAGAGCTAGACCACTTTTCCTGCTGCATTGAGTCCCTGCCTAACACCCAGTCTGTCTAAGATCGTGCTTTACAGGCCCCCTTCCCTTTAGCCAGCCCATGCTCACTCTTGATAATCACGAAATTCTCATGTCCCCCAGAGAATCAGTTGTGCCAAGAATATTTTTTTAGATGTTAATTTGTGTTCAACATACAGTCTCCCTCCCCCACAAAGTGCTATTAATTGTACTTTTTAAAGTCCATCCTCACCCTGTTTGAGGATCGCTACTTTGGAATCCAGGTCCCACATCCAGCGTGCCTTTTCCTGCTGTGCAGTTCAGGACCACAATCCTGTTGCTGAACTTCAGGCCAGAGGCTCATGGACCTCCCTGAACGTCTGCTGGGACTGCCTGTCACTGGGCAGCATGGGGATGACTTCCTGTGTACTCCAGCCCTCTTACTTGTCCAACTTCCCCAACGTTCCACTGTCTCTTACCTTTAATCTGTGATTCTTTTACTCCCATGGGCCTGTATAGGGTGTCCCATTCCCCTTCAACTGGTAGGCAAAGATTGATTGATAGGACCAAGTTCTATGCAGGTACAGCCTGAACTTTAACCTCAAATTCATTCTACACAATTGTTAAATTATTAGCTCATTTTAGGTCAGTTCAGTATCTGTTTATTGAACAGGAACTTGTTCCATGCCTTTAAGGAGTTGAGTTGGTAGAGGAAGAGAGGGGTTGTCAAAACATGTGCAGGGTGGGATTTTACCTTGCTTACGAGCTAACGAGTGAGTCCGCCATGTTTTAATGGATGCTGGTATAAGGCACAAATCTCTGGGGTCAGAGAAAAAGGACTTTATATATATATTTTTTCAATTTTAATCAAATTATTATTATTATTATTTATTTTTTTAAGTAAGCTCTACACCCAGCATGGGGCTTGAACTCATGACCCTGAGATCAAGAGTCACATGCTCCACTGACTGAGCCAGCCAGGGGCCCCAAAAAGGACTTTATTGGAAACTCACCACATGGTAAGCAGCATAATTATAAGCATATTTATGTTTGCTACCCTTGCCTCTGAGTCCCACATAGGTGTTGTGGACAGACCCAGGTGGGTGTCTGGACACACAGTGGCTTGCATTATAGGAGAGGACGCTGAGCTTAAGAAACCCAAATCTTTCAGACTGGATGGCATAAAACCTTACTTAGACAAATGTTCCATACCAATATAGGATGATAGTAGTGCAAACTGAGTGGAGGGTTCATGAAAACTCTATCTTCACAAACTTTCTAAAAATCTGAAGCTATTCTAAAATAAATATTTTAAACTTGCTTACCAAGGGACTTCTGGCTGGCTCAGTCAGTTAAGCACCCAACTCTTGGTTTCAGCTCAGGTCATAATCTCAGGGTCATGAGAACGAGCCCTGTGTGAGGCTCTGTGCTCCGCATAGGGTCTACTTGAAATTCTCTCTCTCTCTTCCTCTCTCTCCCCCTGTACTCCAACTTTGCTCACATGTGCTCTCTCTCTAAAATTAATAAATAAATAAAATCTTAAAAAATGTTTACCAGAACTTTGCTCTAGAGATAATATTTCTATCTTCCAATACTGTTTGTTATACAAACATCCTTAATAAGAGAGTCCAAGCAGGACGGTGGCCATGGAGGTCAGAATCTGCTAAGAAGTGTGTAACAATTTACCTGCTGAAACAGCTGGCCCTGAAAATTGAAGGGGGGGAAAGGAGAGTCCAGAACAACAGCAGAAATGCAAGAAACCCATGAAGCATTATCTCCTGGCGATATCTACCCCTCCTTTCTACACCGTCTTGATTTCTCGTGAATTTTTTCATAAATGTGTCTGCCATTCCCTTGGCCACTCTGATTAACCTAACTGACAGAGGCTAGGGCCAAATATGTTCAATATGTCTCATATAGCATCCTGTTAAAGCCACTGTGAACAGGAATCCCAGCAAAAGGAGGCGGCCATCCTACAAGCAATGGCCTCAGCTATGTATCCCAGGATCTTAGAATCAACCCATTTAACAGATCCCATAAACCACCAGGGTCTAACTGAAGAGAAGTCAGGGGACTCTCCCAAGTGTCTCCACTGGTCTTTCCCCTTGGCCCAGGGCATTAGCGTAGGTACAGCAGGATGTATTAACAATCATATAGACTCTGCCTTGGCCCATGAGGAAGAAGTTTAAAGCAATTCTACCATCGATAATATCCCTGGCCAATTAGTTGAGGCTGACCTGAATGCTCTCCAGGACCAAGATGGTGTTGCTGGTCACTTCAGTTCAACTCAGGGACAAATTTTATACTGTATTTTCTAATTGGATAACTTTCATTGTAGCAGTAACTAAACACCAACTGCCCATAAAAAAAAAAAAATAAGCCAGTTATCCCTTTGGGAAGCTCTTCCAGGTAATCAAAGTCTTGATTTTGAACTTCATTTTGGGTTCACAGTCATTTGAGGGTTATGTGATCTACTAATAGTGTTTCCTTAAAGTCTTGATTGTCTCATGATCATTCCTAAGGTGCAAATCACCATGTTTCTGGAAGTATGTCAAGATAATGCCTGGATGCCATGCAAGCAATGCAGTCCTGGAGGTGTACGTGGTAGTCTTGGAAAGAAAGTGTTGTTTGCAATTGTTGGTGCCTACCACCCAAGTTAAACCCACATCATTCAATGGGCATAGCTCAATAGTACCTCTAACATGGTCGCCCACCAGCTGTTAAATCTTAGAGTTCTCAGGTCACTTTGAATAATTGAGTCTAGTTCTGTTTAAGGAGGGGCTGCCTGAGGGAAATCAGACTAAAATTGTCTGTCCATGTCACTAGGCAGGTGGCATTTATCCACCCCTTGGAATGACTGAGCAATGATTATAGGAATAGGTTTGGGGAAGACATCTAGAGCTGTTGACAGGTGTTTTATGTGGGACATGCAGGGGCTGGGACCATTCATTGCTATTTCAGATAAACATGTTGGTAAGGTTAAGGGAAATGATGATCAAACCTCAAGCTGTTCTCAGAGCCATCTGGCAGGGGAAAGCAGTGAATTAAATTGAAAGTGCTTACAACAGTTTAGGAGAATCGTAATAACATGTTCTCCTGCCTGAAGAAGGCTCCAGGGATGATCTAAAGGACAAAGATCCTCAAGGTCCTTCCTCCTCTGCACCTGCTGAGGTCTAGGGTGTTACTTGCCCAGGTGCTGGTTGTTCTTCTTCTTCCATCACAAAATCAGCATGTCTCATTCCAGTGGCTACCGCTTCACTTTTCCCCAGTCATCCCCTACTCTCACCCAGACCTTTCATCTGCGAGAACCATGAAAGAAGGACAGGGCACTTTTTCTTTTAAGATTTTATTTATTTATTTGACAGAGAGAGACAGAGCGAGAGAGGGAACACAAGCAGGGGGAATGGGAGAGGGAGAAGCAGGCTTCCCGCTGAGCAGGGAGCCCAATCCGGGGCTCGATCCCAGGACCCTGGGATCATGACCCGAGCCAAAGGCAGACGCTTAACGACTGAGCCACCCAGGCGCCCCAGGACAGGGCATTTTTTTTTAAAGATTTTATTTATTTATTTATTTGACAGAGAGAGACACAGCGAGAGCAGGAACACAAGCAGGGGGAGTGGGAGAGGGAGAAGCAGGCTTCCCACTGAGCAGGGAGCCCGATGCGGGGCTCGATCCCAGGACCCTGGGATCATGACCTGAGCTGAAGGCAGATGCTTAACGACTGAGCCACCCAGGCGCCCCTGGGACAAGGCATTTTTATAAACTTACAGTGATTTATTATTCCCCCACTCTAGGGAGACTTGGCAAGCGGTGTACTCAACCTAGCGGTCATTATCCTTTTTTTTTTTTTTTTTTTTTT
>NW_027397067.1:48785611-48939945 GCF_003265705.2 Callorhinus ursinus
CCCCGCGGTCATTATCCTTTTGATCTTTGTAACTGTTCTTTGATTGGTGGGGTGGTGACCTTCTGCTCACCCAGGACAAATATGAGGACTAGTCATTATAAGGGGAGGACCTGAGGTTGATTGCCAGAATGGTGAGGAAGTGCCTCTGCCTGAAGGAGAGTTAGTGGCATAGCAACCATGGCCCTATCAAGAGTCTTTGAGACTGCACGGCCTGCAACCACCTCTACAATTCCTCCTCAGTAACAGCCTATAAAGCAGAAGGCCATTTATTGCTCAGCAGACATACAATTTAGCCTACAACTGATTCCTGGAGACCGTACAATTTGGCTTATTATCTATTTTCATGCCCATCTTGCAAATTCCATTAATCAGGCCATGAGACCCTCATCCTTCCTCTTCCAGAAAGCTGTGTCTCTGATGTATTATTTCCTGTCGCAAACACTATGGAGAACTGGGAAGGTCTGAGATTTAACCCTACAAGGTAGCCTGGCCTGTCAGAGTTTCATGGATGCTAGCTGCAGACACAAGACCCCTGGGTCAGAGACAGAGGACTTTTACTAACAGCATAGTATGTGAGCATCAGCATATTTGTATCGGTTCCTGCACCCCAATTCCCACGGCTGGGACATGGATGGACCCGGATGGATGTGGGGACAGTCGATTTCATTACAGGAAAGTAACTCTGAGCTCAGGGAACCCAGATCTTTCATACTCTACAGTGAGTATGCCTGTCCAGCACTTCAGAAGGAGACGTTATCTCTATGTTCCAATGCTGTGTGCTATACAAACATCCTTGCAAAGACAGTCCAGGCAAAAGGTAGTTAGTGCCTCCACTAACAGGGCATGCAGAAATGTGAGAGATCCATCAAGAATCATTTGTCTACAGGAGTCACATAAATCAAAACATTTAATAAAATAGTAAGGGCTGAGATAAAAGTATTGAAAGGGTACTTAAAATGAGTGTTCATTATTTCTGTTGGTAATTTTTATTTATTTATTTATTTATTATTTTTTAAAGATTTTATTTATTTATTTGAGATAGCGAGTGAGAGAGCAGGAGCAGGGGAACAGAGGGAGAGGGAGAAGCAAGCTCCCCGCTGAGCAGGGAGCCCGATGGGGGATGTGGGGCTCAATTCCACAACCCGAGCCAAAGGCAGACGCTCAACCGTCAGTCACCCAGGTGCCCCTCTGTTGGTAATTTTTTAAACACATTCTCTCTTCAGTAAGTCAATTGTATTATTGACTGTTTTGAAAGATGTATGTTTGTAAATTGAGGAATTAGTTGTAACAATAAGTGGGCGACTAAAGAAAACGTGTTTATAATTATTATCAGTTTTTTTTGCGTGTTTTTTCCTTTTTTTTTCCTTTAACTGATTGGTTCCTTATAACTACTGAATGCTAACTTCTTGTGCTAACACTTTTAGGTTATTGGTGTAAATAAGATGAAAATGGAATAGATTTAGTCTGTAGCCAGCCACTTCCTAGTACAGAACAGTAGTTGTTCAAAATCTTTCCTAATATGTTATTTAAAGCTGGAATGAGCAAATTAGGAAGTAATAATAAAGTGAACAAAATCTTGAAATACAGGTGAAAGGACAGAACTGCTTTTTAAAAAAACATATTTTATCTTCCTACTCCTATGAACATTTGCTGCTCCCAAGAAGTTTTCGTAACATTTCCAAGGAGATAATGACAAAGATGATAATTTCTATTAGTTCAGGGACCAATAATGTAGGGAACAGAAGAAAGGAACTGACAGGTTTAATTACTCAGTGACCTCTTCCCTGCCCCTCTGTCATTAAATGTTTGAAAATCCGACCTTTCCTTTAATTGTAAAATCTATTTAATCATTTATTGGATGCTTACCATGTACAATGCACATTCAAGACTGAGTAGAGGATGGTCTTGGTAAGACTGATAAATTGTAATGCAAGTGAAACTAGCTAAATGCCATAAGAATGCCATGAGAATTCAGAGTATAAAAGAAGTATGTCTAAGAGATAGTGCAAGAAGCTTTATGCTGCAGAGGTTAAGAGCATGGACTCAGGAGACAGACAACTTGGGTTTAGAACTCAGATCTGCCCCTTACTAATTAGTAAAACTACATTATCACTTCATGTCTCAGTTTCCTCATACGTAAAATGAGGATAATAATAATACTTGTATCAAAGCGTTGTTTTGAGGGTTAAATGAATTAATCTATTCAAAGCACACAGAACAGTGCTGAGCACAAAACTAAGGGCTTTAGAAGTCCAGCTCTAATTGCTGTTGTTATATGTATGATTATGGGACTCAGAAAAAAACTTTATGAATGAGGAAGCATTATAGGTAACCCTGGTTAACAGCAGGGGATGGAATGGAGACAATGTTAGACATCCCTCAGCTGACAGCCCAGCTGAGGCACCAGAAAGATGGATGTCCTAGACTCTTGCTCTGGGGAAGATCAGACACAGACATTCCCCACCTTCTGCTCTGAACCTACGGCAAAGGTTGCATATGTGCATGCATCTGAATTGAAATATTCTCGAAGGATGTACCAAATTGATTTTCCCTGCCTTGTGGAATGATGGGTGATGTTCATTTTCTTCTTTTTGCTTATCTATACTTTCTAATTATGAAATAATTAATATATATTGTTATAATAGGAATAAATGAAAACCTATTTTAAAAAGCCATTATTCATTAAATAGTTGGCATTTATTGATAAAAAATTTCTGTTTCTATCCTTCTCAAGCAAGGGGTATGATATGTAGAAATTTGTGACTCTGACAAATCCAGAATTCACTATGAGGCAGGCATATGGGAACCAATTTCTTAGCTGGTGAGTGAGCCTGGTTGACAAGCCGAAGTGGCAATGTGACTATATAATTTATTACATTATTCCATTTAATTCTTACAACAACAATAGAGGTAGATATTATTGTCTCTATTTTACAGATGAAAAACTGAGAGTATTATATATCATGTTGGTAGTCAAGAATTTGGGAATCTAATGGAATACCTGGCTGGCTCAGTCAGTAGAGCATATGACTCTTGATCTTGAGGTCATGACTTTGAGGCCCACATTGAGCATAGAGATTACTTAAAAAAATAAAAGTTAAAAAAACTTTGGGGGCGCTTGGGTGGTGCTGTCGGTTAAGCGTCCAGCTCTTGGTTTTGGCTCAGGTTGTGATCTCAGAGTCGTGGGATTGAGCACAGTGCAGGGCTTCACACTCAGCATGGAGTCTGGTAAAGTTTCTCTCTCCCTCTCCCTTTGCCCCTCCCCCCATTCTATCTTTATCTCTCTAAAATCAATCAATCCATCCATCAATCAATCTTTATTTTTTTTAAAGATTTTATTTATTTATTTGAGAGACAGAGAGAATGAGAGAGAAAGCACATGAGATGGGGGGAGGGTCAGAGGGAGAAGCAGACTCCCTGCTGAGCAGGGAGCCCGATGCGGGACTCGATTCAGGGACTCCAGGATTATGACCTGAGCCGAAGGCAGTCGCTCAACCAACTGAGCCACCCAGGCGCCCGTCCATCAATCAATCTTTAAAAAAAGACCTTTGGAATCTGAGAATATCATGGGTCTAGTACTAGGGTTCTCATTCCTTAGCACTATTGACATTTTGGATCAGATAATTTTTTGTTGTGGGGGTTTGTCCTGCGCATTATAGGATGTTTAGCAGCATCCCTAGTTTCTACTCACTAAATACCTGTCATATCCCTCTCCTCACAGGTTGTGACAAGCAAAAACATCTCCAGACATTGCCAAATATCCTCTGATTGAGAACCACTGGTTTAGTGTATTCTATTCATTAATTATTAATATTAAACTCCAAACATTCAAGATATAAACTCAAACCATTTTCTTTTTTTAAGATTTTATTTATTTATTTGACAGAGAGAGACACAGCGAGAGAGGGAACACAAGCAGGGGGAGTGGGAGAGAAAGAAGCAGGCTTCCAGCTGAGCAGGGAGCCCAATGCTGGCTCAATCCCAGGACCCCGGGATCATGACCTGAGCCGAAGGCAGACACTTAACAACTGAGCCACCCAGGCGCCCCTCGAACCATTTTCAACACTCACCTTCATAGGGGGCTTAGTTCTTTGGCTAAATCTTTAATTGATGTTGTTGTTGATGAAAACAGACTTTATGATATAATGGACATATTTTGCATAAATATTTTCCTATCTTGTGAAGTATTTCCACCCTAATGTAGAGCAAATAAATGAACATTTTTAAGCCTTCACTTTCATAAGTCAAATTGGTGACGTTAAAAGTTGTACCAGTTTACATTTCTGCTAGCAGGATAAGGGAGTCTATCTTACCACATTCTCACCAGCATTGGCTATTATGTATATATTTCTATCTTTGCTAATATAAGTTCTCACTTATATTTATATATTATTTTTATAGATATTTATATTGTCTTATTTCTATATATATTTTAAAGATTTATCTATTTGAGAGAGAGAGAGAGAGAGAGTGAGCGCACATGCAGGGGAGGGGGCAGAAGGTGAGGGAGAAACAAACTTTGAGCAGATTCCACGCTGAGCGTGGAGCTCTGAGTGTGGAGCAGATGTATGGCATGATCCCACCACCTGGAGATCATGACCTGAGCTGAAACCAGGAGTAGGTCATTCAACCAACTGCACCCAGGCGCCCTTGTCTTACTTACATTTTTGAACACTAGTAAGGGTGAATATTTTCTCATATGTTTTAGCAGTGGTATTTCTTCTTCTCCTAATTGTTTGTGTCTTTTCTTCATTTGTGTGTTGGGGTCTTACTGATTCTTCTTATCCATTTGTTTGAGCTCTTTATGTAATGTGACCTGAGAGCAGAAATTTCTACAAAATAAAAGCTTATATGAAGCATTTGAACTTAGACTTTATTAAAACCTTGGGCAGATGGCAAAAGATTTACATCACAGCAATCTCAAATGGAGTTCTAAGCACTCCTGCTTTTGTAAACTCTTTATCATGTTGCTTCCTTTCTCTTCTCTCTTCCCTTCACTTCCCTATGCTTTCCTTCCACCTCTTCATCCCAATTTTGTTTCTTTCCAATCTGGAAACTAGTTTAGTTATGTCTTGGTTTGTCTCCATTTACCCAAGCTCAGTTTATCTTTGATTTTTGCTAGTTTATCAAGACATTTTCCTAAGCAAGAACAATTCCTTTTCTCAGGAGAATACCAGTACCAACTTTCAAGATATTTTAAATATTATAGGAGGATGAAGTGATTTTGATTTCTATTTTGCTATTAGTTTCAAATACTTCCCCCACTTTAATTAAAACATTTATCTTCTTCCCTTAAAAAATGTGAAGAAAAAATAGATATTCTCTATGCATTTTTTCAGTGCCTTTAAGCTTAAAAGGTACTTCCTGGTGGGGAGTATATAGGTATTTGGAAATGGAGGGAAAAGTGTGGCATGCCTGCTAAGCATACTGACATACTTAGCACGCTCCTACGTGTAGTATAGAAAAGTGAGCTTCCTCTCTTTTCGTAAAGCATATTCTCTTACTATTAGAAGCATTAGGAAGCAATCATGCCCTGCTTACATTAAATATGCCTGCTAGATTTTTGAATGAGATATGCTGGACCTAGTAATAGAGCTAACATTTATTGAGCACTACATTACACTGCCTTTCAAGTATAACATAGTGTTTAAAACATTGGAAAGTGTCAGGAGGACAGAAGTGGACGCATTTGAGTTTAAAATTTAAGAAACTGAGAGAATTCTGCTTCAGGGCCACATACAAACAAAAAAACCCCAAAAGATTTCAAATGCAGACCCTAAAATTGCACTGTCCAAACCAGTTGCCACTAACCTCCTGTATTTAAATTTTAATTAAAGTGAAATAAAATTTAAAATTCAGTTTTGGTCACACTGCCACGTTTCAAGTGCTCAGTAGCCACATAAGGCTAGTGCGTACCATATCAACAGCACAGAATAACATTTCCATCATTGAAGAAAGTTTTATTGGACAGTACAGAGCCAGCAAAACATTGCTTTTAGGCCCATTTTTGTGATGCCAGATAAAACTTTCGAAATTCCTGACAAGTTTCCAAAGCTGTGTTATAGAACTGGTTGTTGGAATTGCCTGAACTTCATCCAGAATTGATGAAAAATATCAGGTTGGGGATAGTTTGGTTGGTTGTTACTTTCTGTCCAATTTAATACTGAGGCTTTAAGAAATTTTGTGGTGAATTTCTAAAGGACCCAAGAGCAGAAAAGGCATGGGATAGCTCAGAAAACCTGGGTCCTGTAATGTACAGTAATCCTGGTGATCATTTGCGGGGTGTTTTCTATGTGCCAGCCACTGTGCTAAATGCATACTTCCTTCAATCCTCACAATACCTCTAAAAGATGTGTATCATTACCACCATTTCACAGGTGAAGAAGCTGAACTTTAGAGGCCTAAGGTCACACAGATAGTAGAATGAGGATTTAAAACGAGGTATGTTTATGCTCTTGTGCTAAACAGCTCTGTTGACTTCTGGTTCTTCACTTTCCTCATCTGTAAATCTAAAAGGACTAAATTAGAAAATCCCAAAGTTCTCTACCGTTTCTAAAACTATATTCTAAATTAGAACACCCCCTTATTTTCCCAAGCCAATGGAATATGCAGGGTTCAGAAGAGCGGCTTGCTACCTTCTTCCTCTCAAAGGATATGCTTTTTCCCCTGTCCATACCTTTGTTCTGAAGGTACATGGTTTCTCATTATGTAATGTGGTTTCAACTATTGTGATGTTTATCACACGCCACACATACTCCTAAACTAGATAACGTGCCCTCTCATGGCAAGAAGTGATTCGCTCTGGTAGATAAACCCTAAAAGAAAATTAGCAGAATGCCTAGTGCACAGTGAATGTTCCAGGAACATTTATGGAATTAACTGGAAGTGGACTGGAAGGAAAATATGAATCAGCCGAAGTAAACTATTAAAGGATGTTACTCAGAAAACGGGGCTGCCTGAAAAAAACCCCGAGTGGGGTATCCTGTGTAGGGGGCTGGAGACAAAGTCTGACCCACAGAAATCTGAAAAATTGGGATAACGTTAGGGATGGTGGCGATGACGTTCACAGGGGGCGGCCCAGACAGCGCCAGGACACTGGGAGAGGCGGCAACCCCCACCCACCCCGGAACGGCAGCCGCCAGCCCTCCCGGGACTCCCGGGCTCCCCGGTGAGCCTCCCAGCCCCGCCCCTCCGCGGAGGTCACGGCTGCGACGGCAGCTGCGGCTGCGCAGTGGCGCGCGCGTAGGCGAAGCGGCGCGCGCCGCGGTCAGCTGACTGCTCCGGCTGGCACGTGACTTGCTCCGTAGGCGCTGGGGTCGAGAAAGCCGTGAGGCCGGAGCTTAGGTCCGGGAGGGATGGAGCGCTGAGCCGTTAACGTCTGCAAGGCTGTCCGCCTCCGTACCTGTTAGTGCAGCCACTTCGTCGTTTGACACCTTCCTGGGTCAGTGAGCGATGGGTACCCCGGATGGGGAGTCCTGGCCAGGCCGAACCTTGTGCTGCGGTCGCCGTCTGGGAGGGATGGGGGTGGGTGCAGGGGCCGAGACTGTGGCGTTGGAGCTGGCTGGGTGGTTGTGTTTGGTTTCTCTGAGTCGGTTCGTTGAAACCTTGGGCGTGGGTTCTGTTTCTAAGGAAGGGGAAGAAGGGAAAAAGAAATGGCCCTAGCGGGTACTGAATAGCCGACACAGGAAGGAGAAACACTGCGGGTCTGGGACGTTTCTCCTTGGAAGGGGGGGCGGGGAGCGAGTCCCCGCCCCTTGATTTAGAGGGATGAAATGTGATAGAGTGGCCCAGATGAGGCTCTGGGGTGGTGTGTGTGAGGTCACAGCGGGCTCAAGAGCCTTCACTGGGCTTACGCGCTTGTGAGTAGCGCGGGGATGGCAGTTTAAAGGGTCTAGGAGCCCCTCACTACATGCAGGGGACTCTCACAGAGGATGCAGGGCCTTTGTAGGCAGGGAAAGAACAAGAATCCAGAGAACTCAAACCATTTTTTATTAGAATGGGGAAGGGTAGGCAAGAAACCCCTGAAAAGGAACTTGAGGGGAGAGTCACGTATGGCAAATTGAATCACTTGAGAAAATGAGTAAAGAGAAGCTGATGCTCTTTTCAGAGGAAAAATCTGGTATGTTAGGGAAAAATCAAGTATTTCAGTGAGATCTCAGTACTTAGCACTGCTCTGGGAGTGCAGGAGTGGGGTTGTAAACAGTCCAGCCTTAGGAGTTCGCACCAGTGTTGGGGAGATAAGTCACACACACATGACACAGTGAAGTACTATGAGGTTATATGTAATTATCAAAAAAATTGCTAAGTGCTTTGGAATTGTGGAGCAGGGACAGAGGTATGAACTGACACTACCAGGAAATTATCCTGGAGGAAAGATAACGGGGGTTGGGTCTTTGCAAGCCAGTAGGATTTGAACAGGTGGAGAGAAATGAGAACTTTCTTGGCAGGGAAAGCCACAGGATTTGAAGGTCTGAAGATGAAAAGAAAGAGTACTTCTAGGGGAGTTAAAAGTCCAGGTTTATGGTGTATTTGAATTTCAGAAAAGTGAAAAATAAAGTTGGGGTCAGATAATGAAGACTTTGAATGATATTTACTCATTCATTCAACTGATATATATTGAGCTATATACCAAGTGCTATGCTGGTACGAAGGTTTAGAAAACAGGATCACTCTCCTAGAGCTTCCAGTGGAGTGGAGGAGAGATGGGTCTTAATAAATAATTATGCACGTGTGAAATGTGCTTGGAAGGAATACCAGTGGTGTGAGAGAGTTTGTAAAGGACATGGCCTTTATAGAAAGTTCAGAGGAGGCTTTCGGAGCATATGACTTCCAAACTGATACCTGAAAAGAGGCTAAAAAGGATGTGAAGGTGTGAGTAAAAACATTCCAGACACAAGGAACAGCGTATGTCAGTGCCCTGAGATGTGAAGAGGAATAAAGCTTTTGAGAAGTTGTAGGACTAGCAGGGTTGAATCTGGAGAGAACTATGTGAGAGAGGCAGGGGAAAGCTGGGCTCAGGCCCAGTAGGGCTTTTATCCTAAAAGCAGAGGGAAGCCAGTGAAGATGATAGGCAGTAGAGTTGAATTAGACGTGGTTTTTAAAAATAAGATTTTGTTGAGACTGTGGAGGGTGCAAAACTGAATGAGGGGAAACCACTTCAGGAGGACATTGTTGTAATTCCTGTCAAGAGATGGCAAAGCAATTTAATAGTTTCCTCCTGTAGGAAATGGAGAGCCACTGAAGGATTTGAAGGCAGGATACCTTCTCTCTCCACTAAGGAATTAAGGAGAACGTTTAACCGTATTCACTTTCAGAGGAGCTAAGGAGTTGGGGAAGGGGAAGAATGATTAGATTCTATTTTGACCCTTCACTGAGGGTAGTTATAACTACCCCCTAAGCAGTCCTGAGGACAGGGGAGGCTGGATCATTTGGGAGTTGACTGGAGATTCCTTTGCAAAAATCTATTTTGGCCTTCCAGACTTATGCTTTGGTAAGGTTACTCCTCCAGAATACCTTTTATTGAATAGTAGTAACAGGGTAGACTCAATTAACTTTCATGTTTATTTTGTTCTCACAGGTCTTAGAGAGTAGATGAAAATGCATTTCATTTTATAGATAGGAACCTATCTAAACCCTTGGAACTAGAAACAGGTTTGTCTCAGTCTGGCAGAACTTTCACAGTGTGCTGACTGCTGGTATACTGTTCCTCCTGATTACCTACATAATACTTACCCCTAATCACATCTAGAGAGGATGAGCTTCCTGAAGTACGTTGTAATCTTTGATTCAGCACGTTAGCACTTTTGGTGTACTTTTTCTAGTAGGACACCTTCAAGGGATTTGGCAGTGGTGGTCAGTGCTTTAAAAACTGATTTTCTGTAAGCTTGGGTAAAGCTAGTCAATTTACAGTTCTGCTGGAGGAGATAATAAGCAACAAAGTGGAGCGCACAGTGCTCAGGTTGTCAATCACGGTTCTTTGGCAACAAGCAAGTCTCAAGTTGTGCTGAAGACCGAGCCTTGGGGTTGTGTCTCAGAACTCCCGGATCTTTTCTCTTTTGGTGTATCTTGCAGGGACTAGATAAAATCTAAGGAAATAGTACTCGGGATCTGACTGAAGTAAATGCTGAGAGCTAAGTAGTTAATGTAATTCTGCTTTTAGAACTGGGCAGGAGATACTTGTTTTTAATTTTTGGCATATCAGTATCAGGGACCTCATTTACATTGGCTTTTACAACCTAAAAAGAAAATTTAGGGCTTCAAAAATTTTATTCTGTGATTATTTCCATAACTCATGAAATAATTCCATTGGCCAAAGAGCAACACTGGAATGCCAGAATAAGCCTTTGCAGAAGGATCTCCTTGGAGTCCACCAGTTCCGAAGCAGTCTTCCTATTGAACTTGTTTAGGGATAGCTACAAGTATCTCCTAGTTAAATTTTGTTCTTGTACATACTTTGATCTGTCTGCAGAAGTCAGTCGTTTTCACCCTTTGGATGTGAAATTATATGCTATTTTAGTTGTAAACTAATTCATGTTAGATTCCCATTTCATCGACATTTTGTTTAAAGATTTTATTTATTTATTTGACAGAGAGAGAGACAGCGAAAGAGGGAACATAAGCAGGGGGAGTGGGAGAGGGAGAAGCAGGCCTCCCGCCGAGCAGGGAGCCCAATGCGGGGCTCGATCCCAGGACTCCGTGATCATGACCTGAGCTGAAGGCAGACGTTTAACAACTGAGCCACCCAGCCGCCCTATTTCATCGACATTTTTAAGACATAGTAGAAGCCTGGGGCGCCTGGGTGGCTCGGTTGTTAGGTGTCTGCCTTCGGCTCAGGTTGTGATCCCGAGATCCTGGGATCAGGCCCCGCATTGGGCTCCCTGCTCCGCTGGAAGCCTGTTTCTCCCTCTCCCACTCCCCCTGCTTGTGTTCCCTCTCTCTCTGTCAAATAAATAAATAAAATCTTAAAAAAAAAAAAGACATAGTAGAAGCTATTACTATAGGTGCCCTTGGAAAGATAGCTCAGCAATGACCCAGGGCATTCTAAAATTTCTTATTGACACGAGTGACCCTTGGAGCCAGAAATTTCAAACTATATTCTTGATAATGAAGCAAAGTTATTTTCTAGTGGTAAATCTACTTCTAATGTTATATCACTGTGTAAATCTGCTATACATTTATTGAGTTCAAAAAGGAGCCAGGTGGGCAGTGGAGGAGAGGTGCTTTGGTTACATCAGAGGATAAAAGAGCGTTTTCGCTCTTTATCTAAAATGAGGTGTGTGTATATTTGAAAATGAAAGGCCAGGTAAGTGCAAAAATGGTGTTTTATAAAAAAACTAGTGTATTTTTAAGCAAACTATGAGTGAATAGGAAGTTATTTATAAACTTAACTGATTAACAGTTGGATTAACTTTACCATGAAGGGTTTTCGTTATGAACCAGGCTATAGCTTAATGTTTCTGTATGGGTGTTACTGGCATTTTGGACAAGACGGTCTGTTGTTTGGTCCCTATCCACTAAATGCAGCTAGTAGCCTCCATGTTGGGACAATCTAAAATGTTCCCATACATTTCCAAACTTCTCCTGGAGGAGAGAGATACCATTTGGTTACAAAACACTTGCATGTGGTGCTACCATTTATTTGTTGGACAGATATTTGAGTGCTCGGTAAGTGACAGGCACTGTTAGTTGTTGGGGGTATAGAAGTTAAGAGTAGTATTTTAATAAACTAGCATGTAAAATGTGTATAGTCACTAGCTATGTGATCTTGGGCAGATAATTTCATTAACTGTTCTTTGATCTACAAGTGGGGGTGGTAATAACATCTTTGAAGAAGTTAAACACAAAATTGCATAGCACATTGAAGTGCTTATCACATAGTGCATATTCAGTAAGTGGTTGTTACTATCAAACAGAATCTCAAGCTTACTGGAGTGATGAATTGGGAAAAACTAACTTGTTTTAAGTCTGTAACTTGATGAATTTCAGGCTACATTGTGTTAGAGATATAAGCATCTTCTGGTGGAATGTGGTATTGTGGTCCAATTACTGTTATAAAATACCGGCCCAAAATTAAAGGGAAGTAACACTTTGGGAGCCATGAGTGTAGATTCAGGGATTCCCCTGGGATGGAAAGAATTGTTTGTTCCTTGGGTCATTGCTGAGTTGCCTGTGGCAGAGACGAAGTCTCTGGGAGCTCAGAAGGTCCTGATGGTTACTTTCAGTAATAGGTGTACAGTGCCCTCCTGTCTTCATTTAGCTTTACTAGAAATTACAAGAAATTTTCCCTAACACACCCTAACACCAGCCACCTTGCCCTCCCTCCCCACATTTCAGTTTTTATGACTGATATATATGTAAAAGTTAAGGCTTGGCTTTTACAGATTTGTTTTTAGCCAACTGTGAAATAAAAAGATAGTAGTTTAGGGGCGCCTGGGTGGCTCAGTCAATTAAGCATCCAACTCTTGATTTTGGCTCAGGTTGTGATCTCGTAGGTCTTGGGATTGAGTTCTGCATCAGGCTCTGCTCAGCGGGGAGTCTGGCCCCCCCCCCTCGCTCATGTGCGCATGCGCTCTCTTCTCTCTCAAATCTTTTTTTTTAAAAAGATGTAGTTTATAAAATCTGTCTATTAAAGATAAAATTGTCTTCCATCTTTAAACGTATTTATGGGATGGAATTCAGGTAATGTGTAATGGGATTATAGAGCAGTTTTAAATATTTCAGTTGAAAACAAAAAAGGCAAAAATCAAGGTTTATTTAAAGAAGATATATGTTCTGACAGTTTCAAAATTTCGTTCTGTATGAATCATGAAACTACTCCTTGAAAGGTAAAATTCCCCTTTTAGTTATTGGAAACTTTTAAACAAGTTTTATTACCAGTAAGCCCTTCCCACAATCTCAATTAAGATGGCTTCTGTTTTGAAGGGTAGAATTTTAACATTCAAAGACGAAATAGTTGTTCTTGCTTTTTATTTGTATGGTGTTAACAATTTGTGGGGTAGGATGTGGCAACTTTTTAAAACGAATGGGTTGTGGTAAATCTTTTGCACTGATGAATTCTCTTAAAAGTTGATGTATCACAGTTGAAAGGCTGTGATTGATATTTCACTGACATCTGAGGTGTATCTTGTGCTTGTTGAAATAGGCCACTTTAGTAAACTTGGTAATTTCAAGTACTGAAAAGGAGGTTGTTTTGCATGTAAACCACCTTCAGTCTTAATTTGTTGTGAAAATTTTTTTTAAAGATTTTATTTGTTTATTTGACAGAGAGATAGCGAGAGCAGGAACACGAGCAGGGGGAGCAGGAGAGGGAGAAGCAGGCTTCCTGTTGAGCAGGGAGCCCGACGCGGGGCTTGATCCCAGGACCCTGGGATCATGACCTGAGCCGAAGGCAGACGCCCAACGACTGAGCCACCCAGGCGCCCTGGTTTTTTTTTTTTTTTTAAACAAAAGTGAACATTTCTCCCCTTATTACCAAAGCAATACATTTTTATTGTGCTCACAGCATAACTACAGTCAAGCTTTGCTTTGAAGCCTACTTTTAAAAAAATGGAACTTAAAAAGCTGAAAAATACATCTAAGGTGAAAAATTCACTTTATGAGACGAATAGCAGAATACTCTGAAGAAAAGTTCAGCAATCTAGAATATAGAGCAAGAGTGTACCCAAACTGAAGCATAGAAAAACAACTGAAAAAAATGGATAGAAGCTTTTTGACCTGTGGGACAATGTTGGGTGGTTCAACATGTGATTTTTGTCTCAAAAGAAGGCAAAGGGGAGCAGAAAAAAAAATTGAAAAAGATAATGGATGAAACTTTTTCAGATTTGATGAAACTAAACACAGATTGAAGAAACTCAGTGAAGTCCAAGCTGTGGAGTAGGCAAATTTTTCTTATGCCACAGCATATATTATAAAAGAAAAAATTGGTAAATTAGACAGCAGAATTGAACACTTCACAGCACTAAGTGTTGGTGAGCAGTATAACAACTGGAACTTGAATACCTTGTTAATGTATCTACTTTAGAAAACAGTTCGGCAGCTTCTTATGAAGTTAAGTGTATGCTAATTATTCAACTCAGGAATTCCACTTCCTGATGTTTATCCAAGAGAAATGAAAATATATTTTCACAGAAAGCTTTGTAGTGGAATAAACCAGAAACAGTCTAAATGTCCATCAATAGACAAATAAATAAGCAAACTGTAGTACATTCATGTAATGAATAGTAAGCATAAAACAGTGTACTTCTGATGCACACAACATGGATAAATATCAAAGATGTGCTGAGCAAAAGGAGTCTGATACAAAGAATATATAATGTATTTTCCATTTACAGTGGACTTCTAGATCAGGCAAAACTAATTTATAGTGTGACAGCAGATCAGCATCTGTCCAGGGCTGGGCAGTGCAGTAGGAATTGACTGGGATTGGGTGTGAGGGAAGGCTTTGGGATGTTTTAATCTTGGTTGTGGCGGTGGTTCCACAGGTGTATACGTTTGTCAACTCATTAAACTACCTTGATAATGAGTGCATTTTATTGTCTATATTTCAGTAAAGTTGATTTTAAAAAAGTACAGGGGAGGGACGCCTGGGTGGCTCAGTTGGTTAAGCGACTGCCTTCAGCTCAGGTCATGATCCTGAAGTCCCGGGATCGAGTCCCGCATCGGGCTCCCTGCTCAGCGGGGAGTCTGCTTCTCTCTCTGACCCTCCCCTCTCTCATGTGAGCTCTCTCTCAAATAAATAAAATCTTAAAAAAAAAAATACAGGGGAAGTGAAGGGAGGTAACCAGTTATAAACCAGGTACTTTAACTATATTATCTCATTTAATCCTCACAGTTACTTATTCATTCAAGAGTATTCAGTCATTTAAGCATCTGACTTTGGCTCAGGTCATGGTCTCAGGGTCCTGAGATTGAGCCCTTTGTAGGGCTCCCTGCTCAGCGGGGATTCTGCTTCTCCCTTCCCTGTGACCCTCCCCCTACTCATAAGCGCATGCAATCTCTCTCTCAAATAAATAAAATCTTAAAAAAAAAAAGAATATTCATCAGATACTTTTTGAGGTTCTACATTCTGGCCTCTGTGCCAGGTACTGAGGATACTGAGTTGTGAGCAAAAACTGTCATGGTTTCCACCTACTCCAAGGGGAAGTTTATTTGGAAGAAAGACATTAATAAAAAGTGTCCCTCAGGGAAATACTGAAAAGAAGGTGCTATGAAAGCATATAATACATTTCATTCTTACCATATAATGATATATGGTATCCTCTTAGCAAATCATGGTATATGATACATGTTAGATATCTCCTAATAGATGAGGCACTTTCTGTGCCTTGGTTTCTTTGTTTGTAACTACTACCTATCTAATACGGTTGTTTTAGAACACTAAATGAGTTAATATGTATGGAGTGTTTTGACTGGTGCTAGTATACAGGAAGTGCCCAATAAGCTTTGGCTGTTACCTTGATGACCTTTGACATTGTAATTGTCTAATGTTGCAAGGGTACACCTGGACTTGACTCAGGGAACACTGGGGTAGGACAAGGTTTTGGGGAAGAGATTATGAGTTTGACTAGAAATGTTGGGTTTTAGGTGCTTTTGAGACATCCAAGTGGAGACATCGTGTAGTTAGTTGAGGAGGCTTGTTGGGTACAGCTCCATATGCAGCAGAGGGGCCTGGGCTGGAGATAAAAATTTGAGAGAGTGTTTAGCATCTAGTCTGGAATTTCCTTAAGTATAGATAACATCTTCAAGAGAAAAACTATACACACATGTTTAAAAAAGTTTTTTTTTAAAGATTTAAAAAAAATTAGTGCGCCAGTGTGAGTTGGGGCAGAGAAAGAGAAGCAGATTCTCGGCGGAGCATGGAGCTGGTTGCAGGGCTTGATTGCACGACCCTGAAATCATGACCTGAGCTGAAATGAAGATTCAGACGCTTAACTGACTGAGCCACCCAGGCGCCCTGTGTACACACATTTATACCCACATATAGCAGAGGGACTCAGACCTAGATCTGAGTCTTGAGGAACTCCAACATTTGATTGGAGTGCCATTTATTTATTTATTTTTAAAAATTTTATTTATTTATTTGACAGAGCGAGAGCAGGAACACAAGCAGGGGGAGTGGAAGAGAGAAGCAGGCTTCCCGCAGAGCAGGGAGCCTGATGCGGGGCTAGATCCCAGGACCCTGGATCATGACCTGAGCCGAAGGCAGACACTTAACAACTGAGCCACCCAGGCGCCCCTGCAGTGCCTTTTAATTTTCTCTTTTGTTTAACATATGATTTGTCTGTATTTATGCCTGAATTCCAATATGTAGAATGAAATAAAGGGAAATGATTAGGAATAAAAACAGAAGTCATTTGAAGCATTCAGAGGAGGTGGAAGTGTCTAGGTTCATAATGAGAAGATAACCAGGGGACACCCAATTTTGACTCTGTTTCCATGCAGCTGAGATAAAAGGGGAAATGTGTTTAGCAATATGGATTTCATTTTCTGATCCCAAAAAGTACATATGTACATTCATCTGCAAAGATAAATTTTATTTGGAACTGGTTTCTTAAATTTCAAGGAGAATTTTTTTTAATTAAGTAAGCGCTACACTCAATGTGGGGCTTGAACTCAGTGACCCTGAGATCAAGTGTCACATCTCTACTAACTGAACCAGCCAGGCGCCGCCCCTCAAGGAGAAATATCTTTTATGTGACTTGTGTCCACAGGATAACAGTGGACATTGTTCAGAAACAGAAAAAGGGATTTTGTAAAAGATTTACTGATGCTGTTCTCATGGGCATTTCTTACATTCATCGTTTTGTTGACTCCTTCCAGTAGCTCTGTGAAGAGATTTGTAGTATTCCACAGATGAGGAAACTAGTGAGAGGATAGAGTTAGTTAGGATTTTAACTGTTATGGACTCCAAAGTTTGTGCTTATTTTCTTTCTGAAATCAAGGTCCCTTTTTAAATTTAAATTTTATCTCCAGGTCTTTTGAATCTCTTATTTATTTTGCTTTTCTGTTTAGAGATACCATTGTTCCTTCTAGGAGCTAGGATAGTTTGGGATGTTGGGTGTTGCTGTTTTAGAAATTGTGATGATTCTGGATGAAACAAAAAGGGAAGGGAAGCTCAGATCAGGTCCCTTTATGTAGCAGAATTCCTTGGGCCTGGAAGGAAACAGGACAGAAGGGTTTAAGGTTACAAGTGGATCTCTCCAAATAGGAGAGCTCAGGGGGGTGAGTGCAGAACATTTTCTTCTAGCATGACACAGAAGAAAGAACATAGCTTTACAGTCAAACCCAGTGAGATTTGAACCCCATTTGCCACTTGTGGAACCTTGGTAAATTAGTAACCTCTTCAAGTATTACTGCCTAGTTCATAGGGCTGTCTAGAGAATTAAATGAGATAGCATAGGAGACGTGTCTAACACAATACCAAACATAGAGGACACCTCTTCCTTCCCATCACCAAACAGGCCCTAGAGAAGGCTCCAGTTGAAAGATGGAATTAGAGTACTTTCTATAAGTTTCCTAGACATTTTTTCAAGTTTTAGTAATCTCTGCACCCAGTGCATGCCTCAAACTCAGAACCCTGTGATAAAGAGTCACATGTTCCACTGACTGAGCCAGCCTGGCACCCCTTTCCTAGACATTACTAGACTCTACTTTTGCTTAGAATTATTATGACATTATTTCATTTGATCCTGATAAAAGCTCAGTGAAATAGGGTAGGACAGGTATTTATAGATAAGAAATGGGGTCCTTTTTCTTATATCTTGAAATACTTTGGAAACCTGTTGGATGAAAAAGATTTTCTAGAACTCTAAATGGTATGATAGTGACATCTACTGTAATTGCTCATATTATTACAGTCTTTGAAGAAGCTGCATTTTGGATAATTTTAAAAAAATCTCAGGAAGAACTTAATTGATTTAATCATCTGCTATTTTGAGGGGAGAGGAGGTATAAAATGTCATCAGATATACTTTAACAGAACCATTTGTATAAATAATTATAATAAAACCTCAAATTTCCAAAAACTACCATCACAAAGAAGATCTGTATTATTAAAAAAGAAGTTGAAAGATATTATTGGATTCTCTAATCAATCAAGAATTTTAAAGTTCAAGGTAGTCCTGTAATTGGTGTTTGGGTTAAAAAAAAAAGCTAGATTTGATAAGTATAAGACTATTAGGTGGAGGAGACCAGAGATAGGGAAAAGCCAAAGCTGAAGTGGCCAAAGGCAAGTGAAAAGATAGCAGGGTTTGGAGCAGCTTAGGTGAGGTGACCCAGCTACAGTAGAGAACAACAATGACAGGAAGGCAGGAGATAGAACCACAACATTTCATCAGCAATTCAATTTGAAAAGCAGCTTACTGAGATGGATCCTGTAGTTAATATAGGTGAAGCCCAAGCTCTTACCTTTACAACCTTATGTGATTAGAGTTGCTCAATATGTCGACCCTAAAATATTTTTTAAAAATTCCAAAACATCAAAAAGGTTTTTCAATATATTATTATACTTGGTCATAACTTTATAAACAGATTCGAAAGCATCTTTACTAGTATTAAAACAGAAAAGTTGTGTTCGGAGGATTAACATAGTACCAAGGCTACTTTATTCTCTGGATTTCCATTTGAAAGTTCATTAAATTATAATTTTTATAAATTTGCTAAGTATTCTGTTTTACTTTATCATAATTATATTCTTGTAACAGTTAAAATAATTTTGAAATATTTCAAGTATACAGAAAAGCTCAAATATTTAAGATCTACAGACATCCATGTATCCACTACCCAGATTTAACAGGTATTAACATTTTGCCATATTTGCCCCAGATATTTTTTTAAAGAAATCTTAAATACATAAGCTGAAGCACCTTGCTCCTATGCATGTTTCTGTATTTTCTGTAGATACATATTTATGAACAATCTATACCATTGTGTGGGAACTTCAGTTGGTAACTGCTTTGGAGAACAGTTTGTCAGTACCCAGCAAAGTTGATGATGGTTTTTGTCAGTTATCTCATGATATATAACAAACCACCCCAAACTTTAGGGGCTTAAAACAGTGATTTCTTATTTCTCCTGATTCTGTGGGTTGTCTCAGTGCTTCTTCTGCTTGTTTCACTTGGGCTCATTGATGGGGCTGCAGTCAGCTGGGACATCGCTATGCTGGAAGTTTCAAGAAACTCAGCTATTCCATAGTTTCTGCTGGTTGTCAGCCCTAGTGTTGCTGTTTCTCTGCCATGTGGCCTATTATTTTCCACTAGACTAGACTACATGCTTCCTTCCATGGTGGTCTGAGGACCATAAGAAACAGAAGTGGAAGTTGCCAAGCCTCTTGAAGCCTGGGCCCTGAACTCACATAGTGTGGCTTCCTTGAGTTTTGTTGGTCAGAGCAAGTCACAAGACCAGCCCAGATTCAAGGTGAGGGGGAATAAAATCCACCTTTTGATGGGAGGAGTGGCAGTCACATTGCATTGGAGCATGGAAAGACTTGTCACCTCCATATTTGAAGACAGTCTACCACGTGATCATACTCAATTCAGCGGTTTTACTTCTTTTTATTTTTATTTTTTTAAGATAGATTTATTTATTTATTTATTTATTTATTTATTTATTTATTTATTTATTTATTTGACAGAGACATAGCGAGAGCAGGAACACAAGCGGGGGAGTGGGAGAGGGAGAAGCAGGCTTCCTGCAGAGCAGGGAGCCCGATGTGGGACTCGATCCCAGGACCCTGGGATCATGACCTGAGCCGAAGGCAGACGCTTAACGACTGAGCCACCCAGGCGCCCAGTGGTTTTACTTCTATCCTGCAGAAAATTCTTTCACAAAAACAGACATGCACAAGCATTCACTGAAAAATTGTTTATAATAGCAAAAAAGTAAAGTATAACTATTCTTCCAGAGGAAAATGGATAATAAAATTTAGGTTATTCATAAAATACCTTATAGCAATTAAAATGAATGAACTACATATATGGATCACCATGAATAATTCCAAAAACAGGTTGAATGAAAAAATTAAGTTGGAAAAGAATATGGGTAGAATGATATTTATATAATAGCTTTAAAATTTAACATTTGAAGTTTCTCAGGTAGTCTAGTGATTTTGTTTTCAAGTCAAAGCTTATCTCTGGATGGCTTCTTTAGAACTTGGTGCTCTGAGTGGCTTCCTTCCATGGATGGCCAGTTAAGCTGTACTGTTTTCTGGCCAGACTGAATGCTTTTTCTGGGCTTGCCATCACTAACAAGCCTGTGTTTAGTTTGTTGATCATTTGAGAGAGTGTAGCTCTTAAATGCATCTTTATCATTAATGTTGGAAAAGTCATTTTATTTTTTTTAAATTTATTTATTAGAGAGCACGAGAGGGGAGAGGGTCAGAGGGAGAAGCAGACTCCCCGCTGAGCAGGGAGCCCAGTGCAGGACTCGATCCCGGGACTCTAGGATCATGACCTGAGCCGAAGGCAGTCGCTTAGCCAACTGAGCCACTCGGGTGCCCTGGAAAAATCATTTTACAGTAGAATTTTTGAGATAGTCATTTAATACCACCGTCTATATTTATACCAGTTTAACCTGTCTGAATTTCTTATCTGTAAATGGGGAGGATGATGTGTATCTCATAGAGGTATTGGGAAGATCGAGATGATAATGTATAAAACATTTACAACAGCACCTGGTATATAGTAGATGCTCTACAAGCAGAAATTGGAAAAAGATAAATATATAGAATGGCGTCTGTGTTCACTGCACTTTCAGTTGTATAATGCATGGGATTACTTCAATTATAATTCTAAAAATAGGCTGAATGAAATCATGAAATTAATAAAAACCCATTATAATTAGCTATAATACTTTACATCTTAAAGGAAATTTAAATTTACAAAGTCTTTTCACATTCATTATATGATTTTGTTATCAGGACAACTTTGTAAGGTAGTTATTTTCTATTCAGGGGAGTGTCAACAATCACAGTAGCAGGAAAGTTTATGGTGGTTCTAATGAAGACATATTAAAGTGGAAATAACGGTATGGTAATATTTTCATTTTTGAGTTTGTATACTTTACCTACTTAGATTCTGAATACATTTGGCTCTAGACTTTTGTTTTTCCGTGTGAGAGGGAGGGAGGAAGGAAAGAGGGAGGTTGTAGAAGAGGGTTGGTTGTGTCTTTTTTTTTTTTTTTTTTTTAGATTTTATTTATTTATTTGACAGAGAGGAGAGAGGAGAGGATAAGAGAGGGAAGTGGCAGGGGGAGTGGCAGGCAGAGGGAGAGGGAGAAGCAGGCTCTCGGCTGAGCGGGAAGCCCAATGCGGGACTTGATCCCAGGACCCTGAGATCGTGACCTGAGCCGAAGGCAAATGCTTAACCAATTGAGCCACCCAGGCATCTGAGGGTTGGTTGTGTCTTAATGGAACTCTTTGGAAAGGGGATCCACACAGAGCCTCTCACTCAGATTCAGTGGGATTCTGTCACTACCCCCCATCATATTTTTACGTATAAGGCTAATTGGCAAGATTTCTTTTGCAAATTTATAAATGTTTGATGGCAACTAAGTATATGCCAGGGATTTGAGGAGATTCCTTTAGGTTGAATATGGATTAAAGTTAATGACCAATTTGGCTAACTTTGTTGGATTTGCTAAGCCAGATATGACAGATTTATTTAGTGGCTACTGTTCAAATGCATTCGTTCAATTCCTTCTCAAAGGTAAAAGTTATGCATGTTTTTAAATTTCCTATTTTGGTTTTATGTTTTAAAAGTTTAAGATAAACCTATAAATTTGTGACTTTTCTACTTTTGTGAAATGAAACCGTTGGTAGCTAGAATTTGAGTAATCTTCTTTGAGTAATTCCCATTTTAGATGTTTTGTAATTTAAAAAAAATTAGATACTTCCCGTGTTAGGTCTTTGTCATTTTTTTTTCTAGTATCATAAATAAATCCCCTTTTACCATTTATGTAGATTTGCTTCCAGGTAAGTAAATTTGACTTTGCTTGAGATCATCTGCCAGTGCTGGATTAGTTTGAAACAGGTTAATAATTATCTTATCCTGTGACTCTGAAATACTTTAGGAACAAATGGTATTAAAGGTATTTTTTGTTTGTTTTGTTTTACTTTTCAGAGTCACTCTTGATTTTGGAAAAAATACTTGGTAACAAATATGACTGAGTTCTGGCTTATATCTGCTCCGGGGGAGAAAACATGTCAGCAAACTTGGGAGAAATTGCACGCAGCAACTACGAAGAACAATAATCTTGCTATTGCTTCAAAGTTTAACATTCCTGACTTAAAGGTAAAACTGCATGGGGCAAAATAGTTTGAGTTCATCATGAAGAGGACAGTTGTCTCTGCTTACCTTTGAGAAGAAATGAGATATCTGGGTTCCTTCAAGAAAAAAAAAAATCTCATTTCTTGTCATTGGCATAATTGAAAACTTACCTTGTTCTCTCTGATCTTCAGATTTTAAATAATGAGGAAATTGAGATTTTAGAAGTAAACTACCAAAGTGAGATAACATTTTTTAAAACTTTTGTGCTTTTCTATAAATTGTAATGAGAAATCTTATGAAAATATTTGATATGTTACATTCACAAATATGATCTTCAGAAGTGAAAAATCTTAGTAATATATATTAAATTTCACAGTGAACGCAATTTTTTGTTAATTAAATTCATATAGTGTTCAGTAATGTTGTAAATGTTTTACCTTTCTATCCCTTTAATCATACTTGGCAAGTCTCGCCTAGTTATTTAATGTAGTTAATTTATTTAACAGTTATTGAAGATCTGTAACCTGGCAGCCTCAAAGGGAAAGCAGGCTGTCAGAAATTTTACAGAATGAAAAAAATCATGATATTTTTATTTTGCTGGTTAACTTAGCAGGCACTTATACATCACATTCATTTAAGAAATACTTAAAATTGTATTTGGGGAGTTATGAATTGCTTTGAGACTCTGATAGTCATGACCCCTATTTAAGAGGTGCTGCTGTAAACCATGACTTCAGATGATCCACCCGTCACTGAGCAGCACAGGTAGAGGCAGAGGCCTGCCATTAGGGAATCTGCACATCTTAAATAGTGGTTGTACCCATGAATTAGAGGATTATCTTCCACATATAAATAGCTTTGAAAGGTCTGACAGACATTTTTTAACCACACTTGTACTTTATGAAATAAAATATGGAAAACTTAAGATTTGTGGGCCCTTCAAATCAAGATGTTGTATCACCTTGTAAAAGAAAGGGGGGGGGGGGAATGAAACCTAGGTAGTAAAATGGTATATTTCCCTCCTAGGTTGGCACACTGGATGTCTTGGTTGGTTTGTCGGATGAACTGGCTAAACTGGATGCATTTGTAGAAGGGTAATGTACTTATATGCATAGACTAGAGCAAAATGAGAGTCGCTGTTATCAGGCTAACTGGACATTGGGCTTATTAACACATGTATACTCTGCTTATTGGAATGGTTTTAGAAAATAATGACTTATTTTTTCTTTGTAAATCATCTTTATGAAGGTACAATTTATATACAATAAAATATACCTGTTTGAAGTATGAAAATAGTGACTGTCTTTTTAATACTTTTATTGAAATATAATTTACATCCCACGCAATTCAGCTATTTAAAGTGTACTGCGATTTTTAGTATAGTCACAGAGTTGTGCAGCCATTGCCACAATCCTTTACGGTACATTTTCATCACTCTCCCACTTCCACCATCACAAACCTTCTGTTACTTGTCCCCCCTTACTCCCTGCCCGTTAGTCTATTTTCTGATACATGTATAAGATTTGCTTATTCTGGACATTTCATATAAATGGAATCATACAATATATGGTCTCTTGTGACTAGCTTCTTTTCCTTGGCATGTTTCAAGGTTTATCCATGTTGTAGCATGTATTGATATTTCAATTTTTTTTTTACTACCAAAGAATATTCCATTGTACAGATACACCATATTTTATTAATCCATTTATCAGTTGGTGGACACTTAGGTTATTTATTTCCATTTTTTGGCTAATAAGAATACTGGTATGAATATTTGTGTACAAGTGTTTGTATATTCCTATGTTTTCATTTCTCTTGGGTATGTACCTAGGAGTGGGGTTACTGGGTCATGGTGGCTCTATTTTTAACATTTTGAGGAATTGCCAGACTTTTTCCAAAGAGGCTGCACCATTTTATAGTCCCACTACCAGTGGATAGAGGTTCTAATTTCTCCACATTCTTGACAAACTTGTTACTATTCATCTTTTTTATTATAGCCATTCTAGCGGATATGAAGTAGTATTTCATTGCATTTTCCGTTTGCATTTCCCTAAAGATTAGTGATGTGTTGAGCATTTTTTCATGCATTTACACTGGCCATTTGTGTTTCTTCTTTTGAGAAATGTCTATTGGATCCTTTGCCCATTTTTTAATCGTCTTGTCTTTTTATTATTGAATTGTAAAAGTTCCTTATAATTCTAGAGACAAGTCAGACTTATCAGATGTGAGTTGTACATATTTTCTTTCACTCTGTGTTGTGGGTTGTCTTCACTTTTATTTATTTGACAGCGAGAGAGGGAACACAAGCAGGGGGAGTGGGAGAAGGAGAAACAGGCTTCCCACTGAGCAGGGAGTCCGATGTGGGGCTCGATCCCAGGACCCTGGGATCATGACCTGAGCCGAAGGCAGACACTTAACTACTGAGCCACCCCAGGCACCCTGTCTTCACTTTCTTAATAGTGTCCTTTGAGGCACATTTTTTTTTTAAGATTTATTTACTTATTTTAGAGGCAGAGAGAGTGCATACATGCAAGCAGTGGGGAGAGGCAAAGGGAGAGGGAGAGGGATAGAACCTCAGGCAGACTCCCTGCTGAGCACAGAGCCTGCTGCAGAGATCCATCTCAGACCCTGAGATCATGACCTGAGCCGAAATCAAGAGTTGGACGCTTAACATTGAGCCACCCAAGGTGCCCCCCCCAATTTTTTTTTTAAAGGATTTTATTTTTAAGTAATCTCTACACCCAGTGTGGGGCTCAAACTCACAACCCCGAGATCAAGAGTCACTGCTCCACTGACTGAGCCAGCTAGGTGCCCCTGAATCATAAAATTTTTTTTTTAAAGATTTATTTATTTATTTTGAGAGAGTGAGAATGAGAGAGTGAGCACATGAGAGGGGGTAGGGTTAGAGGGAGAAGCAGGCCCCTCGCTGAGCAGGGAGCCCGATGCGGGACTCGATCCCAGGACTCCAGGATCATGACCTGAGCCGAAGGCAGTTGCTTAACCGACTGAGCCACCCAGGCGCCCTGAATCATAAAATTTTAAATTTTGATGTCCAATGTATCTATTTTTTGTTGCTTGTGTTTTTGATATCATGTCTAAGAAACTATTGCCTAATTCAAGGTGACACAGTTTTATAGCTATATTTTCTTCCATGAGTTTTATAGTTTTAGCTTTTACATTAGGTCCTACATCCTTTTTTTTTTTTTAAGATTTTATTTATTTAGAGAGTGAGTGAGTATGAGCAGGGGGAGAGAGAGAATCTCAAGCAGACTGGGCCAAGTGTGGAGCCTGTCGTAGGGCTTGATCCCACAAACCTGAGATCATGATCTGAGTCAAAATCAACAGTTGGACACTTAACTGACTGAGCCACCCAGGCGCCCCAGGTCTTACATCCTTTTTGAGTTAATTTTTGTCTATGATGTGAGGTAGGAGTCCCAAATTCACTTTTTCGCATGTGGGTATCCAGTTGTCCTAGCACCATTTGTTGAAAAGACTATTTTTTCTCCATTGAATTGCCCTGGCAACCTTGCTGAAAACCAACTGAGTGTAAATGTGAGGGTTTATTTCTGGACTCTCAGTTCTATATTTCTTTCAAATCCTTATTTCTATCTTTATGCCAACACCACATTGTCTTTATTGTCGCTTTGTAGTAAGTTTTGAAATCAGAAAGTGTGAATTTTCTCTGTTTTTCTTCTTCAAGGTTGTCTTGGCTATTCTTACACCTTTCATTTTCATATGGATTTTAGGATCATCATGTCAAATTTCTGGAAGGAAGTCAGCTGGGATTTTGATGGGGATTGTGTTGAATCTGTAGGTCAGTTTGGGGAGTATGGCCATCCTAACAATTTTAAGTCTTTGTTCCGCGAACATAAGATGTTATGCCATTTATTTGAAGATAGTGATGCTCTTGTTTTTTTAAAATTCAGTTACAGTAAAAGAGTTTTTCTAAACTACAGTTTTAGTCACTCCTGATATTTACTTGCTCTGTATTTCAGCTGAAGATGGATATGGGATCCTTGATCACTTTTTGCATTTTGATTAATTGGCAGAACCAGTCTACGATTACTTTGATTCTTGGAATACAGAGCGTTAAATACTTAGGGTTTGGGTAAATAGGTACAATTTTGTAAGATACAGAATTTTGGAGAATCTTAGAAATGTATATTTGAAGCTCTAAGGGAACTTATTCTTGAAGTCTGTTTGGAAGGGTTTCCCATGTATGCTATTAGGCTTTTCTTTATTGATGGAACAGCCATAATGCAGCCTCTCTGGGTAATAGAGGCTGATGTTGCAGAGAGACCTTTCAACATAGCAGCATGTAGTAAGTAAATAGACAAAGATGTACTGATGGTCTTTAATATCGGAGGCAAAAAAGTCAGACATGTTTACAGTAGATTAAGCAAGAGATATTAAAAGTTTTTTTAAGATGAGGCACTTGGCAATAAGAGTGAGTCAAAGGGGGGGTGCCTGGGTGGCTCAGTCTTTAAGCGTCTGCCTTCGGATCAGGTCATGATGATCCGATCGAGCCTCGCATCAAGTCCCCCATCAGGCTCCCTGCTCCGCGGGAAGCCTGCTTCTCCCTCTCCCACTCCCCCTGCTTGTGTTCCCTCTCACTGTGTCTCTGTCAAATAAAATCTTTAAAAAAAAAGGATGAAAGAAAAAGTACAGAGTACTTTACGGTGAGTAATTCCATGCATTCATTATAGGGCAAATGTGAAAATAAGTATTGATGATATTCTCAGAGCACTAATTTGATGGTATGAACATCTCTTTGTTTCTTGGTTGCGATGAAGTTTGAGGAATCTCTTTGTAGTTGCCATCCCTGAGGTGATTGTATTCCCTGCAGTCCCATCCCCTCATCACAGTTTCAGGTCATGACCAAGAGCCGTGAAGAAGGGAGGTCCCTGAGAATGTAATTATTTGGATCCTTATTAATCATCTCGTTGGCACTATAGGTCTTTCCTTAAATTGTCATTGGGATATCCTGAATGTAGTGTAAGGTTTGCTCACATTTTTTAGGGAAGGAATCTGGAAAGTATTTAGGTTAAATGTAGTTCATTTGGTTGTGGAATCAAAAGTTACCTGCGCAGTTTGTCCGCTGTTCTTTTCTGCACTGTTATGTAATCTTATCTTTGTCAGTTTTTCTGAAACAATGAGGAATTTAAAAATCCTGTAGTTGTTAGATCTTGGTAGAATTGACAGATGGGAGCTTAATGACTTAAATGTTCCGGTTTTTAAAGGTTGAACACTGTGATATGTGGAGTAGATTACAGTTTTTACTTATCAAGTAATCTAATCATCAGAGCAGTTTTTAAGGCGACCATGTGTACTTTGACATAGATACTCTTGTAGAGATGCACAGGGAGATTGGGAAGTTCTGAATTACACACTCGGTTTATAAATTTGACACTAGGCAATTCTACACTCTGAACTATTTCTGCAGTAAACATATGGCCATTTTTGCATGTTCATAGCAAATGGTTCTGTTTATAAGATGCTTGTGAAATTACACGGGAATAATGGCTTGTCTCCTTTGAAGGGATAAGTGAATTTTGGAGACACAGCCAAGTGTATGTACAAATCCCCAAGCTAAATGTGTTGAAGACAGCAGTTTACATCATTTTTTCTACAGTTGTTCTACTTTATTAGGTTTGAAGTCATTTAGCATAGGGTTTTTTCTGGCCCTTATGGTTCATGTTGCAGGAATTTCTTTTTCTTTTTCTCCTAAATATTTATTTGAGAGAGAGAGAGGGCGCATGTGTGCAAGTTAGGGGAGGGGCAGAGGGAGAGAATCTCAGGCCGACTCCCTACTGAGCATGGAGTGAGACACGGGGCTCATCCCCAGGACCCATGAGATCATGACCTCAACCGAAACCAAGAGTCAATGCTCAACTGACTGAGGCACCAAGGTGCCCCTTGCAGGAGTTTCTTAATTTGTCCACCTGTTTATCCTCCCTGCCATTGAGCATATGGTCCTCAGATTAATTGTCCAAAGCCTTGTTTTGACCATGTTACACTTCTCTCTAAAGTCTGACATCAGAGGCTATCTATCCGCAATCTGGCTCTAGGCTACCTTCCTGGCCTAACCTCCCCTTCTCAGCACAGCACTCCGGGCAGTGTGGATTCCCTTGTCATCCTCTGAATGCCCTTGCTTTTCTGCCCCTCCTGATCTTGACTCAAAGGATGCCTTGCAGCAAGAATGTACTTTCTTCCCATCTCATCATCCTTTCAAAACCATTCCTGTCCTTCATTGCCCTGCTCATGAGTCATTATGCTTTTTTGATTATAGTAGCTGGAAGGGATCCCTTTTTCCTTTGTGCGCCTCTCTCTCTGTAACCTGATATTCTCAGCTGGCGCTTAACCATAGATTACTTTGTATTTAGTCATTTGTGTCTTTTGGTATCTCTCCATTTGATGTGAAACTAGTGTTGTTTGTTTGTTTTTTGTCTGGTATACCTTTGTATCCCACCCAGCGCCCAGAGGCAGACATGGAACTGGAGAAAGAACACCAAAGTCCAGACACCATGTTTCTAGTCCCAGCTCTGCCATTAGCTGGTTTTGTGACTTTCTGTGATTAAGTCACTTATTCTCTTTGTACCTTAACGTCTTTACTTATATAAAATGAAGGGTTTGACAAAGTGATATCTAGGTGCCTCAGTAGTTAATGCACTATGGTTTCTCTTTAGCATTGTTCCTTGCATGTAGTAGATGCTTAATAAATAGTTAATGAATAAATAATACAGGACCTCATTCTTCATCATTAGTGTTGCTTGTATTCTGTTGCCTGTCAGATCTCTTTTGTCCTAAGTGAAAGCATGTAAGTGGTGAATGCTAGCTCCCAGCTTCCATCCTTTGTTGTTGGTCCTTGCAGTCAGATTCGTTGATCCATTTTTGTCATATAATGTATGTTTCTCATTAGTTTCCCATTACTTTCTTTCCGGACTTAATAAACATATTGCATGTAGTCTCTTTAAAACTCTACAGTTACTCAGTTGAGCTTCGCATATAACAAAATCTTGGTCCCTTTTATCCTTAAAACCTTATTTGTAGAAGTTATGACCCGTGTTCTGTATTATACAGATAGATATAATGGGAACGGATATGGTCAGATTCATGTGCTTATGTAGTGTGTTCATTGTATAGCATGGAATTTAGGTCTTTTTCCTGAAAATGATTGTTGTTGTTGTTTTTTTTTGTGCCTCCCAAGGGTGGTTAAGAAAGTGGCTCAATACATGGCTGATGTATTGGAGGATAGTAAAGATAAAGTTCAGGAGAATCTGTTGGCCAATGGAGGTAAGCTAATACGTCGGGATTTGATACTGACTTACATAAGGTGAATGATTTAGCTACGAAAACAGGGAATTCGTAGTTGAGTGTCTCTTTGACTCTACATTTTTTATTCTTTTCATTTGAATGTGAAATGGTCTGTGTTTTGAAGATTGTTGAAGTATAGACTCCTAGAAACAATTATCACCTGGTTTTAATAGATTTATTTTCAGTTTAAGTTGGCAAAGAAAGAACATACTTTTGCCAGAGTCTACTTATTGAGGAGACAGTTTGAAGTTTCTTAATCTTTGTGTCTTTCTCCGACATTTGAGGCATATCATGGCTATGCGCATATTTCATTTTTTAAGTCATCAAATTAGAAGGAGCATTTTAATATATAGCTATATATACACACATACACATACACACACATATATGTGTATATATAAAAACATAAAATTTTGAGTAAGGAGAAGAGAGCCAGTCAGAATACAAGTAAAAAATGTTGATTAATCCATGTTATTTAATATAGTTCCACATTTTTAAAATCAGGACTCTCCAGCAGTGATGACATCTTTACTGATTCTCTGAATGCAAATTTCAGCATTAAAAGTTATTACTGTGTAGGAAACCATAAATACTCTGTTGCTTCTCAGTAATTAATTTATTTCCTTATTTCAGTTGACTTGGTTACTTATATAACAAGGTTTCAGTGGGACATGGCTAAGTATCCAATCAAGCAGTCCCTGAAAAATATTTCTGAAATAATCGCCAAGGTAAGATAAAAAATGACACAGGTAGGACACATTGATTTATAGTGGCTTTATTTTATAAGTATTTAGCTGGGAAATACTCTTTAGGTTTTGACAAAGCAACTAAATGATATGTGACTGATACAAACAGGAGGTACCCTTAGTACAACTTTACGAAAAAAGAAAGATGTTAAATATAACACTTTGCTGTGTACATTATCCAAGTTGTGGTGTTTACTTACTTAAATGGTTAACTTAAATATTTTATCAACAGTGTTTAAGAAAGTAAACTTTAAAATTCTGTATTTATGATTTATACAAATTTAAGGGTAACAGATTATGTAGAACAGGAATATTAAAGATTTAGTAGTCATTCAGGTAGATGAAAATGATTACTTTAGCATGGTTATGTATAGTACTGATTCAGACATTAAACTTTATGGGCTCTCTGACCCCTTCTGACATTCAGTATCAATCCTCTACCCCCAAAAATGCCTGTATTCACATACACATGATTTTATGTACAGTTTCAGGTAGTACACAGATCCTGTGAAGCTCATCCACGAACTCACCTTTTATATTGTAGTCCTTGAACTTGAGAGAAAATGTAAAAGTCTTACCTGAAGCTATAAACAGGGCAAATAGACGAGGCCCTTTTAATTGTCAACATTGTTATGATCTGGCTAGGATGAAAATAATGGTTTAAATTATTTGGACAGACTTTTTCCTGGCTCCCAATGACTTTATTTGAACAATGTGCTCTATAGTTAAATATAAATGAGTAGCTTATTAAGGGTTTTAAAACTGAAGTCATCATTATAATTTAATGAAAATGAGTAGTTTATATAAAATGCTCTTACTGTGACTGAGCCTTATTTTCTTTTGATCCTATTCAAGGATCTAATCATCATCTTCTGATACTAGTATAGATGAGGAAACAGGCTCATAGAGGAATGGTAATAATGGTAGAGCTGAGTTGGAACTAGTTCTTCAAATGTTAAATCTGATTTGTACTTTCTTCCTAAATTGTTAGTAGTTTTTTTTTTGAAAAATCAGCTTTTGTAACATTTATAAATAATATTCATCCACAATTGTTTAATTGCAAAAATATTTTGTGTAAGAATAGTGGTGTTGTGAACAACAAAACTGTGTAGTTTATTACTTTCAGAAATTAATCCTTCAGCCTTCTGAAGTTAAAGCCTTTTAATCAATAATCTCTGTACCCAGTAGCCTAGATTGCATTTATGTGGTTTAAGAAATAGTATCATAACAGTAATTAAAATATATGTGGACTAAAACATTATCTTTGGTAGAAAAGATTCATATGGAAATTACCAGGGTTATTAAAAATGAAGTAGGTTATTTTTTAAAATGACCTTTTTTAAAGTTGTGCTTTTAAAATAATGGTTCTTACATCAGCAACCAGTGATGGTGTTTTTTAAAGTAAATGTTCAGCTACTTTGTGTTAGTAGAGGCAGATTTAGGAAAATTTTGCCTATTTTTCTTTTTCATTTTTAAAGGGAGTGACTCAAATTGACAATGACCTGAAATCTAGAGCATCCGCATATAATAACTTGAAGGGAAATCTTCAGAATTTGGAACGGAAGAATGCGTAAGCGTATCAAGTATATGTGAATATTAAGAATTGGGGGAGCACTCTAGCATACACTGAACGAGCTATTGTTGGGGTTTAGTGAATTCCAATTTATGCTGTTTTTGTAATCAAAACGGTGTTTTGTTTACTTCATGGAGAAAATTTTATTAATTCAGCCTAGTCAAAACAGATGCGAGACTGATTTATTGTACTTGTTTAGTTTATCCCTTTATGCATTTAAGTTTTTACTGAAAAATTGCCTAAAATTGTTTTAAATCAAATCATAGTTTAATTGCATAGCAATTACTTGCTGCTTAAAAGAATTCTATCGAAGAATCCTTTTACAATGTAATTTATCCACTTTTCTGTTTTCCAAGTTTAGCTTTTTTACGTGAGGTTTTTAAAAGAGCACGTTTGTTTTCTTGATCTCATTGTAATATGACTACTGCAAGTGTAGCTTTTAGCATTTAACTATCCAAGTTATGCATTCATATTCCAGAGGGAAAATTGGTTGGATACCATCAGTGGTACAAACAGGGCAAGTCATTTTCATTATGAAATGTACTGGGAGGTGAAATGAAGACTGATTTGAAAGAGTTGATTATTAGGTTAACTAACCAAAATTGCTTAGTATCAGATGATACCCAGGGAGAGGGAAGAAAATCAAAGGTTGTCCTTAGATGATATAATTTTGTAATTATGATGAAAAAGACTTTAATTGACATATAATGAATAACACTTGCCCAGTCAAGGTATTATGTATGTAATCAAGAGAAGAGCTGAGTTACAATAATTAAAGCAAACACAAAGGAAGATACTAGAGGCAAATTTTGATAAATGTTGACATTTCTTTAATAGTGAGGGTGGGAAATAGCTAAATTTTGACTTCTTGCAAAGTAAAAACGTTAACTAATAAAATTAACCCATTTCTCGAGATGTATATATAGTACATATATGTGAATATAATTAGCCTGCTATTTCTTTCCTTGTGTTATGGAGGCATTATCAGCCTGATTATTTTTTTCTTACTCCTCAGAGGAAGTTTGCTAACTAGAAGTTTAGCAGAAATTGTGAAGAAGGATGACTTTGTTCTTGATTCAGAGTATCTCGTCACATTACTGGTCGTAGTTCCCAAGTATGTCTTGTAATTACAAAAGTTTTTTACTTGTTAAAATATAAGAAAAATGTTAGTATCTGATATTGTAATTTGAAGTGTTCCATAGAACCCAGTTGTAAAGGGACTGTTACGTTGTCCTTCATTCTGTGAACCAACATGTATTCATATGGCACACATAGTAGAATTGAGTTCATAATCTTGTAATGGAGACATCAGTTATAAATTGCAATTCCAAATCAAATTTAGCAGCTTAGTAGAGTGGGCTTATTTAAAAATTAAATAATGCTAAATTTTTAGATTTTTTAAAAAATACAGATTTTAGATTTTTCAAAGTAGGAGCTCTTTGTATTTGTTTTTCTGAAAAATCTTTGGTTAGGATGCATTAAACCCTTTAAGAAGCAAAGGATGGATTAGGTCAGGGGTTAGCAAATTTTTTCTTTCAAGGGCCATATAATCAATATTTTACATTTTGCAAGGCCAAGGTTCTCTTACAACTACTCAACTCTGCCATGTCAACTTTGTGGTTGTAGCTGAAAGCAGCTGTACATAGTACATACAGAATGGATGTGGCTGTGTTTCAGTAAAACTTTATTTACAAAAACAGGCATAGGCTCTGGGCGTAGTTTTCCTGGATTAGAGAACCCTTTGAAATCTTCTTGAGACCAGCTCTTCTGTGTTAGGTCACGTTTGATCATACTTTATCTTGGTAAAATGAAACCTTTGGACACTCATAGGAAGGATTAGAACTCTGTGCACATGCACGGGTGTATATGAGAGAGAAACACTGTTAATGGTTTCACTTCTGACTTGGATTGAAGTCTCGCTATCAGGGAATCTTTGGAGGATCCAAACTGAGGTGGGGGATTTGGGGATTCTTCACAGAACTCTTGCACGAATTCTTCCTTTGCTGTGCTCTCCATTTCTATCTGGTTAGGGAACTAGGAATATTGGAAAATGGTAGGAAAGCACTCGCACTGAATTTACCATGGCTACAATATTATCTGGCTTCTGCTTTTCTCCCCTTACTGCAGAATACTAGAGCACTGATTATTTATAATAAACTTCTTTGTATCTGTGTCTTTATACTATGTAGGAAAATAACCTTTGCCCAGATAAAAGATTGGCCGCAATCTTTATTGAAAATTTGTGTTTTTTTTTTTTAAGATTCTATTTATTTATTCATGAGAGACAGAGGAGGAGAGAGAGAGAGGGAGAGAGAGAAGCAGAGGGAGAAGCAGGCTCCCAAGGAGCAGGGAGCCCGATGTGGGACTTGATCCCAGGACCCTGGGATCATGACCCGAGCCTAAGGCAGACCCTTAACCATCTGAGCCACCCAGGCACCTGAAAATTTGTTTTTAAGATCAGAAATTTTTATAGTTTTCCGTACATAGTAATTGAAACATAGGACCTAGGGTACCTTACATGTTGAATTATTCACGATGTGGCCTACAAATACTGCAGTTCATTAAATTGCAAACATAACTGTCTTTCTGCACACGCCCAAATCCGTTGGCCTCTACAGAAGATTGTTGCACAACGTTCTGTGCAGCATGGTTTGCTGTCAATTTACTCAATGCTTCCTGGTACGCTGTGCTTTTAATAAATACGGTTTGATGCAGCCTTTTGTAACGGCCAGTGAATAGACATGATAGAGATTTCAGTATGGCCTTTAAATTAATTTATTTTTAATGTAATGCATTTAACTGCAGTTTGAAAGTCATTTAGAATCTGTACTTTGCTTTACTTCCTTTCCAAACTTAGTTCTAGGATGTGCCTCTTTTGCAATAGTTACTGGATATAAGAGTGGTGAACTGTACTTCCTGCTTCACACTTACTGTGTTTGAAATTCATTCTCAGTAGGAAACTTGAATTTTTTTTTTTTTTGGTTATATAGATTTGAGGTATACTTTAGTTGAATTTCCTGTTTGTCCCATATTTTTTTCTCTTTCTGGTTATGGCAGGAGGTAAGACTTCTTTTTTCTTTTCCACTACTTACTGTACCTTTTCTGCAGGTTAAACCACAACGACTGGATTAAGCAGTACGAAACACTAGCTGAAATGGTAGTTCCAAGGTCTAGCAAGTAAGTAGTAGTCTTTGTAAACCTGTTTCTTTCTTTCCTAGAATTCCTTTTTATAGTTGGGATGTTGGATTAGGAAATAGCTTTATCTTTTCTTTGTGGTAAATTTATGGTTTCAGGACCATCTTTTTCACCTTATAAATAAGTTAACTCTAGTTATCACAGTTAAAGACCTGGAAGGGACTTTGTACAGTCTGATTGACTGTCTCATGTTTATAGATGGAGAAGTTTGAGGCCACAGGGGTGAAGTGGTTTGCCCAGAGTCACACATCTCATTAATGGCAGGACTAGAATTAGAACCCAGGTCACTGGTGTGGTACTTTTTCTGTCATGCTTTGCCACCTTCTGAAAATTCTTCATTCGATATTTATTGTATACCTACTATATGTCTATAATTCTTCATTTCTCTTGCAAAGGAAGTATACCAAAATGGCTGCTAGAGTACCATGTTGATCTCAATTTTCAGTGAGCATAGATTCTACCTAATCTATATCTTCCATTAAAAAAAAAAACTCGTATTAAGTGTTTTTAAATTTATGGATTGATAATACATTATCTAATTTGATATTTACAACAATTCTGTGAAGTAGTTGGAGTAGTTATTCTTGTGGAGAAAGAAGTAAAAATACAGAAGAATTATATAGTTGCCTAATGTATTTGGTTGCATTGGCTGTATTAGTGTCCAGGGACAAAGGACTAAAAGTCAGGTTTTTTAATGTTAGGTCTTATACTGTTGACACTACCATGTCATTTTTTCCTGTATTCTGTCATTCCACACGAGATAATCTTTGAGAAAATATTAAATACAGTGTATATGCACCCCCCCCAAGGATCCTTTTTGTATGGTTATGCCTCAAGAGGTGGCAACATGCGGTGAGAGGAAGTTATAGCAGATGGTAAAGAAGTGGTATTAGTAAGGGTAGGCCCATGCAGTATTTTCTTTTCCAGTTTCATTGTGTCATATGGGAGGTAGCTTAGTATAATGGAAAGAGTGCTGGGCCCAGGGATTTGAGTTCTGTTGCTGGTTCTGCTACCAACATGCTGTGTGACCTGGGATAAGTCTTTTACCTTCTCTGGGCCTCATTTTTCATTGTCTGAAAAATGAGCATAGCCCCTTCCCAGTACACATTATGAGGCTATTTTAAGGCTTGATAAGATATATAAAATATAAGGTAATATGATTATCATAGTTTCACAAATGTTGATTTTTTTGAGAACTAAACCACAAACCTCTGCTCATCATGAATTTTTTTTTTCCCATTTTGGGGAATACCTTCCATTCGCACCAGCCCTTCACATGGTAGACTGAAGACTAAGGGACAGCCTTAGTCTTCATATTAGTTTCCCACTGGAGCTGTTTATCCTGACGAATAACAACTTCTTATACCTTTATACTCTGTAGGATGTTAAAGCCATAGAGGTTATTATGTCTGAGAGGAGGGGAAGGAGGAGACCAAGGGCCCAGTGTATACAGAATGTCCTCACAGGTTGTACATATGCCAGACCCAAGGTCCTGGGGAGGGGTGTGTACCTGTGTTCAGGTTTACTCTGAAAGAAGGACATTAAAAATATTACTTAAGAGATTTACATCTCTTGAACATTACTCTAGTAGCTTGAAGGAAAAAATGCCAAGTGGTAAGAGTTCAGTGTAGACAATGCCTGTCTTCTGGATGACGAATAAGTGCTCCCTGACCACCAGTTGGTGCAAACCTCTGTTCTGTCTGTGTCTCTGTTCTGAAGGCCTTTGGAACCACTGACATGAAAGCTTCGCTGTTTAAATTTAGTCCACAAGAACAGCAGCAGCTCAGCCAGCACTGTGACAGGACTGCTCATCATGTGGGGCAGACAGGCTGTGCTGGGTTAGTTTGGAATTTTGTCCCCTGTTCAGGAAAGATCTCTGTGACTTGATGCTGGATTTTTAGCTCATCATAACAACATTTTTGAGTAGCTGCTGTGTGCTCGTGATTGTTCTAAGTGCTTCATTTTTAAGTCATTTGTAAGTAGCAATACTTTGACTTGTTGCTTTTTGGCACTCGAGTCCTTACTCTTGGGAGCAGTGAAGATGAAAGTAGAATTGTGAGGTAGAAGAATGGATTGAAAAATACGGTCTTCAAGGGCGCCTGGGTGGCTCGGTCGGTTGGGTGGCTGCCTTTGGCTCAGGTCATGATCCTAGGGTCCTGGGATCGAGTCCCGCATCGGGCTCCTTGCTCGGTGGAGAGCCTGCTTCTCCCTCACCCTCTGCCTGCCTGCTGTTCCCCAGCTTGTGCTCTCTCACCGTCTCTCTCGCTGTGTCAAATATAAAATCTTTAAAAAAGAAAAATACGGTCTTCAAATCTGAAGGAAATAATTTCACGTAAAAAATGCTTAGAATCCAGCTATTTGTAAAATATTCTACGTAAGTCTTAAAATTATTGGACAGTTTGAACTCCCACCATTGTTGTGTGGATAAGTGCAGGGCTGTGTGTCAATGCCATGCACAGTTATGGCCAGAGAAGTGGAGGCTGGGCTGCTGGCTGCCGCTTGTTGGAAAAACTGTTCAGAGACCGGTGTTTTTCACTTACACTTAGGATTACCACTTTCCTTTTTGTCTACTTTTCTTTGTGAAGGTAGTCTGACCAGGTCCGATCACTAGTTGACTTTTGCCTTTTTTCTATTATTGGAAACAGTACCACAAACGCATTGGTGCTTCCCAGAGGGTTTTGGTTGGGGAGGTAGAAGAACCCAGCTTCGAAAGCCTGGGAAAAACTGTGCTAGCCATCGTGCAGAGAAAAGTTTCCCCTGTGTTTTGGAGCAGAGGTGGCAAAGATAACTTTTGGGAAGAAAAGCAGGAGAGATGCCTTGGCAGTGACATAGGCAGATTAATTAGGGAACAGAGAAGATGGCAGGTCTGAGTTTTAGGACCGAGCTAAGAAATCCGAAGCAGCAGACAGAGCTAGTGAGCTCTAGAAGCAGGGCTACTCACACAGGTGACTGAAAATGCCGTGCAATGTCTGGAAAATGCCGTCTCCTTCAGGCCCGGTTATATACCTGCGTGAAGGTCGTGCTACTATTTCTACGTAACGGTAGAACTAAAGGAGTGTGCGTTTGGGTCATTTGTTTGAACCTGGTAGAACTTGTGCAGCCCGGCTTAAGCTAAACTAAGCTCCCTTTCAGGCACAGTCCAAGTCCATGTTTCATCATGAAAAGATGGCACTTAACTCTTTCCTCTCCTTCTGGCTTTCATTTTGTTTCTCTGCTTTGGTCTCCTGTGTCACTTAAGGTCACTGCTGGTTTTGGCTTGGTTTGAAATCCCTCCAGCTTCTGGCTTCTCATTTCCCCGATCCCTGCAGCTCACAAACCGTCACCTCCACTTGAGTTTTTTTGGTTGTTGTTTATTTATTATTTTTAGAAAGATGTTATTTATTTGTCAGAGAGAGAGAGCAAGTGCACAAGCAGGGGGAGCAGCAGGCAGAGGGAGAAGTAGGCTCCCCACTGAGCAGGGAGCCTGATGTGTGGGACTCAGTCCCAGGACCCTGGGATCGTGACCTGAGCTGAAGGCAGACGCTTCACCGACTGAGCCACCCGGGCGCCCCTGCACTTGAGTTTTGTAGGCTCTTGCCTTGCCTCACTCTTGACCTCTAAAACGGCTTTACTTCTGGGCTCTTAAATCTGTAATCCAGTTCTTGAACCGGAGCCTTCTTTCCGTCTTGTCCACTGTCCCAGAACCTGCTCTTTGACCTTGTCCACATCTCCAGTCCCCACCCCTTTGCTCTGACACTGTTGATCTCCTCCAGTCATGCTTCCTCTTCTGCTGAGCCCGGACTCTCGAGTCAGCACTTCGGCTGTTGTCTTGCCTGCACCCTCATCTCTGGCCCCATGACCTCCTGCAGACTGTCTCCGAATTAGTCTGTTATGCAGCCTGCTGGCTTCTACGCCTGAGAGCGGGAGAGAATCTGTCAGCCCTGAGTATTGGCGAGTCTAGACTTGGGCTCTTCTATCTTAGTGGGACAGCCTGTTCTTCTGTCAGCGCCTTTTCAGCCACACCCAGGGCTCTCACTTCTGCCTGCAGCTCTGGGACTCCAAAACCTCCATCTGTGGCCTGGCTATCCCCATAGTTTCAGACTCCCACACCTGGGTTCCTCCTGGGCACTGCACATGTCTGCGCCGCAGGTAACTACCAGTAGGACATTATCCCCCCCCAACCTCAGCCTAAGTCGCCCATCTCCCTTGTAGTGTGTGGCAGCAACGTGTGCCTAGTTACCAAACCAGACCACGGTAGTCATTTTGGACTCTTACGTCTCCCTCACTGCCTGCCCTCCCCCCACCCAATCTAACAGTTGTGTTATTTCTACCTTCAGTAGCATTTGGTTGACTCCTACGAAATTGCTATTTTGTAGGTCAAAAATGGCCAGATACCAACAACTTCACATGGTTCAGCTGACTTGAACACCCCCCCCACCCCCGCCCGCCCCAGTAGCTATAGCCGCTGCTTCAGTTTAGATTCCCGTCTCTTGCCTGGACTGTTGGAATTGCCATTAGCTGGTCTCCTTTATCTCCACTCTTTTTTTCCTCTCATCAGTCTCCTGCATTGATGCCATTTTCATTTTTGTGGTGTACTGATCTATGACTGGCACAGGTGCGTGCACACACACCCACCCCTTGTACTCTGTTCCAGCTATGCTTGTATCTGGCAGAGCCCCAAATGTGCCATGCTGTTCCACACCTGTGTGCATTTGCGTGTGGGGCTCTACTGGCATGTTCTCTCCTTCGCCTGTCTTTCAGACTTGCACTTGGCATCACTGCTTTTGTGAACTCTTTAATGTCCCCTGAGATAAAGTTATCAGTTCCCTTTTTGTCCCAATATGTCACATATATCTTCTATTATAACATTTGCAATTTTGTACTGTATTACTTGTTTCTGTCTGTTTCCTCGATTAGACCCATGCTTTGAGGTCAGCGAACCACGATGTCTTAGTTTTATTCCTAATATGTAGCAAGAGCTGGGCACATTTATAGAGGCTTAGTACATGTTAAATGACTGAAAGTCCATTATGCCAAGGACTCATGATTCCTTTTTTATAATGTTCTAAGCAATTCCTTTCCTGGGGTAGGAAGGAAAAGCAAATGGTTTCTATTTATTTTTTCTTAATAAGGTAGCACAGCAGGATTTAGTCATAAAATAAGACTGAATTTTTTTTTTTTTTTAAAGATTTTATTTATTTATTTGAGAGAGAGAGAGAATGAGAGATAGAGAGCATGAGAGGGAAAAGGGTCAGAGGGAGAAGCAGACTCCCTGCCGAGCAGGGAGTCCGATGTGGGACTCGATCCCGGGACTCCAGGATCATGACCTGAGCCGAAGGCAGTCGCTTAACCAACTGAGCCACCCAGGCGCCCCAAGACTGAATTTTTATCTTGGCTTCCTTCACCATAAGATTTTGAATAAAGTCAGACAACTTTGCTGTGACCCCGGTCTTTACGTTATAGAGGAGCCTGCATAATAGACACCCTGCTCATTGTCACAGAGGCGTGTCAAACATCAAATGCTTTTGAAATGGTCTTTAAAATGGCAAAGTACTGTGTGAATTTAAAAGATAACTATGACAATGGAGGAATATTGTTAGGGGTCTGCACTAGCCTTTCAGGTTGGATTTGGATTTGTTTGATTGCAGTGTGCATTTTACAGAGGTAAGCCTGGGAGACCTGAAGATCATTAAAGGTTTTTTATTGAGTTCTGTCCACTTGGTGCTTGCCGTGCCTTGGATTTGATAGGCACCGAGAGCAAGAACTAAGGGTAATAATAGTTTTGAGAGAGTACCTCTTATTTATTTTTTTAATTTTTAAGTTTTTTTTTTAAAGATTTTATTTAATAGAGAGAGGGAGCGAGAGAGGGAGCACAAGCAGGGAGAGTGGCAGGCATAGGAAGAGGGAGAAGCAGACTCCCCACTGAGCAGGGAGGCCGACGCAGGACTCGATTCCAGGACCCGGGGATCATGACCTGAGCCAAAGGCAGACGCTTTACTAACTGAGCCACCCAGGCACCCTAATTCTTAAGTTTTTAAAAGATTTTTATTTTTAAGTAATCTGTAGGCCCAGTGTGTGGCTCGAACTCACAAGATCAAGAGTCACATGCTCTAGCTCTATTGACTGAGCCAGCCAGAGAGGGCACCTTTTTTTTTTTTTTTAATAGAGGGAGGGGGAGAGGGCAGAGGGAGAGAATCTTAAGCAGGCTCCACTCCCAGCGCAGAGCCCGATAGGGAGCTCGATCTCAGCAACCCTGAGATTGTGACTTGAACCGAAATCAAGAGTTGGTTGCTTAACTGACTGAACCACGCAGGCGCCCCGAGAGGACACCTTTGAAAAGGAAGTTTAAATGTTCCAAATCCAGAGTAGCTGAGTTTCTCTCTGTGTTGGTGATGACAGTGGTCAGTCTTCCCAGAGACGTCTGCTGGTCCTACTGCTGGAGAGGTAGACCAAGAGCCAGGCTAGCGTCAGTTCTTATAGCCATTCTGCCATTAAGTATTGTTGTTGCCTCCTGAATTTACCTGAATTAACCTAATCAAGCAGTTCTTAGACTTTCTTGGAAAAACTAAACTTGCTTTTTTTTTTTTCCCTCCCCCCATATTTAGTAAAGTATCTTTGAATTCCACAAGCACTCCCTCAGGTTTGTAAAACATTATTTTTTTGGATTTCAGAAGTACCACATTATAAATAAAAACTATACAAACAAAAAAACCTAATACTTGGAAAATAGAAAGGAAAAGAGACCCCTCCACACACCATTAAGTGATGCTGCTGCCCCAATATCATCACTGTTGAACAGTTGACTGTATAGCTTCGTAGACCCCGCATATGGGTTTCTCTACATAAGTAGCTATAGGTAACTTTTGAAAGCCAAATGAGAGTCATAGTATACATGAACTGTACAGTTTGCCTTTCCAAACAGCTTTTCCCCGGGGCATTAGAAATTTATATGACAGTTAAATTTTCCCTACAGTTGTGTCTGGAAAGGTTTTTCCAGTGATGTCCATGAGACCCATGACTGGGTAGAAGTTCTGACCTCTCTGGGATCTTCTAGAGCCTAGGAGGAAGCCCTGAGATGCATAAAAGTGTGTTTTGTCAGAGGATATTTAGACCATTGCATTTGTCTGTTTTTGAGTTAGGGTGTTACGGGGGCAGTGGGGAAGGAAAGATCTGAGGTAGGAGCTATTGGCAGCGCATAGATGGTGAGCCAGGGCTCAGTGGGCTGGGCTGGACTGGAGAGAGGTAGAGAGAATTTGGTACCCAGAAGAGAAGAAGGTACTTAGTATTAGCAAGGAAGCAGGGTGACTCTGGAATAAACTAGCTACTGGTTTTGTCTCAGCCAGCCTGGCAGTGATAGATGGAAAAGCATGGTTCTTAGAGCTTGGACACTTTACTTGAGTAAATGTTGGATTTTGTTGGGTTAGGAAGAGGTAAATGGCATAGGGCTGTTGAGGCATTGTAAATAAACACATCGTAAACACTGAGTATCCTCAGTGTTGGAGGCAGTACAGGTGCTTAGCCTTGAGGTGATTTGGGAAGGGCTGCCATATACCCTATTGTTTGTCCTCCTTCTGTTTGTGAATTCTGCCCTCAATGTGAAAGAGAGCAATCCATATAAAGCTTTCAATGGACTTTTTTGTGTTTCTTTTTTTCCCCATAGTGTTCTCTCCGAGGACCAAGACAGTTACCTTTGTAATGTCACCTTGTTTAGGAAGGCAGTTGATGACTTCAGGCACAAAGCCAGGGAAAACAAGTAAGATAATTATTTTTTGTTTTTTAATTTGTTAGATCACCTATATACACAGTATGGACAATTTTGTTTTTCCCCCCACCCCAAATTTAGATTCATTGTTCGTGACTTCCAGTATAACGAAGAGGAGATGAAAGCAGATAAAGAAGAAATGAACAGGCTTTCTACTGACAAGAAAAAGCAGTTTGTATGTGTTCTTAATATTTAGTATTATGAGCATTAAGCAGAAGAAAAAGCAGTACTGCTTTTTATTTTATTTTTTTATTTAAAAATTTTTTTAAAAGAAGAAAACATTTTTAAGACATTTGATTTTAGATATTTTTTCTATTAATCAAAATGAATTTAAGCAAACAGATCTTGAAGTCCATACCTTAAAGTTATTTACTCCATCTAAATCCATATCAGGAATTAATTTTAAATGTAGTATAGTGAGGTATTATTTTAATTAAGTAATAGTTTTTTCAGGAAGAATTTTTCATTTTCTTGAGGCAAATTTTTTTAATGCTGCAATATTATATTGAAGCAATTTCTATTTAAAACCCCCGGAAAGTTAGTATGTTTTAGGCAAAATGGAGAAAGGGGATGGAATTGTGACAAGAGAAGATGGTGTCAACTTCCTTGTCATCTTTAAGTGCCGGCTTACTATGAAGACTAGAAGCTAGTATGGAAGGGGTGATGAGTGAAAATTTATTTCTCTTGTAATGAAAGAGAAAATAAAAGCAAATCCCATTTAAAATTATTCCTAAGTACTTTATAAACCATATCCTCTCAGTTGGGAGAAAACTAATCCTAACCAAGTGATGCCCAGTAATACCAACTTGTTAAGACGGTCCAGAGCCTTTTTAAAGACCTTTAAAAAGACCTTTAACCAAAGATTTTCACTTTGTCATGTCCTTTTTGTTTAAATTAATTGGTTAGTACATCAAATGAACCTAATGATGTTCTGTAAATAATTTAGCTGAACTGATCACGTATGTCTTCTACATATTGAAAGGCAGTATTAAGTTATTTAAAATCTGTTTAAAAGTGTATTTTTATTTAGTACTGGAAATCATACTAAATATTTTAAGTTCAAAGAGAAGTTGTCCTATGTAATAGAATCATTAAGAATTTAGAATGTGAAGAGGTTTAAGGGATCTAGATCAACACCCCTGATTTTACAGATGAAAAAATTAAGACCTAGGGATATGTATTAGATGACTTACTACATAACTGTTTGTCCTGTTCCTGAGAAGTTGTTTGTAAGTTGAATTCTATTTTAAATGTTTGACATGTATTGCATAATAAGTTCAGGTTTTTATATTTTGGTTTTCAAACCTAGGGCACATATATGTTATGTATCAGTTTAAACTACTTTCATTAAAATACGTGCCTTTTCTGTATAGTGAGTAGGATCCATCAATTTTGGTGTCTGCTGAGGTTTCAGTGTAGTGGCTAACCTTTTAATCATATTTAAGATGAAGTGTCCAAGATAATGAGAAAAATGAAACATTTTTAAAGTGACTATAATGTGATTTAATTCTCCTATAGATTCTTACTGGATAGTCACTCCTTTAAAAATATTTGGTTTATTTATTTCTAATTGCCATTTTCAAGACCAAAATTGTAGTGATTTTTTTTTTTCCTTTTTATAGGGACCACTTGTACGGTGGCTGAAAGTAAATTTCAGTGAGGCGTTTATTGCGTGGATTCATGTGAAAGCATTGAGGGTTTTTGTTGAGTCTGTTTTAAGGTAAAGAAAGTTGTCAAGAAACTTGGAACTGAAGGGTTTATAGATCCCTTTACATTAGACCTCTTTGTTAAAACATGTGGTCCAGTAATAGGAAGTTGATGTGGGGGAAACCAAACCGACAATCATGAGAGAGAGACTGTCAGTATCATACATTCATACTAGTCTTGTCCTTGATGCCAGGTTTGGAAAAAGCGATCCATACTGCTGTATTCCCTGGTTCTTTGCTGGTGTAGTTAAGTTAAAAGTAGATTATAGAATATTTAGCTAATGTTTGTTTAAAAGAAGATCTTTCACATACTTTACATGTAGTTTGATACACAGTATACTGATGATGTATTTGAAATCACTGTTTCATATTAACCTTAAATATTTTATTACTTTGAGATACTTAAAAATCTCAATCACCTTGTGATCTTCTGTACAGATGTAGTTCAAAATACTTGTAGCCATGCTCGCTATTTGTAAATTTCATTGACTTTTCAAAAGGTAATTATGTTGTTCCTTATCATGAAGGTGTCTTCTATAAGTATACATATTATTGCTGAGGGTATTCATAGATTAAAAATTGAAGAGTAATTAAAAGTAATTCATAGTAGACAGTGGGTTCTCATTTTAAGGAAGAGTTCTAGTGGACAGTGAGGACCAGAGAAGATTTGAGTTTCTTTGTATATTAGTTGAACTTGAAAAGGTGGTCATTAAAATGAGACACCCTCTCTCTGTTAACTGATTAAAGAAGACTATGAGAATATTTGCTTTGAAAAGAATCTCTCTTTATATATTTACTTGTGTTACATACTGTACATTTGCTTTCTGATAAGGTATGGCTTGCCAGTGAACTTCCAAGCAATGCTACTTCAGCCCAATAAGAAAACAATGAAGAAACTAAGAGAAGTATTATATGAATTGTATAAACATCTAGACAGCAGTGCAGCAGCTATTATTGATGTAAGTACTTATTAGGCACCTTGGAAGAGTAGGGACTGGAATGAATTTCAGAAAAAATCATTGGAAGGAGATAAATGGAAAAGGGATAGTAAATATTGTATTATTCTATGTTTTTATTACTTTGAGGGTCTCAATTAATTTGTTAGATAAACATAGCAAGTAATTTACATTGTTTACCCTGTTTTATACTAGTTCGATCAGTGCTTTTGCTTCTAAGCCAGTCATTGTCTTGCTATAGATCAGATGTTTATAGCTGCAGAAATAAAGAAGCAACCGGTCATACTATACTACTTATTTACCAAAGTTAATGAATTGCAGAGAAGAAGAAAATAAGTAGTTAATTCCGTTGTATTTGGTACAAGGAGCGATGTCAGTAGAGGAGCATTTTAAAAGGAACTACCATTTTTCTAAACTGGTGTGTTTATATCTTCTTTCAAACAGAGGGAATAAACAAACTATTGCTGTTTAAAATTGTAGTGGGTTTTATGTCATATTTTTTTATTTCAAATATCTTGTTGGTTTTTTCTTTTTAGGATAGTAGTATCTCACATTTGCATTAGTTAGAACCCACGAAACGTCAGATTTTCTTGATAGAAGAAAATGCAGGAAATTACATTCTACATTTTCATGTAATTGTCAATAAAATACGAGGTTCAACTATTTAATACATAATTTCCTACCAGTATATTCCTTTTTTTTAAGATTTTATTTATTTGAGGGAGAGAGAGCATGAGGGGAAAGGGAGAGGGAGAAGCAGACTCCCCACTGAGCAGGGAGCCAACTCGGGGCTTGATCCCAGGATTCCGAGCCAGAGGCAGACGCCCAACTGACTGAGCCACCCAGGCGCCCCTCCTACCAGTATATTCTTAAAACATGTGTAAGTGATAAGTGATACCATTAAAATCATACTTGGTTTACTTCTCTTCAACATTTTAATAAGCCGGGTACCCCATAAACTGAATACCCCAAGCCTGAGATTTAAAAAGTAATTTTATACATTATGCATAAAAAGGGATCACAGGGTCATAGTTAAACACATACAGGCTTTGGAGTCAGTGAGTGCTTAAATCTGGCTTTACTACCCACTGTGTTTCCTCATTGGCAAAATTGGAGTAATAATGCCTAACTCAGATTAAATTAGCATAAACATATACAGTTAGCTCAGAGTAGATGTTCAGTAAGAAGGTAAATGGTAATACTTAATTTCTTTTTCTTTTTTTTTTTTTTTTGATTTCTGTAAGTACTGATTTGGATAACTGTCTGATTTTCCTATAGGCTCCTATGGATATTCCAGGCTTAAACCTGAGTCAACAGGAATACTACCCCTATGTGTACTACAAGATTGATTGCAACTTGCTGGAATTCAAGTAAAATTGAGCTCCTTCCCAGACAATCCTGTCCTTGTGTTGGTGTATTCTAACAGAAATAGATTGAGTATGACAGTACTTTTAACTCCCTATTGTTCTTTGCTTGCTTCTGACCACTTTTCCTAGTGAGTTCTTCCATAGTGGTCCATCTCTCAATATTTCCTTCTTAAAGGAAAATAGATGTCTTATTTCTTTTTATTGATCAGGTCTGTAAATGTGTACTAAAAAAAAATCAGAGTTTATTTATAAACAGAATAGTTTATTTAAAGAGAAGGTCTTCATTGATACTGTGGTATGCATTAATTCCATTTGTTACTGTTGTGCACAAAAGCCTTGTTTACAAGGGAATGGTAAACGTTTATACCATTTTGCTCATTGTATTTAGTAGACATAACTGTTTAATAGTTACTGAATCATGATGTAATGAAATGTGACGATATTCAGGTATGTGCTTTCTGAATGTTTCAAATTCCAATCTGTGAGCACTGTTGACACCCAGAGGAGAGAATAAAATTACCTGTACAAAGGTATATTGTGGTGTGTGTAACTTCAGAAGGTAACAGTTCAGGTTGAGAATTTAATAAAGGAGAGCATAGCTGCCTTGCTGTGCCACTTCCAGGCTTTTGTTCTGTATCAAGGGTCAGCCGTTTGTGTCTGGCTCGCGTATGATTTAAGTGTGCCAATTTCGGGTCACAGCACAAATGTAAAGATTATTTTTCAATATATGATGGATATTTACATTTAGACACTAGATTTTTGAGTTCTTGCAAATAATTAGGAAGTGGGGCCGACTTTGAATAAAGTGTAGTGAAACTGTGCAGCTTCAGTCATTTGTTCTGTGTAAGTCCTTACTTTACATGTTTCCTTTCTAGGATTTTCTAATTATACAAGCCTTTGTTTTGACATATATGTCATTCATGACATTGTCTGAAAAAAGGCGTTGTTTGTTGTAAAAATCTCTGAACTGGACGACTTCGTTGAGCATCCTGAAGGAGCTTCTAACGAGGGTTCTGTGACAGTGCTCCCCTTCCTGTGCACTCCCAGGGCATTTCTCAACTATTCTATTCCTTCTAGAAATTCACCTTCCAAATCCTTTTCACTTCACAAATTTATATTGTTATTTCAGAAGAAATTTACCTCAAACATTCAGACTTCTAGAACGTAAAAAAATGAGAGATGACCCTTCCTCCCCCCCCAGATTTCTTCTCAAGGGAGTTGATGTATTCTTCTAGGCCTTTTTCTGTGTTTCCACAGCATATATATCACACACATGCAAACATAGTTTATTTTTAAATAAATGTAGGATCAGACTGCATATATTCTGTCACTTGCTTTTTTGCTTACTAGTATATCCAAAATAGCTAGATGTTAGTCTATCTAGAGCTACCTCATTTTTTTCCACTGGCAGCATGGTTTTCCATCACGTATTTCTGCCATAATATAGCTGACTGATTGGATCTTTGGGTTATTTTTTTTGTTTTTGCTCTTAACAAACACTGCTGCAGTAAATCTCCTTCTACAGGTATCTTTGTTTACTTGTGTTAGTATTTCTGTAAGAAAGACCCTGGAAGTGGGGTTCGTAGATCATAGGGTATGTATATTTAAAGTTTTGACACGTACTGCCAAGTTCCCTGTCAGAATTCTAAATTTAAGACATGTTTAAGACATGTTGCAGATTTTATTTTCAATTTTCCTTTGGATAAAAGGAAGCTGAAAATTTTTGGTTTTGGTGTCAGGAAATTCTGGTTTTCTGTCGTCTTTTGCAAGTGTTTTTTGAGTCTTAGTATCTGTACAGTGGACGTAATCTGTGATAGAGGATGTGTTTTGAGAAAGTGAAAGATTGATAGGCCTACTTGATGACTTTAAGATTTTACCTGGACAGTAACATTGTTCTGACGTGGGTAGGTAGGGTTGTTTCAAGTTTAAAATCCCAGTGTGTGTTTGGAACTTCAGGACTTTCACTGTAATTTCTATCAGGGATACAGAGTGACCGAGATGTAGCTCTCAAGCTCTTGTGGAGCCCAAGCCGAGTTCTGCTGCTGCTGAGCCCTGTGATCTCCATGCCCCATCCCTCCTTCGTAGAATGGGGATAACTAGAGTGCCTACCTCATAGGGCTGTTGTTCTGAGTGCAGGAGTTCCCACCTGCACGTTTAGGGCTTTGAAATGGTGCCCGGTGAGAGCTGGAGGCATGTACTCGGAATCCTAGATGAGTGCCTAGAGCTTCTTTCACCTGTGTTTAGTCATGACATTGTGGAGTTTGAAGGTTAGAAGGAAGTTGTGTGTGTGTGTGTGTGTGTGTGTGTTTGTGGAGTTTGAAGGTTAGAAGGAAGTTTGTGTGTGTGTGTGTGTGTGTGTGTGTGGTGGGGTGAATAGACTGTGTGTATGTAGCATAATGTTAAAGCAGTTTGAGTGTCTCTGAGCTTCAGTCTGTGTTGGATTTTTTATATTTTTGAGGTAGCTACCATTCCTGGGAAGGGACTCTTCTATTCCTCTTGCCTTGTTTGTTTCAGAGTCTATTGGTTCTCCTCTAGGATAGAGCTCAGATTACTTTGAGATTCATTAGACATTTATTGGGTATTTGTTCGAGACCATTCTGCCAGTGCTCTCAGTACCTGTTGCCTGATCCCTTCCCTATGGTGTTTGTGTTGGGAGGACTGGTGGTCCCCATTCTACTTGTGGAGGCTTAGGGGCAAAGGACTTTGGTGATTTCTTTGTTAGATCTCACAGATTTTGAGTTAGATTCCGAATATGAACCTAAGCTTTCTGACTGCTGGGCTCTTTTGTCCATATCATGCCTCTTGCCCTCTACGGGGTCCTGTATGAGTGAGACAAACACTTTCCTTCAACTTAGTCCATGTGATAAAGAGAAGGAAAAGGCATTGTGCTCGCTTCGGCAGCACATATACTAAAATTGGAGAAGGAAAAGGCATTACGTGTGCTTCATGAAATATTAAATTGTGCTGGTATTTGGCACGAACGTAGGAACCCAGACCTTTTTTTCAGTGATGGGTAATGATGTGTCTAGCTGTTGCATGCTAATTTCAGTAGCCCAAGTTATTCAAACTGGAACGTTTTCCTGCCTGCTGAAGTTGCTCTTAGGCAGACACTGTGTGGTCTGGGTGGAACAGACTCCAATGTAGCTTTTTGAATGAACATATGCCAAGTAATACCTTTCAAGTAATACTTTGTGCATCACAAATACTCAGCAAACATGAACTTCAAATTTAAATAGTCCCAAATGTTGGAAATAAAATATAAGAAATTGATCTAGATACGAAGTTATTCTCCTTTATTCTCAGCTGCATTTTTCTTTTTTTTCCTTAAATCAGAGTAATAGGGTGCCTGAGTGGTGTAGTCAGTTGAATCTCTGACTCTTGGTTTCAGTTCAGGTCATGATTTTGGGGTCGTGAGATTAAGTCCTGTGTCGGGCTCCACGCTCAGCATGGAGTCTGCTTAAGACACACTGTATCCCTCTCCCGCTGCACCTTCCCTGCCACACACCCCTGCTCTTTCTCTCCTTCTCTCTGTCTCTCAAATAATAAATCTTAAAATCAGAGTAACAAATGCACTAGGTTAAAAACCATATATACAAATATTATAAAATAGCTAATAATTAAGACCTTGCTATTCTATAGAGAAAAATGGTTCTTTTTTTCTGTTAACATCAATAAAAGATGGTTTATCTTAGAAGGTCTGTAACAGTATTATGTTCTAAAGGAAATGCATTGAAAACTGTCCTAATTTAGTTGTCTGTAAACTGAAGTTTACTCATTTCAGTAATGTAAACTTATTTAGGGTCTTTATTTTTCTAGCCTAGATAGCTTTAGATTAATATACGAATGTAATTCTGGCTTTTTTTTTTTTTTTTTAAAGAACTATTACCCACCAGAACTATTTTACCAGCACATTCACCTTTAGAATAGTTTTGGATCTGGGCCCCATGACTTGTGGGAGAAAAAGGGAAAAAGGTAAAACCATGGAAGTGATCAGCAGTAGGGAATAGCGCCTGGGAAGGTTTAGCTGGAGAAGAAAGTGAAACAGGAGAAACAGGACATCCTTCACACCACGAATGCTCAAGATAGTGCAAGAAGAAAAAAGTTTGAAACAAAGCAGAAGTTAGAAGTTCATGAGCAGACACACAGATTTTCTAACAACTGCTTAATATTGAAATTGATTAGATCTACAGCAGTTCTTACTTGGGGAATTTAATAAAAATGCAGATTCATTGCCCAACTCCACCAAGATGTGGTTTGTAAGTCTTGTGTAGATCCAAGGAATAATCGACATTTTTAACAAACACCCAGGAGACTCAGAAGCTGGTGATCAGCCAGTTAAGAGACCGCCTTTGAAAGAGTCTTCCTCTGAACCCCCAGTTAGTGTTGTTGACTTAGGATTTGGGAGCATCTTGGGGTCTCCTTCAAATAGTGATTTTTCTCTCTTTCACACAGACTACATTCAGTAGGATAATTATGAATAAATCAGCTTCTCTTCCTCTGCCACCTGAAGAAGCATTCTACGTTACTAATCAACAGAACCAGAAAGTTCTGCCTCAGCAGAAACTGATCAATGTAGGTGTCCTCTACCTTTGCAAGGCCATAGAATATCAAATTGGAATTTTCAAAAACCATCTAAAGTAATAACCAAAATCACATTTCTATCCTTTTTTGAAAACCCAGTTTGGGCGTGATTTATCCTGCTTATAAAAGTGTAAAAGAACAACCAGAACAGATTTTCAAAGAATGGTTTGCATGAAGAAACAAAGTTAAGACAAAAGTGAACAAAGTAGGATGCAGCAAAGATTACTGTTAATGTTAGACCAAAAGAAAAACTGTATAGATTTGAACTTGAAAATAATCTTTTTTTTTAACCCGAGGATGAACAGAAACTATCCAGAATATCAAATCCAAAGAGCAGCTTTGATGTATTTTGCGGTTTCCTAGGTATGTGGATGATCTCTTTGACAGAACATTCTTAATTACCTTTTTCACCAACACAACTTGCCAGATTTTATATTTAACTATCTTGGGTACCAATTTGGGCTGGTCAGTACAGGTTTTAATGTGTTGTTAGAAGCATAAAGTCACTTGTTTCTTAAAAAGATTGTGACTATACACGGGTAGTACATTTCACCACAAGAGGGTGCTCTGGTGCCATTTAGAAGCAAACAGGTAGCTTAATCCCCCAATCCCCCTCATGGTTGGTTATGAAACATATAATCAATTTAGAGGAGCCCACAAGCACTAGGTAGTGCTCTGATTTGGGATATTTTGTTACAAGTTAATGTTATTAATATAAAGTTCTCAGAAAATTTTAGACGACTTATATTCATTTTGTGAATTAATCCAGCCTGTGCGAGGGTCTGTGTGTATAGAAGCAGTGTTTTAGAACCCAAACACTGGTGCCAGCCAGTGATAGTTTTCCCCAAAGACAAGATGAGAAAAGTAAGGCTCTGTAGATATGTCTGTCCGTCTGTGTGCACATATGTTCATTTATTCAGCAAATTGAGCACATACTATGAATCAGGCATAGTTTTTGGTGCCAGGGGTGTGATGCTGAGCAGTAAAAAGGCAGAGTGAGAAATGAGAAAAAGCACTGTAATTACTGATCTGTGAAATCAAAAGTCTAAAAACATCCCTGAGGATATCTGTCCAGAAAAATCAACCTGTACTATCAGTCAGTGAGTGAAGAATAGACCTCCCCCCCCCCCCCCCCCGAATACAACCATACAGTTGGCCTGGTTCAGCACTGTCCAAAACAATTTTCCACGATGATGGACATTCTGTATTTATGCCACTCACTGTGGTAGCCTCTGCCACATGGGGCCATAATTCACTTGAAATATGGCTGATGTGTTCGAGGAAGTACATTTTTAATTTTTAATTAATGTAAGTAGCTACCTGTGGCCAGTGGCTACTGTACTGGCCAGCACAGGCCTAGTTGGTTATGCTCAAATCATGAGCTGTTTTGCCTTTGAGTTCCCAATATGCCCCATGTCCTTTGGCTTTTTGTGTTCCTCTAACTGGAAGAGCCAGCCTAGCTTCTGTTCACTCTGATTGCCAGATTTAACTTCCCTGCCAGCCTGAGAAACAAGGCTTTCTGAGTCATTGTTGATGTGCCTCAGATTGCTACACAGACAGCTTTCACTTGGATCACAAAAGACAACTACGTATACTTTGTGCCTTTATGTGCATGAGGGTAAACTGGTTGCAATATTGAAAGACCAAAAGCTGTTTCTGATGGGAAATATTGAATCCACAGAATTGGAAACACAGCTGTGTGGTTCTGAAGGGGATATAATTTCTTCTGTCAGTCAGTGCTCACTTAGCACTCATCGTGTGCAGGGCACTCGCATCTGTAGGGAGACATCAGGGAGATGCTCAACATGTGTTCCTGAACGACGTTTTTTTGGTCTCTGTTGACTCTCTTAGGAATTTAAGAAGTTCATAGAAGAGTGAAGCAGTCCAGGTCTCTAGCAAGAAGAGTGACAATTTACAGGGAACCAACTCTTGGAAAGAGGAGAGTTGTATATGAAAGGATAGCACCCGTCTGCAGGTTGTTTTCATCAGTGGTATGTTGGCCTGGATCTTGCCCCATTCTTGAGCCCAGTGGCACCAGCTTGCAGGACAGCTGGCCTAGGGAGGAAGGAGCACAGTCAGAAAGCCAGCTCCTCCCCCCGTCCTCCCCACCGAGCCCCAGGCTCCCTCTCTGCTGTGTGCTCATTGTCTCTCTCCGCCTTGGCAGCCAGGCACTCGGGCATTCTGAAGCTTCTCTCCCCTTCCCAGTCCTTCCTTGCCCCAGTTTGTTTTGAGAGCCTCCTAACTGGCCTTGTCCTCTCTGCTCACCTTCATAGCACCCTTGCTCGGCTGCGAGGGCACTGTCAGGTCACTGCCCACAAATCCTGAAGAGCTCCTCCTCATTTACCCACAGAAGAAAGTCCCTTTGTTCAAGTTGGATTGTTTCTTTTTAAGTTAGCTTCTCTTATGTGTTTTCTGAAAGCAGGGTGTTTAATGTTTTTAATTTTGTCTGAAGTTTCTTTGATGGGGGAATTTAGACTGTGGGTATTTGTTACGAATGCTCTAAGGGTCTGCTTTTCTCTTCTGGCCCTTTGGAGCTGGCCCTGTGTGCTAGATCCAGGTGCTACTGTGATCTTAGACAGCCTGCCACCCTGGGTCTGACTCCATTTCTTCATTTACAGAAGAGGGATGGTGATAACACTGCAGGATCATTGTGAGGATTAAACCTCATGGTGTGTTCAGATTTTTTGACAAGGTATATGCATTGAAGAGGGGGTTCAACATGCTAACGGCCACTTTTGTTAGTAGTAGTAGTAGTATTTTTTAAGATTTTATTTGTTTATTTAACAGCGAGAGACACAGTGAGAGAGGGAACACAATCGGGGAGTGGGAGAGGGAGAAGCAGGCTTTCCCCCTGAGCAGGGAGCCCAATGCAGGGCTGTATCCCAGGACCCTGGGATCATGACCCGAGTTGAAGGCAGACACTTAACGACTGAGCCACCCAGGTGCCCTAGTATTATTTTTTTATGCTACTTGATTTTTGTTTCTTTTTTGCTTCTTGGCTTCTCTAGCTTAGGTGAATTGAAATTAGTTTCCCTTTAACTCTATCTATTTAGAAGGCAAATTCCTTCATTAAAAATCCACCAGGATTGGGGCGCCTGGGTGGCTCAGTTGGTTAAACCGCTGCCTTCAGCTCAGGTCGATCCCAGAGTCCTGGGATCGAGCCCCGCATCGGGCTCCCTGCTCATGCAGGAAGCCTGCTTCTCCCTCTGCCTGCCGCTCCCCCTGCTTGTGCTCTTTCTCTCTCTCTCTCTCTCTGTGTCAAATAAATAAATAAAATATTTAAAAATAAATAAATTAATTAAAAAAAATCCACCAGGATCATAGGGTAGGCAACTCCAAGGGGTGTGTGTGTGTGTGTGTGTGTGTGTGTGTGTGTGTGTGTGTATCCCCAAAAGAATTGAAAACATAGATTCAGGGGCGCCTGGGTGGCTCAGTCGTTAAGCGTCTGCCTTCAACTCAGGTCATGATCCCAGGGTCCTGGGATCGAGCCCCGCATTGGGCTCCCTGCTCAGCGGGAAGCCTGCTTCTCCCTCTCCCACTCTCCCTGCTTGTGTTCCCTCTCTCGCTGTGTCTCTCTCTGTCAAATAAATAAACTCTTAAAAAAAAAAAAAACATAGATTCACACAAAAGCTTGTACATGAAAGTTTGTAGCAGAATTTATAATAACTGAAAAGTGGAGACCCAAGTGGCCATCCACTTAAGATGAATGAATGGATAAACAAAATGTGGTACGTCCATACAAGAGAATATTACTCAGCCATAAAAAGGAATGAAGTCCTGATCCATGCTACAACATGGCTGAACCTTGAGGACGTTGTGCTGACTGAAAGAAGCCAGACACAGAAGGTCACAAAATGTCTGATTCCTGTTACATGAGTTGATAGGAGTAGGCAAATCCAAAGATAGAGAAACCAGATGAGTGGTTGGTGGGGACCAGGGAGAAGCTGGGGATTTAGAGTGGCTGCTAATGGATACGGGGTTTATTTTGGGGGGAATAAACATGTTCTGGGGTTAGATAATGGTGATGACTGGACAACCCTGATATACCAAAAGTCACTGAATTGTATAATTGAAGAGAATAAATTACACTCTATGTATTATTTCTCAAAAAACCTACCAAGAATGAAATCAAATTTTCAACAAATTCTCTCAATTCTTGGCTCGTGTTTATGTCAGTGTAGTTGTAAAAATTAATTTGAATTCCCTTTGGTGAAAGAGTTTTGTGTTTTAGGGTTTTTCTCCTTTCCGTGGTCTTGCTATTCATTGTGAGGTTTTCTCCTTTTCTGTTAGTCTCTGTTTATCTTTTGTGTTTTCCTTCGTTCCTCTCATCATCCCAGTGAGACTTGGCTGCAACAGCAGCCAAACCCCTCCTCTGTTTCCAGGGCGGGGACACATCGGTTTCAGGAAACTCTGATGCCACTGGTCATCAATGTCAGCACTCAGCCCACCTTCCCAGCAGTCTCTGAGGAAAAGGTCCATTCTCTGAGACTTTACTGGCCTAATGGTTTAGTGTACATGACCCCAATGACTTGTCTAGATAAAAGAACCCTTCGTTCATTCCTACCTTCAACAGCCAGTTACTGAGGACATACATTACGAGTTCCTTGAGGGTAGAATCCTCATTCACTCAGCACATACTTAGCTGTGGGTCAGTACCAGTTGCTCGAACAGGAGTGAGCAGTGAGGAGAGGGCTCCTGCCTCTACGGAGCTCACCTGCTGGGGGTTGGTGGCAATGGACACGTAATAAACAAGACCCTTTACTTCTGAATGTGTGAGATGATAGTGACCTGGGCTGGGAAGGGGTAAGGGGAGCCGTGGCAGACCGGGGGGGGGGAAGATGCCAGCCAGAACCAGGGGGAGATTATCCCTGGCTGAAGAAACAGCAGTCACAAAGGGCCCCAAGAGAGAATTGGCTCAGAGAGTTGGAGTGGCCGGTCAGCAAGTAGGAAGCTTCATGAGCGAGGGGGTGTAGAAAGTGCAACACATGCAGGTGGGGTGGGGCTTACAAGCATGGTGGAGAACTGAGATTTTGTTCTACAAAGGGAACCCATTGTATGGTCTAATTTACATTTTTCAAGGATCATGCCAAAACAGTCTTACTCATGTGTTTGTAACCGCAGTTTCTCACTTCGTGTTTGGCACGTTCATAGTAGGTGCTGGTTCGTCCAGTGGGTTGGCATATGGGGTATACACCACGCCAGGGAGTGTGCCTGATGCCGACCCCAGAAGCTCTTCACCTTGTCACTTTTAAGAGTGTTTTGTAAACATACGTAATACTCTCCTGAAAATGTCCATGAAGATGCAGAATCTAACAATTTATAAACTTATTACTGATTTTTTTTTTGCAACTGCCCTGATTTCTTCAAAATCACGGTCATTGCATGTTTATAAAATGAGTTGGCATTTTAAATCATATTTGATACATAACTGGCTAACTCTGCACCTAGTAGCTAGTAACAGAGTTGTTCTCTGCTAAGAGCCAACACGACAGCAGGGCTTTTGGGGGATGGAAGGGGCGCTCTGGGTTCTAACTCATTTTTCCAGTGTGTCTGAATTTCTTGCTTCCATGCTCCTTAGAGGGAAAAACTTTTTTTTTTTTAAATTTTTTCATTTTTGTTAGAGCACGAGCGGGGGGAGGGAGAAGGAGAGAATCTTAGGGAGACTCCACACTGAGCACGGAGCCCCATGTGGGGCTCTCTCTCAGGACCCTGAGATCTCGACCCGAGCGGAAACCAAGAGTCAGATGCTTAACAGACTGAGCCAGCCACCCCAGTGCCCCAGGAAAATTGTCTTTTTGTTTGCTTCAAATTGCTCTGGCCTTTTGCTGGGAGACCAGAGGCTATATGATCTTCATCCACTAACTTAATGCAGGAAGTGAAAATCTATCACGTGAATTGCCACTGCTCTAACTTCCGTCTTGCCTCTGCCTCTTCAGTCATTTAAGGCATTCATCTGGCTCAGCTACGGCGGATCCCTCACATTCTTCTAGGGGAACTGATGCAGCTTTGGAGAGACAGGAATGCTGGGGTCTATGAGTCGACTGAGAAGTGTTCATGTAGGTTCTGGAATGGTGCCTGTGTCATAGGTACTAATGCTGAAAGGAAGTGTCAAATTTTCCATAGTCCGAGCTTTCCAGAACTTAGTTGGCTGCTTGCCCCTGAGAATTTCTTTTCTAAAATAAATGGTTTGGAACACTCTTATACTTGCCTCCCAGACACACAGTTGCAGTTCCTCCTGCCTGGGAAAGTTAACTCTCCAGCTGTAATACGGTGCACAGCGTCATCCTGGTTTAATCAGCTTCCAAAAACTCATTAAACCCCACATTAAAATTGTAAGGCAACAGCAAAGTTGATTCTTCCCCCGCCCCCCCTTTGATGCCATTGTTGTTTTTCCTGGCTTTCCTTTTTGGTTCCTGGTCTTACCCCCTATTCTTTCTTCTTAATTTTGTTTGGTCAAAATCTTTCTTTTAACATTTAGGTTCCCTTAGGCCTGTTCCACCTTGGTAATTCCTCTGCTTATTCTTTCTTCTGTTTTCTCTCTTGAATTCAGAACACCCCTTTCCCACGAACCTGCTTTTTCCTCCTGCAAGGATTGCCGTTGAAGAGAAAGCTGAGTTGCCTGGAACTTCATGTCGCTACGCAGCCGTTTCACATCCTCTTTTAAGCCGAGGGAATGAATGATAAGATCATGCAGTTAGGCAGTGTATTCGTCAGGGTCTCCAGGGAAACAGAACCAATGTGATATACATGTGATCCTTGAACAGTGTGGGGGTTAGAGGTGCTGATCCACCGCCCTGCATAGTTCAGAAATCTGTGTATAACTTTTTCTTTTAAGAAAGATTATTTATTTATGTGAGAGCGAGAGAGGGAGGTGGGGCGGGGTGGGGAGGAGCAGAGGGAGAGGGACAAGTAGACGCCACGCAGAGCATGGAGCCAGATTCAGGGTTTGGTCCCACGACTCTGAGATCATGACCTAAGCCAAAACTAAGCGTGAGAGGCTTAACTGACTCAGCCACCCAGGTGTTCCCTGTGTATGACTTTATGTTGACTGTATGTTGGCTCTCCAAAAACTTAACTAATAGTCTACTGTTGACCAGAAGCCTTGCCAATAACATAAAATTGATTAACACATTCTTTTATGTTACATGTATTACATACTATATTCCTTACAATAAAGTAAGGCAGGGAAAATGTTACTAAGAAAATTGTAAGGAAAATACATTTATAATACTGTACTATTAAAAAAAAATCTGTGTAAGTAGACCAATGCAATTCAGATCTGTGTTGTTCAAGGGTCAACCGTGTGTGTGTGTGTACAAAAGGGATTTATTATAATACATTGGGCCACAGGATTATGGAAGCTGGAAAGTACAGAATCTCCAGAGTCCATGTCCCAGTTTGAGTCCAGAGGCCAGAACTGCTGTAGAACCAGGAAGAGCTGATGTCCTAGCTGGATGGCCATGAGGCAGGAGAATTCTATCTTACTTGGGGCAGGTCAGCCTTTTGTTCCATTCAGGCCTTCAACTGATTGGGTGAGACCCACCCACACCAGGGAGAGCAATCTGCTTAAGGCAGTGCACTGATTGAAGTGCTAATCTCATACAGAAACACCCAGCATAGTGTTTGACCAACTCCCTGGGCACCCTGTGGCCCTGTCAGATTAACATCAAGGCAGCTCCTGGGCTGGGAGCTGTATGTTGTCCGACACGTACAGAAGCTGACCTCAGGTCAGAGCTGGGACATCATTTTGTGGTTTGACGCCTCTCTGCTCTTATGTTTCTGGCCATGCACCCTCTCACCATGTTTTGTACATGCTCTTTTTACTGGTCACTGGTCGGTGGCCTCTCATGCATCACAGGAATTGCTCCAAATTTCCCTATTTTCCAAGTTCTTTTCCTAACTCCTGCCCCTTTGCTTCCCATGTGAGATCTGGCCTCTTCTTTCGTGGACGGGAGAAACAGACTTGGACAGGTCTGTTAATTCGCCCAAAGTCACGCGGCTATTGAGTGGGCAAACTGGGATGGAATTTGAAGCCATGGGCCTTGTCAGTCCTGGGAGCCCCCCTGGGTGCCAGGCACCATGCCAAGCGCTAAATGCCCTTGTTTCCCCAACGTCTCTAACCTTGATGCCTCTGTCCTTCCCATTTCTGGAAGGGTGTGTCCTGTTCCAAGCACCCAGCACTGCTCACGTCTTACTGACTAGTGCCTGCTTCTTAGTGCACAGGCCTCTGGCACTCTGCTCCTGTAATTTTCTTTCCTGCTTATTTTTCCCCTTTATATTTGTGGTATAAAAACATCCTTCTGCTCTTTCATCCTTAAAAACTCTCCCTTGACCCTGTGTCCCTCTCAAGTTATTACTGATCCCTTCTCTTCGTTTTACTCCCCATTCTTTATTTTTAACTCCCAACAAGTCCTCGGCCTGCTGAGACCCAAGCTGCTGCTGCTGTCTGTCCATCCACCGACACTATTCTTGGCAGAGGCCTGGAGAGCATCCTGTTCAATCCCGTGTGACTGTTCTGCTTGACTCCACAGCATCTGTCACTGCTGACCATTTCTTCCCCCAGGAACTCTCGTTCCTTCTCTGCTCTTGCTCAGCTTCCCCCGCCTTCCGTCCGTGCCCCCTCCCGCCCGCGGTTCTCACGCTTGACTGTGCATGAGCATCACCCCGAGGTCGTGCGGCACCCCAGGTGGCGGCCCCGCCTCAGGGCTGCGGATCCAGTAGGTCTAGGTGGGCCCCAGGGTTTTGCATCTAATTGGACTCCAGGTGATGCTGCGGCTCCTCCAGAGACCACACTTTGACACTGATGTTGCAGGTTTTCCAGAACGTTCTCTCATTGTGAGTTCCCCTTAGTGTCATCCTCTCTCATGGATTCTGGTGTCATTTATTTTCTGAAATTCAGTCATCTCCACATCTCTCTGGTCTGGCAGGTAGATGTCCTTTGAGATTGTCTTTAGTATTTCTTGGAAGGGTACTTTTGGCATTTGGGATGTGACAGTTCTCTGCTGAGTGGGATGGTCCTGTGCCCGGAAGGATGTTTGGTTCCACCCAGTCACTGGAATAACCAAGACAACCCCCACCCCTGCACATTTCCAAATGCCCCTAGGGGTGTGGTGCTGTCCCTGGTTGGGAAGCGCACTAGGTTCCCCCATCCTGTACCTCCTGTATCCTAGCACATGCCTAGTCAATCAAGCAGAGACCTTGCCCTTCTGCCTCAACCTTCCTCCCTTTTAATTGGTTACCAAATTCCATCCATTTATTTCTAAAATAGCTCTTAATTCTGCTCCCTCTTCTGTAGTTAAAAGCACAGGTTTTAACGTCTAGCTTCTTGACAGGAGTTCGAATTAAAATCCTAACTTGGCCTTTTAGTAGCTTTATGACCTTAGGCAAGCTAACTAATCTGAGTCTGTCTCTTCAATCCATAAAAAGAAGGTAACTCCTACATAGCATTATTGTGAGGATTGGCAGTGAGTACTAAGCACTTTTCCCTGACACAAACGGGCCTGGCATTTCCCACCTTAGACCAGTGCAGGGGCCCCCTGCCTGCCTCCAGTCTCCGTGCCCCAGCCCTTGCTGGGCATCGCCCAAGGAGCTTTTATAAATGTAGCCTGGCCAGGCCACTCTCTGCTTAGGAATCTTCATGGATCCCCATTGCACATACAGTTAAACTCAGCGTGACCTACAGAGCTCTTTGGAAATACGATTCCAACCCAGTCTTTCAGCCTTACTCTTGTCTGTCAACCTGTTCCCTCTGCTCACCACCTCCCCCAACCCCCTACCCTGCCAGCTTGCATTCTCTCTCTCTCTCTCTCTCTCTCAAGGGCTCACTGCCCCCCCCACCCCCTTCACATCCCCATGTTTCTCCTTTGCCTAGGAAGGGCCTGCTCCTTCTAGGCCGGCTCAAATGCCCCTTTCTCTTTGTGAAGTCTTTTCCTTGTGCCTCCTTTGACCCTCGGCTCCCATTGTGGGAGGTGTGTGCCTGTGTTTTGGCGTGTGTGTTGTCTTTAGCCGATTTCCGGTTTCTCCTTCGCTTGCTGAGTGTGATGTGGTCGAAGGAGCACGGGCTCTTTCCCACGACACACACCTCGGGCTGCATCCTGACTCAGCCACTGTGGAGGCGTGTGACATTGGCACGTAGCCCCTTTGTTCATGAGTGGTGTTTGGGTTCTCCTCTCTACCTCCCTGGGTCAGATGAGATCACATCATTAAGGCACCTGATACAGTTCTCAGTGGGGAATCGTTTGGCAAAATGCCCCTGGGGGCTCTCCACTGCCCTTAGTCCGAGAAGCACTAGCCAGGGCCATTCCAGTTGTATTCGTTTTCTGTTGCTGCCATAACTAGTTACTGCAAACTCAGTAGTTTTGACAACACAAGTTGATCATCTTACAGTTTGGTAGGTCAAAAGTCGGACACAGCCTTATCCAGTAAGGGCAGGCCTGTGTCCTGGAGGCTCTAGGGAATAATCACGTTCCTTGCTTGGTTTGGGTTGTTGGCAGACTTTACTTCCAGGAGGTTGTAAGACTGAGGTTCCTGTTTCCTTGCTGGCTGTTGGCTGGGGCCACCCTGAGCAGATAGCAGTCTGTCTCAGGTCCTTGCATGGGCCTCCCTAGAGCTCAGCACCAGCCACGAGACATCACATCTCATTCCGCCCCCTCTGACGCATCACATCCATAAAGGCCCTTTTGCCATGTAAGATAACATATCCACAGTCCCAGGGACTACGGTGTAGACATTTTGAGGGGCCCTTATTTGCCTGCTACACCTATCATGCTTCTAAACTCTCTGAAATATCACTGTGAATGTTACTTCCTTTCTTGATGATCCTGTGGTCATTGTCTGCCAAAGAATCCTTTGTTTCTGTGATACCAGATAGCTCTTCTTGCACACGGCGAGCAAGGTGATTGTTGGTTGTTTTTGGTAGCCCAGATCTGGTCCTCCTCCTTTGGGTAATGGTACCCTGATCCTCTAGCCCCACTTCTCAGTGTTTGTGAGGTGGTACTTAGCCGGCTGGCCAGCTCAGGGGTGGTTGGTGGGCCCTGATGACACAGCTTACGAGTGATTGGGCCAGGGTTGGGGACCCGTCCCACACCAGGCCCCTGAGACATTGACCTGGGACGTTTGCTGGAACTATTGGGCAGGAGGCCTTTCTCCTTCCAATGGGACAGACGATTGGATAGAAAGGCAGCCCAGAGATGGAGGTGGTTATCTTGAGATCACCAGGAGAGGGAAGAACCTGCCAGGGAATGAGGCCAACCTGGAAAATCAAAGCAGACCTAAAAAATGGAAACTGATAGATTTCTGCTGACCTAGTTTGAGCCCCTGGATTTAGAATTTTCTGAAGCCTGATGTGTACCTGGACTTTTAAGTTATATCAATAAATTCCCTTTTTTGGCCTTAGCAGGGTTCAGTTGGGTTTGTGATGACCGTGTGTCCTGACTATAACCGTGAGCGAAGGTGGAATCCCAGAGCTGATGCGTTCAGATAATGGAGCTCTCTCTTTCAGGTCTTCACTGAGATTTTGTGGAGGGACTTTTTTTGCTTCTAGTGGTGCTTATTATTATTTCTCCAGAGTTTTTCCGAGGATCCTCTGCTCCTACAACTTAGTGGAAGAACTTCTTTTTAGGGACACCTCTAGTTTCAGTGGTTGTTTATTCATTTTTTAAAATTTTAAATGAATCATTCTGGGCCAACCTGCAGTAAGAAGGTGTGTGTGCTTCTAGGGAGATGTTGGCAGGACAGTGAAGAGCTGTGTCCCGGGGACAGGGCAGTCTTTGAGCAAGGGATGAGGAGGAAGGAGCCCTGCCCGCTCCCCCTCCTGCCTGTTCCCCAGGCAGTCTGCTAGCCAGACCCAGCGCTCACAGACAGACCTAGAAGGACACTCAGCACAAAGACACGCATAAAGCTGGGGATCCCCCGACGTTTGAGGAAAACCAGCCTGCTGAACAGGACGAGAAAATAACATGGAAGGAAACATGAATCAGATAAGTAGAGTAAGACTTGTTGAAAAAATATATGAAGATTCATGTTTATAGACAAAGAGCTAGGCATCCCGGGCATTGTTAAACATTAAACGGTTAAAAGGCTTTCTAAGAAATGATTTATTCTCAATCCAACTGAACATTTTAATGAGTCCTCCAAAAGCATGTTAATATAATGTGCTTAGCATGGGGGTTTGCACAAACTCAATAGACATTAGCTATTATTCAAGTTAATAAATGAAAAAAAAGCAAGTTGAAGAGCAGTATTGTAATATGTGACTGTATTATTAAAACAGAGAGCAAAACTCCATCTTTTTATAGAGACCTATATGTGTGTAAATGCCTAGGAAAGGCCTGGAAAGAGTCACTGCTGGGGAAGCCCAGGGTGGGGAGTGAGGAGTGGTGTACAGAGATTTTTACTTTAGTTGGATGGTGTGCATTTTTTACAGTGAGACCGTATTCAAGTCCATTATTTTAATTAACACAGATTTTTTTTTTTGGTTTAAGTAAAAGAAGAAGTAATAAAATCCCACAAAGCCTGCTAATACAGTCTTGTCTATAACATGGGTTTTTTTTTTATTCCCTTAGCCCCAGTATTATAAGTGACTGTTAAAATGTTTTTTATGTTAATCCTTGTTAATGTACAATCACCATTTGATCCAGAGTTTTTGAGATGCAGGCCAAGATCCATCAGAGAGTGGTGAAACCAATATAGAGGGGTTCAAGCAGCACTTTCTTAGAAAGAGAGAGAGAGAGAGAAAGAAAGGAAAGAAAGAAAGAAAGGGAGGGAAGGAGGGAGGGAGGGAGAGAGGGAGAGAGAGAGAGAGAGAAAGGAAAGAAAGAAAAGAAAAAGAAAGAAAAGAAAAAGAAAGAAAGAAAGAAGAAAGAAAGAAAGAAAGAAAGAAAGAAAGAAAGAAAGAAAGAGAAAGAAAAGAAAAGAAAGAAACAAGAAAAAGAAAATAGAAGATAACCGAGCAGAACAGAATAGAATAAAATAAAAAACATTAGTGTGCTTCACAAGTTGTAAGCAGAAATACTGTTTTGTGAAACTTTGTGACATGAAATGTATTTCTTACTGTGGCTTGTGGCCCTAAAAGTTTGAAAAAACCCTAGTCGAACTTGCTTTCTTCCTGTGAGGCTGCTAAACGCAACTGAATTTTTTCCTTTAGTGTTTTTGCAGAATACATTTTCTTGAATAATTAAATACTAAAGCAAACAAGAAACACTGCAGATTTATTTTTGCCATTTCCTCAATAGGTTCAGCTTTGAAAAGCAGAACCAACAGAAGTTGTAAATGATGTAGGAACTTTGTCTCCTCCTTCTAAGTGCTCGTTAGCACAGTCCAAGAATCTCTCCAAGTGAGGGTCAAGAAGCTGCTTCTAGCTTCTAAAGTACATCATTCCTTTGTAACTTAATGAGGAAACTAGCCAGCAACTAAGTAACCTGTCAAGAATTTCTTTCAGCCTAGATTTCCAGTTACAAAATATCAAAAAGGGACATTTAGGGTCACTCTAGCCTTTTTAGAGATGCTTGTGATAAACACTCATAGTATTAATATTTCAAGGAGGACATGGGTAAAAAATCACGAATAACATTTTAAAACAGATTGCCAATAAAGGATCAAGAAGCCATATATACAAGGAAGAGTTTGGAAGGTGAATTTTTGGAAGTCATGAGTCTAGGATAGGCATACAACTTGTCTTCGCTGTGCAACAGTATATTTTTATTCTCCTAAACCTAATATGTTGTATGAATCACATAGAATATGTTTAATAAGAGAAATTTCTGAGCTCAACACACATGATCTACATTTACACATGGAGACTTAACTGTCCCCTCTCGCTGCTTTCCCTGATCCCAGCCAGCTCATTTTACTCATCTTCTCTTGGAGCTAAGTTAGTTCTTGATGCGTCCACTGCAGTGTGGGACTTGTAACGGGTGTGAAAGAGCCTCAATGCGAGTGAGGCAGTGAAGCTCTAGCAAAATCTTGCTCCAATATGTCTAAAGCCAAAGTAAGTGAGTTATCTTTCATATCTGTTTTCTACAAAAGAGAACAGCTTAACTAATCCATCATCCCACATAACTGTTATTTTTGTAATACATTACATCGTGTGTGTGTGTGTGTAAGTACAATTATTTTTAACGTCCTGTTTGGTATTCTGTTCTCACTTACCTATTGCCTTCCTCCTTAGTATGCCTGATTATCTGTGTTGATTTTGCTGCCAGTGTTTGGGCTCTTCATTTTAATAAAAAAGGAAATACAGCTAGATACAGATGCTCATGTTATTTGAACCTATTTTTACTCATCAAAACAGTGCTTCTAAGTCCTAAATAAAGCAGCAGCCAGTCTTGGCCTTATTTACTACTGAAATAAATCCCCCCTTCCAGCCTTCTCAGAACCACGTTCTATTTCCAACCCATATTATTCCTTGGGATATTCCACTTAGACTGGTCATTGGAAAAACTATGATTTGGAATCCACACTTCTCACGGTATTGTGTTAGTGACCATTGTGATGGCAGGGCCTGGAGTGGCTAAGGGCCTTTGGGTTCTAGTATGATGGGGGGCTAGGGAGTGCCTCTTTGTCTTGGCTTGAAGGGGTAGCAAGGCGTTGGATCCCAGGCAAACCCTCCAGTTAGCCCTGCCCCAGGGACAATGTCGAATGTTTCCCTCCCCCAGTACCTTCACCTCGACAGGTGTCTAGGGACCTCCTCTTCTTGAAGAAGCTTTACGTGTGTTCAGGACATTAAAACATAAGTCAGAAAGGGACAGATTCCTGGGCACAGACAGGTGCCCCCTGTCTAATGGTGGCTGGAGGTAGTTAATGCATGACAGACAACCTGGTATCAGAGAGATTGTGACAGACACTGTTGGTTGCCTCTCAGTAGAGTAGTCCAGATTTCCTTTCCTTTCATACCCTGTTAGAAGAGCTCTCTACCCACAATAGAGACTGACTATGTCAGATGTTCCTGGCCTCCACTCTCAGCTAGGGGAGAGAATGTGACCCAGTCCTAACCAATGAGATGTAAAGGGAAGTCTGCTGAAGGGCATCTAGCAAAGATTTTCCTCCCCACTAAAAAGAAATATGCACAAGAACCCTTCTTCCCTGTCTCATTTCATTATATCTTTGGATGCAGTTGTATGAGGATGTGATGCTTGGAGCTGTGGAAGACATCTTGCATCCATGAGGTGACAAGCCTAAAAACAAAACAAAACAAACAAGCAAAGAACAGTTCTCTGAGGTAGGAGAAGAGAGAGCCTGGGCTTTAAATGACATTAAGTTGCCAAACCAACTTTTCTTTCTTTCTTAGGACATCATATAAGATGATTAAGTGTCTCTGTTGTTAAGTTATCTTTGGACAGACGTGTTACTTACAGCCAAAAGTGTTGTAAAAAGAAGTTAATGAGAAGGACATCCAGGGAGCTCCCCAGCCCTGGTGGTGTTTGGTGCCCACTGGGGTAGAGGCTGAGGGTGGTGACTTAGCTCCTTAACCAAAGGTCCTGTCAGGTATAAAGGCCCCATGTCTTGGGTTCTTCCCCTTATTCCTGTTGCCCTCCAAGTCTCTGCCCCCAGTAGCCTGGGAAATCTTTTTCTAATCTGAGTGTATAAAAATCTGGCCCATGTTCATCCTGATTTTTCTGTGCTCTGAATTTTCTCAGGGCCTACGCTTTTAAAGCTAAAAATATCCCTTTATTCTCCTTCCACTGTAGCATTTTTCAATTTACAAAACAGCCTCAATGCTTAAATGGGGGAAAAGCCAACAGGACATGTATATGTCGTAGTGGAAGGCAGAGCTGGGGTGGGCGTGGGGAGAGGATAAGGCAGGTAGAAGGGAAAAAACCAGAAAACAGTATCAGTTAATATTTTAAGCCTTGTATCCATTCAAAAAACTCTAGCCTTTTTACAGATGCTTGTGATTAACACTCGTAGTATTAATATTTCAAAGAGAACATGGGTAAAAAATCACAAATAACATTTTAAAACTTTTCGACTTTGTTCCTTTGTCATCTGTCAAAAAGGCAAAGCCACTTTCAAATCCGATACATAATGTTCATCCATTTAGGAAGTGTTTTCAGAGCCAAGATCTATGTGCTAGGGATAGGGCAGTGTACAGAAAGAAGTTTCTGCCATCGTGGAGTTTACATTTTAGAGGGGGAAGACAGACCACAGGCAAGTAAAGGAAAACAGAGAGTCTAAGAGGACGATAAGCATGATAGAGATAGACGGGTGGATTTGTAGTTTTCAGTAGGAGGTCAGGGTTCCTTAGAAAGAGATGTGCACGAGGAGATGAGGCAGCCAGCCGTATAGACACCTGGGGTGGGAGCATCCCAGCAGAGGGAGCAGCTCAGGCAGGAGATCGCTCAGCATGGATGAAAACTGTTCAGGTCAGTGTGGCTGGAATGGAGTGAACAAGGGTGAAAACTAGGAACAGACCAGGTTCCAGAGCTCACAGGAGCCAGACGGGGGAGGGCCCTGCTTCGGACCAGGGAAGCTTAGACAGTGCCTCTTCACCGATGCCCTTCGGAACCCCTGGCTGGCGGATGCCGCGTCCTGCAATTGGTTGTCGGAGGTCCCCACCTGCCTGGGTTGTTCTGTGCCACCGTAGACAGCAAAGCAGAGGAGGACTGCTTTTAAAAATTACCTGCAAGTCATATAGCCAATGTGTATGGATTTCTGGAAAATCCTGAAAATTCAAAAGGCATTCCCTCACGTACCAGGCAATGGAATTTTGTTTGGCTTCATTTGGACTCATTTTGTCAGTGACATTTCCCCTCCCCAAAGGCAACAGTGACATAGAATATTTGGGGCTGTTTTAAAGGAAACCAAAATTTGCATTTTAAAAACTTGGTAAAATAACATTTGATCAAAACTATACATTTATTATCAGTTATTTTAAAAGTGCACCACATCGCCTGGCCTCTCCAGCACCTTCAGCTCTCTATGCATTGATATGGCATCTCCATTACCTACACAAGCTTCCCTTCGGGTAACTCTTCTCCCTCCCTCTCAGGGGAACAGATTTAGCAGGTAACTCTGTTGTCTTCTACCTGGTTCGGTTCTCCCTTTGCATTTTTTCTCCTTGGGCCTTTCTCTTGGGCATGTCGGTGGCAGCTGGGGGTTCTGACCGAAGAAGATGGGTTCAGGGCTGGGGGGCAGTGCTCATTCTGGGGAATCACTGAGCGAAGCTACAGCTCCATTTTTTTTTTTTAAGATATTTATTTATTTATTTATTTATTTATTTATTTATTTATTTCTGAGGGAATGAGGGAGAAAGAGGAGGGGCAAAGGAAAAGGGAGGGGGTAGGGAAAGAATCTCAAGCAGACTCCCCACTGAGTGTGGAGCCAGAGTTGGATCTCATGACCCTGAGCGGAAACCAAGAGTCAAACGCTTAACCGACTGAGCCACCCATGCACCCCTAGAGCCTAATGTCTTTTCCCATCGTCTTGTTACTGACCCATCGTGGAGTCTCTGAAATTTTGACCTGGTGTGAAATCCTTGAACTGACAGGATTTCTATAGGACGGCCTGTGTCTGCCCTTATCAGGACCACTTCCGCCTTCACTCTGTCTCGGTAGATGGACGAAGGCTTTTATGATTCCACCACAATCTCTCAACTCGGTTACAGGTGTTGCGCTCCAGTTAGAAGTGCCCACGAGTTGCTCATCAACTACATACTGAATCTGGATCTTCTTGAAGAGAGGTATGAGTGTGCGGACTGGGACGATGACACCATTCATTCTTTTCCTGAGTAGACATTTATGGAGTGCCTGCTGTGTGTTGGTCGCAGGAGCTGCAGGAGATAGCCAAAGAAAAAAATTCCAACCCTGGAGAAGCTCATGGGTTTTTTTCTTTAGCAGTCTTGAAAGGACTCAAAATATTTACTCTCTAGCTCAGAGGTCCCTTCCGGATCTTTCCTTGTGGACTGAGGATCTTTATGTCCTACCAGGGCCAGATGAATTCTGCCTTTATGTCCTACCAGATGTGCAGGCAGCTGCTCAGGGCAGGGCTGCTGGTGATGATCTAGAAAGCTGAGGCCCAGAGAAGGCAAATGTGACCTCCGGTCACCTGGTGGTCTGGTGATGGTGTTGGGGAGGGACACTGGGCATTGCAGGCTGGGGAGCAGGACAGGGGAATGTTTGGGGGATGCCTGAATTCCAAAACGGAAGAAAGGCTGGATTTCTGTGAAGCAGGAACATCTCAGAGGAGATTGCGGGGGGGGGGGGGGAGGATTCCAAGTTCGCAGATATCGGGAAAAGAGAAAGCTCTCTCCTTTCCTACCCCTCTCACCTGCCATGCTTCCTCACCCCAGCACCTGGAAGGAATGCAGATTTCTGTCCATTCTGGGGCCTAAGGACACAACTGAAGAGTTAATGTACTATATGTAATGTGCTGAGAACCATGCCTGGCACAGAGTGAGTGCTGTATAAATATCTATTGTTGTGATTCTGTTATTTTAGTTCCCAGACGATCAGACAGATAGACCTGGACTTTTCATTTGAGCAGTCATTAGTGGTGGGAATGCTGGTCTGAATTCTATGCAGGCCACTTTTGGGCAGATGGCCCATCTATGGCCCATCTCTACACCAACCCTTGCTAATGTCATGTGACTAGATCCCTCTGCTGCCTCTTTTGAGAACTTCCTTTCTGAAGTGTAGGAAGCTGGGGGAAGCTCCCAAGCCCCATTTCTTCCTCAGAGCGGGACAAAGTGGGGACAATGAGTCATCTGCCATGAGTAGTTCTGGTTGGCATCCATGTAGCAAAGAGCCCCAAGGACACCTCGGGTCCAGAGGTGCAGTGAGAAGAGGCATGACTCTGTGAGGAGGTGAGGAGGATGGAGGTTCCTGTCTGGAGAGGGGGCTCTGGAATACTCAAGCATCCAGAAATCCCAACTCACATCCCTGTTGGAGAGCATGCCCCGTTATTACGCAGAGGGCGGCTCTTCTCATGTTCTTAGCAGTGTGGGAACTGTTCACGAGGGTTAACCAACCCTCCTGAGACTTACTAGGGTTCCTTGAAGGCTCCCAAGAGTTTGTCTGGAAATTGGAAATTGGAAAAAAAAACCATAAACCAGGTAGTTGGGGGCTCCCCTGATGGTAGGGGGCTCCAGTCACCCATATGACAAACGTAAAATATATCTTAAGGGACTGTCATAGAAAGTGCTTAAAAAGTAAGACTGGGCCATTACAGTATCCAGCATCTACCAGATAGCTAGCATGAGATAATTAATTGAAAATGCACAATATTATCATCAGCATTTCCAGAGGGTTTAATAAGTGCCAGACTGTGCTGAGTGCTTAGTTATCTCGTGTCACCTTCCCGGCAACCCTGTGATGACAATAATCATGAGTGACTAGATATAGAGCCACGGTCACTTGCCCGAAGCCGCACAAGCTGGCTTCAGCCCCAAAGCTGTGTTCTTAGAACCATTCGAACTCACTGCTTGGGAAATCATTAGTTTTCCTTATGAATAGTCACAAGGGTTCTGGAAACCAGTCACGCCTATTAGAGGAAAGCTCTCGTTTTGGACTTTGAGGGGCAGGGAGAGAATATTTATCGTAGTCTGAGGTATAAGGAAAAAAGGAAATTGGTCTCATGTCTTCTGAAATCACATGTCAAGTGGTCAGATTACTTCAGCCACAGTGGATTTTGGTCTCTGCTTAGCCCGCCGCAGGTGCGCTTTGGGGATCCATGTTGTCAGACCCAAAGCTCCTTTCTCTTCTCTTCCTGGTTCAGGATTGGGCCAGGAGGCTGGGGGCGCAGATTCTGGCTGGCCCAGGCTGTTCTCGGGGACCCCAGGGTGGGCCCCTCAGCCTCCTCCACCTTAGCCTTCTTGTGCGTGAAGTGGGGGTACCACACGGCCTTCCTCAGAGCTTGGGTGGGAAAGGTCAAGTGTTGCACAAGCGTGCCGCATCACCGTTCTCAGGAGGCTGCGGAGGGAGATTTAGGCACTCGGCAGAGACGTGGCCGGGTGCAAAATCCACTAGGCGGCCTGAGTGAGGGAACAGGCGTGCTGCTGAGGATGGAAAGCTCCACAGAGATCTATCTATTTTTGAGACTGATGCAGAATCCCAGGCAGTGATGTGCCAGTGACTCAGCCCAGTAGGTGGAAGTGATTTTAAATAATGACAGTATCAACCGTCTTCCTCCTCCCGTGGTGCCACACATCAGCACACACACACTCAGCCCCGCACCCACGGAGTCAGCCACTCCGCGGGAGATTGAAAAGGCTGGAACGACCCACGGGTGTCTCGGCGCATCCCCCCGGGCCAATGGGGTGAAGGAAGGCGTCTATTGAGCAGTGTCCTTCTCATCCCCCCAAACCAGCCCCGATGACCGAGGGAGGACAAAAAGGTGACTCTGTACGTCCCCCAAGTTTCAGCGGTCCTCTCAGAATGAAGTGAGCCGTCATGAGAGCCACCACCCTCAGGGAAGAGGACACACGAGTTCATTAGAAAGGGAAGCCGCCCAGTTTCAGTTAAAAACAGCTAGAAATCGCTAGCACTCGAGAGAGGAAGAAACGGCCGTAATTGGATTGGCAGCTTCTGATGTCTCTTTATAGACAGAACGATAAAGGGGCATGGGCTCAGGAAAGGGGGCGCAGGTCATGCCGGGTTGGGATCCCATGAGTTCCTCTGTGATTCACTGAGCTCGAACGGTGCCCACCGCCGCAGCTGCCTCGTGTTATCCTTGACCCCGGGCGCCCCCAGAGGCGAGGGCTCCATCAGGGACTTTACTGGGACTTCTGGCGGCTTGCAGGGACCAAACAAAAATCAAAGCCCTTGAGCTAGCAGTGGGAGGAGGGGAGGGCGGTTTCTTAGGAGCAGCCCCTAATGAAGAAGAATGAGATGGGAGGGGTTGGAGGGAAGAGTCCGGAGACAGAGTGCATCATGTCAAAGGCTGCAGGGGTTTGAAGCCTTCGTCTGCATACCTCAGCTTTACTCGGGCCAAAGCTAGGGGCTCCAGATGGGGAGCAGGGACCAAAAATGATTCATTTTGTGTGCATCATTTTAAGGAAGATCCAGTGTGTACTGTCAGGACCAATACAAATTAAAAACAGGTTTGATTCTCTCTGCTGAAAATGAAGGAAAAGATTTCTCTTTCTCTCTTTCTTTCTTTTCTTTTCTTTTTTTTTTCCCCCAAGCATTGACTTTAGGACACTTGCCATTGAAGGTACCTTCTCTCGTCTTTGAAAGATACACAGATCATTTGGAAGATGAGATTGGCATTTTTTCAGCGCTATGGCCCAAGAGTGTCTTCCTCCCCGGACCTGAGCACCATCTCTTTGAAATGTGAACGTCAGGGGAGACGGTGTTCTGTCTCTCAGCTTAGGTGGGAGGGTAGGAGCCTAGCTTCAGTGGGCACCTCCTTCTGAGCTGCAAAATAACCTATCATAAAGTAGGAGAAGGTGGTTTCTCCTCTAGATAAAGCCAATTAGCTAGCGCGGAAGGTCCTCAATTACCAGGTAAAGTTAGGATGAACTATGTGTGACCAGTGGTGCTGTGAAGTCCCTTTACTTGAGGACTAGTCATGGTTCATCTTGAGAAAATGTATGGAATGGGCATCTGCTTGGTTCTATGAAAGGGTGAGCTTGCTTTCTTTCTCTGCAATTCCTAGTGAATTTTGTGTGCTGTGCATCACACTCTGGTTTAATGCTTATTCAGTAATAAAACTGATTTTGTTCTCTATACTCCCTTTGTGGAGAGAATTTGTGGGTTGAATGAAGATTTTGATTTTGATTGTATTTCTCCAGCCATCCTCACCTATGTCTGTTCTGTGGCTGCCTGCACCCAGTCCATATTTATAAGTACAATATATGTCCCCTTGCCTTTTTATAGCTGAAGTTCTCTTAAAGTACCCAAACATTTGCTAAGAGATGATTTTAAAGCTCAGTGAAGGAAGGAGCAGATATAACTACTTTCATTTTATGGTGGTTGCAGAAGGTGCGGGGCTTGTTCGTGTTCATGTTGACTGGAGAAAGGTAGTGTTAAATCCAAGGACATTCCATATCTGCTGTCCTGTCGCCCAGCCCCTAGGACCCCACACCACTTGATTTTCACTGTGTTATAATATTATAATTTTCTTTTCTAATCATCTGTAATAGTCACATATCCCCCAAGTTCCTGCTCATGATCTGCATCATCACATTTGATGAATGGTTAAAAATGCAATTTGCGGGGTGCCTGGGTGGCTCAGTTGGTTCAGCGTCTGCCTTCTGCTCAGGTCATGATCCCAGGGTCCTGGGATCGAGCCCCAGGGTGGACTCCCCACTCAGCGGGGAGCCTGCTTCTCTCTCTCCCTCTGCCTCTGCCCCCTGCTCGTGCTCTCTCTCTCTCTCACACAAATAAATAAAATCTACAAGAAAAGCAATTCGCTCTCCTTCTAGATGTATGTGCAAGAGAAATAAGTGCATATTTCCACTGAAGGGCTTGTACAGTAATGTTCATAGCAGTTTTATTCATGATAGCCAGAACCTGGAAACAACCAAAATACCTGTCAACAGGTGAATGGATAAAGCAGTTGTGATGTGGGCGCCTGGGTGGCTCAGTTGGTTAAGTGACTGCCTTCAGCTCAGGTCATGATCCCGGAGTCCCAGGATCTAGTCCCGCATCGGGCTCCCTGCTCAGCAGGGAGTCTGCTCCTCCCTCTGACCCAACCCCCTCTTGTGCTCTCTCTCCCACTCTCTCTCTCAAATAAATAAAAAATAAAATCTTAAAAAAGAAAAGCAGTTGTGATGTATCCATACAATGGAATACCACTCAGCCACTGAACTCAACTGCTGATACACACAGTAACATTAGTGAGTCTCAAAAACATTCCACTGGGCTAGAGAAGCCAGACACAAAAGAGCACACACTGTGTGAGTCCGCTTCCACGGTATTCTGTAATAAGCAAAACCAATCTCTAGTGATGGAAAGCAGCTCAGTCTTTACCTGGGGTGGGAGTGGGAGAGGCTGACCATAAAGGGGCACGAGGGAACTTTCTGGGATGGTGGAAATGTTCTATTTCTTGATGAGGGCAGAAGTGGCCCGGGTATATCCCTTTATCAAAACTGAAACTATATGCATAAAATGGCTGTAGTTAACTAAATAATTCAGCAAAGTTTATTCAAAAAATAAATTTTTCTTTGTGCACAAAATTTGACATAAAAATACAAACTGCAGTTCGCTTTCCCAGCTGTGGGGACTGGGTTCGCAGGAGGGACGCTGCCTCTCTGCGAAACCAGCTCCCAGCGGGCCGCAAGGTTATGCTGGTCTGTCCCCATCTCCGAAGGGCTGTAGACAGAGGCGGGCTCACAGTCTCGTGCAGCTGGGGGTGGTGTGTTCCCAGAGCTCGCCTCCTGGGGAAGCGGCTCTGTCAGAACCGCTAGTTCTCCAACATCTTCCTTTTGTGGGGCACATCAACTACTTAGCCCACTGTAGCCAGGTTGTGATGATCCTGCGGCTCTTACAGGAAGGAAAGGGCGGTGACTCACGCGTCACGTTGATGGGAATAGTAAGGGCTCCCTTCTCCATGCAAGGGGGGAGAGCAGAAAACTCTCTCTTTCAATATTACTTTTTTTTTTTTTTGTAAATGTCATTTCAGCTCCTCCCCACTGACTCATTTGAGAGAAATACCTGTCAGGCCTTATATTGGTTAAGTCAAATCCTTCCTCAGAACAAGACCGTGTAGGGTGCAAGGAAATCACTGAACTCTCATCCATGATTACCAGGCGGGAAACCCCGCCTCTCTCTTGGTTCTGTGAGCCATGCCACAGGAAGGCAGCGACACGGCCCTTCTCGGACTGGTTTTCCCACGCTTGAGGTTCAGGCAGGGGAAGATGGGCCTGAACTGTAATTTGTTGTTTTAAAATGGACATCTCGAGGCCTGCAGACACCAGAATGGGATCCTAGGGAGATTTTTCAAGAGGCTTCTGTGGATTCATCAGATTTCCATCCACCTTAGGAAGGCTTGGGGGGAAGAAAGAGGTGAAGCAGAGACAGGAGTGATGCGTGTCCAAGCCTGGGGACAGGATTTCGGGCTGTCGCCAGAAGCCGGTAGAGAGGCGTGGCCCAGACTCGCCCTCGGAGCCCTCAGAAGGAAGCACCGAGCCAACACCTGACTTCAGCCTTCTGGCCTCCAGAACTGCGGGGGGATACATCTCAGCTGCTTGTGCTCCCAGCTTGTGCTACTTCGTGGTACTTTGTTCTGGTAGCCCGAGCAAGCTGGTCCCAAAGCTCGGGTGGGAGAAAGCCTGCGTGGGTAAAGAAAGGTTGCAAGGCCGTCGTAGCTCGATGCGTGAGAAGCAGGCCTCCACCATCCCTCTGGCTGGGACCTCCGTAGGGGAGTCTCCCAGACCCTGCCTTCGGGACTGCCTTCTTCAGTCCTCTGGCTGCCTGTCCCTATGGAGCTCACCTTTCCACGTTGCTCATCTGGAACACGGTGGGGGGGGGGGTTGGGGGTAAGAGCATGACGCCTGGCCTGCCCATTTCTCCGGGTGCTGGCGAGGAACAGAGGAGACTGTTTGAAAGCGTCTTGTGAATCACATGCACAGGGTGTTAGATGCACCTTCTGTTGTTTCAGAGTTTCGACAGAGACCCCAAAGGGAAAGAGAAATAGCTGCTTATCGATGCAGGACTCACTAAGAGCTTATTATGCAATCAGCTTTGAGAACTTCAGCTGGTCACCGACCTGGAGACCATAGAAGAGGCTGGGGGGTGGGGTGCAGCACAGGACAGGTGGAGAGCAGCTCGTCAGCGTGGGAGCTGTTGTGGTGTGAGGGGCTGCTTCTCCCCCTTGGCCTCGTACTCTCCCCACAATAAGCCTAGTGAGACTCTGGCTTCAGGGTGCCCACAGAATGCTTGACAGGTGCCCTCTGGAGTTGGAAGGACAAAGGACTGATACTTGAGTCACATTTCAAACCACAAATGCAGAGCCTGGTTGGAGGAGCGTGTGATGGCAGGACAAGGAGAGAGGTACAGAGCAGTGAGCTACACTCATGACCGCTCTCAAAGGAGCGCTTCTTGTAGCTGATGAGGACCCCACAGAGGAGAGCTACCCCTGAGTTACCTTAAAAGGGACGCTGCCCTGAAGGACCATCTGCAAGGCAAGGTGACCCCAGCAGTGTGACTCAGGATGGGGCAGACATCAGAAGCCAGGGGCCAGGGACAGTTATAACTGGGCAGCTCAAGGAACATCCCCGATGTCTAATATTGCCTCACAGAGAGACCTCTGGGGAATCTGCAAGAGCTCCCTCTGGGAGAGAGTAAGCACTCCAGCAGGCCACACCCCTGGGTCCTGTCCTGAAACTACTCGTGCCGATCAACTACTATGCTTTACCACTCTCCCCTCCCTACTCTCGGTCCGGGGCTGTCAGAGTGAGGTGAGAAATGGAGAAGTCCACCATGCTTTTCCTCTTCTGTTTAGAGTTCCTTAGCCTGAGTCAGTCCTGAGTTTTACATTGGTTGTGGGATTTTAGCTTTGAGAGTAGACTGAACTGGACTTTCCAGTATCTGAAGAAGGTGATTGGAGTGACTGGAAAAGCTGTGGAACTTTTCTCAGAATCCATCCTGGGATAGGGAAGAACAACCAGAGAGCAGTTGCTTAAAGAAGCAGTGGTCAGAAAGAATCAAGATTTTTTTTTCTGTTTGTACCATATTGCATTTTATTCTTTTTTTAAAAAAAAGATTTTATTTGAGAGAGAGAGAGTGTGTGTGAGAGCAGGGGAGAAGAGGCAGAAGGGGAGGGGCAGAGGGAGAGAGGGAAAGGCAGACTCCCCACAGGGGCCTGACCCCAGGACCCTGAGATCATGACCTGAGGTTAAATCAGATGCTTAAGCCACCCGGTCGCCCTGTGTCTTACTGTTTTAATAAAGAGGTTATAGTTAGATAAATGTTAACCTTGGAACCTCCTTTTTTGGGAATAAAAGGATCAACAGAGCTCACTCTCCTTATTGTAGCTAAATGAATATCCACATAAAGGGCATGTCATTAATTTTATTTAGAGTGAATCCTGAATTAGCAATACACATAGGTATCCATTAAGATTTCTATTTGCATTCAAAGAAGGTGAGTATTCCTTAAGTTGTACTTTGCATGACGTTTGTGAGATAACTGTATAAGATTACAATTAAGCGTTAAAGGTTTTTAGGCAACTTGAAATGTGTAGGAATGCATTAAACCATAAAATAGCATTAGAACAGCCTTATAGTTTATAAAGAATCTGACGTATCTTGAGTACCAGAAATTCTAGTGCCTGAATCTGGTAATATATTACTCTTGGTGTTAGTTAAGACTTCTTTGGGAGCCACAGAAACCCAACTCAGACTAGCTTCTGAAGGAGAATACATTGGTTCATATAGCCAGGAAGTCCAGGGGTGGATCTGGTTTCAGACATGGCTGGATGTAGGGCTGCTTCTCTCTCTCTCTCGGCTCTGCTAGTGATGCTTCATTTCATTCAACAAACTTTCTCCAATATGGTGGGGAAAATGTCTCCCGTCCCCTTCTATCTCCCATGCTCCGCAACCATGGTAGAAAGTGAACCTGTCTCAGCAGTGTCCACAGAGCTATAAGCCCCGAAGACAACCCAGTCATATTCCACCCCGAACCAACCTCTTTGGCTAAGAGATGGGAAGCTCTGACTGGCCAGCTTGGGTCATGTGGCCATCTCTGTTGAAGGAGGCTGTCTGTCGCACAATGGTTAGCAGTCCATTTAATGGCCCTCACAGAATGGTCAAGAAGTTATTAGTAGAAGGGGATGGAACAGCATGCTGCCTTAGCACGTGACAAGCTCTGTTTTCTTCTTCATTCACAGAGACGATTCAGTTGGCACTTTCTAGGTCTGGAGTCGAAGTGACGTCCCTTCACCCCATACCACCATTGTCTGATTGCACTCAGAGCCAGCCTCCCCATCTGAGCCCAAATCATGGAGGGACTGGCCTGGAAAGAGAACCTATTTTGAATACGTGTAGCTTTCTCCTTAAAGCATCAGAGTTTTATTTTTTAAATCCATCTGTCGTTTATTTATACATTATTTATACTTGTTTTAAGTTTTCTGTGAAAACAACTCATGTAGTTTCTGTTTTCCTGACTGGCCCCCAATTGATTGAAACACATCCCTTTGAGACTGATTACCACGTGTAGGGCTGGCTGTGAAAGGATGAAGTTTGTTCTTGGATCCAGGACACCTCCTTTCCAGGCTCTGACTCCCAGATGCTTCCCACAGCCCCAGGCTCCACATCACCCTGCCAGCCTTCCATTCTTTTCTCTCTGTCACCCACACCCCAGGGGCTGCGTTCTGCTAGGTGACTGTACCTGGTCATGGGTGTTGGTAAGACCGCCCAATCCCCTAGTTTGCTAGCTAGTTGAAATGTTTCCCTCCTAGATAAACTATTTCCTTGGTTTAGATAAACATGCTTCTTAAGAAGGCCTTTAGGGGATGTCAGAGATGGAGGAAATCTCAGTCCCAGGGGCTAACTAGAGGCTTCCATGCACATAGACACAGTCATCTACTCTGCCCATGTGTTAGGCAACATAAGGGCACTTGCGTGTTTCTTCCTCCTTTGACACCTTCGCATCTGGGCCAGTGGGAAGGTTAAAGCACAATCAGGCTAATGCATTCTAACGTTGGTCAGTATGAGAGCAAGGCTGCCAGAGCCTCAGAGATGTTATTTGTTAGAACAAATCATTTTTAGCTGGTACAGATAAATTGGTTTAATTTTCTCAAGCAGTTTAAACAAAATTTGCTAAGCTTTGTTTTGAGTAATTCAATGCAATTTGAACTATGAATTGTGTGTTAACTGTTGTACATTTGGTCATGAACAACTACTCCTCCTTCCCCTTTCTGTGGAAAAGGATTTTATCTTCTGTGATTCTTTCAGATCCCCCATAGCATGTCTATTTTCATGCTCAGTTCTTAAACCTACAATTTATTCAACCAATCCAGTGCTTTATTATTTTTTTTAAAGACGGCTTTTTTTTTTTTCAAAGACTTTATTTATTTATTTGACAGAGAGAGACACAGTGAGAGAGGGAACACAAGCAGGGGGAGTGGGAGAGGGAGAGGCAGGCTTCCTGCCGAGCAGGGACCCTGATGCGGGGCTCGATCCTACGACCCCGGGATCATGACCTGAGCCAAAGGCAGATGCTTAACGACTGAGCCACCCAGGTGCCCCTCCAGTGCTTTAAAATATTTCAAGATGGTATATGGAAATCATAAAACACATGGTAGGCGCTCAGTAAATGGTAACTCTTAAGAACACTGTGTCAGATTGTATTTTCTAAATATGGTCATAACAGTCTTTCCCACCCCATATATTCTTTTAGAACCTTGCCACTCCCCCATCAAGAGGTGAGGACTATGCTCCCTTCCCTTGAAACTGGATGGGCTTTTGTGACTGCCTTGACTATAAGAGTACAGAGGAAGCGATGCTCTTGAGACTTCTGACGCTAGATCAGAAAAGGTCTCTCTCTCTCTCTCTCCCCACTTTCTCTGGAGCCCCGAGCCTCCATGTGAGAAGTCTGGCTACTTGAAGCCCCCACGCAGGAGAGTCCATAGAGCAAATAGCTATATATCTCATGACAGAGAGACAGTATGGTGGTTGAGGAGCCCTGCTGTTCAGCCATCAGCTACTGGAGTCTTCTCAGCCCGGGTGCCAGACACATGAGCGAACCTTCAGGGGGTTCTAGCCCCACTCACCACCTGACTAACTACAGGAGGGACCCTAGGGGAGAATCCCCAGGTCTGTGAGATAATAATAAGTTATTGTTGTTTTAAGCCACTAACTTTAGGGATGATTTGTTATGTCTCAATAGCTGATACAACATTTAATATTTGTCAAGTACTGACTGAGTCAAGCATTGTGCTAGGTACTTGATGGAGATTACCTCATTTAATCCTGACTATTCCTCTGAGCTAAGCATTTTCACTCACCCTCTGAGAAGTCAAGTGATCTGTCCAAGATCACCTGACAGTGGACGACAGTCTGATCTGGGGTCTAAGCTCCCAACCACCAAGACCTGCACATGCAGCGTTCCCTTTGTTCATGACTTTTCTGCTGGGTAGTAGCATCTCCTCTGACCTCACGCACATGCTCTCTGTCACCCAGCAGCAGAGAAGTAGAGCGTGTGAGCAGAGGAGGGGCCAGCGGGGCCTCACAGATACAAGATGATCACTTCCAGCCAGTGCCTCAACCCCAATGCTATAGTTTTGTCCCTTTAGCTTTCAGACTGTGTGTGGTGTTTTAAAAAATCCCCAGTGGTGGTGGCATTGGTGGGTGGAGACCTATTATATCATATTAGTCATTTATACTCAATGAGACTGAGTTTATAGGAAGCTTTCCGGTTGGAAGATTTTAATGGCAGCTGGGGGTAAGGGAGGGAGAGAGAAAGAAGGAAGGAAGGGAGAGAGGGAAGGAAGGAAAGAAATCAAACAGTGAAAACGTGGAACAGACACCCAAAAGGAAAGGGTTCAGAGACTGGGGTGCCAGAGACAAAGATTCATTCCTGTATGAATGTATTTATTCATTGTCATTCAAAAATTGTATTGAATGTCCACAACATGCCCTGCTGTACATTAGATGCAAGGCATGGATATTTCCTACCCTCAGGTCATAGGACTAGAGATGCTTACAATGTGTTACCGGAACCCTTACTCCTCGATAGGCAGAAAGATCAGGGAAGGCTTCCTGGAGGAGGTGACAGCTGACCTGAGGCTTAAAGAACAGCAGTTCACCAGGCTGACAGGAGGTGGAAAGTATTAAGTGGAGGGAACAGCATGAGCAAGGGCATGGAATGGTATATGTGAGAGCCATGAGCAGTTCTGAGGTACTAGAAGGTAACGTGCAAGTCAGGTTGTGCTGAGAGATGAGCCTGGCTTGCAGGTCACAGAGAGGGCTGTGGCGGTCATTTACAAAGTTTGAATTTTGTCCTTGGGTGATGTGGAGCCACTGAAATGTCTTCAGGGGGCTCCAAAAAACCACGTTCACCAGCTCTCCCTCCTCACTTCTGACAAGCTCTGCCCAGCAGGGTTTGTTGTCCAAATTCTACAGATTGAAGACCCCCCCCCCCGCCTTAAAACCAAACTTGTTCAAATTCTAGTGGCAAAATCCACGGGGAAAATGACCTAGCAGGGTGAGGAAAGTTTCCCCATGCTGGGGTAGCTGGCTTGGCTCCCTTTCCTCCTGAGGTGTGGAGGCTCATGAGGGTAGGGTGGTGGCTTCAGGTGTCCATGGTCCCCTTCCTCAACTTTTCCTTTTTTGAATTCCTTTGGCAATACCCCACTCATTTGGCCCTTATCAAGTGCTCCCTTAAATGGTTAATTGATTTTTACTATATAAATACTAACTCTGGAACTAGACCATAAACTCCTTCAAGGTAGAAGTCTTGCTTTGAATATTTTGTGCCCCCATGTATCATTGGTTCGAAATGAGGTATGCCAGGTAAGGTTCTAGGGGCTGGGTAGGGAGAAAAGAGAGCAGGTCTACCTTCAGGGAGCTCACGGTCTGCCCGGGCAGATAGGTAAGTAGACAGGAGATGTAGGCTTTGTTTGCTCTGGGCTATACACTCGTGGTTTGGGCCATCCTGGATCTCTCTCTCCACCTTTTCTCTTGAAAACCGTGTCCTATCCAATAGGTTTTCTTCTCCCAACTTGAGAGGTGGCACCCAAGGTCTAGGCTGAAATCCTGTACTCACTTCCATGATTAGGCATGTGACCAAGGGGTTGGGCCAGCTGAGGAGTCAGGTGCCTGGTTTCCTGCTGAACTTGAACCTGGGAGGGAAGGGGGCAGGGGCTGCTCTAGCAGCATGACTCCAGTGCCTGGGCCTATAATGCTCCTTCAGCTCCAGGCAGTCTGAGCCGAGTTTTCTATAGAAACCAATAGAAAATAGAGAGAGGGATTATGAAAGAGGGGTGTTATGGGATCATATACAATTATGTGTCACAAACGTGTATGTGTGTGTGTGTGTGTGTGTAATGGTTTCTGGAAGGAAGTGATACCTGACCTGAATCTTGAAAGACCGGTAGGAGTTAACCAAAGCTCTTCCAGACAGAGTGGCAGGCCTGTGCTTGCATCCTGCCATTAGAGTAGGTGAAATTCCAGAAGGCTTTAGTGCCTCTGCATTCTGTTCTAGTGCTTCCCCAAACATCTATGAAGGGAAAACACTTTCAGAAGATGTTACTGGATAGGGGCACCGGGGTGGCTCAGCCAGTTAAGCGTCTGCCTTCAGCTCAGGTCATGATCCCAGGGTCCTGGGATGGAGCCCCGCATCGGGGTCCCTGCTCGTGGGGAGCCTGCTTCTTCCTCTCCCTCCTTCTCATGCTCCCTCTCCCTCCTTCTCATGCTCCTTCTCCCCCCTTCTCATGCTCCCTCTCCCCCCTTCTCATGCTCCCTCTCCCCCCTGCTCATGCTCTCTCCCCCCCACTCATGCTCTCGCATGCTCTCTCTCTCAAATATATTTTTTAAAAAAGATGTTACTGAATAGATGCGCAGAGAGAAAACTGTGAACAAAATTGCTCTCCTTTCAGCATTGCTGGTTTTCTCTGGGCCTTTAATATGTTAATGTGCATGCAACAACAGAATCCTTTGTCCGCAGGACACAAATCATGCTCTCTGCGGTGAACAGTTTTGGAAAGTTTATAAAGTGCACTTTTCTATGAGGTGTGGAGTAATAAATCACTCAGTAACACTTAACATCCTGCCATCCTGGGTTTGTAATTGGTGACACTGTTGTAAAACCAAATTACATTGTACCAAAGACAATATAAATGTGATGAAGTGGGTAAACAACAGCATGATGGATTACTGGAAGCTTGTCAGTAGTTCCTGCATAATTTAGCCTTACTCTGTGTTGCACATGAAGGGCACTCACGCAGGCATCATTCTGTAATTCACCGGAATACAGCGTAGATGGCCTGGATGGGTGGAATGAACCATGACAGTGGATGCATCCTGGCTCAGTTAGTGGAAATCTCCAAGAGGTGAGCCCATTTTTATTAATCATGCGACGGGCTTTCGCAGAGACCCAGCAAGAGATTGTGTGGAGGGACGGGCCATGGCAGGCTCAGCGAGTTGAGATTTCAACTTCAGGGTAATCGGAAGCCTTCCTCGGAGGCTCTTAACGCGTGGGGTGTGATGATCAGGTACACTTCAGAAGGCTCATTCACAGAGAGGATTTGAAGCGGGGGCTGACGCTAGAGACCAACTAGTTAGGAAGCTGTTTCAGTAATGGGGGAAGTCATAGAGGGCCGAGCTGAGTGAGTGTTGACGGGAACGGAGAGAGCGCAGGGCCTCAGAGACATTTAGGAGGCAGAACTGGTTGACTTGGCTCTGGAGCAGCGGTGGGGACCGTGAGTGAGGAGGGAGGAGTGGGAGGACGACCCGCGACTTCTGGCTCGTTCAGCGGTGTGGACAGCTGTGGCCCTACAGTTCGCAGACAGTCTCGTAGAGAGGGAGCACTGCACAACAGACCTCAGTTCGAATCCTGGCTGTCAACTACTTAGCGCCGCGACCTTGTGCAAGTCAGTGAGCATCTCTGTGCCTTGGTTTCTTCACCAGCAAAATGGGATGGTAGTACCGCTCTGCTGCCAGTATAAAATGGCAGACGGCGGGCTCGAGAAGTGGCAGCCACTGCTCCTGAGACAGGGAGCAGGGAGGAGAAGCGGTTTAGGGAGACAAGCAGTCTCATTTTGGAGACGTTGCCCTTGCGGTGACTTGGGCAGCTACGTGGGGGTGTCCAGTAGGATATGAGCGATCCGAGTATGGGACTCTGGAGGAAGGCCTGGGCTGCGCAGAGGAACGCGGGGGCCATCAGTCTTTTAGAATTAGACCAGCCAGTAAAGGGCAACAGGCCGAGAGAGTCCAGACAGGGAGTGGGACGGAGGGCCGAACGGAGGGCATGGGCAGCACCACCACTCGGGAACAGCAAAAAGGCACGTGCAGAAGGCCCCTTACCCGTGGTCTCACTTCCGGCCGTTTCCGTTCCCCGCCGCCCGCCCCCGCCCGCCCCCGCCCGCCGCAGATGGTCCTCCTGACCAATCAGCACACGTCAATAGTAGCCTCACCCTGCGTCAGCATGCCTGCGTCGTTCACGTGACCTGATCGCCGCAGGTGGTTGGTCTGTCCTCTCACGTCCTCCCAAGAACAGGGGCGAGTACCTACAGTAAGCTATTCCGAGAGAGAGGCCACGTTCACGTAACTTTTATTACAGCATATTGTTATAATTGTTCTCTTCTGTTGTTGCTGTTAATGTCGTGCTGTGCCTGATTTACACATGAAACTGCATCAGAGGTACGTGCATCCAGGAAACAACAGGTGTGTCTGGGCTTCGGTACTGTCCTCGGTTTCAGGCATCGCTGTGGGTCTTGCAGCATGTGCCCCGGCTGGTAAGGGGGGGCTACTGTAGCAACGAGGAATCGGAAGGAAGCACAAACTGGAGTCACAGGGCCTGGATTTGAGTCTCAGCTCCACTGCTTACTGGCTTTGTGATCCCAGGTAACCCACATAACCTGGCAGGCGTCAGTTTTCTCATCCCTAAAATGGGACTGCTACTGATAATAGCCACTTCCGGAGACTTTGGTGAACTAAAGTACGTGAGCTTGTTTTTTAACCTAGAAAGCTTTATAAGTGGTTCCATGTAATCATTTTTTCCCCCTTAGACTGAATCTAAGAACAAAGTAACTTTAAGAGGCACTCTGTGACTCTGGCCTCACTTGCTTGGTAGGAGTTCCAGTCCACTTCAATTCCTCTCAAGCAGTTCAGAAATCCCTGGGCTAGAGGTACCACCAAAGCATCTGTTTTCCTCTAAGGGGCTCCAAGCCCTTCCAGGGAAATGGCCCCTTATGCACAGGCCCTCCCATTTTCACCCACTTGACCTCACCACCTTGGTTACAGCTGGTGGGAGGAGGGGTGGGCCCTGCTCCCAGGGTCTCGGATGAGCCAACAACTCCCCAAGTCTCCCCAGGGGCCCATGCACTGGAGACCCTCCCCTCTTTTGTGCAGATGTTTGGACTCAGTTGCGCTGGATGGGAGTGGGAGCTTTGGGAGCAGAGTGAGGGTAGCTCACGGCACACCTCACCTGCTTTGGGCGCAAAGGTGCCTGGTGCCTGGGAGAAGCTGCTCTGCCTCCTGCTGTTCTCTAGCTGTTTTCAATTTCCTTTCTTTCCTGCCTTCACTATAAACTCCCACTGGTTAAGGTAACCTGGGAGTGTTGCTCTGTCTCTCAACTTATAGGAGACCGATTGCCCTGGGAGAATCACAAGGTCCCTGCAGAGGTGCGGAGTTTGCCCAGAGTAAAGTGCATCAGCTACTCTATTTGAAAATGGAAATGCCATGATGTCTACTGACGGGGGGCTGGTAAACAGGATCATGGCATCCACACCACCATGAGATCCTACAGCTGGAAAACAGTACAAGGAAACCCTTTATGTACCAGTATGGAGTGATCCACAGGACATTTTCCTCAGCAAAAAGTGTGAGGTTCAGAACAGTATGTATAATCTTCCATCACTTGGGCAGCAAAATGAAATTCATAAAATATCTCTGGAATATCACACATAATCTAATGACACTGGTTGTCCATGAGGAGGGGAGCTGGGTGGCTGGTAGCAGGGGTGAAAGAAGGAATTTTCACTGAACATCCCATAATGACTTTTTCTAAATATAGAACCTGAAATTAAATCACCTACTTAAACAATCACATCAGGGAAAAAAAAGTCTTAAAAATGTGCTTTATGAAGTTGAGCAGTCCTGGGTTCAAGTTTGGCTCCACAATTTATTGCTGTGTGTTATTGAACAAGTTACTCAACCTCTCTGAACTCGGCTTTCTTATTTGTAAAATAATAACAGTAATGCCAGTCTGAAAGGACTGTTGCAGTACTCTACCCTGTGTGGCCCATAGCTGCCATTCAACTTTGGCTATTGCCATCGCCAATTTTCCCACAAGGCATTTAACATTACCCTCCTAGCCTGTCCCGTGCTCCTCAAGATGCAAAATTTCAAAGCAGTGCTATATTTTGTTGGCATTTTTGTCTTTTCTGTTTGTTTGTTTTTGTCCAAAATTCTCCCCAGGATAAGGGCCATGGAAGTTGGGCCAAGTAAATTAGAATGAGCCTCTGTTGTGCTCAAAATCAGTCTTCTGTTTGAAATGGGCTCATTGTCTTTGGACCCAGCCTATGTCTATCTTTCTTTGGAGTGAGTTCTTCCAGTCCCTTCTTAGTCTCTTCTGCAGTCTCCTAACAGCCCACCCATGGATTCTCTAAGCACTTGTAACTGCCTGGTGAACACATTAAGCTATGATGTTAGTTATTATGGTCCCCACTTCCCATCGTCTTCAGTCACAGTATTTGATGCATTATAGTCACAAAAGTGTGAGCAGGATTCCACCACAGTGATGACTGCGGCGCTCAGGGGCTGGAGAGACTAGGGCCATGTTGCTTCTAACAGGGGAGAGAGGATCCAAGCCAACTCCGTCGTCCTATCTTGCTGGCACTAGGGGGCGCTATCTTGTTTAGCTATTTTCTTAAGTTTTGCTTTAGCTTTTGAATGGATGGGCCTGCTGTGATCATATCTTGATGAGTGGACAGTAAAAGCTACAGGAATATGATTACGGAAAGGAAGGCCAGGTCTGTGTGTCTGGTTTTCTCTCTGTGGGGAGTGAGTATTAATGCAGATTCCCAGGCTCAACCCCCAGGGCCCTGTCTCAGTGGGTCTGGACTGGGACCCAGGAATGTGCATTTTAGTAACTCAGGTGATAGTGGTATGTGTGTTCCAAAGGCCAGACTTGAGAAAGCAAAACACAGGGGTTGTTTGTTTGTTTTAATCTCCTTTTCCTCTCTTTTCGTAAAAATATGTCTGCTGACTCTCACTCATGGTGGTGTTGCCCCTCCTCGGCCTGCCCGTCTCTGAGTGTACACTCATATTTGTTAGATCTTCATCTGTGGGAATCTCCCAGGTTTAAATTGGGGATGCGCTCTTCAGGAAGGATTTGCATCTGTTTCTGCCAAGCGCTGCTAACTTGGAACCACTCAGACGTCTACTAGAATGATAGCCTAACGGAAGAGTCCAAGGCTTGGCTCCTCCTCCACGCCGCTGGCTCAAGGGTTGTATCTGGACCATGCCACTGCTACCACCATTTGCTCAGAGGACAGTTCTGTTCTTCCTTGCCTGATCACTGCTTGCAGCTCGAATTTCCATTTCTGGTCTGCTCCTTTTTCTGGGGAGGGGTGCCTTGGCAACTTCCCTAGTTTCCTATAAGCCCAGTGTTGCATCTGTAAGTGTAGTCATTTTGCAGCAGGAGGGCCCTCCAGAATATTGAATCCAGCACATGACCAGTGGAAGTCTTTATTTTCAAATGTAGACGTGCTTATTCCTGTGAGATAAAAGGGTAATACATCCATCGTGGGAGTTATTCAGTGGAGGCAGTTTGGCGTCCCACACCGTAGGAGGGTTGAAGGAGACAGGAACATGCCAGGAGATGGTCTGTGTGTGACTTCTCAGATAACTGTTGGTGTATTCCACTGGGTTCCACCCTGAGTATCTTGTTGAGGCCTGACAAGGCAAAAAGCAGAGTCCCAACAAATTCTACAGTGTTATTTGTGTCTGCACCTATCTTTTTCTTCCCTCTCATTTCAGGGAAGGAGATGTTCCTCCCATATCAACATCTGTCCCCACTCTGTGGGCTTGGGATTCCCTCCCTCTAAACTTTCCCGGGGCTTTTTCCCCCCCCACCCCCCCCCCTCCGCCCCCCCCCCTTTCCCCCCCCCCCCCCCCCCAGTAAATAATTCTCATGCCAAATGTGCTCCATTTCCCATCTTTAAAAAAAACCCACCCTTGACCCAAGCTACCCTATCCTCACTATTCTAATCCCCTTTAGAACCAAATATCTCAAAAACACTTGGCTATACATGCCCCCATCACTTCTTCACTTTCCATTTACCTTCTTTTCTCTTTGGGTTCTATTTTTAGTGAGGTGATTCACACACATTTTTTAGCCAAGTAGTTCTGTAAGGCTTGTTATGAAAAACAGTCCCCTACTCTGCTTCCCCCATCAAAGACAGCTACTTATAATTCTTTTTGCTGATTTTCTTTTTGGCATTTAACTCTGTGTTTTTAAATAAAATGCTAATATCAAGTTGCTTTTGATCCCTCAATTTCAGGGACTTTTAGGCAATTTTATCTGCTGACTCCCCCTTAGAGAGAGTGAGGATTTGACTCTCATTTTTTCCATAATTTTTCTTCCCACAGCACTCACATACACTCTTACATCAGGTTAAGGATATGGTTACGTTACAGTTTTGCTTGATTCAAAAATCAGTTTTTATTTTATTAAGATATTGAGAGTTGAGCTATGTCATAAATCTAGATGACTTTTTCTTTCTTATACAATCTTTAATTTTCCCTGGGAATGCCTTTTTTTTATTTGCTTAGTTTCCATGTACTTATCACCAGTTCAACTTCAAGCTGTCACTATTTAACTCTCCTCTCAAATCATTTAGATTTAGCTATCAATTTTGTTTATCCTCTTGAGGAAGTCTCTTCCAGGACCTTCTGACCTTTACAAATTTAGTTCTTCTCCAGTCCGCCTTCCTGAGCTGGTGTAGTTGGCACTGTCTCTTAGGAGGTCCCTTCACCATGAGCCTGGGATTCTCTTCATCTTTTTCTTCGGTCCTGAGTCTAAACTCTTCTTCCTTCCTTTTGTGGGGCACATCTTCCAGTTACTTCTTGAGAAAAGTGGATGGGAGGTAAATTTGGGGGGACCTTGCAAATGGAACTGCCTGAATTCTAAGCTTTTACTTAATAGATGGTTGGGCTGGGTATAAAAAGAATCTAGGTTGAAAATAACTTCTTCAGAATTTTCAAGGCAATGTTCCACTGTGATCTAGCCTCCAGTGTTATGATTGAGAAGTCCAAAGACATTCTGATTCTTAATCCTCTGAATGTTACCTGTTTTCTCTTGTGAAGCCTGTAGGCTCTCCTCTGTGTCCCCAGTGTTCTGAAATTTTACAATGATGTGCTTCGGGATAGTTTTGCCTTCATCTATTTCGACAGTTCAACTCTAGAAAATTTTCTTGAATTATTTCATTGATGATTTCCTTCCCTCTGTTTTCATGTCTCTTTCTGGGATTCCTATTATTTGGGTATTGGAACTCCTAGGCAGATCCTCTAAATTCTGTATATTTTCTTTCCTGTACTCCATCTTAATGGCTTTTTTGCCTAAGTTTTATTTTTCTAGCCCTTCTACTGAGTCTTTCATTTCTGCCATCTTAAATTTAATTTCCAAGGGCTCTAGTTTGTTGTTGTTTGTTCTCTGAAGGTTCTGTTTTACTTGCAATCTGTTTTTCTTTCATGGTTGTTGCATCTCCTCTAATATCTCTGAGGATACTAAACATCATTTTCTGGAGGCTTTTTTCCCCTCTTATATAGTCTTTATTTTCTCCAAGTAGCTCTTTCACATGACAGGCTTTCTTCACATATCTTGTAATAGTTGCTGTCTGCTTATGCTTGACAGTGGGGGCCAAAAAGCTGGTTTGAAGCTTTGTTAACATGAGTAGAGCTTATCAACTGTGAGCTTCATAGGAGGGCACTCTGGCCTGGCTGTTCACTTGGGTAACCCTGATGCAGGTATCTTGCCTCTGGACTGGACAGTTTCCCAAGAGAATCTTCCCTGCCTGTGTTCTGGAAGGTGAGGAGGGGGAAGAGCCCCGAGGAGTCTCAGTACACGTAAGCGTACAGTCTCCTCATCTTCCTGCTTGGTACCCCAGCCTAGAGAGAGACCCATTGTTTTATCTTTCCAGAGAATGAAGCCCATCTGAGGGAGAGCAGTAAAAGACTATTCAGGACATGGTGGGGGTTCTGCATATACAATTATTTTTAAGACTGCTTTCAACCAATTCTCCTTGTTCTCATGCCAATTCCCAGCCCCCTTACCTTACCTCTACTTTTAAAGTTTCCTAGTGCCGCCAATCTCTGCGACTTTGAAAGTGTCAGTTGTGTTGGTTTGAGGCTTCCTCACTACTGACTCGGATCCAGCTTTCTTCAATCTGCTTTATCAGTTACAGCTTATCTATGGGATTTTCAGCTTTCAAGATGTGGTGGTTTTGTGCTCTCCCCTTCTCACTGTCCTTCTGGGTTTACGGAAAAGTTAGTCCTGTTATTGGGGTTTATGTGGGGTTTCAAGAGGGAGTAGAGTTGGATGCGTGTGTTCATTTGTTTATTGGCCCATCCTCTGGCTCCGGCCCCACTGACCTCTCTCTCACCAAGGTCACCAGTGACTCCATGTTCCCAAATCCAGCACGCTGTTCTTTGTCCCTGACCTGCACCACCTCTCAGCAGCTATTGTCAGAACTGAATGCCCTCTTCTTGGCAGGTCCTTTTCTCTCTGCTTCTAGGACACCACCTCCTGCTTCTTTGATGTCCCCTTCTCATGTTCTTCTCAAGTTCATTTTCCTCTGCCCGTCCTCTGAAGAGTGGTTTCTTCAGGGCTGGTCCCAGACCACCCTCCCTTCTCTCCCTTCTCTCCCTCTCCGCTCTCTTCTCTCTCCTTAGGGAACCCCACACTTTTGTTCGTGGCTCCACCACTGACCTTCCTTGATCTCCCGTCTTCTCTCAACTCCCAGACATGTTTAATTTCGAAGCATCTAAAACAGAACTCCTGATTTTTTTTCTCTAAATTTATTTCTTATCAAGTCTTTATTACCCACCCTGCTACTCAAGCAGAAATCAGAGAGTCATTCTTGTTTTCTCCCTCTTCCTTACCCCTGACATCCAAAACATCAGCCGGCCTTTCTGACTCTCCCTCCGTAATGTGCCTCTAGTCTGTCCATTTTCCCCATCTTCACTGCCACCTTCCGAAGCCTATGAGCTGCTGTTGTCTGTCTCTTGCTTTGATGATTGCAGCAGTCTGTGAACTGGTCTCCCTACTTTTTTTCTTGGCTCCCTAAAATCAGTTCTCCACACAAGTGATCTTTTAAAAACCGAACAGCGGATTAGTTTCTCTTCTGAGAAAAATACTTTGTGTTGTTCTTATAACAAAATCCACACTTGTTGCCATGTCGCTACCAGATGCCATGGCTTCTCTGCTGGGCACCCTTGTTATTTCCCTGGATGCCACCACTTCTAGGCACTGCAGTCTCCTGTTAGGAGCCCTAGACATGCCAGACCACACACCTCTCCTACTTTTCTGTATGTTTCATCTGGTTAGTAGAGTGCCAGAGGAGTGAAACTTATGCCCTAGTATCAGACAGCTGTAAAATTTTTAAAAATCTCATTTATTGAGGTATAATTGACATTGACTTCAGATGGACAATATAGCGATTCCATATCTGTACCTATTGTGAAATGATCACCACAAGAGGTCTAGTTACCATTCATCTACTCTCAGCAATGCTCAAATATGCAACACAGTATCATTACCTATGGTCGCCGTGTTCTACATTACATCCCCGGGACTTATTTATTTTAAAACTGGAAATTCTACCTTTTGACCTCCTTCACCCATTTTGCCTGCTCTCCACCCCCCACCCCTGGCAACCACCACAGACAGCTTCGAGTGGAACTGTTTTCTCATTTTGCTTCCATTCGCCTCCTTTCTACAGGCTTGGGCACAAGTTCTTAGAGGAAGAGAATTCAGAAGCCTGGGGACTTACGTGGGACAGGAGGTGAATCTGGATAACCACTGTGAGGCTGCACTAAGAGCCTTCCTTCTTTCTGACTGCCAAGACCTTCATTTATGAGCAAGCTTGCTTTTCCCAAGTCTTCTTCCCAGGAGGCTTTCAGTCTCTGAAGCAAGTAGAGTTCCCCCGAGCTTTGTCCAGGGAGGTTTAGATGTTTAGCTTTAACATGTTCCTCACCATGACCACTTACTTTTCTTTAATTCTCTAATCATCTCCCCACCCCGTACCTTTTCCCCCTAAAATGTCTCCATACATTTTTGAGGGACCAAAAGAGATACACTGTGCTTCCTGTCTCGGGCTTATTCAGGAAGGTGCCTTTTCTCTCCCCCCTCCCCCATCCTACTTCTATTATTATTTGAGATGCTTTGATAAGCATGAAACCGCCTGCTTTCTGACCTGTGATGGCAGCATTTCCCTGAGATTCCTTTTTTTTTTTTAAGATTTTATTTATTTTTTGACAGCAAGAGGGAACATAAGCAGGGGGAGTGGGAGAGGGAGAAGCAGGCTTCCCGCTGAGCAGGGAGCCCGATGCGGGGCTCGGGGCTCAATCCCAAGACCCTGGGACCATGACCTGAGCTGAAGGCAGACGCTTAACGACTGAGCCACCCAGGCACCCCATTCTCTGATATTCCTAAGTGAGTTGCTTGTTGTTAGCTGAGAACTTGAAATGCACATCAGTGCATTAATTCAACCTTATGAAGGAATCTATCAGGAGGTAAAATCAACAATGCAGATAAAACATTCTCCCAGCCCACACATAATTTTTACTAGCTTGTTTCTCCCCAGCACTGCCAGGATGAACACCCTATGCAATATAGATAATCAACATAGAGATCAAATCATTGTTCTCATACTCTGGCTTGTTCCTGGATTTGGTCATGTGACTGTTTACGAGGGAGTTCTAAAGTGTGGAGTATTTTTCATCCTATTTGCAGTAACTGTTTCATTTTTCTCAATTCCAAATAGGATTACTAAAAGCATAGACACTGCTTGAAACTGGAAAATTTCTCCCAAGGCTCTGCTAATCTTCATTTTTCCTCCTGTGAATAGTAGGAACACATGGAGCTTTTCTTTTTCTTTTTTTTTTTTTTTAAGATTTTATTTATTTGTTTGAGAGAGAGAGAATGAGAGATAGAGAGCACGAGAGGGAAGAGGGTCAGAGGGAGAAGCAGACTCCCCGCTGAGCAGGGAGCCCGATGCGGGACTCGATCCTAGGACTCCAGGATCATGACCTGAGCCGAAGGCAGTTGCTTAACCAACTGAGCCACCCAGGCGCCCCACATGGAGCTTTTCCAAATGGGGTTGCCCTTGGAGAAGACCTCTCCTTAGATGTTTGCAGGTAGCCAGCCGCATCTGAACAGCTTCCAGTGGACGACTGGCACTGGCAGTGTGATTGATGGGTGCCCTTCGGTGTTGCCTCTACCTGTGTTCAAATCTTGGCTTTGGTATTATGCTTGACATTCGACGAGTCACTTAACCTCTGTAAGTCTCAGTGTCTTGTTATAAAAATGGGGCTTTTAATAGCACCTACCTCCTAGCATTGCTGTGAGGATTAAATGAGCTAATCCATATGCAAAGTGCCTATTATAGAGAGACTGGGACATATAAGTGTCCCATAACTGTTAGCTAGAATTAGTCATAGGAGCTGGGTGGGAGACCACTGTCTCCCCCCTGAGCGTACCTGCTGCAGTCTGGGAAGCCTGTCCGTGTGTACCAAAGGTCCATCTGATACACTGTTTATCAGAAAGGACATTCTTGCAGGGATGGTCACCCTCCAGAGCCCCCAGTTGGTTTCCATGTCACCTCTGGGTGAAAAATGCAGCTGCATCTGTGCAGAAAGCTGGTCCTGCCTATTGGCTCTGCTTCTCTGGCCAGAGGTGGAGACACGAAGGAAGAGGTGCCTCCATACATTCAGAGCCCCCTTGGGGTTCACTTAGCTTGTTCCCACTCTGTCTTCCTCTGAGGAGGCCAAGACTTTAAGGAGGTTGAAGGAGAACATGTAAGGTCAGCCCTGCGATGTCAAAAGCAGGACAGAAAGAAGACCTAGCCGTCCCAGCCAGTCAAGGAATAACAATGATGATAATAAAACGGTTTTGAAGATTAAAACAATAGCTAGCCTCTGTTGAACACTCGCCATGTGTTAGGACTTGTGTTCACTGTCCCCTCTTAGCAACACTGTGAAGCAGGTACTGTGTTTATGTCCATTTCATAGATGAGAGCAAGGCACAGAACAGTGCCTCTCGTCTCACATGAGTAAGCATCGGAGTCCGAATTGGAACACAGGTTCATTTGAGGGAGGAAAAATGCTAAAAACACTTTAAATCCTTGATTTAATGACCCTGAAATGTAGGCAGAGTCAGATGGACCCTCCTTTCCTGGGCAGTGTATTGGGCGCTTCATGTATCTGGACAACTTCAGTCTTCAGAATGCCCCGCTTGCTGCCTCAGCTGCTCTCCCATCAGCCCTTGAGCGACCAGCTCTTTCAGGAGGCAGTGTTTTCACTGGGTTCTTACAAATGAAAGACCTGGTGTCTGCCCTGCTCATTTTTTTCCTTCCCTCTCTTTACGAGAATCAGGAAGTCATGTTTTTCCTGTAGGATAAGGCGATTACTTTTCTGTTGACTGAAGACAAGCAGAAAGCAAACTCAACCTCCTTTCCATGTTAATTTTACAGGGACAGGATTGAGAGATGGCCTGACTTTCCTGCATCTCACCCCTGTCTCTTACATCTATACCTTCCCTGATGAAGGCGGGCAGTTCCAATGGCAACAACCAGGATGGCGTCAACAGAGTAACTGACTGTGGTCCTTTTTGCCCTCATCTGGGAAAGATGAACAAAAGTCACCATCTGTTCCCCTGAGCTTTGCCATGCTGTGGTCTAACATTATATATAAGTACAGTTAACAGCCTGCCCTACCCTAAGGAGCAATATAATAAATATGAAAATTAATTTGTATGTTTTCACTTGCCTGGGATTCATTTTTATTTGTTCTGACTCAGTAAGGCAAGCAACTCTTTTCAAAGGGAAATAAATAAGATACACCACATCTCTTTAATGATCGGAGGTCCAGGTTAAGTGTCCCGTAGGTAAGCAAACAGCAAACAAAAAATTGTATGTGCTTTCTTTCAGAGAAAGAGTCTCAATGATCTGGCCTACTCTGGGCTACATGAACATTTCTGAGAACAGTCAAGAGCTCCAAGCCACAGTTTGCCTCCGTGCTCCAGGCCATGGTCAGAGGTGAGGAGAACATTCTGTTCCTGTCCTCGAGCTTTGCCTTAAAAACCCAAACCCTGCACTCCTAGGCTCTTGGCATTGTAAACTTGCAATCCCCCGCCAGCAGCAGCAGACCGAATCTGTTCTCTCTTTCAGTTCCTCTCTCTTCGTCAGATTATATTTTGACAAGTGCCTGCTGGTTCTCAAGCTACTTTTCCGATTCACGTGCTGTCAGAATCTTCTGGGTTCAAGGTGAAGGCTCGATCAGAGAGAGCTGATGCATGGAATTGGGACCATTGTTCTTAATAAATACTGCACTTTAAATAAAGACAGCAACATGCAAAGCCATAGAAAATGCTCTTTCTACAAACTCGGGCAGAAGTTACAACCTGCCCTTCCTTTGCTCTAAAGAGAGGGAAGCCTCCCTGCGTACGGACTGAGATCTAGGCTCTAATCTTCCTCTTCATGATATTTAGAGTAACCTTTGGCAAATGATTCAACCTTTCCTTGTTTCAAGTGAAGAGGAAGTTCAGAAACAACACTGTGAATTCACCCAGGGTGATGCTAGGGGACATAGATAATGAGGGCGCCAAAGTGCTAGGTCGTGCTCTGTGCACACTTTATCAAAACCTTCTCTGGGCTTTCACAGTTGTCTCTGGAATTAGTCCTGTGGGACTCTGGCTCTCTCGATCTCTTCTCACTTCTAATTCAGTCCCCTTTTCTTCTAACTATTATAGTCTACAGTTTGAAGTCCTGTCATTTTAAAACCTCACACATCCACTTCATCATCTGATTTTCCTCTCCAGGCCATTTCCAGGAGAATTTGGCTCATTCTCCCCATTGAGAGAACAAATCGGTTATTCATTACACCTTATCAATGAGCTAGTCCTACACGGAAAGGAACTATAGTGAAATCAGAAACTTGGAAACACTGGCAACTGCTTTGTCCTGGGTTTTCCTCTGGGATATAACAAAGCTCCACAGGACATTCATCCAGGAGCCGAGATAAATTCTGAAGACATTGAAGGAATTTGCTGAATCTCTTTAGAATTAACCCAGAGGAGCTGACCTCTCCTCTCCTGAGACTTACTTGGTTTAAAGATTCATGGGGAAGAATTTACAGTGTTTAGTTTCACATTTAAATTTAATTTGCTATATCCAGGTTTTGGGGTAACATGCAATTACTTTCTTTTTTCCAAGTTTCCGCTTTCACCCTTTCTCACTTCTTAAACCAAATCCAAAACTCATTTATCTTCTTGCTGTTTTAATATTTCAGTTTCTCCTTGTTTTTACTCCAGTTGTCATGTTTACCTTGTATTTCCTGAACTCCAGTGCCACACATCTCCCCAGGGATGGAGTCATTTTTTAAGGGTGAGAGAGGAGGAAATGGGCCCATGTGACACTTTGCTGACTTTTTTTTACCCAGACGTGAGGAATGCAATTAGATTTTGTGCTTTGGGGCGCTAACATGGAGCTCTTTTCCTTTAAAACAAAATTACAATTTGTAGATCCATGAGGATGTGTCAGCTAGTCAAGATTGGGGAACAGGAGGGATGTTCAGTGGAAACTACTTGAGAATCCTCCAGACAGAGGGCATGGGGCTACAGTTCTGGTTTGCTCACTGAATGTGGAGTTGTGGGGTACTTGCTGAAGTTTGGCATTCAGGACTAAAGAGATTTACCTGGGGTCTGCATCCTGTTGGCCAGAATTACTGCTGCTATAGCTGCTCATTTGTGTTACTTTTTTGCTTGTAAAATTCAAAACGTAGAAGGCAGTGAATCCGTCTGAATTCTTTTTTCAGATGACTGATCCTGAGGGCAGGTTGAAGGTCCTGCAGAGCTTCTGTTCTGTCTTGGACTGTGACTGTCTCAGTGAAGGTTGCCTTTCTTCAGCTCGCTGACAGTTGGGCAGAGCTCTGTGATGCTAGGCCACATAAATAAGATCTGGAGGTGAAAGGGATTTGGTCCATAAAGCCCTCTGCTCTAGTTTCCACAGAAACAAGCCAGGGGTGATACCCACCACAGGGGCTCTTAAAGCCACAGATACTTCATTCTGAGAATCCCATCATGTTACAAATACCATTCAGCAATAGTTTTTTGTTTTTGTTTTTTTAAGATTTTATTTATTTATTTGAGAGAGAGAATGAGAGAGAGAGAGCACAGGAGGGGGGAGGGTCAGAGGGAGAAGCAGACTCACTGCTGAGCAGGGAGCCCGATGCAGGACTCCATCCCAGGACTCCAGGATCATGACCTGAGCCGAAGGCAGTCACCCAACCAACTGAGCCACCCAGGTGCCCCTCTGCAATAGTTTTTAAAGGCATAATCTACTTCATTGCTCAGGATGGCTTTGGCTAAGGCTTTCAATTCCTTGTTGCAACCTTCCTTCCTTTAAAATAGTTATTTTTTGTTGTTGCTTTTATTGTATGTATGTAGGCTCCACGCATGGAGCCCAATGCAGGGCTTGAACTCACAACCTGAGATCAAGACCTGAGCTGAGGTCAAGAGTTGGACGCTTAACCCACTGAATGTCCCTGTTGTTTCCTTTAAACTTGATGGGAAAAGGTGACCAATTCAGGCCAGTTGAGTTATAGATTCGGAACAGATGGTTTAAGATAAATTACTACACTTTACATATTTACATTTAATTTATTACATTTGCTTCTAAAGTTTTGGAGAAAATTCAGTACCAACTAAAGAGTTATAATTAAAAGTGTACAGACCCAGCAGTCAGAGGCCCAAGCACACGGATTGAAACTTCATTTCTGCCAGAGATCACACTTTACTTTGTGATTTTGGGTGATACCACAAACCTCTCTGGACTATGATTTCCTAGTTGGTAAAATCAAAGGACTGGATCAGCTGATCTCTAACTTTTTCTAGGTTCAAAAATTGTCTGAATCTGTGGTGTTATATAACAGCAGAAGAGATTCCATGAAAAAATAGAACGTTGCTCTGTCGATGATGATTATGTAGGAATGGTGGTAAGAAATTTGCAGGAAGGTTGCTAGTAACATCATAAAGGAAGGAAAAGGGAAGGAGGGAAAAGAAAAAATACGATTTACCAAACTTCTGCTGTGTGCTAAGAACTTCACAGACATTATCTCATGTGAAAATATCATTTCAGTGATTTCCTTCTTAAGGGACAGAGATGCCATTTTTGCTTCTTGCCCCAAATGTGCATGATCGCTAACATTGATTGAGCGCTTTCTATGTGCCAGGCACACTCCCAAGCACTTTACACGTACTTAGACCATTTATTATCCCCATTCTCAGATGAGGAAACTGAGGCACAGAGCGGTTAGGAAACTTACCCAAGGCCATTCAGTTGGTAAGTGTCAGAGCCAAGCTCCAAACTTAGAGAGTTGGGCCCTAGATTTGTGCTCTTAACCCCATCCCCATATTGCCTCTTGTCATTCATTTATTAAGAAAATATTTGTTGAACAGTATTTGAAGGCAATGCCCTAGGCTTGGTCTGTTTACGAGATGCTACGTATTATAGACAATGTAGCCTACATTCTATACATTATGTAGGATATAATGAATACTATACCTTTATTCTATATACTTTATAAGGTGTGTCAAACAGTACACACTACAGCCTATATACAATGAGTAATATACACAGTATATTATATGGGTGTTATATATATATATACTAGCAATGTTTTGCCATAATAGGTATTTAGTAAATATATGTTGAATGAATGAAAACGATACTCATTCAACATCATGTTCTATTCTGGCAGAGCTTGATCACTGAGGATTTATTCTTCCAGTTCTTCCCCTTTCCAGCCCTCTCCTTTAAGGGCAGTTTTCTTCTTCTTTTTTAATTTATTCATAAGAGACAAGATGGGGGGGCCGGGCCGGAGAGAGAGAGAGAGGCAGAGGGAGAAGCAGGTTCCCGGGGAGCCTGATGCGGGACTTGATCCCAGGGTCCTGGGATGGTGACCTGAGACAAAGGCAGACGCTTAGCCATCTGAGCCACCCAGGTGCCCAGGGCAGTTTTCTTTTACCAGGTGTCTGGCTTCTCTGGGACAGGCAAATTCATTGGCCCACCCAGGTCTGAGCTCTAGTGTGCAACAAGTTGCTGAGTGTGCAACAGGGAATGAATGAAGGGCTGACAACTGGGCTGTGCATACAGGAATGTCAAGGCTGCAGGTGGGCTTGGAGGGAAGCCAGCCATGCTCCCAGCCGCATCCAGAGAGGGTGTCCTGGATGCTCAACAGTTCGTGGTTCTGTTTTGCTTTCTTTGAAAACAAAGTTAAAAGTCACAGAACTGGAGAGGTGTTAGTGATAGAGTCTAACCCAACTCCCTCAGAAATCATAGGCCCCATTCCCTACTCTCCAAACCAGCTAAGACCAGAAAAGTTCTCTGACTGTTCCTTAATTCTTAGCGGCATTACTTTCTGTCCATTTTTTTTTTTTTTTTTTTGGCGGGAGGTTGGGGTAGATTGTCCTCAGCTTCACTGCTTTTGAAACAAGTGGCCAGAACGCTTGGGATCCCTTCCCAAGCGCTTCAGTTCTTCCCAGAATAGATGAATGGAAGGAAGGAAGGAGGGGGAAAAAGGAGGAAGGAAAGAAGGAAGGGAGGGAGGGAGGAAGGAAGGAGAGGAGGAAAGTTGGAAGAAGGATACATGCATGAATGGATGAATAGATGAATGGATGAACTGGGGAGTGTGCGGACGCATGGATGCGCAGGACCCTGGGAGCGTAACCCCAGCCCGCGAAGCCGAACCCCTCTTGGGACCCCGCCTTCCTCTCGTTCTCTGGCCACCGCTCCTGCGTCCCCGACCAGCTCCGGCGTTCTGAGGGAGGGAGCCGGGGACGAGGGGGTGGGGAGGGGAACGAGGGAAGGGAGGGCCTGGGAGGAGGGGAGGAGGGGCGCGGGGAGAGGGCGACGCGTGGGGGGCGGGGGGCGCGGCGGGAGCTGGGCGCCTGGCTGCGGCGCGGGCGGGCGGGGACACGATGTCGCCGCCGCCGCCGCCTGGGCTGTGCCGCTGGGGCTGAGCAGCCGCCGCCACTGCCACGGGAGCGGGAGCCCGAGCCCGAGCCCGAGCCGCGAACCGAGGGGCCGCCGGGCGCGATCGCCGCGCGGGAGAATGGGCTGTGGCGGGAGCCGGGCCGATGCCATCGAGCCCCGCTACTACGAGAGCTGGACCCGGGAGACCGAGTCCACCTGGCTCACCTACACCGACTCGGACGCGCCGCCCAGCGCCGCAGCCACCGACAGCGGCCCCGAGGCGGGCGGCCTGCACGCGGGTGAGTGAAGCGGCTCCTGCGGACCCCAGGCGCCGGGAGGCCGGAGCCGAGAGAGAAGCGGGAGGGATACGGGGCGCCAGGGGCAGCCAGAGATTTCCGTGCGGGTGGTAGGGGGTTGGGGGGGGCGGTGAGGAAGACAGACAGACAGACCCAGGCCCAGGGAGTGGGGTCAGCGCGAGACCCTTACAGAGGCTCAGCCAATCTCCGGAACCGCGGGGAACCCAGCTCCCTGCCTCCGCCAGTGCTCGCTCAGTGCAGGGACGCATGCATCGCTGGGAGGACAGCCCACCTGGCACGCACACCTGCTCCTCAGCCCACGCGCGCCCCGGCCCGCCTGACTTCGCCTCTGTCCCGCTTCGTTCCCCACGCCCCACGCCGGCCCCTGTGGACCCGATCCGGCCACGTCTCCATCCACCCGCTGCCTGGACCGTCTCTGCCTTGATTTACAGACACAGCGCCTGACCCAGATTGCCTGGGTGGAGTCCTCCTCTTCGCTTCCCCTTCTCTCCCTGCAGGGAAGGAGTTCCCCTCGGGCTGCGAAAACCAGGATCCAGGGCACAATGCACGCCCGCCCACCCCATCACTAGTTCTGCACTTAAGCTTACTTCTCCAGCAGGTGTTCCGGAGTGAGGACTCCCTCTCCACCCTGTGGTGCCTCGGTGCTTCATATGAGGCAGGGCACAGGTGTGGACTAGGGCTGTAAATTACATACTCTTACCATTCTCCCTGTAGCAGAAATTTAACAGAAGAATATGCAAAGAACTTTCTCTGTGGGTCACACATCAGATTTTTTTTTATTTAAAGGAGACACTAATAATTGTAGAGTAGAGATGAAAATAGTCTGTTGCCACAGACTGACCTTTAGTCATAAATGTGTTGGTGGAAAAGGAAAATACCTCACTACTTAGTATATGGATGTTGTCAAAAGCTAGATTCTTATTTGCATAAAATATTTTAACTCTTTCCGGACCCTTTTATGTTGTTGGCATTTTTGAATAATGAAATCTGAGATAGAAAATGAGGTTAATTTGAAGCATACTGTATATTATAAGGAGGAGGAAAGAAATGTGAAATACTCTTAAAAGTTCAATAATCCTAAATCCATGCTTCCTACATAAGAGCTGCCGTTTTAATTTTAAGAATCAGTCCCTCCATCTTGTAGGACCAAAGCTGGCTCCTTTTTCATATGAACTTGGTGAGTCCCTTTTTTTAAAAAAGCAAGAACTGTCAGTGAAAATGGTATAAGACATAACACTATATTTGTCTCTAATGTTTCTGACTCACGGTAGTAATCATAATGGTTACTTTGTGTCGCTGGTGCTTTCAGCAAGTTTCCAAATGATGTGTTGGCTCAATTCAGTGTCAGAAATGAGGATAAGACATAAGCCTTCACAAGGGACCTGGTAAAAGTTAGATTTAACAGCATTTCCCCAGGAGGTGTGGTACTTCTCAGCAGAGTCAAAGGCCAGAGCTGCACTCTAAGGAAAAATGGTTGAAAAGATCTAGTGTGGAAAAAAAAAAAGTACAGCTTCAAGGACTGGTTGCCTTGGTAACTGGGAGTATATGGTGTGTGTGTACCTACGTGTGGGTATGAGATGGTTATTATGGGATGGCTAAATCTTCATTTCCAGTACTTACTCCTTTTTAGTCTGCCATCCTGACTCCTACCCCACTGTGCCTCATCAGATCGGGGCCCTGCAACAGGTAGGGCCTGGGACAAGCATGCTCATTTGTGGTTCCTTGCCAAATATGGGGCAGCCTTGCCAGGCAGGTGGTCCTGAAGATGTCCTTACTGAAGTTTGCCCACTTCGACCCAGTTAGCCTAGATTCTTCAAAGTGCCTTTCTCATCGCACAGATGCTCTTTTTTTTTTTTTTTTTTTTTTGAGAGAGAGAGCGAGAGCTTGAGCTGGGGCTGGGGTGGGATAGGGAGGGGCAGAAGGGGAGAGAGAGTCTTAAGCAGGCTCCATGATCAGCACAGAGCCCCGAACTGGGCTCCATCTCAGGACCCTGAGATCAAGACCTGAACTGAAATCTAGAATCAGATGCTTAACCAATGAGTCACCCAGGCACCCCCTACAGCTGCTTTTAAAACTGTACCCTATTCCATTGAAATACCCAGCCCAGTTCAAAGATTGCATTTCTTCTGGTGCTCTCCGCCGCTACCAACTCCATACTCATGTCTACTGAAAAGTCCCATTTAAGCACGTCTGCTTGTAAATCTTACTTCAGTTTCTTAGTCCAGTCCAGATTGAGGGCATGTCACAGGACAAATAAATATTTGTTGGATGAATTCTGCATTTTACTGCAGGAAGGGTGGCATGTTTTTTTGCCAGTCCTACAAAGGAAAGAGTTTCTTGCCTCCCCCTCACTCGAAAAGTAGATCCTGAGCCTCTGGTTCCTGTTTTTGGAGATCATCTCCACTAGCCAGCAGAATTCAATTAAGTTTTTAGATTTGGCTATTATGTAGGCTGGAATTAAAGATTTAGCTGAAACCACAGTATCTGATAGCCCGTTGCTTCCCTGTGTCACAGCAGCGTGTCTCGCTGTCACAGGAGGAAATTAAATTGGTCTGACATGATTTAGTCTTCATAAAATCGGTTTGCTGGATTGATTTTTACTTCCGTTGTCTAATGAGGGTCTCTCAAGGAGAAAGGGAGTCTCTGAGGTTACCATGCCCAACCAGCTCAGCCATCCCATACGTGAGTAACACCCTAGCTTTACCTCAATTTGATCACAGGTCCCTTAAATTAAACCCTTAAATATCCCTTCTTGTACTGTTAGGTATTTTTCCTAATTTCTCTAGGGAATAAAACATTTCAAATTTCTCTAAAGTCCTTCTATTTTACAGTTTTAGATTGCTATAATAATTGCTTTAGGAAATGCAGGATGGAGGATTACAAAGTTAGAGACTCACAGGAAAACAGTTCACCTAAATAAATTGAAATATGTAAAATAAAATGAAGAACACTTAATATTACCATCAGTTAATGTTTATCGATGACTTACCGAGGGCTGGGGACTGTACAAAGCAGCACTTAACGTAAATCATCTCACAAGTCCTCAGGGCCAGGATGAGGTAGGAGCTGTGACCATCCTTCTCTTACTAGTAAGGGAATGAGGCGTAGAGTGTGGGAGTGACTTCCCAGTCCAGTACTGGGATCCAGCTCTGCCTGAATCCAAAGCCCATACTCCTAAATATTGCCTTCCTGATTGATGGGAGAGTAACTAAAGAATTCTTCCTTTTACAGTTGATGGGACTCAAAGTCTACTGTGATCTCTTGATATTCTAGTCTGGTCTCAGATAGCATAGTTTTCTTCTGCAGCATCCCTGAGGATGGGGTATGTCTTCCCTAGGGAAGGAGGCCCCCGCATACCTTAGTGGAGCAGTTCCCCTTGTGAGAAACTCTTTTGGCTGCCTTGTAATTTCTACCTGGTGAACTCCGTGCCCTTGCAATCAAGTCTTGTACAGACAATTCTCAATATTTGAAGAGAGCTATTGCATCTCCTCTGACCATTGGTTCTCCAGGCCAAACACATGCAGATCTTTCAGTCATCTCTCAGGCTTGTGGGGACCTGACCATATTATTTCCAAATATGCCTTTTGGTTTGTCAAAGTCCCTCTTGATACAAGAGACCTGTGGTTATCTCCAAGCTCTTCGGTATTAGCTGAGCAACACAGAGCAACATGTGGGCGCTGAACCTCTCCTAGTGCAGGTAAAATCAGGTTAGGATTTGTCTGTTTTCCTGCTGTTGTTGCTGGGGCTATATTGCCTTGATGACTCACATTAAACTTATGATGAGTTAAAACCCTCAGATCCTTCTTTTTAGTCAAATTTAAGTCCTGTGACATAAGAGATGTTGTCTGTGCTATAAATCCAGCACCTGGAACAGTGACTGGAGCATAGGTGGCACTCAGTAAATGTTTGCCAAATGAATGGCTTTTCCCCCTCATGAATCCTGCAGTCATATTATTGATTTCAGTCATCCAAAGTTGAGATTTTGTATTTACTCCTATTAAAATGTATCTTGTTGGTTTCAGTTTAATACTTAAATGTGCTGACCTTGATTCATCTTGATAGTGCCATTAAGACAATATTCTAGGTCTTTGTTTCCTTCCTTGAGAGGGAGTACCAGTAGAGAGCCCACCTGGGGCTTTCTGATGAATAAGGCTCCTCCCTCCCCCTCCCCCCCAGCTCCCTCTATCTGCCTGTTACAGTTGTGGTTATATTTTCAGATAATTTATCCATGAATGCCTGCCCCCTCAAGCATGACAAGCTGTATTAGTTAGGTAAGGGGCCTTTTTTGCTCACCACCAGATCCCTGTGCCTAACACTGTGCCTGTAGTAGGACCTAAAGTGATCTTTCTTTAAGGACTAAATCTCCTAACACTTCTCTGTGTCCATTTCGTTCTCCTGGATTCCCCAGAGATAATGTTTTCCTTCCTTGGAAGTTCCATCTGCTCATCCTTTGGGGGTTCTTGTCTGCCTGATTGGTTGCAAAGTAAGAAAACACCTCCACTTTTCTCTGCTCCCTTTGCCAAACACAAATCTCTGTTACCAGGGTTGTTTTGCAAAAATCACTACAAAAACAGGTGGGAGCAAACCCAGGCGATTCATAAAGTTTGGGAAGTCTCCTGTGCTCATGGCCCAGGCCCCATGTGCGCAGAGTGACATATGGCCTGCCACAGGCTCTCCAGGGACTGTGTGCAGTCCCGTGGGGGCACCGGTCACACTGCGTTGTTCTGTCTCTCCAGGTAGCCTGGGAGCTCTGCCGGCTTGGGTGCTGTGTGAGTGACCATTGCACGCCTGCCTGTAGAAATAAATGAATGGTTGGAGAAATGATCCCGCTAAGCAAGTGAAGTTTTATTTTACATCCTTTTTCTTGAGTCTTATCTTAGATGATTTTGTCTTAGAAATCAGTCCACTGAACTGTGTCTTTTTTAGACACTAGATAAACTATTCTGACTCTAACTAGAGATGAATTTAAGGTTCCAGACTTGGGCCCCACTCAGAGGAACATCATCCCCTCTCAATCGGCACAGTCTTTTCCGGCCTTGTGCTGTACTCAGCAATCTCTCGGGCTTAACTGGTCCTGCCTTTGCTTTGGAATCTCGGCGCCCACAACCCCTTCCTGCTGATGAGGCCATCCTGGCCTTTGGTGCAATCGGATGTCTGAGCTTGTTGTTCCTGGCAGATGACCTGGGCTTGTATCCCGGGAGCCTTTCTGTGTCAGGCCCACAGCCCCTAGCCACTCTCAGGCGACCATTTTGCTTCAGTTGCAAAATCCTATCTCTGCCGGGACTCCTACAGAGATTCTCTGGCTAGTCTGAACACCTCCTTAGCTTTCATCTGGAAAGGAGGCTGGATGGTGTTATCCTGAGCCCACATTATGTTCTAGTACCTTCTGCCTTAGCTGCCACCAACATTCACCTTACATGCTGTCCTCCCACTCTGTCCCCCAACCACCTCCATCGCTGTGTTGTTATGGGCTCAATTGTCTGCCCCCCAAATTTCTATGTTGAAGTCCTAACCCCCAGTACATCCAAATGGGACCTTTTTGGAGATAGGGTCTTCACAGAGGTTAAAATGAGGTCATTAATGTGGGCCCTAATCCAATGTGACTGGTGTCCTTATAAAAAGGGAAATTTGAACACACAAATAGATACCCAGGGAGAACCCCCATGTGAAGGTGAAGGCAGAGGTCAGGGTGATGCTTCTCCAAAGAACATCCAAGATTGTCAGCAAGCCACCAGGAGCTAAGAAAGAGGTCTCGAACAGATTCTCCCTCACAGCCCCCAGAAGGAACCACCCCGAGCTCAGATTCCTGGTCTCAGACCTGTGTGACAATAAATTTCTGCTGCTTAGGCCACCAGTTTGTGGTCCTTTGTTACAGCAGCCCTGGAAAACTAATATGAGTGTCTTTATGAGCACTAACATTGCGAACATTTGGAAATCACGAAAGGATTTGTATTGTCACTGCCTCACACTTCCTTCAGAGATTGGGTCTATTCTCTTGTCATTTAAATTCTAATACCATTGATAGAGCATCTAATGTATGTGAGAATTTTTCTTTGGGACATTAGTTTACATAACTCTCTAAAATAATCTCATAAGCCATCGTGCTCCCCATTTACTGGATGAGGAAACTGAGATTCAGTGAGATGAGGAGAGCGAGTCAGGTCACCGGCCGAGGGACTGGAAGAGCCCGCACCGGAAACCCGGTGTCTTGTTTCTAAATCCAGGGCAGTGGCCATCATGCCGCAACTGGTGAGCTTGGAGTTGGTGCCTTCCTCCATCCCATCTGCCTTTAGCGGTTTTGAAAACCTACTTAGAGCGGGAGCCTCCTGCCAGCATTTACAAGGCTGAGGACAGGAGTCCTTGAGCGGACACCGGCAGCCCTGTGGCAGCAGCGCTACCCCCCCCCCTGCCCTTGCTGAGCGCCCTGAGTGGGCTGCAGACAGTGCCCCGAAAATCACCCACATCCCAGTCACCTGATGGCCTCCTTAAAGATGAGCGGTCTTGGGGCAGAATGGTTTTTTTTTTTCTGGTTTCAAATACAAGGATGTTGCTTAAGAAACTTGAGAAAGTGTTAGAGAAGCGCACAGAAAGAACCTCTGTCAGCATTTGGGTGTGGTCCTGCATCTAGGTGCCAATGGGGCATCTTGTATCTTCTGTAGGGATTATATTTAAAGTTTAGGGGACATAGGAGAACTTCCTCAAATTTCTTGGAAGCTCAAAGGCCAAGAGAAAAAAAGTAGTTCTGTTTCTCTTTGTGTTTTGGAAACTATTTGGAGGTCATGGCAACCAAAGGCTAGTTTGAACGGAGGAAGGGGTGAGGGGTAGGGAAGGCCCTGGATAAGTGAAGGGATTTTTCTCCCCTTTTTCCTTTCAGTACTAAGCAAATACAGTTGAATTCAGGTAAATTACATACAAGGCAAATGCATATCGTGACTCCACCGTTTACGATAATCATATCCCCCTGTCACCTCCCTGCCACCCTCACAGTTGGCTCAGGCTGAGTTTTATATTCTACCCAGCTGTTTCTGGGATTTATGGTTGCTTTATGGATGTAGCAACATGGTCTATGGTGTGTGTGTGTGGGGGGGTGTAGGGGCCAGTTCCCTGTCTGAGCCTCAGATGCCCGTGAGGTCATGTAGACTGGCTGCTCAGTGTTCCGGTTCAGGTACAACCCAATTCCCTTCCAGCTCTGGATCTCTGTGTCAGAGCAATAGTACAGAGTGTCTACCTACATCCTGCCATGTGGTGTCTGTATAAGGAAGCAAAACCAGAAGCCTTAGATTTTTCTTAATACAGCTCCATCTTCTTTATGAATAGTGCCAATTTCTCCCAGAGTCTGGGATTAGGTTTTCTATTAGTCTTCATTTGGGTGATTGTGAGTCTTGGTCTTTTTCTGTCTTCATAGGCATTTTAGTGGGCAGTTGGGCAAGACTGAATGGGTGGCTCGTGACCAGATGCCCTTCAGCCCCAAAGTCCAGCCCAGAGCCTGTTGAGCTTCTCCTGCAAGCCTCTGCATCAGCCTGTAACACATCCTCACACGCAGGACTGCCCAGCCTGACCTGCTGTCGGTTTATAATTTCATATGCTTCCTTCCCTTTTGATGAGCCAGCTTCTCACACCAATCATGACCTCCAGTCTCTGGACCTTTCTGGGCTTTCTTCTTTATCATCATCATCTTCCTTATTGTTTTGCTTGAAGATTATAGTTCAGTGGTTAGGGAATTAGACTCTGACAGCAGACATTGACCAGCTTGGTGACCTTGAGCAAGTTTCTTAGCTTGTCTGGATTTCTGTTTCCACAATGTAGGATAGGAATCATTGTAGAATGAATGTGCTTACAAATATAAAGTGTATGGGCTCTCAGAGCTGCCATTCTGGTACCTAGGTTCTCCTCACCTCTTCAGTCTTGCCCTGGGCTCAGTGTCAAACCTGGGGTACTCTTCCTCTGTGCTCCTTACATCCCTGGTTCTGAGTTGCCTGGCATTGCTGGAGCAAGTCATGGGTGTTGGTGATTGCACCCAATAGTAATTCATTCTCGAGAACCTCAGTGTTCTTACCACTTCTTGGCAATTCTATTAATTCCTTATTAACATGCTGTGACAGTCCCCATGTAATAGCTCCCAACACTTTGCTGTTCTTTCCCTCTGAATACTAAATAAAAAAAAAAAATCAAAGGCTTGCTATGAATTCTCCCATCTTTCCCTCCAATCACCTGTTTTATGTTCTGGGCACCTCAGCATTTAAAAAACACCTTAGCTACCCTGTCCTCATCTCTGCCTGTTTGGATTCTAAGTTCACTGATGAGGTTGTTCGTAGGTGAGGACATCACAGGCAGTGCCATCCGCAGGGTGAGGGCTACTCTGCATCTCCATTGGTCCTCCCTGAGCATGTTTTACTTGAACCTCAGCAATAGCCTGCTTCTGTTCTTGCCTTTGACAAGTCATTCTTCATGTTAGATGGAGAAAAATCTTTTAAAAACATATATTAGCTCTTGTCCCTCTCTTGTTTAACGGCCTCCGGTAGCTTCCAAAGCTGTTATATATAGAATAAAACCCCAGCAAACCCTTTCCTTGACCTGCATAACCTGGTCCTGCTGCTTCTCCAGCTTTGCTTATCCTGCTTTCTCTTTCTCTGGCTCACAGTGTTCCAGCCAGGCTGGCTTCCTCCACTTTCCTGGGGCACCTGCTGGAATGTGGCCCCTCCCCCTCCCCCCTCATTCACTCCACCTCACCCTTCAGCTCTCAGTTCAGATGGCACCTCCGCAGAGAGACCAGCCTTCCCCAGTTACCATCGGATTATTTTTTTTCTTCTGATCACTGAGCCTGTCATTGTCTTGTTCATTTACTGTTTATGTCTTTACTCCTTCACTCCAGGAGGTGAAGGGCTGCGGGTCATATTTGCTACTGTCGCCCAAGTACTTAGCATGGTGCTCAGCACAGAGTAGGCGCTCAAAGAATATTTTTTTTTTAAAGATTTATCTATTTATTTGTTTGAGAGAGAGAATGAGATAGAGAGAGAGAACATGAGAGGGGGGTAGGGTCAGAGGGAGAAGCCGACTTCCTGCCGAGCAGGGAGCCCGATGCGGGACTCGATCCCAGGACTCCAGGATCATCACCTGAGCCGAAGGCAGTCGCTTAACCAACTGAACCACCCAGGTGCCCATCAAAGAATATTTGTTGAATGGAGGGAACCCTCCTCATCTTCTGTATCGGTAAGGAACTGCTTTTGGTGGCAGGAACAGAAACCAGGGGAATGTGGGTTAGCAAGTAGAGGCTTTAGCTTCTGCACTTTACAGAGAGTCTGGAGGGAGGCAGCTGCACTGCTCGGGAATGCTGTCAAGGACCCGAGTTTATTACTTTGCCATCTGTGGTGTGTGAATTTCATCCTCATAGTTGCAAGGTGTTGTTGCATCTTACTTTAGATAGGCAGAAGGGGGAAAGGCGCGTTCTACCCAAGTCTGTTCCTTTTTATCTGCAAAATGATAGCTTTCCCAGAGCCAGTAAGCTTTGCTTGAGTCTCATTGGCCAGAACTGTGTTACATGGCCATCCCTGGCTGCAAGATAGTCTAGGAGATCGCGACTTTTATTTGGGCGCACACCTCCCTAAAAGTCTCGTGGTCCTTTTGGCAAAGAAAAAAAGGGGGAGAACGGATATTGGGTAGGCTGCCAGCAGGGTAACTACACCTTTCATCCTAAGGCTGCTTCAGAGGGGAGACAAGATTAGTAGGAGAAAGGGAAGGAGAAAAGAAAGGAAGGAGAAGGGGAAAGGAAAACGAGGAGAGGGAGGTCTGCTAGACACCAGAGCAGCATAATTATTGGTATGAAGATTTTACAATAGTAATAATAATAATAATAATAAAACAGTGTTTTTAGTATTAGCATGTGTTAAGTGAGTTCACAAAGGTTGATATCTGTTGGGAAAGTTACATGTGCTAATATTGAACTGATTTGAGAAATAATACAGTAGCTTAAACTTAAATCTTTTGGAATAGTCTTTTAACATCAGACCCTGTGTGGTGTACATGAGATGTGCAGTGGGCATTCCTTTGTTTTCTGCTTCATTTTCCTGCAAAGTTAATGCCAGCCGGAAAGTGATGTGCCCCCTGCTACTCGGTGGCACCGATTTCCAGTGGGCGGGAACGTTTGTGGAGGTCCGCTGTGCAGGGTCACACGGATGCTCAGGCTGGGGGCTTCTGGTGGAGAAGCAAGACAGCCAGTCGGCTCATTTAAAGCCTTGACAGTATTTCCTGCGGAAATCTAAAAAAACCACCCCGCTATTGTCTCTCAGGCTTGTGGACTTGAGGGCAGGAGGAAACTGAAAGGATTTGAAGAAAATAGCAGGGCTGTTTGGGAAACCGGTCGTCATAACAACAGGGCACAGCGGCGGCTACAATGGAAGTGCCAGTTGCCTGTGCACCCTTCATAAGGGGGATGGTTCAAGTTGAAGCACGAAACCGAGGCCTCATTAAATTACTACGTGCCAGAGTTGCTTTTCAGGGACAGTCTCTGGTGCAGCCAGGCTCAGGTTTGCTTGGCTGAGGTGATAAGTGGTGTGTGGGCAAACGCAGGTGAGCACAGCCACTGACTCCCGAGCGTGGCTGCCCTTAGCGCGTGCCCAGCGTGGGCCCCGCGCGGAATCTGCATTACCTAATTCTGTTATGCCCGTTTTATTGGTGGGAGAAGTCAGGGAGGCCAGGTGGCCTGCGCCAGGGCTTGAAGGTTGTAAGTGGCTGAGGGGGCTCTGGAACCCAGCTCTGTCTTCATTCTGAGCCCTGTGCTCTTTCCTTCATGCCAGCCGCCTAGCTGATCACTAGCTCTGGGCCTCGGTGCCTTGCAGCTCGACGTCTGCAACAGCTTTGTGACCTGTCCCCTGGCCCCCAGTCACTGCCGCTCCGGTATCTTTCATACCGTTGCCAGGTGAATATTCCTGAGGAATAACTGGGATCATTATTGTGTTATTTTCCTGCTCAGAGCCTTTCATGATTTTCCTTTGCCAACTGAATGCAAGTGTCTTAGCCTGGCATTTAAGGCTTTCTCTTCGGCCTTCCCTTCCACTAGCTGTCTGCACGTCCTCTCCACTTAGCCTGACCCAGGGTTTGCCCTTTGCCTGGAGCACCGTATCCTGTTGCCTCACCCCCAGCCCACCCCCACTGAAAGCCCCACAGCTCCTGTGTGCCACCTCAGTCCTGTGTTCCTTTCTGACACGCACCTAGCACGCTTATTCTGGTTTGCATTTTCTTATTATGGCCATGTCATGTCTACTATCATGCCATATACTCTTACAGACTGTCAGGAAATAGACTGAGGTGGACTTTTACTGGGGCGAGCTTTAGGGAACAACACGTGTGGGGGCGAGGGGGGCGGGGCTGGGCTAAGGGAGCAGGGATGGCCCTTCAGATACTGTAATGAGAGGTGTTTTCACCCTCTACCAGCCAAGTTTTACCCACAGGCTGCCCCCAGCAAGGGGAAGCGATCTTGGATGGGACCACTTCCTTCCACGGAGGGCATTTCCTAGAGAGGCGCTCAGCTATGAGCCGTCAGTGGTCACCTCTCCTGGCCACTTGAGGATCTGGTGCCTGTCCTGCAGGGAGATCCTGGGAGGGCCCGTACTCCTGATTTCTCAGTCAGCTTCCCTAAGGCTACACGTCAGATTCGTCGCTTGGGCAACGTAAACAAAAGGCCCCACCCAGGGCTTCTATCAGGGCCAGAAAGGCTGCAGGTTTGACAAGTTCTTCTCTAGGTCAGGGCAGAGTGGAATTCCCTGGGTCTGGGGTGGGGGGGCTTAGGATTCTGCATTTCTTTCTTTCTTTTTCTTTTTTCTTTTCTTTTCTTTTTTCTCTTTTTTTTCTTTTCCTTTTCTTTTCTTTCTTTTTCTTTCATTTTGTTTATTTGACAGAGAGAGCACAAGCAGGGGGAGCGGCAGGCAGAGGGAGAGGGAGAAGCAGGCTCCCCCTGAGCAGGGAGCCTGATATGGGGCTGGATCCCAGGACCCTGGGATCAAGACCTGAGCCCAAGGCAGATACCCAACTGACTGAGCCACCCAGGTCCCAGGTGATGCTGATGCTGCCGGCCCAGGGACCTCTGAGAGAAGGGGGTCCTAAATCACAGGCTGGCAAACCTTTGCTGTAAACGGTCAAATGGTAAACATTTTAGGCTTTGTGGGCCATGTGATCTTTGTTGCAGCTACTCAACTTGATGTTTTTAGTACCAAAGCAGCCAAGGGCGATACATAAATGAATGGCCATGGCCCTGTGCCAATGCAGATTCCTGTCCTAGGTGATGCAGAGGCTCGGCCAGGTTTAAGAGCCATGGTCTTTAACCCTCAAGGCAGCGTGGAAGAGAGAAAAGAACAGGGCTTGCAGTTAGGAGTCCCAGACCTCAAGTGCACCTCTAAAGAGCTTAGCACATACCGAGCCCTTAGCAGTATTGGTGGGATGAGCAAATAAATGGGACTAAGAGCATTTCTCACCATGAGGGCAATTTTTGAAGGTGGTGAAAGTATCTCTGATAACATTAGTCATTAAGGCATTAGATATTTTATTATGCAAATCATAATCCTGAGTGGAGTGGGGTCTGGGAAGCACAGTGTCCTGGCGCCACCCGGAGTAAGAGCTCTGGGGAGCTCCCTTTGCCTCGGGCTTCCAGGAACTGGGACTCTTCCATCCTTCCAGCACAGGTCACGTTCATTCAGTGCTGGGAGCATTGCCTCCAGAAATGCATTTCCCAGCTGGCAACTCTTCTAAGGGTGTGGAGCTGCTTCCAGAAGGTGTGAGGAGTAGTCAGTTTCCTGGGTTTCTCGGAGCTTTGCTCACTTTTCCTTAACTCAGTTTCCCCCACAGCCTGTGACGCCATTGCTGGGAGTGTTTAAAAGGTTGCCCCTGGGCGCATGGGTGGCTCTGTTGGTTAAGCATCTGCCTTGGGCTCAGGTCTTGATCCTAGGGTCCTGGGATGCAGCCCCACATGGGGCTCCCTGCTCAGCAGGGAGTCTGCTTCTCCCTCTGCCCCTCCTCCCACTTGTTCTCTCAGTCTGCCTCTCTCTCTCTCAAATGAAGTCGCCACATGTCTGGTTGGTTGTGAGTCTGGGCAGCTGATGAATGGGTTTCTGTTATGATGTTTGCTTTTCTGAATCAGGTGTTCCTTTGTAGAGATGGGGGCTTCTAGCCATTATGTAAGGCTGCGGAAAACACCCAGTGAACTTAGAGAAGAGGGATCATTTAAATAGAAGCTGCCAAAAACGTTAACAAAGAGACGCAGGGAGAGTGTGCCCAAGCCGGTTAGCTTTATTTTTTTTCTTTTGCACAGGAATTCAAAATTCAAACACTGACTCTTGTTAGAACCCCCAAATCCCACAGCCACAAGGAAAAGAATCAGAGGGAAATGTAATGAAAACTTACATGAGAAGGTGATTTAAACATATATGTAGTCACACACACACACACACACCCCAGCAATTATATTTTCAACTGAGTATTGCTCTTCCCAGTGGACACCAGCTGTTTGCAATTGCTCAAAACAACTCTGGAATCCCTTAACTGTAGCCTCAGGCATTTTTTTTAACATAACATTTCCACACATACAATAGTTTAAGACCTTAAAATGACACACACACACGTTTCAAAAATCTATGTATAATTGGGAGAATGGTATAACAAGCCCGCACATATCTGTTACCCAGCTTCAACAATTATCAATGCATGGCAAATCTTGTTTCCTCCCTACCTCCATTCCCTTTCACCAATTGGACTAGTTTGAAGCAAATTCCAGAAGTCATGTAACTTCGTTCATAAATACTTTTGTATGGATCACCAAAAGATGGGGACGCTTTTATTTTATTTTTTTTTAAAGATTTATTTATTTATTTTGGAGAGACTGAGAATGAGAGAGAGAGAGAGCACATGAGAGGGGGGAGGGTCAGAGGGAGAAGCAGACTCCCCGCCAAGCAGGGAGCCCAATGCAGGACTCGATCCCGGGACTCCAGGATCATGACCTGAGCCGAAGGCAGTCGCTTAACCGACTGAGCCACCCAGGCGCCCCTGATGGGGATGCTTTTAAAAAAGGTAAAATTGAACCATAGGAAGTGGTCATTTCTTTTAAGTTGAAATGGTGTAATATCAGCAATTCTATATGCTTTAACTTTATAACCACAATAACATTATCACACCTAAAAATTAATGAAAATTCCTTAGTTCTCATAACTAAAATTCAGTCATGTCCAAATTTCGCCGATGGTCTCACCAGTGTTTTTTCTACAACTGGTTTGTTTGAATTGGGATACAAAAGATGTCCACACATTGTATTTCATTGATCTTTTCCCTCAATTTCCTTCAATTTATAGATTTCCCATTTCCTCCTCCCCCCTTTCAATTTTTATTTATTGAAGAAACCTGTTTTTTGTTCTGTAGGGTTTCCCACTTGGGGGGATTTTGCTGATTGCATGACTGTGGTGTTGTTTAAAATGTGTCCCTGTGTTCCCTGTAAACTAGTAATTAGAACTGCATGCTTGAAGGGCTTCAGGTTCAGTTTTGGGGGCAAGAATGCATCGTAAGTGATGCTGGTACTCTTCCCGCTGCACACATCAGAGACCGAACAGTATCTGGTTATCTCTCATTGCTGTGAGGTTACGATCAGCTGTGCCAACCCGATCCATCCGTTATAAAGTATCTCAGCTTCCTGTTGCTGATAATCGTTCCCTATATCAATGATTTTATTAGGAATTGCAAAACGATAATATTCTAACATTTCTTAGCTGGAATTCTTTTAGAGGGGAGGGGGATGGGGGGATGGGTTAGCCCGATGATGGGTATTAAGGAGGGCACATACTGAATGGAGCACTGGGTGTTATACGCAAACAATGAATCATGGAACACTACATCAAAAACTAATGATGTAATGTATGGTGACTAACATAACATAATAAAATAAAATTTAAAAAAAAAGAATAACTTTTGCTTTGGTTTCCCTGAAAGGTGGAGTAAATGCCTCTTTATTTCCCTTTGATGATCAGTTTTCAGTGCATTCCCTAGTTTCTTCAAAGGGGGTCAACAGGTATTTTATTTTAAGATTTTATTTATTTATTTGAGAGAGAGAGCATGAGAAAGAGAGCATGTGCACAAGCTGGGAGGAGGGGTAGAGGGAGAAGCAGGCTCCCCGCTGAGCAGGGAGCCCATTGCAGGATTCAATCCCAGGACCCTGGGATCATGATCTGAGCTGAAATCAAGAGTCAGATACTTAACAGACTGAACCACCCAGGTGCCCCTAGATTGCTTTGTTTTAAAGGTTCATATGTTTCATTTTGCTTTTGTGGTAAATTTTCTTTTTTTTTTTTTTTTCCATTTCAGTTAAATTTGGTCTTGTCTTATATTTAGGTAAGGAGTTTACATGATTCCAATGGCAAATCTACAAAAGTTACATTTAAGAAGTCTAATTTTCATCTCTGCCCCCTCTACTCTGTTCCCTTTGTCCTCCTATAGATACTCATTTTATTAGTTTTTTGTTTTATCTTTTCATTAAAAAAAGTATACATACATACTATACCCTTTGTTCTATACTTTTCACTTAACGTATTCCAGGGATCATTTCAAAGCAGTATATAGATAAGTTCTTCATTCTTTTTTATAGCTACAGTTGTGTGGTGCTCAGTTGTGTGGATATGTTATAATTTATTAAACTGGTCTCCTATTAATGGCCATTGGGATTGTTTCTAGACTTTTGCTACACACATAATCTTATCCATGTGTTTTTTCATTTTTGCCAGTGTTATTTTTAGGTAGATTCTTAAAAGTGGGATGGCTAGGCCAAAGCCTGAATGCAAGTGTAATTTTGCTCAATATTGCCAAATTCCTGTCCTCAGGCCTTGTACATTTTGCATGTTCACCAGCAGTGTATGAGAGTGCCTGTTTTTCCACATCCTTGCCGACACAGTATATTGTCAAACTTAGGGGGCTTTGTCACTTTAATAGATAAGACATTGTAGCTCAGTTTTACTGTGCATTTGTATGAGTAAGTTTGCTGTCTTTTCACGATTATGTGCACATTGCTTTTTCCCTCCTGTATACAATTTGTTCATATCTCTAGGCCTGTTCTTTTGATCATATTTAGTAGTTGCAAATCTTTGTCCTTTGACGTTGACTGAGATATTTTGAAAAGCAAAAAAGTCCCTAATGTTATTTGGTAAATAAAATTGTTGGGTTTTTGCTATCAGATGGAGCAGCTGGGGGCTGGCTGGGCTTCTCCATATGGTCTTTCTGCATGGGCTAGTTTGGGCTTCCTCACAGCGTGGTGGCCTCAGGGCAGTTGGACTCTTTACATAACTGCTCTGAGCTCCAGCACAGTCCCAGCTAAAAAGAGAAGCTGCATTGCCTCTTTATGACCTAGCCTCGGAATTACGCAGTGTCACTTCTCCTGTGTTCTTGGTTACAAGTGAGTCACAAGTCTCCCTAGATTCAAAGGGAGGGAATTAGACCCCACCCCAGATGAAGGGACAGCAAGATTCTAGAAGAGCATGGCAGTTTTAAGAACTGTGAAGGGTCTGAGATTTTACTCGACTAGTTAGCTGTGAGTTTCTTGGAAGCAAGTGAGACATGAGACTCCTGGGTCAGAAACAAAGGCACAGCAAGCCTCACAAGTGTCAGCATGTTGGCTCTGATCCCCTTTCCCCAAGTCTCACAGGGCTGCGGGGATGAGTCCAGGCAGACGTCTGCACATGCAGTAGACTGCATTACCGGAGATTTCTGTGCCCACTAATCTGCTGAAACTCTTCCCGCGAAGAGTGGTCTTATAAACGCAGTCAGTGCTCCCCGTGAGCTCTCTGCAGCTCTCAGCACTGTGGATCTGGCTCATCTCCTCTGCCCACACCCTCCTCCCCAGTTTGGAAGTCGGCTTTTCCCCTTGCTTTCACCGCCCCCACTGCTGGTGACTTTCTCTTCTACCTCTGATTATGTCTTCTCTGCCACCCCCTCCTTTCTTGGCTCCCTCCTTCCTGCTTCCTGTCGCCCCCACCCATGGAGATGTGACTCTTCACACCCTTCTCCAGTAGTCTTCCCTCATTCAGCTGAGCTCATCCACTCCTCTGACTTCAGTTTTCCCCGGTGGTGGCTCCATGATTCTCCGGACTCTAGACCCACATTTCCAGCCGGTCACAAGACATCTGACTGTCGTCGGCCCAGTGCATCAAATTCAACTTGCCCCAGGCCTGATTGACCTCTTCTTCCACACGTCGGTCCCTGCTGCTGTGTGTCCCCTCGCAGTTCACCATGGTCCTCCTCTTGGTGGCCAGGTGCAAGACTTGGCAGTTATTTTGCTTTCACTCCCATCTTTCTGTCTCTCTCTGCACATTTAATGCAGTATCAGATCCCACAGACTGTCTCTGAAATGTCTCCTGTAATGAATCATCTCCATCTTTCCAGCCCCAGGAATATTACCCTAGTTCAGGCCCTTAGTAATGTTCATCTTCAAATTGTTTCCCGTTGACCTCTCTGGATGTGGGGCATCTTGATAGCTAGGCAGGCATCCCCCTCTTCTCTCATTGCTCCTGCTTATCTCTCCCTAAACCATAAGCTCAGTTTAATCTTATGCATTTCTCAGATAGAGAATGCTCTTTTTTACTTTTCTCCTCCTTCCTTTCTACAAATATTCTTCAGCACCCAGTGTGGGGTGGGCACTGTTTTAAATATTGTAGCAGTAAAGAAGACAGCCAAGACTGTTCTTGGAGCTTACATTCAGGTTGGGGGTAATGGTGATGGGCAGAAAAATAAATAAGATAGATAGTTTTAGATATTGGTAAGCACCATGGGGGAGGAGGGGAAACAACCCAGATAATGAAATAGAGAATAACTGGGTTGAGGGTTGGAGGAATTAACAGATTGAGTGGTTAGGGAAGGCCTCTATGAGAAGTGGTATTTGAAAAGTGGGTGGGGGGCGGACTCATGAATGTTAGGAGCCAGAATTCCTCAGGAAGAGCCACCAGCAAGTGCAAAGGCCCTGAGGCTGGAATGAGCTTGATGTGATTGAGGCACAGAAGGAGGCCAAAGTGATGGGAGGGAACTGAGAGGGAGTGTGTGGCAGGAGAAGATCTGTGTAGGGGATGGAATATGAATAGCCTGTGGATGATGGGCAGGAGTTTGGGCTTCATTACAGTGGTGGCAGGAAGGAGGGCTAAGATTAGGTGCCCCTGCTACAACTTGAAGTCTCATATTAGGTTCTGACCTTTCCATTCTCTGGTCATTCCTCACACTCTTGCCTGACCATAGATGTGATCCTGTCACTCTCCTGCCCCAAAACGTCTTATGACCCCTGTTTCCTATTGGACAAATGATGAAATTTTCAGCATGGCATTCCAGGCCCTTGGCCACCTGGCCTGAGCCTTCTCTCCCTACCAGTTCCACATCCCTGAGTCCTTACTGTTTCCTAGGCCTGCCCTTTTCTTTCTGTTCTGTCCTTGGTCTTACATTTTCCCCAGATGGAACATTTTACTTTCACACTTGTTCATTGTACAAGTCTAACCCAAAGGCCAACCCTCTGCAAAACCTCCCTAAGTTCTCCCTAGGTGGAACTAATCTGTTTCCCCACATCCCCATTCTATTTTTTTGTCCTTTTTATCATTATTTCCACTGTTGTATAGTCAGCCTTGTATACATGTGCACAGGCCCACCCTGCCATAGGAATGAGGGCTCCTTGGGGGCAAAAGTCGTGTCTTGCTCATCATCTGTCCCTTAAGAAGCCTTGCATGAAATAGGAGCTCCATTAATGTTTTCTGAGATTGACAAAGTCGGCACACATACTTTGTTATCCTATCTTGCCTTTGAAGAAGACGACGGGCTATTGCTTGGCTATAAAACTGTGAGATTTCAGGCATGGCTCCATGGACGTGAAGCTGGGTGGTTGCACGGCTACAGAACTCCGTGCTCCAGTGACCACACCATTGCTTTGCTGCATGACCGCTTGGCTGCATAGTTGTGTGGCTGTTTAACTGCATGAATATATAGAAACATAGCTGTCTGGCCACTGGTTGCATGGCTGCATGGCTAGGTAGCTACTTTACCATGGGACTGTGTGGCTGCATACCCATATGGCTCCACTGCTTGACGGAACACCTTCCCTTTGCTTTTCTGTGAGTTATGTCAGGATTCCCAGCAACATTCTGAGGCTGGTTGGGTTTTCCATAGGGAAGCCATTGGCATTTGGGGTGGCACTGCTGCGTGCATTGCTGGACATTTAGCATCTCTGGATCCAACCACCAAATGGCAGTGTGGCTCCCTTTAAGACACTGGAATGCCCTCATACCTTTCTAAACTACCTCTCTCTCCACCTAAGACCCCGAGATCGTGAGCACAAGGGGGATAAAGTGAAGGAAAATTACAGAGAAACTGTGTTCATCAGCAAAAGTTCATAGCTAAAACGGATCCAAACAAGCCCTAAAGTTTTTATGAGACATTCAAGACCTGGAGCATAGGGCCTTCCTGATGCCCCAGCTTGTCAGCAGGATGCAGACTAGAATGTATTTTCTTACCTGTGATCTGCAAATTGGAGATTTACTTGTTTCCATATAACAAGTACTTACATATTTTACTTACTTTGGGCCAGACACTGTTCTAGTCATTGAATACTTGTAGCAACCCTGTGAAGGTCACATTACCCCTCACCACCCCCCCGCCCCTTGCAGATGAGGCCACACAGCACTTTATGACACAGTTGTCTTATAATAAAGCACAACCCTAGAATGTTGTGGGGCCGACTGAATGCTGTGATGTATGTCAAGGACACAGCTCTCGTATGTGCTCTCTGAATACTGGCCATCATTCATTACGCTGTGACTCTGTCCCCCTTCCCAATGTACTTCCCTCATCTAGGCTATACAAGTTCAAGTCCTTTTAGATGTTTTAGGTCTGTCATCCAACTAAGGCCTGTGTTGTTTGCTTTTCCCTGAAATTACCACACATGATGGGTACAGGACACGGATCTGTCTTGGGGAGTGGAGGTCATCTTCACACAAGGTTTTTTTAGGGACCCTGAATTTAAATTCCCTTTTGTGTCATGCTTGATTCTTAGAATCCACTTGCTTCTATACGCACTTGTTTCGCCAGTCCCTGCTCCTGAAAGGCTGTAGGCTTCCCTTTGGTTGTTTTGGTTCCAGAGAGGGTGAGAACAAGAGGGAAGGGAGGCAGATAAAAAAGAAGGCAGAAGCAAGATATTTGTCATTGAAAAGAGTAGGAGAGAGCCCTGCTTTCCCAGACTGCTTTTTGCAGGCCTCAGGAATACTTTGTACATTGCCAGGGACCTCCTTGAATCTGGGCTTGAAATGGAGAAGAGATATGGATGGGGAGGGGGAGCACCTGACGGCAGATACCGCTTTCTGGAATGGGCAAGCATACTGGTAGGGAGACTCCCCTAGCCAGCAGGTTGGGAAGAGGCAGATAGTGATTTACTGTTATTCAAAAATACCTGGTTTTATTTTTTTTTTTTTAATCTCCAGAGTGCTTAAATAAATATATTTGAATATACCTCTGGGTTGTTGAATTTGTTCAAACCCAATGAACACATTAACCATTCATGAGATACTTGTGCCTCTTTGAAAGGCTGGTAATAATCCTCTTAAAGGCAAAGCATAACCACTTAATCTCTTTCTTTGTGTGTAATACTAAAGACAGCATCTAAACTGGATTTATACTCCACTGATGCCCAAAGGGACTTAGCTTGCCACAGTCACAAGGCACATTAGGATGCTTTAAGTCTAAACGGACTCTGAAAATACATGTCTTTAACAGTTAATTCTAATGATTAGTTCATAAGACAAATCAAGAGTCTCATTCTAGGAGTGATAATCCTTTTGAAATGTATAATCATTTTGCCTTCACGAGTCACTTACCTACACTATTTTGCCTCAAGTGGTGCCCAGAGTATTTATTTAGTTACCTAGGTTTTAATTTTCTTTGCTCCAGGTTTTGCTTTTGGGATGATATGGAAATAGATGTTATCAAAGGACTGGAGACTAAGATGGATCAAATATCGCTATCCTTCCAATTAGAGAAGTGACCTTACTTTTTGCCCTCTATGAACTAATTTCTTTATTCAAGAGTTACTTAGGGAGCACTTTCAAAGCCCTTAATATAGTCCTAAGCAGTCAGGAGAGATCCACGAAGAGCCCTTGGTGGAGTTTACAGTTAAGTGCAGTGCCGTCCAATAGAACTTTCTGTAATGATGGAATGTTCTGTATCTGCACTGTCTGATACCCTAGCTACAGCTCTCGATCATTTGAAATGGGGCTAGTACAGATGAATTTCTCATATTCTTTAATGTTAATTTAAATTTCCATAGCTCAAATGTAGCTAGTGGCTACCATATTAGAAAGGGAGGTAGAAGAGATAATAACCTGATTCACACAGTTAATTACAATTGTTGTAAATGTTACAAAAGAGAAAACAGGTACTCTGGGAAGATGAAACTGGCAAATGTAACCTAATCTAAGGCTCGTAACCTAATCTAAGGCTCGGCTGAGACTTCTCTGAGATATTGATGTTTGTGTTAAAAACTGAAGTGCTTGAGATTCACTAGGTTGGGGTTGGTGTGGGCAACATTTTTAGCAAAAGGAAGAGCATAGGGACACCTGGGTGACTCAGTCAGTTAAGCAGCTGCCTTCGGCTCAGGTCATGATCTCAGGGTCCTGGGATCAAGCCCCCCCATTGGCTTCCTTTTCAGTGGGGAGTCTGCTTCTCCTTCTCCCTCTGACCCTCCTCCCTGCTTGTGCTCTCTCTGTCTCAAATAAATAAATAAAATCTTAAAAAAAAAAAGAGCATGTACAAAGCCTTTGGGGGCAGGAAGAGCTTGGCACTCTCCAACCAGTGTGATTAAACCATCATGAAGCAATGCATGAGAGGAGGCAAAAGAGGGGTTGGAGGGTTGGAAGGGTTGGGGGTGAGGAGTGGAAAAGAGGCGGGGCTAGGTCACATTAGGACCCCATAGGCCCCATTAAGGATCTTGGATGTTATCCTAACAGCAGTGAGAAGCCGTGAGCAGGAAAGTAACTTGATCCAATGATATATATTTTTAATGTTAAATATTTTCCAGTTATATACATGCCAGATTTTAGAGTCAAACAGTTTCTACGAGGCTTGCTATGAAAATCAGCAAGTCCCCTGATGTACAAAATTTCCCGTTTTCAGTTCCCTCAAGGTAACTACTTCCAGTTCTTTCAGCTGATTCTCTTGGTTTTTACTTTTGTGTCTCTAAATACTTTGCAAGTGTTACTCTCTCTCAGTGTTGCAGTTGAAGACCTGGTCTATTGATTACCCACAGGGAGGGTGAAGATGTCACTCTTTCTCCTCCACCCCCCACCACTCCCAATAGAGTTGTAACATAATTTGGTTAGATGGATGGTCAATGTTTGTATTTTTATGACTTTGTCAACACTATTCACAGCTGAAACATATGATCTATTGTGATTACTTCTCCTTTCACACGATGTTTTATTTTTGCACTAAGAATTTTTTTTAAAAATTTGAACTCATCGCTGATTCATGTTAAACTATCCTCTGGTTGTGTAAATTTCCTTTTAACATGTTTAAGCACATTAGGAATTCTATCAATTTTTTTCTTTTTGAAGAAATTGCCCTTGGCACTTTCTGACCTGCTCCAGTCTGGGCTGCTTGCTTTCCAGGCTCACTGCACAGCCCTTGGCTTGGAATCTGTCTTCACCATTAACCTGATGACCCTCTTAGCCCCCTCTCTTGTGTTGAGTTGATACCGTATTTCTTGGATCCTGTGTCTTCCTCTTTCTTAGACGGTTCTTTTATTTAGCCAAGAACATGCTCTAGTAGCTTCCTGTGTGGGAGGTAACATTTTTGAGACTGCATTAAAAAAATTTCTTTATGCTTTCTCTCTTCAATTGATAGCTTGGCTGGATGTAAAAGTCTAGTACGGAAATCCCATTCCTTTAGAGGTCTGAAGGTATTACTCCATGTCTGCTAGGGTCCAGTATTACTGTTGAGAAAATTTAATAGTATTTCTTCTTCCCCTTCTCTTTGTCCTTGGAGGATCTCTTACATATGTTTTTGTGGGATTGGGGAGTGGAACAGAGCTAATTACAGTTGCAATGATAAAATTCTTCATTTAAAAATTGGAATTCAATGAGCCTGTTTTGTTTTGGTTTTGTTTTGTTTTTAAAAAAAAACACTTTGGTTATAATGTAGAAAATGGATTTGGTGGTTCCTGGTCCTTGTGTTAATTATATGAAGTACTGGGTAGAATTTGTCTCCCAGGAAGATATATGTCCAAGTCCTAATTTCCAGTGCCTGTGAATGTCGCCTTATTTGGATATAGGGTCTTTGCAAGTGTAATCAAGTTAAGATAAGGTTATACTGGATTAAGGCGAGCCTTAATCCAATGACTGATATCTTTATAAGAAAAGGAGATTTGGACACAGAGAGGAGAAAGCACCATGTGAAGACAAAGGCAGAGATTGGAGTGATGCGTCTACGTCTGCAGGCCAAGAAATACCAAGGATTGCCAGCAACCACCAGAAGCTAGGAGAGAGGCATGGAACAGATTTTCTCTCAGGGCCTCTAGAAGGAACCAGCTCTGCCCACGTTTTGGTTTCAGAGTTCCAGCCTCCAGAACCGTGAGAGAATAAATTTCTGTTGTTTTAAACCCCCAGTTTGTGGTATTTTGTTATGGCAGTCCTAGGTAACTAATAAGGGTGGGTATTAAATTATGCAATTTAGTGTTCTTAGAAATGGAAGGTGTTTGGAGAAACTTTCAGTTTTCCTAGAAATTGAATGTGCCTTTGGATATGAAAGGTGATTTACCCTGAAATAGGAATTTGTTCCCTAAATCATTTATCTGTCAGTTTCATTGAGTACATGTCTTAATTTTTCTTGAAACTATAAAAATTGTCATAGTGTAGCACACATCTGTATGTATCTTAATTTCTGGCTAGCTTTTAAAATGCCTGTCTGATTTCTTTGGAAAACCATCAAGTCAAACAGAGCCAGCTGAAGTTTAGGAAAACCAATCTGAAAAAAGGAGAGGGTCCAAATATATCTTGATTCCTCTTAATCTGACACTGGATCTTCCAACAACAACAAATCTAGTAGGACTTTCTCCCCACCTCCTGCTGTGTCTTCCTCCTGAGGTTACTGGGGACCCCCAGAATCTAAGTTGGGTCCCCCAAATTCTTCCATGCAATCCAGATTCTAGTTCCTCCACATGGATTTTTCTAAGGACCTGATATTATCTAATTCTGCCACCATGACCAAGTTCCTTACTGGTGGCCATCCACTAGGATTTTTCAATTATCTTGGGAACACTCATTTTATTTTATTTTTTTTAATTCCAGTATAGTTAACATACAGTGTTATATTAGTTTCAGGGGTACAATATGGTGATTCAGCCCTTCCATACCTCACCCCGTGCTCATCACAGCAAGTGCCCTCCTTAGTCCCCATCACCTATTTCCCCCATCCCCCCACACCCACCTCCCCTCTGGTAGCCATCGGTTTGTTCTCTATGGTTAAGAGTCTCTTTCTTGGTTTGTCTCTTTTTCTTTTGTTCATTTGTTTTGTTTCTTAAATTCCACATATGAGGGAAATCATATGGTATTTGTCTTCCTCTTACTGACTTATTTTGCTTAGCATTATTTTAGCTCCATTCCATCCATGTCATTGCAAATGGCAACATTTCATTATTTTTTGTGGCAGAATAATATTCCAATGAGTGTGTATATAATATCTTCTTTATCCATTCATCAATCGATGGACACTTGGGCTTCTTCCATAGTTTGGCTGTTGTAAATAATGCTACAATAGACATAGGGGTGCATGTATCCTTTTGAATTAGTGTTTTTGTATTTTGGGGGAATGTGTTTACTGGACTGTAGGGTAGTTCTATTTTTAACATTTTGAGGAACCTCCATACTATTTTCTACAATGACTGCACCAATTTGCAATCCCACCAACAGTGGAAGCATTCATTTTAAAGAACACATTAGTAAGTGCTGGGCAACCACAGGGACACATGGAGAGCAGAGAAAAGCAACAAGGAGAGAGGAGGAAAGATCTCACCAGCAGATTTTAGGTGTACCCCACCTCTCTTTATTACCTCTCAGGTCAGAGTGAGGACCTGGATGAACTCAGGAAACCTAGGCAAGGTGAGCTTCCCACCCCAAATCGAGATTGCACGCGAGAGAGGAATTGACTATCAGTCCAAAGGCCAGTTCTCCACGAGTCAATTTGCCAGGTAGGAAATCCACTGACTGCCTAAGGGCTTTCCCCCACTTGGGGTCCTGCCTCAACTTTGCTGCAGCTGCTTTGTCTTGGAACAGTTAGTCCAGGATTATTTTAAGTGTAAATAATGGGGCTTTTCCTTAAATCATTGTTGCTGTCTGCCCTCCCTCTTTGGACTGCTGCTGGGTTACTGTATCCACTCCAACTTCTGCCCCTGTCCTTAACTGCTCTCCTGCTGGGTAGGACCACATATAGTTCCAGCGAACTTCCCTAGACCACAGGTAAAATTGTCTGATCGTGCTTAGGGGATTAATTATTGGGCTCCACTCCCCCCACCCCTGCCCCAGTGAAAAGAGTATTTGATCAGTTAGCTTTTGGCAAATTGGTCTTTCAGTGAATTGATTTGGATGAACTGTTTTTTGACAAAATGATGCAGAGGCCATCTTTTGCTTTAGGAAGTCAGTAGAAGGTTATAAGGATTAGGTAACTAGGTATCCTGAATTCAGTTCTGGCTTGCTTCTTATTACTGAGGCAAATTTCCACATCACCTAAGCTCCAGTTTCTCTATAAAATGGGGATAATAATGCCAAAGGTTAATTGACCCCAGAGATAACCTAAACAGATTTTTTTAAAATTTAAATTATAACCTATTAAAAAATGCACATATTAGGTAAAGCTATCCCTTACAGCTCCGTCATAAAACAAAAAACAATTTACAAAGGTGAGACCTACAAACTAGAAAGCCAGTAACATTGTGAATAATAGTATTAATTTAGCAGATAATTTTGTTTTGTAGAAAATGAGTTACACTGTTGATTTTAGTGGTAGAAAGATGTGTTCACTTGTTTTCTGTTTCACTTTTGTGCACTTGATGCTTTTAATTTGGGAGCATAGTGGACCATCCAATGAGTCATCATCATTATTGTAATTCTTTTTCATTTTAAAAGTAATGCCAGTTTTCATCATCCACCAAGTCAGTACCTTGAAGGATGGGAACTGCACACCACATCTGTTACAATAGGATGCCATCATTTCCAGCTCAGCACCCCTGTATTTCCTTAGGCTGGGTGATTATTCAACTCTCCCACTCTCTTCTCTATTTAAATGACTCAAAAGTCTTCATTTATGATGTCATTTCCCTTTTACGTATGTAGTGCGGAGGTCTCATTTATACATTTTTATTGCATTTCAAGACTATTAAGGGAGTTGGTGCCAATACAGCCTTAAAAACAGTACCAACGGGGGCACCAAAATCATGGAATTCTACTACATCCATCTGGATGACCTTAAATATGAAGATTATAATTTTTTAATTAGTTAAATTGAAAATAAATTAAATTGTAAATAATAAGTTACAGTTATCATCCAGATGGAAGCATGAGAATATATCCTCAGTTCCCCCGGGAGTTTGCTGACCCCTGCATTTTTAGGCACATTGGCCAAAATGTAGGAAAGCATTTGGCATGTAGAATGCACTTGGTAAAGGGAAATTGTTGTGATATTTACATCAGAACCATCCACTAAGACCAGAGATTGCCAACCTGTATTTTTAAGGTTAAATCAACCGGATTTCAATGACTCCATGTTCCAAAAGATTAATAAGATATTAGGAAGAATATTATTCAAATTAAACCCTGACAAAGTTGAATTTGAATCTCAAATAACTGGTAACGGTGGTGCCAGAAGTGAGTAAAGTGATCTGAGGAATGCAAACTTAGTTATGCTTCTTGCCCCACAGTCTTGCAGTTCTCAAAGTCACCAGGAGGCCCTGATAAATTTCTTTTAAAAACCTATCACATGTGGCGTCTGGCTGGCTCAGTCCGTGGAGAGTACAACTCTTGATCTCGGGATTGTAAATTCGAGCCCCATATAGGGTGTAGAGATTACTTTAAAAAACAAAACAAAACAAAAAAAAACAACTCTTAAAAAAACCCTGTCGCATCAAGAAGGAAGATGCTGTGAGGAGGAGCATCAGCTGTCCGTGTGGAGAGCACTGGTCCCCCTTGTAGAGAACACTTGATCCATAAGCAATCCAGAGAATGAAAAATACTTCATGAGGACACTGCACAGCTTTCAGGAGAATAAAACTCCAGAAGCAAATGGTTAATTAGACTCTGAAAGGGGGCTGGATCCTGAATCTACTCCTCCAGCCTTCTTCCCCAAGATGGACTTTTTCTGTTAGAAAGACTCATTTCGGTCTACCTCCTGTGTGTCTCCTTTCCTACTCACACAGAACACTTTGCTTCTGACAGTTCTGGTTACCACATGTGTGCATTGATAACAGTGTTGGAAATAAAGACCTATCTCTTCTGTGAGTTAAAAAAAAAAAAAAGGTCCATTCTTGGTGCCTTGGTCTTTCTACCATGGTTAAACCCCTTGGAGTTTCAGAAAAGCCCTGCTTAGGAAGAAGAGAACATTGTTGGATTAGGTTACTGGCATCCCATCTCCTTGAAATTATGGTCAACCAGAGAAACTTAGATGCTTCTAGCCAGAAAGACATTAGGTCACTTTTTTTTTAGAAATTTTTTTAAAGATTTCATTTATTTATTTATTTATTTGAGAGAGAGAGAGAGAGAGAGAGAGAGAGAGAGAAACAACATGAGAGGCGAGAAGGTCAGAGGGAGAAGGAGGCTCCCTGCTGAGCCAGGAGCCCGATGCGGGACTCAATCCCGGGACTCCGGGATCATGACCTGAGCCGAAGGCAGTCGCTTAACCAACTGAGCCACCTAGGCACCCGACATTAGGTCACTTTTATTAATAAACTGTTCCAGCATAGTTTTCACCACCTTGAGTGTAAGCAATGTTTTATAATATCAAAAATGTCAGAAACACAGCCAATGTATGGAGCTCTTTGTAGTCTCACTACAGTGTTGGCCCCACAAGGGTAGGGCCCATGTCTTCTGTATATGTTTACTGCTATGCCCTCAGCCCTAGTACAGTGCCTGCCACATTGTAAATGCTTAATGGTTATTGAGTAAATGAAAAAAAAGTGTTCAATATAAAAGAGTTCTTTATTTTGATATCACTTTCTTAGTGTGATAGAATATAGTAGTTTGATTTTATTTCCTAAGTTTTATGTGACAAAAAAGTCTACAACCCTGTGTTGTTTTCTGTATCAGTTAGGGTTCGGTTTAGTTGTGAAGAAGAAACCGGAAGAGCTATGTTTTAAAACGAGAGAGAGGTCTCTTTCCCTCCAGGGCTAGTAGGGTGGCTCCAGAAGTTCTCAGGGACTCAGCCTTCTTCTACCTCATGGCTCTGCAATGAGCTTACTGCTCTGCTATGCTTGGGGGGGCCTTTGGACTCCTGGTCCAGGCGTGATGTCACATTCCAGGGTAGAGAAAGAGAAGGGAATGACCTGCCTCCTGCCTTTAAGGAAATGTTCTGATGTTGAATTATTGTGTTGTACACCTGAAATGAACATAACAGTGTATGTTAACTAACTGGAATTAAAATAAAAACTTAAAAAAAGAAAGGCAACCTTCTGGTAGCATCCGCTATCACTTCCATCTCATTGGCCAGAATTTAGTCACATGACCACATCTAGCTTCAAGGGAAGATGGGAAATGACTTTTAGCTAATTGGCCACATACCAGGCTAAAAACCAAGATTCTGTGACGAAGGCAAAGCAAAGGCTTAACATCAGATGGCCGTTAGCAGTATGCCCACAGTCCCCCAGACTTTTCTGAATCATTTAGAAAACATGGGAACCACGGCTGAAGGAGGCTTTCCCTCTCTGTCTCTATTGCCTGGAATTATACAGGTTGCTATCCACTCAGCAAAACCCCGGGACAGAACCTGTCAGTCGGGCCGAACTGCTCTAGCCTCTTCTTTTTTTTTTTTTTTTTTTTTAAAGATTTTATTTATTTCTTTGACACACAGAGAGATAGAGAACACAAGCAGGGGGAGCAGCAGGCAGAGGGAGAGGGAGAAGCAGGCTTCCCGCCGAACAGGGAGCCCGACGCGGGACTCGATCCCAGGACCCTGGGATCATGACCTGAGCTGAAGGCAGACGCTTAACGACTGAGCCACCCAGGCGCCCCTGCTCTAGCCTCTTCTGTTATTCATCATGCCCTCCCTCCCCAAACACTGGAAAGCCCGGAGACTTGTGTCTCTTTGCTTTGACTCAGCTCTTTCTCAAAGCGAAGCAGCTCTCTCTTCCCACCTCTGCCTTCACCGTCCCTTGGTTTCCACCACCCTCGGTTTACTCATTTTCCTTTATTAACATAATTCTCTGATAAGCATGAACTCCAATGAAAGGCAAGGTTATGCTTAAAGCAAAACAGAAAATTGAAAATGCGTGCAAATCAAATTGCTGTGAAAAGAATTCCTGTTTTCTTGCTTATGTTCTAGTTTCAGGGTTATTTTGTCATTTCTGAAAAATATCCCTGTGGTAGTGGTTCCTGACCTGTTTCCTCTCTTTCCTAGATATACTGAGGAAAGGAATTTATGTATAAATCTATTCATTTCTAAGGGTCTCCAAAGTTGCCACCCTCATGTAAATAGACTGGCTCCAGCAATTTGGAAATGGTACCTGGAAACCTTTTGATTTTTATCATTCATATTTATAGCAACGGACTTGAATACTAAATTAAGATTTGCTCCTTTGAATGCCAGGAAACTGCCTTTGGGTGGCCTTTGTCCAGCTTGGCCCCAGTTGTCAGGCTGTGGACCAGGAGCACAGAGCGTACCCCACCCCCCGGTGGGCTTTTGAGAAGAGGTTCTGGTGGAGAAGGCCGGCATCGACCATGGCTGAGCACAGTGACTCACTGAACTAAACTTACTCTTACCAGCCCCTACTTTACGTATATCATCCTCTCAATTACTAGTGCCATTTTGTAGGTCATGAAATGGAGGCTTAAAGATAGAAGCAGGGGGGGCGCGCCTGGGTGGCTCAGAGCGTCTGACTCTTGGTTTCGGCTCAGGTCATGATCTCAGGGTTCATGAGATCAAGCCCCATGTCAGGCTCCACGTTCAGCAGGAGTCTGCTTGGATATTCTCTCTCCGTCTACCCCTTCCCCTGCTCTCTCTCGCTCTCTCTCTAAAATAAATAAACCTAAAAAAAAAAAAAGAAAGGAACTTGACCAAGATCACGCAGCTGGTGGAGACAGATTCAAACCAAGCCGGCCTTCCTCCAAAACCCTTCCCTGCGGCCATAAGAGTCTCAGACTTTTAGAATTCATGGGCCAGTAAAATTAAAAAAAAATTTTTTAACTTAAAAAAAATATGTGTGTATGTTTGTATGTGTACATGCTAATATAGAGGAGCTAATTTTTAATTTGCATCAGGGCATGGAAAAGGTCTGTCATTTGTTATCACTACCATTTTGTTGGAAAGAATATTTCTCTGTCTCCTCTCTCTCTCTCACACACACACACACACACAGAAAACATTGCTAAATTAATTCAGCAAGTATTTATTGAGCATCCATTATGTGCCAGGCACTGAAGAATATGGTAGTGACAAAATAAACGAAAATTTCTCCCTTGTTACTAAATTCTAATAAGGCATGGTACAATTTTCAAAAAAGACAAAGCACATAGTATGTTAGAAGTGAGTGCTGTAGGGGAAAAAATAGGGCCGGGAAGAGGGATACGAGTGTGTGGGGGAGGAAGGCCTTGTTGAAAGTGAAGGAGCACACCATTCTTGCTGAAAAAGGCTGTGTGCAGTCCTAGCACACGCACATACCCACGACGTGATGTCATTTTTCTCACCACACACTGGGGAGCTTGCCTCTAGGACCTGATATGTGGAACCCCCTACCCTGGGGTGTCCTAACTCCATAGAAGTGGGGATGGGAGGCACTGGTGAGGGTGGTTCAGGCTGTGCTGCTGGTTCATCCCCCCCAACACACCCCCCCACCTCCCCATCCCCGGCCTTTTCTAACAGTTGGCTTTCATTTCCTAGGCTACTGATTGGCTGAGGTTTTGTCTTGCCTAAGACATGATCCAGGAAGTTTCTCATTATGCCTCAGAGCAAATCAATATTACCAAGAAAGAACTATGAGTCAAAAACTTCTGCTTCTTGAGGACAGATGTTCTGGGGCCCTGTGCTGCCTGCCCTTCTACTGTGCTACCTTCCCTTTGCTAGACTTGCTAAAGGAGCTTGAGCCGGTGAGGACTGGTGTGTTCTCCCCACGTGTTTCCAGCTGCCTAGGGGAAGAAAATTTATGCAAAATATCCTTTCGTTCATTTAGGAAGGTTTTCCTTTGGGTTTTGTTGTTGAAGTTTTTGTTCAAAGGTGTTTCTAAAACTAGAAATAAGACGGTAGAGGTGTTTGGATCTCAGAAGTTCAGTTTCTCTCTATAGCCACCCAACTCATGAAATGTTTCCCACCTTCTCAGCAGCCTGGGTTCCTCTAGAACCTGAGTTTCTCTCTTTTTTCTCTGAGTACAGTTGTCCCAAATTCTCATGAAGTGAGTAGGGCCACTTGGCACTTAGAGTCACAGAGCTCAGAGTTCTAACCCTAGCTCTGCCTCTGACTAGGTTGAAACCTTGGGAAGGTGACTTGAACTTTCTGAACCCTGGTTTTCTTATCTGGTATACTGAGATAATAAGAGTATCTACCTCATAGGGTTGTTGTTACATCAGAGCATGCATGGTAACTACATCAGATGTCTGTTACATCAGAGCATGCATGGTAACTAAGATGGATTGAGAATATATTATGCACCACCTGCCAGTCTAAGTGCTTTGTGTGTATTAACCAGGTGAGTTTGCCATAAACTCCTTCTGACAGGAGCCATTATTGTCTCCATTTTACAGAAGATGGAGCTGAATTGCAGAGAATTTAAGTAGCTTTCTCAAGATTACTCTGTGTTCCTCACACAAAGAGTGATGGTTTTCATTAATATGGTCTCTGGTGAAGATATTAGGAACCATCTGGTCTATGCTTGTCTTCAGAGCTCAGCCTGGAGCTGCTACTTAATAGGGTAATTTCATTAATGGAAAAGGAATATATCAAGGCATGTTTCTCAAATTGTTAAAAACTTAATTCTCATAGAAATAGTGAGCAGGTGTCACTATCTGTTGGACTCATTAATGAGGGTCACAGCAGGATGATAAAGTCTGGTCAAAAGAGGTGAGGGTGTGGTTATTAAAAAGACAACATGAGGGCTTCTTGTTGTGATGGAACTATTCTGTATCTTGACCGTGGTGGTGGCTACATGGCCCTACTCATGTGATGAAATTGTACAGCACTAAACACAAATACAGAAAAGAGTCCACGTAAAGTTTGGGAAATCTGAGTAAGCTGGGTAGATTGTATCAGTGTCAACATCCTGGATATGATCTTATCCTATAGTTCTGGGGGGAACCGCTAAAGGGCATACAGATCTGTGTGTATTATTTCTTCCGACTGATCTCAAATAAAAGGTTAACGACAAAACCAAATAAATAGCTCAGAAAAAAGAGAATATGAGAAACTGGTTGGTTTATTTTAAATAGACTGGAAAGAAGGAAAGCTGAGATAACATTGAACGTGGAAATTTTATGGGCAAAAAAGCAGCTCCATCATCTTTGGGTTTATCCTCTCTAGCAGATGGAAAAGAAACTTACCACATATTTTCAGTTCATAGAATTGTAACATACTTGGGTCACAGTCAAATGTGTGAACAAAGTTGCACACTATAGAGCAGGGTTTCTCAACCTCAGCATTATTGACATTTTGGGTCTGGAAAATTCTGGGTTGTGGGAGGCTGTCCTATATATTGTAGGATGTTTAGTGGCATTCCTGGCCTCTATCCACTAGATAACAGTAGCTTCTCCCAGTCAATAACCAAAATGTCTCCAGATATCTTCTGGGGGTATAGTCGTCCTGGTTGAGAGCCATGATGCTAGGCTCTTAGGGCCCACAGAGCAAGAAGACCTTTAGGTGAACTTGTTATTAAGTGCTCCTAGCGTGACATAAATCATCTTTCGGCATTATTCCCAGGTTTTGGATAACTGTTCACAAATAAACCCACCAATTACAGGGTTATTGTGCTGGACAGAAGCACAGTGTGCTCTGTCGGGAGTTACAGACGTTCAGCACAATAGGAGCCTTGGAGATTCACCAGGCTTGATCCAACCTCCTCATTTTACAGCTGAGGAATGTGAGTGGAGATGGTTTCCCGAAGGCAAACAGCTAGTTTGTGGCGGAGTATGTCAGTGAAACCCTCTCTTGTTCCAAAATGGATTTGAGGCAGTTGTTAGGGAGTCATTAAAACTTTGTGAGCACCAGTCAGGTGCCAGGTCCTGTACTAGGCTCCAGGCTTGGGCGATGACACTTGAGTTCCTGTCCTCAAGGTATTGGGGTCTTACTGGGGAGATGGAGCTGTGGGCAAATCACAACTGTGAGACTTGGAAATAATAAGGTGGATGGGGGCTGGTAGGGGGTCACGATGGCCTTAGGGTCTCAGAGCTTAGGGAAACCTAAGGAGGCCTAGAATTCCCAGATCCTGATCAAGGAGGGGTGGTCGTATCCCTGGCAGGAGCCCGAAGTTGTCACTCCTGGCGCAGGGGGAATGTGAGGTCTGACAGGGATCTGCCCACAGGGCAGGCTTGGGCCAGGTTCTGGGATGACTGGGAGCCAGAAAATAATGATAAGAGAGGGGATGCAGAAATGGGACCTGTGAAGAACAAGGGGGAGAAAGGAGCTGATTGACAGACAGCCAAGAGAAAAGGCCAAAGATAGAACAGGGTGGGCTGGTGGGAGGAATGAAATTCCCAGATGGAGATGAAAGACAGCTGGAGCTGAGGGAGAAGAGCATGGGGTCAGGCCACTCAGCGTTTGGAGCCTGGCGGTGCCAGGGGCTGGTTGTTACAGGTCACGATGGGGCTGTGGGGAGCTCCCAGGCACAGGCTCGAAAATCTGAAGCTGGGACTTCCATGCTGGCAGCACGGGGGCTCCCGCGGCGCTCCCAGGAGGTACTGGCCTCTGGAACCGAGACTCGACCTTCCGAACAAAACCCTGGAGAGGAGGGAGGGCAGGGCTGGCCTGGGGCTGCTTCTGAGATACTTTGCATGCAGAGCATCAACCTCTCCCACTGTAGCAGTTAATGGAAGGAGGCTCCTGCCTTCCAGCCCTTGCCTCCTTCCTCGTGATTACTGAAGGGTCAGCGAGAGGTAAACTGGAAAATAGGCCCCCGTGGGATTTCTGGAAAGGCTCAGACAGAATCAGGGAGCGCAAGAGGTGCCAGGTGAGGTGCTGCCTGGAAGTTCTCTGGCGGGCAGCAAGCTTTCCTTGGGGAAGATCCTTTCCAGAAAGGAGGAAAATATGTGGAGGCGGAATCACCAGGATTATGTGCAGATAAAGATAGCACTGCAAAGGAACTGAGTCGAAGATTTTCCCATCCCCAGATTTTTATCAGTCCAACTTTTTTAAGACTCTGGCTAACCAAACATCTATCATCTATGTAGTGGTTTTTCTCCTTTCTTTTCCTCTCTGGATACTTAGATTAGAAAAACCTGATAAACCTCAGTGACAGCATTCCCGAAAACAAAGCTTGATAGGGGAAAAGGGGGAGAGAGTTGGTTTTACTCTCCTTAGGATAGAGGATGCAGCAGTTAGGCTCTCTTGGAAGGGTCCCTCTCCACCACTCCCCTTGTCTTACGGAGGTGGGTTGGTTATTCTGTGGGGGTGGAAGAGGCAGGAATTGATTGGTGGGAAGTTGTAATTTTAGAGCATTAACCTTTGCAAAATTTTCCTGGGCGGGTCATGCTGTGACTAGGGAGTCGTGTAAGTGGTTTGTGGTAACTCCATGCTGCTAACTAATAAAATTCCCCCTGTGCTGTATGTCTATCTGTCTGGCATCTATCTGTCTTAGTCTGTATTGATTTCCCAGGACCTAGGGGCCACAGCTACCATGGATTTGGACCTAATAGCCATAACAGAATAAATGAGAATTTGATTAATAATAGCTAATATAAATACTAACATTTCTTGGCACTCTCTATGGGCCAATTCACGCATGCTGTATGGATTATTTCCCTGGAGTCTCACAGCCATCACACACTCATTTTATAGATGAGAAAACTAAGAGTTAGCAAGAATAAACAACTTGCCACAAGGTCCACAGAGTACCTGGAAGGGCCAAAAGTCAGACCCTTTAGGGGAATGGTGGTTCCTCTGCTGCTTGGAAGAGGTCACATTTATCTCTTGCTTTGTCCCATTGCTGTGGGGCTTGGCCCACCAGACCATGATGAACCTTGTTCAGACATTGCCCTGGGCTGCCACCGACTGGTGGTAGGGCCCACTTTGGTGTGGGTTAACCTGGGACTTTGCAACAAAGGGAAGCTGAGAACCTCCAAACCTACATTATAAAATAAACCCTGTTTGCTAGACCTGAATACATGTAACCATACTTTTTTTTAAAGAAAAGATTTTATTTATTTGAGAGAGAGCGAGAGAGCACAAGCCGGGCGAGGGGCAGAGGGAGAGGGAGAAGCAGACTCCCCGCTGAGCAGGGAGCCCGATGTGGGACTCGATCCCGGGACCCTGGGACCATGACCTGGGCTGAAGGCAGACGCTTAACCCACTGAGCCACCCAGGCGCCCCTCCACGTAACCATACTTTATATACTGGCTGGATTTTGCAGTGTCATTCTGTGGCCGACTCCTGATCCCTTCTCACAAAGAGTTGGGATGAGGCACTTAGCTGGAAATGAAACACGAAGTTTCCTTTTTGCACTGTCCGGAGCCGTTTTCTCCTTTCATCCTCCGCATTCTGCATCCTTTGCGGTCTCATATCCCACCCTGGTTTGCCCAGAAATTGAGTACCATTCAAGAAGTCCCCATTTCTTCGTCTGCAATCATGCAACACCTCCACTCCAGCCACATTTTCTAAGGCTGTTTTGTGAGGCTCCAGTCAGTTCCCTTCCCAGTGTGCTATTATTTAGATCCACGAAACGCTAGAACATTTGACCATGTACACTGCCCTTTGCGGTGAACTCTGCAAAGTGCCTGCTTCAGCTGCTGTTATGCCCACACGGCTTTTCATGTTCTCTACCTCATCCTGTGGTGTAAAGAGGCAGAGAGAGGCTCAGTGGGTGATCCTATATGAGCCGCCGGGGCTTTTAAGTGCACAAGTTTGCCATCAGAAAATCGGTGATGTCTAGTAGAACTGAAATGTGAATCTGGGGCGGAGGTACCGGCCAGTGAGACCAGGACCAGGGGATCCATACGTTGGGCGAGCCCCGTGGCCCAGGTGTGTCCAGGGAATCTTTCCCGGCGACAGGCGGACATGTAGGCTTCCATGCAGCGGCCACAGGATTGCCAGCAGTGCTTTTCCGGCAGAGGTTGGGGTGATGAATGGTGCAGCCCCACTGCCCCCACTCTGTATTGCCCCACTGAGAAGGCGTCTTATCACACAGATCGGTCCCAGGCACAGAAGTCAGGGTTGTCATTGGAATACATAGGTTTGCAAAGCAGGATGGGAAAACTCCCACGGTGCCAGTGTATTCGTTTCGTGTTACTGTTGTAACAAATTGCCACAGATGTAGTGGCCAAAACATGATTTGTTCTCTTCCAGCTCTGTAGTTTAGACGCCTGACCTCCTCTCTCTGGCCTGAGGGATCAGCAGGGCTGTGCTCCTCTCTGGATGCTCTAGGGGAGAATTCATTCCCCTTCCTAGCTTCTAGAGCCTGCCCACATTTCTTGGTTTATGGCCTTTTCCTCCATCTTCAAAGCCTGTGATACTGCACCTCTGTGTGTTTCTTTCACAGTCCCATGACCCTTTGCTTCTTGCTCTTCTGCTTCCCCCTTCCACTTTAAAGGACTCTTGTGATTACACTGGACCCACCTGGATAATCCAGGCTCAGCTATTTTAAAGGTCAGTTTAAAACAGCTGCCTTAATTAGATTAGCACCCTTAATTCCCCTTTGCCAAGTAACTTAATATATCACAGGGTCTGGGGATTAAGAGTGCGCTTTTTTGGGGGGTCTGGGGGGCATTATTCTGCAGACCACACCATGTACGTAGTAGAGCTGCGGTCAAACAGAGCTGCAGAGGAAGAGGTCCGCCATTTATCAAGTGCCTACTAGGTGTCAGACAGTGACCTGGGCGCATTATAGATGATCTCATTTAGTCTCCCAACATTCAGTGCCTCATTTACAAGTGAGAAAATGCTGGCTCCGAGAGGTTTAGTGACTTGCCCAAAGTCCATAGCTGGTGACTGTGGAATTCTGTCTGTATGTCCTCCAGTCCGTGCTGCCTTCGGTTAGCCTTTGCTCCCTCCCAAATGGGCCCAGAGGCTTCCAGATGTATGTGAGCATGTGTGTGTGTGCGGGGGGTGGGGGGCGTGAGGCTGAGGGACAAAAACACAGTGAGAAGTCACCTTCTGAACTTGAAGCGAAAAAGAATCAACTTAAAATAGATGAGAGCGGCAAGCAGGTGCAGTGACTCATCCGAGAGGAACTGTTGGCTGTTCGGCTGCTGACAACAGGGTCGTCAGGGTGCCAGCCCAGGAGACCCATCTGGATGAAAGCCCAGAGAGCTGTCATTTAGTCAGTTGGTTTATAACTTGCCTGATGCAGGGGTACCTTTGGAATCTGATCAAGGCATAAGGAGGTCGCAGGTTTTTATCCAACCCTCTGTAAAGGGAGGGCACAGTGTCATGAGGGAGGGTAGAATAGTCCCTGTCTAGGGCTTCACCACTCCCAAGCCTGGGTGGAACATTTGACTCAGTCTCTGCTGGCCTCTTCTCTCATTCCTTCTCATTAACCGCTATGAGCCTTCTCTTTCTCTTTGTGTGGTTATCCTAAAGTTTTCACACATCTGCTTCATTTATCAAGATCTAATGTTTATCAATATTTCTCCTGTTCCTATATTAGCTTCCTTCCTTCCTAGGAAAAAAGACACCTGTGCTTGAGAGCAACACATGGGGCTGTGCCTCACGCCTCAAAGTTATGTGACCCCAAGAAACCGTGGCCAGAGACACCTCGGTGTGTGATCTGGGGGGATCAGAGGGAGGAACTGCGAAAGGACTCAGTCCCCTGCCACCACCTCGGATTCCTGCTAGTCTGTTCTCTTTAGTTACTAAGTGTGTTCATTATTTCTACGGCCCCTTAACAAAGTACCACAGCCTGGGGGCCTTAGAGCAACAGGAATTTGTTCCCTCCCAGTTCTGGAGGCTGGACGTCTGAGATCATGGTGTTGGCAGGGTTGGTTCCTTCCGTGGGCTGGGAGGGAGAACCTGTTCTGTGCCTCTCTCCTAGCTCTGATGGTCTGCTGGCAATTTTTTGGTTTTTTTTTTGGTTTGTAACAGCATCAGCCCAATCTCTGCCTTCATGTTGTTTCTCCTTATGTGCATGCGTCTGTGTCCAAATTTCCCTTTTTTATAAAGGACACCAGTTGTCTCGGATTAGGGCCCACCCTAATGATCTCATCTTAACTAAGTTAACTAACTTCATCTGCAGTGGTCTCCAAATAAAGTCACATTCTGAGGTCCTGGGGATTAGGACTACAGCACTGGAATTTTAGGAGACACAATCCATTAGACTAATACACTAAGTAAACTACTAAGTATAGTAAGTATACTCATACTTTCTAATGCATTTGTGAAAAAAAATTACAGTGTATCTGAAAGGTACTTTTGAACCTGAGGGTTTGCCTCAATAGTACTAATAAAACATTGTAATTCATTTTTTCCAGCTTTATTGAGATACAATTGACATACACCATTGTGTAAGTTTAAGGTATAAAACATGATTTGATATATGCATATATTGCAAAATGATTACCATAGTAAGATTAGTTAACACCTCCATCCCCTAATATAGTTACCTTTTTCTGTGGGGTGAGGACTTTTATGATCTACTCTCTTAGCAACTTTCAAGTGTACAAGATAGTATTGTTGAGTATGGTCACCAAGCTGTCCATTAGATCCCCAGAACTTACTCATCTTATAACCGGAAGTTTGACCACATTCACCTCCACCCCCCTGTTTCTGGGAGTTCTGTTTTGTGTTTCTGTTTTGTTTTGTTGTTTTTTTAGATTCCTTATATAAATGAGATCATACAGTATTTGTCTTTCTCTAACTTATTTAAGATAATGCTCTCAGGATTCATCCATGTTATTGAAAACGCTAGGATTTCTTTCTTTTTGTGGCTAATATTCCATTGAGTATATATGTACCATATTTTCTTTATCCATTCATCTATCAGTGGATACTTAGGTTGTTTCCATTGTCTTGGCCATTGTAAATAATGCTGCAATGAACAAGGGGTGCAGATATCTTTTCAAGATAGTAATTTCCTTTCCTTCAGATACATACCCAGAAGTGTAATTGCTGGATCATATGGTAGTTCTAGTTTTCATTTTCTGAGGAACCTCCATACTGTTTTCCACAGTGCCTACACCAGTTTGCATTCTCACCAGCAGTGCAGGGGGTTCCCTTTTCTCCGCATCCTCGTCAGCACTTGTTATCTCTTGTCTTTCTGATACTAGCCATTCTAATAGGTGTGAAGTGATATCTGATTGTGGTTTTGATTTGCATTGCCCTGATGACGAGTGATGTTGAGCACCCTTTCATGTACCTGTTGGCCATCTGTATGTCTTCTTTGGAAAAATGTCTATTTAGGTTCTTTGCCCATTTTTTTTTAATTGGGTTGTTTGGGTTTTTTTTACTATTGAATTGTATGAATTCCTCATATATTTTGGATATTAGCCCCTTGTCAGATACAGGATCTGCAGATATTTTCTCCCACTCCACAATATGCGTTTTCATTGTACTGATGTTTTCCTTTGCTGTGCAGAAGGCTTTTAGTATGATGTAGTCTCAGTTATTTATTTTTGCTTTTATTGCTTGTGCTTTGGGTGTCAAATCCAAAAAATCATTGCCAAGACCCATGTCAAGGAGATTCTCTCCTGTGTTTTCTTGCAGGAATTTCATGGTTTCAGGTCTTACACTGAAGTCTTTAATCCATTTCGAGTTAATTCTTGTGAGTGGTGTAAGACAGGGGTCCAGTTTCATTCTTCAGCATGTGACTATGCAGTTTTACCAACACCATCTGTTGAAGGCTGTCTTTTTCCCTAATAAAGCATTATACTTTGTGCCAATGTCTCCCTACCCAGCTGGCCTGCACTAGTGTCTCATAGGTGGCCTGGGAGAATAGAGACTGGTGTGCCGTCCATCAAAAGCCACATGTGCACCCTACCCCTGCTAGGGTTCTGTTCTGGAAGGACAGCTGCATTTCTATGGAAGACATCTTTCCTCCAGGGAATAGTTAGGTTTTGCAATACCTTAGGTACCATATATGCTTACCGAGGGCTCTGTTTTATTAGGTGTACCTGTCTTAAATTTGTGTTTCTTTGGCCTTCCCAAATCCACCTAGGGCAAACAGTGTCTTTCTTAGAAATGGTTGAATGATGGGGCATCTCAATCCCTGAGTTTTCTTGTTCACTAGAACTGTAATGGAAATCCATCCCTCATCTCTAAAAGGAGGAGAACAGACAGGGGCAGTTTAAACATCACTCCCTGCCTGCGTCGTTCAGTTGGCTAGAAAACACCTTTCTGCAATTCTGAGAACTCTGCAGGTTGTAAGATCAATTTTTTTTTATTTTTAAAAAGTTTTATTTATTTATTTGTCAGAGAGAGAGAGCACACAAGCAGGGGGAGCAGCAGGCAGAGGGAGAAGCAGGCTCCCCGCTGAGCAGGGAGCCTGATGCAGGGCTCGATCCCAGGACCTCGGGATCATGACCTGAGCCGAAGGCAGATGCTTAACTGTCTGAGCCACCCAGGGGTCCTGTGAGATCATTTTAATAACAGCTTTTAAGACGGGGAAAATGCTGAGCAGATTAAATATGCACATCAATTTAAAAATATACAATAATTTCAGAAACAAAAATGTGTTGTTTGGAACTCAAGATATATGCTATTTTGGAGTTATCTTCTAAGTGCTGGTGCTAAGAGTTATAATGGAAAAAAGTCAGACACAGTCCTTACCCTCATGGGGCTTTATCCTCTTACACTGGAGACAAACATTAACCAAGTCATTAATAAGAGAGTCACAAATGTGCTAAGGGCTTTGAACTTGAAATACAAAGCACTGTGGGAGTGGCCACCATGGGAACCTTGCATTCACTAATTCATTTCCTTTCCCATTTGGTACATGCCTATGGAATCGGGCCCACTTTCCATTTCTTTGTTTGTATGAGACCTCTTTTATTGCCAGGGTCTTGCATTAGTCCTCACTGGAGCCCACATGCCCAGTTCTATACTTACACACAATTTAAATGTTTGTTGAATGAGATGTTAAGCCCCTTCAGCCCAGAGGGCCAAGCCTCATCCATCTGTGGTCCTTAGGGCCTGCCCCAGAGGCCGCTGAGTAACAGCACCTACGATCACTGTCCGCAGAGCCAATGTCTGGGAGTCACTTCCTGTTTCTGTTTATGGAAGGTCAGCTAGTGTGTGGTAAGGCACCTACTAAGTGTCGGACCTGCTCTTGGTACTTTATTAGATGAGGAAACAGACTTTGAGAAGTGACTTGCCTAAGCTCATTTAACAAATAGGGGATGGTGAAGGGATTGGACCCCAGTTCTGTGGTGGCGAAGTCAGTTCTCATTACACTGTGACACCTCGGCCCCAGACATAAGAGGTCAAGAAAACTGTGGTGAATAGAAGAATCTGGTTCCTTCTGAAAATCCCAAAGAGTTTTGTTTCTCGTCACCAAACTCCTTCCGTTGTCCACAGGGATTATTTTCCATCTGCCTCAATGCCTCCTCTTCATCCAAACTGATCTCCCTGCTATCCTGGACACTCTTGATTAAATTTGCCCAGAAGACACCTTCCTGCTTTCTTGGTCTCCTGGTACACATACCCAAAGGCCCCAGCCCCAGAAGTGGAGTCTGGAGTGTATTCTCCTGTGGCCATGGGGAAATTTACTTGTGACAGAGAGGAGTTGTGGGTAATGGTGAGCTAAGCTATTTGATAGGGTTCAACGTTAGGGGATTTGTCCGACTGTCCTATTCAGTCCGTATAGCCTCAGGTCTCACTGGCCTCTGGGGACAAATGGGTTCCTATGAAAAGCAAAGAGCCTCTCTCACTGTTTCTTGCCACCACTTGTTCTCTCAGGCGCCTAGCTCTTTTGCAGTTTGTCACAGTAGTTCCGGGATCTCCAGGGTGCGGCTCACCAGTGAGACCAACCAGCAGCTGTCTGCTCCCATGGGGTTCTGTCTTTGCTTTTTGTCTTTTGACTTTATGCTTTGGAAACTGCCTCCCACCTCACCGTTCCTCCCCCCTCCACACACACACACACCCAGGGCCCTGGCCCATCTTCCAGGCACATTTATTTCTGTGGCGGAGCATCACTGCTACTTCCAGTCTGCACTCATCCCCTCTTAGTGCCACTGCCACTAATACTCTAAAGCAGTTGTGTTCAACCAGGCTGTTTCACTTCCTAGGGGACATTGGACAAGGTATGGAGACTGGGTTGTCACCACAGGGGGCGGGTGCTATTGGCATGTAGTGGGTAGAGATCAGGAGTGCTGCCAAACACCCCATGATGCTCAGGACAGTCCCCCACGACAAAAAATGATCTGTCCCCAAAAGTCAGTAGTGCTGAGGTGGAGAAACCCTGCTCTAGAGCCAGGATATTCCGAAAAACCAGAGCTATAAAGTAGGAAAGAAAACCTCGCTCCCCACTTTTTGTTATGCTGTGATTTTAGAGGGGCCCCCACATAGCGTTGCTTGCACCCTTATCTTAGATAATTTTTTGAAAAGCAGCTTTCTGAATTTTTGCTTATGGCCCATGTCCTCTCCCTGGGGTCAGGTCGCGGACAGCAGACAGGTCTTAGGGACAAGCACTGATTGTCTTTAAAACTGTTCCTTCCTCTGACCTTGAGGCTTGGCTCTTCTTACTGGGTAAGGCCTGCTGGGCCTGGCTCTTCTTCCCTTGGGGCAAGTTATTTTCAGGAGCCTTCTCAGGCCCTGATGCAGATATGCTGCTAGCCTCCACCAGTTTGTCCTGCTGTGTCTGCACTCCAGTCTGGATTCCAGCTTACGCTCAAATGAGAGGATTTTTTTTTGTGAGTCAATGCCCAGGTGCTACAGAACTTGTATGAGCGCAGTTGAAGGGTAAAGCTTGTGGTTTACTTTCTGTGTCAGTTAGGACTCTTTTGGGAGCAAGTAATAAACATATCAACATCCACCAAAACAAAACACTAAGCAAAAACAAGGGACTGTATTGGTTTGGGGTGAGGCTGGGTTCAATGCTCACATGGTGCCAGGAACCCGTGTCTCCCTCTCTTTCTCTCAAGCCCATTCTTCCATGTGGGTTTTATCCTCAGAAAGGGTCTCCCCTTGTAAAGGTCAGACCACCGCCACAGACCCACCATGCAGTTTCCAGACTCAAATCTACTGGGAAAGAGACAGACTCTTAAAATAGCTCCTGCAGAGAGGGCCTGAGTGTTACTGGGGTCATGTGATGCCCCTGAACCAATCACATGGTCCCTGAGAATACAGAATGGCAATTGGCTTTGCCCTTGGTCTGGTGCTCCTACCCAGACTCCAGGTCTGAGAGTAGGAGGCTGGGGTTCCTGGGAAAAAGAGCCCAATGGTGGAGGAAAGGCCGCTGCATGTGCTTTAGAATCTTAGGGGCTGTCAAACAAACTGTGGGATCATTAGGGAGATCTGGAAGAGACTCTCTGAGGAGGAATATGTCCTTTTATTTATCAGAGAGAGAGAGAGAGAGAGAGTATGCACGTAGGGGAGGGACAGAGAGGGGAGAGAGAGAATCGTAAGCAGGCTCCATGCTCAGAGGATCCCATCCGTGGACCCTGAGATCATGACCTGAGCTGAAATCAAGAATCAGTGGCTCAGTGGACTGAACCACCAAGGTGCCACAAGAATATATCCTTTTAAAATGAGAAAGGATTGATAATTTTATCTTTAAGCAAATTGGAATACATGGTGTGGGGAGCTGGGAGCTAGGAAGGTGTAGAAAGTTCTGAGGGAACTTTGATGGAAAGGAAATATTACCTGCATGTTCCTCCAGTTATGCTTTTTATAGCCCCATAATTTGGAGTGTTTTTCCCTTCCTAAACCTTTCAGTACATGAAATTTATAAACACTTTGATTTTTGCTTGATGATATGCCAAGATGTATTTGACAGTAATGAGTACTTATATTTTTCTGTATCTTAATTCATTCATGTTTTAGATTTTTCCTTAAAACTGCTTGTGAAATTTCACATCTTCATTTCAATAGGCAACTTTCTAAAACAATGTTTCATTATTTTCTTTGTAAAGTCAAAATGTGGCAATTAAAGTACTTTTCATTTCCATTAGACTTTAAAGTGCTTTTCTTCAACTTCATATCCAAGTACTTTTTAAAAGCATAATTTTTTTAAGATTTTTTAAAATTTATTTATTGAGAGAGAGAGAGAATGGTAGAGAGAGAGCACATGAGAGGGCAGAAGGTCAGAGGGAGAAGCAGACTCCCCGCTGAGCAGGGAGCCCGATGCAGGACTCCATCCCGGGACTCCAGGATCATGACCTGAGCCGGAGGCAGCCGCTCAACCAACTGAGCATAATTTTAAAATAAAAAAAAAATTTTTTTAAGGAAAAAATGTCTTTGCACCTATCGCAGGATAGTAATGAGGCTTTTTAAAAGCCAGGCACCCAATTCAGTGCCTGACATGCAGTGGGCTCTTTATAAATAGAAACTCCCTTCTGCTCATTTTTAGAACCCTTAAAAATCTCTGATGAAAAAAATTATTCACTGCAGTTTGTAGAGTTGGTGATGTTCATGTGAGCCAAGAGGTTATAAGACTTGAACCTGCTTTAGAGTTTCACTTTAAATAAAATATATCATTTAATAATTAAAAATGAATTAACAAATTGTAAGAATTGGTCACAAATTATTGTTATATTTCCCACGCTCCATTTGAGAATAATATAGGTAAATGAGAGCAAAAACCAAAATGCCAAAGCTCCCTGGAGATCTTTCTTCTTCCCAGATTAGTAGAAGTATCTGGGCAAAGTCATAGAGATAGGAACAAAATCTATTTTTGTTCCTGAACAAATGAATAGCCTTGCTGGGGAGAGAAAACCTGGGCACTTGGAACAAGCAAGGAATCAATGAGCCCTACTTGTGTGATATTGACTACAGATGCCTAGCAAACACCAATCAGTGTTGCCCTCACCAGGTTGGAAAGATGAGGGAGTGAGGAAGAACACTGCAGGTAGAGGGCCATCCTGAGCAGTAACACCAAAGTCGGCAGGAGTCTGGCATTTATGGGGCACAAAGGACACCAGCCTGCCTGGAGGATAAGGCATGTGATGAGAACCAAGCCCAGATAGTTACAGTGAGCCCATTCGATGGAGCACTTGAAAGCTGGGCAGAGGTGTTTGGATCTGATGCAGTGAGGAAGAAAGCCATGTTTGGGGAAGATTCATCTTCCTGTCATGATGTGGACATTCCAGACAGTGGAGAGAGACTGGAATCAAGGAGGCCAGTTGCATGCTACTGCAATAATCTGGAAGTGAGGTGCATTGGACCTCTCCAATGGGAGCATAGGTGGAGGGCAAAGAGCTCTATGGGAAGATGGGTAAAAGGAAGAAGTGACAGGGCTAGTGTCAGACTTGATGATAGGGAATGAAGGAGAAGGGAAAGGAAATAACTCACCTGTTTTAAGGCCAGAGGCTAGAAAATGGGTGGCGTGACTGATATAGAGGAGAGAGTCAAGGAGAACTAGATTGAAGGTAATAAGTTCAATTTGGACATACTGAGTCTAAAGTGACTTGAGGGACTTCCAAGTGGAAAAGTTAGAGTGCAGCTGGTTCTGCAGGGCTGTCTACATCTTTGTCTGAATCTCTTCCTCTCTTCCCCCCATCTCTTCAACACATCCTGTTCCCCATCCCATTGCTCAAGTTGAGGTCCTCCAGATAGTGTAGCAATCCTGACCAATTTTCCTTTCTCCAGGCTCAGCCTCTTTAATCTGTCATCTTCCATGTCTTTGGACTTTTTTCTTATTTTCATTATGCCCATAATTTAGTTTTCCAGATCACTAATTCAGTATTTATCTAGGAATAGTATAAATTGTTGGGAACTCCCTTTGCTTTTTTCTAAGAGGAGCAAGTAAAGGCTTTAGATTACTTTCGAATAACTCACGAGTGTTGACCATTGTTTTCTTCAGTATAATGTGATTCTGAGACTGGACCATGAGGATGACTCGATTTAGAAGGACTGCATTGATTTCTGTTTCTGACTTTCCCACTAGATGTGAGGACTTGTGGGGCAAAGTATGCCTCTGTGAGTCACCAGAGCCTGGTGACCTGTCTGGTGCCTGTTGGGCATCAGCAGATACCGGGTGAGATGAACTGAAAGGAGCAGAGAGCTCAGTGTCCAATGTGAGCCACCCCAGTGAGGACGGGTGTCATTTCTGAGGAGCATATGAGAGAGCAGGGAATAAGATGTTTCAGTAGGTGGCCATCTCAGTGATGCACGAACCACCAGGTACTGGGTTTTTTCCCTGAACAGAAACTATGACGCCATGTGGGTCAATAGTGGGGGGCCTGAGTAAGCCAGTCCCGGTACTGCATCTGTGGGATCCCTGTGTAAACCTGGGACTCACGAACTTTTCCACAGGGATCGCTCCACTACCCTCTCATACATCCAGTTTGAATGGGGGTACTAAAGAAAAATCAGTTTTGCTCGTTTTTTTTTTTAATTTTTTATTATGTTAATCACCATACATTACATCATTAGTTCTTGATGTAGTGTTCCATGATTCATTGTTTGTGCATAACACCCAGTGCTCCACGCAGAACGTGCCCTCCTTAATACCCATCACCAGGCTAACCCATCCCCCCACCCCCCTCCCCTCTAGAACCCTCAGTTTGTTTTTCAGAGTCCATCGTCTCTCATGGTTCCTCTCCCCCTCTGACTTACTCCCCTTCATTCTTCCCCTCCTGCTATCTTCTTCTTTTTCTTTTTTCTTAACATATCTTGCATTATTTGTTTCAGATGTACAGATCTGTGATTCAACAGTCTTGCACAATTCACAGCGCTCACCATAGCACATACCCTCCCCAATGTCTATCACCCAGCCACCCCATCCCTCCCACCCCCCACCACTCAGCAACCCTCAGTTTGTTTCCTGAGATTAAGAATTCCTTATATCAGTGAGGTCATATGATACATGTCTCTCTCTGATTGACTTATTTCACTCAGCATAACACCCTCCAGTTCTATCCACGTCGTTGCAAATGGCAAGATTTCATTCCTTTTGATGGCTGCATAATATTCCATTGTGTATATATACCACATCTTCTTTATCCATTCATCTGTCGATGGACATCTTGGCTTTTTCCACAGTTTGGCTATTGTGGACATTGCTGCTATAAACATTGGGGTGCACGTACCCCTTCGGATCCCTACATTTGTATCTTTGTGGTAAATACCCAGTAGTGCAATTGCTGGATCGTATGGTAGCTCTATTTTCAACTGTTTGAGGAACCTCCATACTGTTTTCCAGAGGGGTTGCACCAGCTTGCATTCCCACCAACAGTGTAGGAGGGTTCCCCTTTCTCCACATCCCCGCCAACATCTGTCGTTTCCTGACTTGTTAATTTTAGCCATTCTGACTGGTGTGAGGTGGTATCTCATTGAGGTTTTGATTTGGATTTCCCTGATGCCGAGCGATGTTGAGCACTTTTTCATGTGTCTGTTGGCCATTTGGATGTCTTCTTTGGAAAAATGTCTGTTCCTGTCTTCTGCCCATTTCTTGATTGGATTATTTGTTCTTTGGGTGTTGAGTTGGATAAGTTCTTGATACATTTTGGATACTAGCCCTATATCTGATATGTCATTTGCAAATATTTTCTCCCATTCTGTCGGTTGTCTTTTGGTTTTGTGGACTGTTTCTTTTGCTGTGCAAAAGCTTTTTATCTTGATGAAATCCCAATAGTTCATTTTTGCCCTTGCTTCCCTTGCTTTTGGCGATGTTTCTAGGAAGAAGTTGCTCGGCTGAGGTCAAAGAGGTTGCTACCTGTGTTCTCCTTTAGGATTTTGATGGACTCCTGTCTCACGTTTAGGTCTTTCAACCATTTGGAGTCTATTTTTGTGTGTGGTGTAAGGAAATGATCCAGTTTCATTCTTCTGCATGTGGCTGTCCAATTTTCCCAACACCATTTGTTGAAGAGACTGTCTTTTTGCCATTGGACATTCTTTCCTGCTTTGTCAAAGATGAGTTGACCATAGAGTTGAGGGTCCATTTCTGGGCTCTCGATTCTGTTCCATTGATCTATGTGTCTGTTTTTGTGCCAGTACCATACTGTCTTGATGATGACAGCTTTGTAATAGAGCTGGAAGTCTGGAATTGTGATGCTGCCAGCTTTGCTTTTCTTTTTCAAGATTCCTCTGGCTATTCAGGGTCTCTTCTGGTTCCATACAAATTTTAGGATTATTTGTTCCATTTCTTTGAAAAAAGTGGATGGTATTTTGATGGGGATTGCATTGAATGTGTAGATTGCTCTAGGTAGCATTGACATCTTCACAATGTTTGTTCTTCCAATCCATGAGCATGGAACGTTTTTCCATTTCTTTGTGTCTTCTTCAATTTCTTTCATGAGTATTTTATAGTTTTCTGAGTACAGATCCTTTGCCTCTTTGGTTAGATTTATTCCTAGGTATCTAATGGTTTTGGGTGCAATTGTAAATGGGATAGACTCCTTGATTTGTCTCTCTTCTGTCTTGTTGTTGGTGTATAGGAATGCCACTGATTTCTGTGCATTGATTTTATATCCTGCTACTTTACTGAATTCCTGTATGAGTTCTAGCAGTTTTGGGGTGGAGTCTTTTGGGTTTTCCACATACAGTATCATATCATCTCCAAAGAGTGAGAGTTTGACTTCCTCTTTGCCGATTTGGATGCCTTTGATTTCTTTTTGTTGTCTAATTGCTGTGGCTAGGACTTCTAATACTATGTTGAATAGCAGTGGTGATAGTGGACATCCCTGCCGTGTTCCTGACCTTAGGGGAAAAGCTCTCAGCTTTTCCCCATTGAGAATGATATTTGCTGTAGGTTTTTCATAGATGGCTTTTATGATATTGAGGTATGTACCCTCTATCCCTATACTCTGAAGAGTTTTTTTTTTTTTTTAAGATTATTTATTTGAGAGAGCGAGAAAGAGAGAGAGAGAGTACATGAGAGGGGGGAGGATTAGAGCGAGGAGCAGGCTCCTCGCTGAGCAGGGAGCCCAATGCGGGACTCGATCCTGGGACTCCAGGATCATGACCCAAGCCTAAGGCAGTCGCTTAACCAACTGAGCCACCCAGGCGCCCCTACTCTGAAGAGTTTTGATCAAGAAAGGATGCTGTACTTTGTCAAATGCTTTTTCTGCATCTATTGAGAGGATCATATGATTCTTGTTCTTTCTTTTGTTAATGTATTGTATCACGTTGATTGATTTGCGGATGTTGAACCAGTCTTCCAGCCCAGGGATAAATCCCACTTGGTCATGGTGAATAATCCTTTTAATGTACTGTTGGACCCTATTGGCTAGTATTTTGGTGGTAGTAGTAGTAGTAGTAGTAGTAGTAGTAGTATTTTGGTGAGAATTTTTGCATCCATGTTATTCAAGGATATTGGTCTGTAATTCTCCTCTTTGATGGGGTCTTTCTCTGGTTTTGGGATCAGGGTAATGGTGGCCTCATAAAATGAGTTTGGAAGTTTTCCTTCCATTTCTATTTTTTGGAACAGTTTCAGGAGAATAGGTATTAATTCTTCTTTAAATGTCTGATAGAATTCCCCTGGGAAGGCATCTGGCCCTGGGCTTTTGTTTGTTGGGAGATTTTTGATGACTGCTTCAATTTCCTTAGCGGTTATAGGTCTGTTCAGGTTTTCTATTTCTTCCTGGTTCAATTTTGGTAGTTGATACATCTCTAGGAATGCACCCATTTCTTCCAGGTTATCTAATTTGCTGGCATAGAGTTGCTCATAATATGTTCTTATAATTGTTTGTATTTCTTTGGTGTTGGTTGTGATCTCTCCCCTTTCATTCATGATTTTGTTGATTTGGGTCATTTCTCTTTTCTTTTTGATAAGTCTGGCCAGGGGTTTATCAATCTTGTTAATTCTTTCAAAGAACCAGCTCCTAGTTTTGTTGATCTGTTCTACTGTTCTTTTGGTTTCTAGTTCATTGATTTCTGCTCTGATCTTTATTTTTTCTCTTCTCCTGCTGGGTTTAGGCTTTATTTGCTGTTCTTTCTCCAGCTCCTTTAGGTGTACGGTTAGGTTGTGTATTTGAGACCTTTCTTGTTTCTTGAGAAAGGCTTGTATTGCTATATACTTTCCTCTCAGGACTGCCTTTGCTGTATCCCAAAGATTTTGAACAGTTGTGTTTTCATTTTCATTGGTTTCCATGAATTTTTTAAATTCTTCTTTAATTTCCTGGTAGACCCATTCATTCCTTAGTAGGATGCTCTTTAGCCTCCATGTATTTGAGTTCTTTCCAACTTTCCTCTTGTGATTGAGTTCTAGTTTCAAAGCATTGTGGTCTGAAAATATGCAGGGAATGATCCCAATCTTTTGGTACCGGTTGAGACTTGATTTGTGACCTAGGATGTGATCAATTCTGGAGAATGTTCCATGGGCACTAGAGAAGAATGTGTATTCCATTGCTTTGGGATGGAATGTTCTAAATATGTCTGTGAAGTCCATTTGGTCCAGGGTGTCATTTAAAGTCTTTATTTCCTTGTTGATCTTTTGCTTAGATGATCTGTCCATTTCAGTCAGGGGGGTGTTAAAGTCCCCCACTATTATTGTATTGCTGTCAATGTGTTTCTTCGCTTTTGTTATTAATTGCCTTATATAATTGGCTGCTCCCATGTTAGGGGCATAGATATTTACAATTGTTAGATCTTCTTGTTGGATAGACCCTTTAAGTAGGATATAGTGTCCTTCCTCATCTCTTATTATAGTCTTTGGTTTAAAATCTAATTTGTCTGTTAGAAGGATTGCCACCCCAGCTTTCTTTTGGTGTCCATTAGCATGGTAAATGGTTTTCCATCCCCTCACTTTCAATCTGGGGGTGTCTTTGGATCTAAAATGAGTCTCTTGCAGACAGCATATTGATGGGTCTTGTTTTTTAATCCAATCTGATAGCCTGTGTCTTTTGATTGGGGCATTTAGCCCATTTACATTCAGGGTAAGTATTGAAAGGTATGAATTTAGTGCCATTGTATTGCCTGTAAGGTGACTGTTACTGTATATTGTCTCTGTTCCTTTCTGATCTGTGCTGCTTTTTGTCTCTCTCTTTGCTTAGATGACCCCTTTCAATATTTCTTGGAGGGCTGGTTTTGTGTTTGCAAATTCCTTTAGTTTTTGTTTGTCCTGGAAGCTTTTTATCTCTCCTTCGATTTTCAATGACAGCCTAGCTGGATATAGTATTCTTGGCTGCATATTTTTCTCGTTTAGTGCTCTGAAGATATCATGCCAGTCCTTTCTGGCCTGCCAGGTCTCTGTGGATAGGTCTGTTGCCAATCTAATATTTCTACCATTGTAGGTTACATCTCTCTTCTCCCGAGCTGCTTTCAGGATTTTCTCTTTGTCTCTGAGACTCGTAAGTTTTACTATTAGATGTTGGGGTGTTGACCTATTTTTATTGATTTTGAGAGGGGTTCTCTGTGCCTCCTGGATTTTGGTGCCTGTTTCCTTCCTCACATTAGGGAAGTTCTCTGCTGTTATTTGCTCCAGTATACCTTCTACCCCTCTCTCTCTTTCTTCTTCTTCTGGGATCCCAATTATTCTAATGTTTTGTCTTATCGTATCGCTTATCTCTCGAATTCTGCCCTCGTGGTCCTGTAGTTGTTTCTCTCTCTTTTTCTCAGCCTCTTTATTTTCCATCATTTGGTCTTCTATATCGCTGATTCTCTCTTCTGCCTCATTTATCCTAGCAGTTAGTGCCCCCCTTTTTGATTGCACCTCATTAATAGCCTTTTTGATTTCGACTTGGTTAGATTTTAGTTCTTTTAATTTTCCAGAAAGTGTTTCTCTAATACCTTCCACGCTTTTTTCAAGCCCAGCTAGTATTTAAAGTCATGATTCTGAACTCTAGGTCCGACATCGTACTAATGTCCGTATTGAGTAGGTCCCTGGCTGACGGGGCTATCTCTTGTTCTTTTTGCTGAGGTGATTTTTTTCGGCTTGTCATTTTGTCCAGAGGAGACTAGATGAATGAGAGAACAAAATGCTAACAGGTTAACCACGTCCCCAGCAAATATACTCTATACAAATCAGAAAAGACCTGAAACCAGGGGAAAAGAAAGGGAAAGAAAGAAAAAAGAAAGAGAAAAGAAAGAAAGAAAAAAAAAGAAAAAGATGAAAAACAAAAAGAGAACAGTACAAAAAAAAAACCCGAATATGATCAAATATGATCAGGCTAGTGCATAGATCAGTGCCACACACTAGATTTTGGGCATATTTTGGTCTGTTAGAAAAAAGTGCCTCCTAAAATTTTAAAGGAAGAAAGACATATGTACAAAATAAGGGTTGTACAATGAAGGGATGGAAGATGACTGTAAAGATGAAAATTATAAAAGATCTTATAAAAGGAATTGATACGATAAGAAGTTGTTTGAAAAAAGAAAAGAAGGTTTAAAAAAAAAAAGGGGAGAGAATGTGATCAGGCAGGAGACTAGAACAAAGCCATACACTAGTGATTTAGGGTATATTTTGATCTGTTAGAAGAAACTGTATCTCAAAATTTTAAAGAGAGAACAACTTATATATATATGCCAAAAATAAGGGTAACTACTAGGAAGGGATAAAATATGACTCTAAAAATGAAAAATAAAAAATGTTTTTTTAAAAAACGATTAAGATGTTGGTTGAAAAAGGGAAAAAGAAGTTAAAAAAATTAACTTTGAAAAACTAATGAATCATGGTAAAAAAGCCATGAATTCTATGTGCAGTATTCCCCTAGCGCTGGAGTTCTCCCGTTCTCCTTGATCGGTAAACTTGGTCTTGGCTTGCTGGCTGTTCGTGCTGATCTTTTGGGGGAGGGGCCTGTTGCCGTGGTTCCCAAATGTCTTTGCCGGAGGCAGAATTGCCCCGCCCTTTTTGGTCTGGGCTAAGCAAGCTGCTCGGCTTTGCTCTCGGGAGCTTTTGTTCCCTGCAAGCTTTCCGTGCAGCTCTGGAGGAGGACAGTGAAAATGGCGGCCTCCCAATCTCCGCCCCAGAGGAGGCAAGAACTCGGGGCTCCACTCCTCAGTGCGCCCCCAGAGAAAAGCAGCCCGTCACTCCCGTGTCCCCGGTCTCCGGCCGCACTCCATGCTCACCTGGCCTGTGATCCAGCGTTTCTATCTCTGGCACCCGACCCCATGTGGAGTCTCCAAACCCAGCAGATCCCTGCGGTGCGCTCCCGCGCCGCTCCTCCCGGGGGAGGAAGGGGAGTCTCCCTGGATCTGCCGCTTGTTGGGTCCCTGCTGGAGGAGCAGTGGCCAGACTGGGCTGCGGATCACAGTTTATGGCAACCCCGAGCTGAGAGCCTGCGCCTGGGCTCCGTCTCTGCAGCCGGCTTCCCCACTCTGATACCTGGGAGCTCTGCGGCACTCAGGCACCCCCGGTCTTTCTGTGACCCCGAGGGTCCTGAGACC
>NW_027397067.1:48940045-48965378 GCF_003265705.2 Callorhinus ursinus
AAAGTTCCGATTTTGTGCTCCGCGGCTCTAGCACTTGCCAGAAGCGGCCGACGGAGGCCCCCTCCCCCGCCGTCTATCCTCCCGAATATCGCCTTGGATTCACTTCTCCGCATGTCCTACCTTCCAGAAAGTGGTCGCTTCTCTGTTCAGAGAGTTGTTGCTACTCTCTACTTCGATCTCCTGTTGAGTTCGTAGGTGTTCAGAATAGTTTGATCCCCATTCAGCTGAATTCGTGAGACCAGATGAAATCTAGGTCTCCTACTCCTCCGCCATCTTGCCTTGCTCTTGTTTTACACGGAAGAAAAACTGCCTGAGAGGAAAATCCCTGGACAGAATTTTGATTTTTCTCAAGCTTCACATCCCCTGGTTCTAGTATGCTAAACTAAGCAAAACTGTTTCAAAATGGATTCTGTGCATTTAGGGTGGAATCAGGTCACACAAACATGTTATTGGCTTTACAGATGATGTGGTCCAAACACCACTGGAAAAGCCACCTCCTCCTGTAAATATCAAAAATGGTAATATGATTTATTTATTTATTTTTTAAGGATTTTATTTGAGAGAGAGAGAGCGAGGACATGAGAGGGGTTAGGGTCAGAGGGAGAAGCAGACTCCCTGCCGAGCAGGGAGCCCGATGCGGGACTCTATCCAGGGACTCCAGGACCATGACCTGAGCCGAAGGCAGTCACCCAACCAACTGAGCCACCCAGGTGCTCTGGTAATATGATTTAAAGCGAAACCAACTGCACCTACTCCCAGAACCTTGCAGGAACTTGTCAAAAGGGGGAAGCTTGAACTTGACTTCTTAGGAGAAAAAAGTAAGCTTAAACCTGCTTTTATCTGGGGAAAGCTGCACAGACAGGAACCAGGGATTTAAGAGCCAGTTACTGCATTTCAGAAATACAAAATCAGATTGGCCCGTTTGGAGTTCTTAAATGTATGCTTCCTACAGAAAACCCACAGCATTTCTGTCTTATGTGGCTGCTACAGAAGAGATTTTTGGTTATTACCAACTGCTTAAACATTAACAGTGAGCTATGTAGTGAGTGGGTTCTCAAGCTTAATCCTGTTCATTCTGGCTGTGTCCTTTCGAAATGGTTACCAAAATCCTTGTCATCTAGATTGTGGTTACAGATGATTATTCTAATTAAATTACCATTATTTTTCTCTTTTCCCCCTCTTTCTATATACCCCATTGCACTTGTCAGTTGCGTATTTTGGCAAAAGCTGTCTTTCTGAAAAAAAGCATAATCACCAGTCACAGCCTTCTGAGAGTGGTTTCCAACCTGGTGAGTGCAGCTGGGAAGATAATCGTCTCAAAAATGTATTCAGAGGGCTAGGGAAGCTCTGGAAGGAGGCAGATCCCCAAAGGCAAGGCTCTTCTTACTGGACTCCCTGCCTCCAGGCTTGAGCCTTTCTCATGGATCCCCCGCACTGTCCCCAGGCTGCCGTTGCCCACAGGGCACCATCCAAACTCCTTAACAAGGTGCTAATGGCTACCCATGATTCGCCCTCTGCCTCTCTTTGACCTGCTTTGTTCTTGGCCACCAGCAATACCCCTTGGACATCTCTCTTCCCCACCTCCCAAATATCACTGCCAAAGGGCAAAGATGGTGCCTATCTCCTTCACTGCCACATCCCCAGCTCTAGAGCAGAGCCAGGCACATCGAAAAAGTGCAGGTAAATACGCATGGCGGCACAACCGGCTCCCCCGTGGTCTGTTTTTCTCTGGCTCTGGAAGGAATTTTGATTTTTCTCAAACTTCACATCCCCTGGTTCTAGTATGCTAAACTAAGTCTAATGGAGTCTTCTCCATTGTTGTTTCCTTAAAATCACTATTGAATCCTTTGAAATGCTTCAAGGATAACCTTGAGTTTCTGGCACCTTGTCTCTAAGGTTTCTTTTGTAATTGGAATAGCTAACAGCTTGGTCACCCTGCCTCAAGCTTTCACCTCTAAATAAAATCCATTGAACTGAAAAAAAGAAAAGAAAAGAAGAGAAAAAGGGCACCTGGGTGGCTCAGTCATTAAGTGTCTGCCTTCAGCTCAGGTCATGATCCCGGGGTCCTGGGATCGAGCCCCGCATCGGGCTCCCTGCTCAGCGGGAAGCCTGCTTCTCCCTCTCCCACTCCCTCTGCTTGTGTTCCCTCTCTCGCTGTCAAACAAATAAATAAAATATTTAAAAAAAAATCAGCCCATTTTCAGCCCAACTTGTCTGTCCTTCAAAGAAGGGGAGGCACAGCAGGGGTGTGAATAGTATGTTTTATCTTTTATCTCTGTCACGTGTGTCCCATATCAGCCCTCTGCTAACACACAGTGAACACACCCCGAGGTAACAGCAACCTGTTCTGCAGTCCGGGGCTCCCACTTCATCTCAACCTTCTGTCCTCTCGACTGGCCTCCTGGGTGCCCCTTAGCTCTGGTCTCAGACCCTTTAGGGGCTGTTACACTCTGACCAGATCTGGGACAAAGTGGTCCATGTGACACGTAGCTCTTTGATGCTACTGTCTTGTCTCTGTGGTTTTCTGCATTCTTTTTCATCCAGTGCCCGCCCTCGCTCTCCAGAAAGGATCTGAAATCAGCCTTTGCACCTCGCTGTGACTGGGGGTGGGGAGTTGTGAAATCAAGCCCGACTGTGTGCCAGGCGCACCTGTTCTGTTCTTTGATCACTACTGTTTGATGCCAGCATCAGAATTCTCATTTTATATCCAAGGAAATTGAGGCTTAGTGAGGCTAAGTCATGGGGCGATGACAGAGATGGTAGATGGGAACAAGATGTCTTCGGAGTCGCACAGATCTGAGTGTTGAGTCCTGGCTGCACTGTTGGCTGTTTGCTCCTCTTTGAGTGACTTATTTGGCTTCTCTGAGGCAGTGAGTAAAATGGGAGTCATCATAGTGGAGAGTTTGACAAACAATAAATGTTACTATTTTGTCACTTCAAGAAAGGTCACACGCTTGCAAGGGGCAGAGCTGAGCTTTGAACCCAGGCCTGCCTGGCTCCAAAGGCAGCGCCTGCGCCACTGTAGCACATTCCTCCTGGGTGTACAGTCGCCAGGCATCAGTGATATACGTTGAAAGAACATAGATTTAAGTCATTCAACTCACAGACTCTTAGGGCCCCAAGAGGTTCAGTGTCAAAATAGAGTCAGGTTTAGGGCACCTGGGTGGCTCAGTTGGTTAAGCGGCTGCCTTCGGCTCAGGCCATGATCTCAGAGTCCTGGGATCAAGTCCTGCATCGGGCTCCTTGCTCGGTGGGGAGTCTGCTTCTCCCTCTGCCACTCCTCCCTGCTTGTGTGCTCTCTCTCTCAAACAGATAAAATCTTTTAAAGAAATAGAGTCAGGTTCAGAGATATGGAATGAAGAAAAAAAGTAATTCAAATCTTGTGTCTCACAAAGAAACGTATCACAAGGGAAGGAGTTTATTTTTTCAGCTTTACTGAGGTAAAGTTGACACAATTGTAAGATATTTAAAGTGTTCGGGGCGCCTGGGTGACTCAGTCAGTTAAGCATCTGCCTTCGGCTCAGGTCATGATCTCAGGGTCCTGGGATTGAGCCCAGCATCAGGCTCCCTGCTCAGCTGGGAGTCTGCTTCTCCCTCTCCCTCTGCTCCTCCCCACCCCCTCATGCTCTCTCTCTCTCAAATTAATAAATAAAATGTTTTTTAAAAAAGATTTAAAGTGTTCAGTGTGATTTGAAATCCATTATAAAAGGATCCCACCATTGAATTAATTAGCACATTCATCACCTCACATATTTACCTTTTGTCTGTGTGTGAGAGAGAACACTCAAGTTCTACTGTCTTAGCAAATTTTAGTGATTCAGTACAGTGTTATCAACTACAGTCACCACGTTATACATTAGATCCTCACACTACTCACCTTACAGCTGAAAGGTTGTCTTTTACCAACTCTTCCTATTTCTCCCACTCCCAGCCCCTGGCAGCCACTTTTCTAATCTCTCTGAGTTCAGCTTTTTCTTTTATTTCTTTTTCTTTCTTTCTCTCTATCCTGCTTTTTTTTTTTCCCCCCTAGATTCCACGTAGAAGTGATACTATGCAGTATTTGTCTTTCTCTGTCTGGTTTGTTTCATTTAGCATAATGCCCTCCAAGTTCATCCATGTTGTCACAAATGGCAGGAGTTTGGAAGGAGTTTACTTTTGATGCACAACAAAACTTCTTGGAAATCTTCTGACTCTCAGACGTTTTTGTTTTTTTTTTTTTAAACAAACCAGGCAGTGGCTCCTCTCTCCCCAAGTCTCTCTACTCTCTCCTTCTGCCCATACCACTCTTCTGCTTCCTATTCCTTCTCCACCTAAACCCTATTAAATACATCAACTGAATGTCGCTCTTTTCTTTGACTTCCTTCCCACTGTTTTTTTTTGTTTTTTGTTTTTTTTACGTGGATTCTTAAACCCAGAAGCAGCTGTGAGGTCATTCTAGCAAATAAGAAGCATTCCTGCTCTGAAATGATTGGGAGAAGTGGACAGAGGTGAATTTAAGTTACCATGTCACTCTCCTGGAATTAACTCAGTTTTAAAACTTAGTGCTAATTGCGGCGTTAAGGATACTATTCCCCCGGGTAAGGAATTTCAAGCATCAGCAGAAAGGAGGGAACATTTTGGAGGCTGGAGGGTCCTTCCTTTTCCACACAAAGTTGCCCCTGGAGACTTTCCATCCTGGAATCAGAGGCCCAAGGGTCAGGCCATCAGCATGTTTCCAGGGCCCCATCATCAAAGCTCCCCTGTCTAGCAGTGGTGACGCCATCTGTAGAGAGGAAGGGACAGCCCAGTGTGACTCACCTCTCGCCTCTACGGTCGCCAGCCCCCAGGCAGCATTGCCCAGCCTTGTTACCAACCCTTATTGTTCCTCGGTTCAGGGTGCCCTTAGCTGAGATTGTCAGAGGACTGCTTTCACCAGACGGCTGTGATGTTCGCAATGAGCTGCCATCCCTTTGTTTGGCAGCACAAACCCCTAAAGTGAAAATGGAGTCTGGGGAAAGCTACAGTACTGTCTTTGTCTTTGTATTTAGCCCTGGATCCTGGAAAGGCACCAGCCTTGACTGGGGGCCCTTGGAAGCCACAGCAACCTGGAAAGGATGTGGGGAGAGTGATCTGCGTCATAGGACAGGGCTGTCGGAGGCTGATTTCACTGTTGACGTGCACTTTCCTTCACTTCCTGATAATTGCACAGTAATCAGAACAGCAAGCATGGTTCACATTTGCACTTGCTTCCTTTGGAATTTCAGCCATTTGGTACAGGAGGGAGAAAACACTCAACGTACAGAGGTCTATATGGCGGCTTCTCCTTGCAGTGATGGTACTAGGTCTGGCATCCTCCTCAGTGCTTCAGGACCAATTCATGAATGCCTAATATATTCCAAGCATGGTAATGAACAAGACAGGCATGGTCCTTGTCTTCATGGAGCAACCAGGCTAGTGGGACAGGCAGGCACAGAACAAAAAATTCCAACCGGGCTGGATGCTCCCAAGAACTACAGGGTGCTATGGGACAGAACTAGGGGAACCCGACCTAGTGGGAGGAAGGAGTCTGGGAAGCCCCCTTGCTCTCCGCCTGCAAGGAAGTCATGTTTAAGTTGAGGCAGAGAACCAACCAGGCCAAAGGAGGAGCAATCTAGTAGAAGGGACAGCGTGATAAAGGCGGTGAGGTGTCTCTGATGTCTAATAGGGCTGGAACATAGGGAATGGTCAGGAGAGCATAAACTCGTGAAGCCAAGAGAGGCAAAATGTTCACATAGAGCCCTGCGGGACATGTGGGGATTTGGGACCTTTATCCCAAAGGCGTGGAGAAGTCAGTGAAGGGATGGGCTAGGATCTGATGCCTGGTCCTAAAAGATTGTTCTGGCTGTGCAGTGGAATCCACAGGCCCTTATCCCTTTGTTCCGCAGCCTCTCTCGTCCCCTTGATTGGGTCACCAAGTGTCTGCAACACTCTGGTTTTGTTTGCTTCCCTGGAGTTCTTTTCCATCCCGGATCAAGTAGTCATGATCCCGCCTGGAGTAGAGATTGCCTGAGGCCAGCTGGCTGCACCCCTGAAACGGGAGGTGTTGAGTGCAGAAAATGAGCCTTGGCAGTGGCTTCTGAGTGTTCGAGGACAAGTGATGAATGTGTAGTGGGTGACCCAGAGGGCTGTGCACCTGGCAGCACAATTTCAGGGTTCCGAGGGGTAGAAAATGCACCAAGGTAGTTTAATTAAATACACTTATCTTCCCCTGTCTGTACTTCATTGCCACCCGCTTGAATCTGTTGGCAACTTACTTGAATTCTAAGTATTCTTCCTCTTCTTCTTTTTTTTTTTTTTAAAGATTTTATTTATTTATTTGACAGGGAGAGAGCACAAGCAGGGGGAGCTGCAGGCAGAGGGAGAAGGAGAAGCAGGCTCCATCCCAGGACCCTAGAACCATGACCTGAGCTGAAGGCAGACGTTTAACTGCCTGAGCCACCCAGGCGCCCAGATTCTAAGTCTTTCTAAAGACCAGCTCCACCCTGAGGAGTAAGACCTGTGAGCTGTGAAATTATCTTTTAAACAACAAACAAAAAGTCTTTCATTTATTTTGACGACATCATATACCTCTGTTATTGCCTGGCCTTGAAAAGGGAGAACATGATTCATTGTAGGTTTTGTTTTTTGTTTTTTGTTTTTTTCTAAATGATGTGAGTAAACACAAATGCATTGAAAGCAAAGGTTTTAGAGTCTGACAGACCTGGGGTGGAAGCCTGGCTCTGGCCCCAGCTATAGGACCTCAGGCAGAATACCTAAGCTCCGTGAGCCTCAGTCTCCTCTTCTGGAAAAATAAGGGATTGTACGACCTACTTATATGGTTGGTGTGACAGAGAAATAGAGTTGGGAACCAAATTCCAATGCCATGCTCTTAGCTACCAGTCCTTTCAGGAGTCCTCCTGTCTTTAAATCCTTAGTTCTTAGCATGGGCTGACACTCAATGGGAGCCCACAAATGTGAGTTTCAATTCATTTCTTCTATTACCTTCATTGTCAACAATGCCCAGTCTTTCCTTCTAAACATTGTGCAAGAATCCTCTCCTCTGTGGGGACTAACCATGCCTGATTTCAGTCATGTAAGTGATCCCCAGGTTCTAACCAACATCTATAATTAGTTCCATCCACATTCACTGTTAGGATGCCCCAGTGAATTGTCTGATGGCCCTGCAGAGAGTTAGACATCTCATCTCTTGATTTTAAAATGGTTGACCTTTCTTTGTAGAATGGACTAATAGCAACGTGTTAATGCTTGTGGGCTGTTCTTGTCTTGTGTGTCGTTATATTTGATTACTATTTTTGATAGCCTATTTGATCAAATATAATCTAATAACTAAAAGATAAATAGCCAGATATTCTAGGTGGGTCCAGAGCCACTACTAATGAGAAAAGGCAGAATATGACAGCTCTATTTTTAAAAAATTATTTTTATTTCAGAAGTAATGTATTTTAAAAGGAGACATGTTATAGATAAGGCCCCATTAACCACCCTCTCTGATCTTGGTTCCCTGCCTTTTCCTCAGAGACAAACATCGTTATCAGGTTGTTGGGTGTACACATACACGTATATGTATAAATACGCATAGATAGACACGTAAAGATATATAGACACACGTGTGTATTGCTGTGCAAAAAAATATAATAATACATATAACAGTGTTTTTCCTACATAAAAGCTGTCATTTTTAATGTATTTATCCTCTACTTGCCTTATTCCACTCATTATTATATATTGGACTTCTTTCTGTATAAATCTTTATACTTTTAAATTGTATAGAATTCTATAGGATAGGTAAAGCACAGTTTAGTAAATTGGCTTAGTAAACTGATTGGCTCTGCTGGTTCCATTTTCCGCTGTTTCAGTGGTATAAAGAGTGTCCTCAACAGGCCTCTTTGTGCAGTGATAAGAGCTTTTCCACAGTAGACACTGACGACTGGAATCGCTGATTCAAAATGTGCACAATCGTGTGCACATTTTAAACTTGAATAGATTCTGCTAATTGTCCTCCAAAATTGTTTGATTTATACTCCCACCAGCGACTTATGAGAGAACCCATGGACCCACACCCTTTCAACATTGAATATTATCAGACTTAACTTTTGCCATTCTGATAGGTAAGAAACAGTATTTTGTTTTTTAAATTTTGCATGGCTCTGTTTTTCGGTAATTTTTAAATAAACTGTGAAGTTTCCAATTAAGGGACAGAAGCATAAAGAATTCAGGTGGGCAAATGCTTTATATCCACTAATAGCAGCCCAATGCTAGACAGGGTAGGCACTTATAGATGCTAGAGGATTGGTTGATTGCTTTGGATCATTTTAAAATGTCAAGAATTAAAACAATACAATTGACTTAAATCTCCTAATTCTGATTGAGCCACATATACTTCTTCTGTGTAATAAGGATGTCTCGCCCAATTTCTAACATCACCTGAGAGGACAATTTAGTGCCAGCTACAGCCAGCCTGGAAGGAGCCTGCTGAAAAAGCTAGTTGTACTAAACTCAGAAAGTGTCAAGGAGTAAAAAAAAACAAAACAAAACAAAAAAAAAACCACCAGGAAATAAGCGGTCACTTCCTTAAAGGGCTAACCATCCCCCAAAATGAACCAAGGAATAAAAGAAAACAGAGAGGAAAATTTCATTGGGTGACTCTTTCCCTAAAGAAAAATTTCACTAAGTAAAAGAGCGAAGGGCAGGCCATGAAGACTAGCATGAGGCCAGGCATCTTGGGAGCAGCATTAGGGTGCAACGCTGGAGTGTTTTTCAATCCCTAACTGATTAGATCTGCTGACTTTGTGGGAAAGAGCCAGGCCATAAGCCAGCACACCTTGTCTGTACACATAAGGAAGTGGGGTAGGAATGAAAGATCAAAGGAAGCCTCCCCATTCAAGCAGAAATGGGGCCCTGATGGGCAGGGCCATGGCCAAGGATGGCAGCAGGCCCTGGGGGGGGCCTCCTGGGACTCCACCCTATTCCCGGGACTGCCTTCCCAGCCATGCTAAGGGCGCCACTTGTCGGGGATTGCCTGGGATTGCTCGGGACTGCTCAGGTAGACAATTCCCTGGAGAGGCAGTTTCAGCCTGAGTGAGAAGGTGGGATCCAGACTGGGTTTCATGGAAAAGGACGGGAAAGTTAGATGCATGGATGGATATGATGCATTGTCTTCTGAATGTTTGCTGCCTTGCCTCGCCCTCCACCTGTCACAGATAATTGTCAACACCGGTCCAAATTCTTGTCTTCTGTCTCCGCCCCCTGCCAATGGGAGTTCAACCTTTGCCATCCATCTCCCATTCCCCTCTCTGGTGTTGGCCTGGAGGGTTTAGTGCAGACTGGCAGAGGCAGGAAGAAAGGGAAAGTGGGTGGAGGGAAGATGTCACTGAGAGACCGCCGTCCTCCTGCACTGTAAGCTCGGGTGTAACCCAGCACCCAGCAGGGTGCCTGGCATGTTTAGGCACGGAACAACTGTTTCTCAAATGACTGGCTAATTCTAAGACAGAGGATAAAAGAGCAAGTAAGTGATCACTTAGGATGATGAGGAAGAAGCACGTGAAGGAGGGGATCCAAGGGAGAGAGGGAAAAGCAAGACTGACAGATTCTAACAGTATCAGCACAGAGAAGGAGAGCGAGGTCTTGATCTTTCCTTTCGTCTGCCTCCCGGTTCATCAGCTTATTTGTTGTCCTTGGGTGTCTCTGGGGAGAGAGGAACCCAGGCCTGCCTGCATTCAGTGCGGACGGACGGGACTCCTCTTGCTTCTCTTGGGATCCTTTCAGTTCAGCTGTTGCTCTCAGCAGGAGTCTTTCTTGCATGCTGCGGGATACCAGGGGGAAGCCATTTGCACCACCCATCCCCATGGCCAAGGGCAGATGTGATAGGCTGGCAACTCATCTCAGGGAACAGGGTCTCTCCAACACCCTCCTACCCAGGACCCATGGCCTTTGGCAACTGTTAGACTTGAATTGCCGTCATCCCTGTAGACGTACAAGTCCATCGGTCCGTCTCTCTCCCTGACCATTGCTGTTCAAAGCCAAATGTGCTTCTTTCTTTTCTTTAGTCAATATAACATTCCAAAATGCGTTGCTGACATTTTTTTAAATTACAGCTTTATTGAGCTATAATTCACATACTATACAATTGACCTACTTAAAGTGTACAATTAAACGGTTTTTACTGTATTCTCAGAGTTGTGCACAATCCATTTCAGAACATGTTCATCACCTTAAAAAGAAATCCTTTGTCTTTTAGTAGTCATTCCTTATTCCCCCCCCAACAACCCCAGCTCCAGGCAATCATTAATCTATTTTTCTGTCTAGAGATTTACCTATTTCTGCACATTTCATATAAATGGAATAGTATACTATGTGACCTGTAACTGGCTTCTTTTACTTAGCATAATGTTTGCAAGGTTTATCAGTGTTGTAACATGTATCAGTACTTTGTTTTCTTTATTGCCAAATAATATTCTATTGTATGTGTATACCACATTTTATTTATCCATCTGTCATTGTTGGATATTAGGGGTGTTTCCATTTTGGGGCTACTATGAATAATGCTCTGTGAACACTTACGTACAAGTCTTTGTGTGGACGTGGGTTTTCGTTTCATTTCATTTCATAGACATAAGAGTGGAATTTCTGGGTCATATGGTAACTCTATGTCTAACCTTTGGAGGAACTGCCAGACTGATGTCTAAAGTGGCTGCACTGTTTTTCCAGCAGTGAGTGAGGGTTCCGAATTCTACACATACTCGCCAGCACTTGTTATTATCTGCCTTTTTCTATTAAAGCCATTCCAGTGGGTGTGAAGTAGTATCTCATGGTTTTGATTTATATGTCCCCAATAGCTAGTGATGTTGAACATCTTTTCATGTGCTTATTGGCCATTTGCATTCTTGTTTGAAGAAATGTCTATTCATACCCTTTGCCTATGTTTTCATTTGGTTAGTTGTCCCTTATCAGATATAAATTTGCAAAAATTTTCTCCTGTTTTGTGGATTGTCTTTCCACTTTCTTTATGACGTCCTTTGAGGCACAAAAGTTTTAAATTTTGGTGTCCAACCAAAATTTTGGTTGAGGGTTTGATGCCCAATTGCTATTATTGTTTGTGCTTGTGGGATCATTTTTAAGAAACCATTGCCTAATCCAAGGTCATGAAGATTTATGCCTATGTTTTCTTTTAAGTGTTTTATAGTTTTAGCAATTACATTTAGATTTTTTATCCATTTTGGGTTAACTTTTTTGTATATGGTATGAGATAGGGGTCCAGTTTCATTCTTTCAAATGTAGGTATCCAGTTGCCCCACACACTAGTTGAAAAAACTCTCCCCCGTCTGCCTCCCCTGCCACCAAAAAAAAAAAAAAGAAAAAACTCTTTCCCCATTGGCACCCTTGTTCAAAATCAATTGACAATAAATGTAAGGGTTGCTCACCATTTTTAAAGGACTTCCTGATACTAGCCTTACAAAAAGCTGCATACCAGCTTCTTACACATAGTGTGTGCTCAGAAATTACCTATCACATTGAAGAAATGACAGCTACCTCTCCATTTTAGTTCATTTTGAAAAATAAGGAGACAAATTCTAAGTGGCTGGGTAGTTGCAGTTTATTTAATATATACCTCACTTCCGGCAAAATTATCATCAGCCACGTGCTCAGGGCCTAAGCCCAGACGTTGATGAGCCAGGGTTTCACCTGATGTGGCTTTAGGAGATTCTTCCCAAATAGACTGCTAGTGTCTTATACTTTGGTTTTCAGTCATTGAAGGTCTGACTTGCAGGTGGTTTCAATGACTTTGGACACTGAGATCACTTTCACCAAAGAAAGCCAGGTGCTTGGGTTACAGAGGAGTTGCCCCTTGTCCTCCTTTCCACATGGCTTCCAGCTATCGTTTTTAATTTCTCTGTGCTGACCCCCTCCTGGCTCCATTTCCAAAATAGTAAGAAACTGGCAAGAAGTCATTGGTTGCAAGTTCTCAGCAAGCTTTGGACACAGCTGTTTCCCGTCTTTTGGCAAAGTCGGTGATTTAGCCTGTCTTCTGGATGGAATGAAAATTTTGTGAAGGATGTCAAAAAAAGACATACCCCAGGGGCACACAGATGACCCTCAATTTCCTACTACAGAGTTCACTGTGGAAAGAAACATAGTTGGGCATTTTGCATGTCACCCTCAAAACTAGCGTGAGCATCAGTCTCCATGTCAGGAGCCTAAAAGTGCAGTTTTTAGAATTCCACGTCTCAGCATCACTGGAAGTGGGTAGGGTGGAGGGAACTTGTTAAAATGCGTACTCCTGGGCCCCTACTGAATCAGAAGTTCTGGGAGTTGGACACAGGGATCTGCATTTTATCAGACACCCCAGGTGGGTCTCATGCCCACTAAAATTTGAGAACTGCCTACTTGGGATCTTTTTCTTTGAAGGATATGTGAATACTTGCTAAGACCGCAAGCTTTGGAAACATACAGAACCTGCATTAAACTGTTTCTTCTGCTGTAAAATAAGAGTCACTCTCCCATCTTTCAGACTTGAGAGGGCTGGCATGGAGTAGAGTTGCAGGTGCAGCTCAGGGTCTCGTACAATGCAGCTTTCACAACAATGTCCCCCTGCCTGGGGCACTTGGCACCTAGTAGGGTTGTCAGATAAAATTCAGGAATTTCAGAAAAACAACGATAATTTTTTTAATACAAGTGTGGCAGCAATGCTGAGGCCAGTTTCCAGGGTGTAGGGCTTGGGAGGCCAAGCTCTATGGAGGGATTTGGGACATTGTGCTTGGATAGATAACCTCTGTGACTCAACATCCAACCCTCCCCAGAAAGTCTGAGAGCCTCCCAGAGCATTTAAATGAATTGCTTTCCTACTTTAATTCCCTAGAGTCAATTTCTGTTGCTTGTAGCTGAGAACCCTGACTGATGCAGCATCTTTAACTTCCTACTCAACAACTTGCCATCTGTCCTCTGTTCCTACCACTCTGAGCCTTCCCAGAAGTCGCCAGGAGCCTCCTAATTGCACGGTCTCTATGGCTTTTCTTGGTTCTGTACATTTTTTTGGTGGAGGAGTGTATAGAGGACACAGTGCACCCATGGCGACCCTGCAGGGAGGCAGCTAGGGGAACAAAGACCTGACCTCAGTATGCTACTCTGGACCCCTCTGCTCGGGAGCTAGTGGTACCCATTGGCAAACCCAAATAGAAACCAGTGGATGAGGGAGCCTGTTGACATGGTTCCTTCAGGTCAGTGTCCTGGGACATACAACAGGGTAGGGAGGAGGGGAAAGTGAGTGTGGAGGAACAGAAGGAATATATCCGGCATGCAGGCTATATACACTGTCCTAGGTTTGGTTCTCTGGAAGCAGAGCCTGAAAGGGGATTTTACGCAGGTGACTCCTGGAGACACTACTGGGAGGGGAACTGTGTGAGAGAGAATAGGGAAGTAGGGTGGGCCAGAGGAAGGAGCTGGGCAGAGATGTGGTTTCAGGTTTAGTCTAGCGTTAGCCTGATCGAATGGGTTGCTTTGGAGCAAAGGGACAGAAATTGCCCTGCTCAGAGGCAAGGGGGCTGAGCTGTTGTACCCCGCCCTCCCACTTTTAATTGATTATTGACCATGGCTGTACCTGATGTAATCAGCCAGGCCTCTCCTGGTAAGGGGGCTTCCTTCAGCCAAGGGCCAGCCTTAGGAGAAGAGGGCAGCCAAGAGCTACTAGCCACCAACATCCACCGCAGCTAGGGGGTAGGTGTAGGGGTCAGGTAGGTGGACCTCGGTGGACACCAACAGCATCTGCCAGAAGGACATTTACCACCTTGTGAACAAGAGATAGCTCTGGGTGATGAGGTAAAACTTATTCTTCCTTTGTGGTTTTCTATAGCTCACAAATTTTCTAACATTGTATCTATTATTTTTAGAACTAGAAAATACAAGTTAAATTAAATGCATGCAGCAAAATCATCTGGTTTATTGTAGGCAGAAGCAATAGGAAATGACCCCATATTCCTGACCCCCTGCAGTTACCTCCTGAGCACACCAGGCGGATGATCCCCTCTCACTATTAGCTCCTCTGCTTATTTATTAGGCTCAGCGGGCCAGTCATTTAGCACTTCATGGGCACCAATTGTATGACTCATAAATCAAGTATGTAACTAATGTGGCTAATGGAGAAGGGCGCCATAAGGAGATATTAGGCCATATAAAAATAAGTACAATGTATGTGCCAAACATGTTGGAACCTTTATATATGTTGTCTTATTTAATCCTTACAATGGTTTCTAAAGTAGGAATTGTTATTCCTATTGAATCAATGAGGAAGTCCCTGGATTGGGGATTAAGAAACCAGAGTTCTAATTTTTGATTAGCCACCAGTGAAAACTGAAAATACTGGACCAAGTGAATGATTTTCCAGTTGTGTTCCTAGGAACCCTGCAGCTGAGCAGAGACGCCCAGGGAATGGCAGGGCTGCTGAGAATGCAGGAGTGACCATTTGTGCCTTAGCCATAGCCGCTCTGCTTTGATCTTAACTGTTGGCAGGACTGGCTTCATGGGTGTGCACCCGTGCAGCAGCACAGATTCTGCTGAGCTCAGAAGGGGCTCTCTACTTAGGATATAATGTTCTGCAATATTCCTTTCTTTCTTTTTTTTTTTTTTCTTTAAGATTTTATTTATTTGACAGAGAGAGAAACAGCGAGAGAGGGAACACAAGCAGGGGGGGTGGGAGAGGGAGAAGCAGGCTCCCCGCTGAGCAGGGAGCCCGATGCGGGGCTTGATCCCAGGACCCTGGGATCATGACCTGAGCCGAAGGGAGACGCTTGACAACTGAGCCACTCAGGCGCCCCACATTCTTGAAATTCTTAATAATTTTATCTTTTATTTTGTGGTTTGGAAGTGAAATCCTCTGGAACAATGGAGCATTTGCCGGAGGCTTGCTCGGTTCCACTTCGTGTTGCCTATCTGCCTCCCTGGGATGTGTTCTCCACAGCCTGCTCTTGGCACCTGTGTCCCCAGCCTCCTTTTTCTGCCTTGCCTTCCCCATCCTGGGTTAGCAACTGGGTTGCATTGGCGGGGAGGGGAGCTGGCCATGGGCATGGGGAGGATTGGGGTCAGATACATGTGTTGAATGTCTTAGAGTAAGATACGGGGGTGGACATCCCAACCCAGGCTGGAAACACCATGGGGCCTTCAGTGGATGGCTCAGTAGTGCCTCTTACCTACCCTTAACCCGGATACCAAGTCATGAGCAGCATAGAAAATGGTAACATTCTTATGGCCCACTGTGCTAAACAGTCAAGGTAGTACTGGCTAGCTGTGAGTCCCACTCAGTAACCCGAAGAGCTAAAGGCAGTTCTACCCTAGACTAAGGTAGGTGGAACTTCTGCCTTGGTCTTGCATTGCCTTTTCTGCCCCCACCCCACTTGGTTCCACTCCTCCCTACAGGGCAAGGGGACATACCTGACAAAGTCCCCAGCCCTCCTTCAGGATCAGTTGCTTTTGTTCTCAGTCCATCACAGACAAATGTGTGGTCTTACACTGTGCATGGCTAATGCACAGCTCACACCACTTGGGACTCACTCTGTGAGTTGGACAGCCCTGGAACTGGTCTGTCTTCTATTAAATCAGAGACGTTCAGTCACAGAAGTCACCCTCACATGTTCCAGTAATGTCAAGTGCCATAGAGATTTCTAAATGCTTGCATTCAGTTTTTTTACTTAAGCTACAGCAGACCAGTAACAACAGTTTGGTCCCTGGATCACACTGAGAAGCTCTGTTCCAGACTCTTCCGTGGGTCCTGGGACCCTTGAATTATCAGCCCAGATCACGCCAAGCCTGCTTTCGGGTTTTTCATGGGCCTCTTCTCCTGATTCATTCTCCAGGTTAGCACTCCCCTGGGCCATGGGGCAGCTAGAGATGGAGATTGAATATGTGTGCTGGGGTGTCCATACACCATACACATGCATGTGAGGCCCTTTAGCTGTAGGATGGAGGGGGATGAGAAGAGACAGAGGGTAGGCTGCCAGCTGATGGAGAAAGGGGGCCCCAAAGATGGGCAAGCCAAGCTGAAAGAATCCATGTCTCTGTGCATCTGGAATACGTCCACAGTGCCCCAACGTACTACAGCCTGCCTGTCAGGAAACTCCAGACCCTCCATTTTCTATTTTCAATGTTGAATTCTGATTTCTATCCCATTGCCACAGTTGAGAGCCTCTTAGCATTTTGCACAACAGGTGGGTGCCCTGTGGACGTGTGTGTTCTTTGGATCACTGCTTCCTCAGCTGTGCTGGGATTGTGGCCTCACCAGCTCTGCCTCGTCAGTCAACCCTCCCGCTCTTTGTACATCAAACATGCTGTGCTTCTGATGCGTGCCTCATGGCAAATAATTTCTCAACACTCTGGGAAAGGATTTTGTTTGTTTTCCTTAAGTTTGATTAAAAGCAAATGCAGGCTAACACCCCAAAAGAAAGATAGGCAAATGACTTGACAGTTTTAAAAAAGCCCCACACAATTAGCCAGTAGGCACATAAATAGTATGGTATCTCTAGTAAATCAAGCAGTGTAAATCCAAGCAGTGAGATACTTTATTTTGCCTCTTAAATTGGCAAAGATGAGAAACAAAAAAGAAAATATTCAGGGTTTGTGCAGGTTCGGGGAATATTGCCATTTCATATACTGTTGGCAGAGGGCAGTAGGGTAATTGGAGATTTATAGAGGTAAATCTGGCAAAGTATTGCAAAAGACTTTACAATGTGCCTATCCTTTGAAATCTTGAAGTCATTGTTCTATATTTTCTTACATCCATTGGTTGTTGATAAAAAGTCTAATGTCAATCTCATTCCGCTTTTTGTTTTTGTTTTTGTTGTCCTCTTCGAAGCTTTTCTTGTTATTGACAGGGTTTGAATTTTCACTAAGCTCTATCTAGGTTGGCTTTTCTTTTCATTTGTCTTGTCAAGTTTTTGGTAGGCTATTTCAATTTGGGGTTTCACATCTTTCTTCATTCAGTTCTGAGAAATACTATTATTTCTGTGAATAATGCTTCCCTTCATTTTTCTCTACTCTCTCCTTCTGGAACCAATCTTCGATTGAGGTTGTAATGTCTGGATTTTGATCCTGTGTTCCCAACGTGTTTTTCATATCTTCACTTGCTCCTTCCAGGAGAATCGCTAGGGCAGCTCATTCACTTGCTCTTTATGTTTGTCCTGCTATTCAGCTTCCCTACTGAGTTTTTAAAAATTCATTTCAACAGTTAAAATTATTATTTCAAATATCTTTAGTCACTCTTGTCCTTGTTTTGTGCTTACCTTATCTTCCCTCATTTTTCTGGGCAGATTAACTACACTTATTTAAGATTTTCTGCTGCATACCTTATTAGCTACATTTAGGGTCTCCACCATAAAGTTTGCTATCTCTCTTCTATGGTATTGGCCTTCTCCAAATGTTTGTTTATTCTTGTTTTGTACTAATTTCTGTAACTGAAATTTCATGTAGAACGTCAGCTGCGCCTACTTCTTTTGAGAAACCCACTTGGAAGGCAGGGATGGAAACTATTGGCCTAACTCTTGGCATTATTTCCAGAGAGTCAGCCCTCATGGGGTGGATCTTTTTTTTCCTCTTTCTCTCAGGGGTCACCAGCCCTTAAGAGTACTGCCCTTCTCTCTGTGCCAGGCCCTTCTCTGTGCTGTTTCTACTTACAACACTTCTGACACCAGATGTGTGGGATTTTTTTCCCACCAAATCAACCAGTTCTCCAACTCTCTGGACACTGACTAGGTGTCCTACAATTCAGCTCAATTCTGACACCAACTACCTGGAGTCAGCACAGCCCGCACAGGTGAAGGGCTCAGTCCCACAAGATTGCCCCCCACGTCAGACGCCAATCTCAAGTCCCAGGTCGCCACCTGTACATGTGCCCCGTCAGCTGTAAGTTGGAGTTCTTAGATTCCCTCCTCAGCTTCAGTGATTTGCTAGCATGGCTCACAGAACTCAGGGACACTTTACTTACGTTTGCCAGTTTATTGTAAAGGATATGGTAAAGGATACAAATGAACAGCCAGGTGAAGAGGTACACAGGGCGTGGTCTAGAAGATTCGTAAGTGCATTCTGTTCCTGTGGAGTTGGGGGTTGTCACCCTCTTGGCACATGGATGCTTTTACCAACCTGGACGCTCCCCCAATATTGTTATTTAAGGGTTTTTTTAATTGGAAATTTCATCATGTAGGCATAATCGAATGACTCAATTTCCAGCCCCAGAGTTTGGGAGGTGGGGCTGAAAGTTCCAAGCTCTTAGTCAAGATTAGGTCTTTCTGGCAACCGGCCCCTATCCTGAAGCTATCTAGGGGACCTCCAAGAGCTGCCTCATTAGAATAAATGGCACTCCTGTCTCTCCTGTCACTCACAAAATTCCAAGGACTTTAGGAGCTCTGTGTCATGAACTGGAGCAAAGACCAAATGTTATAACAAAAGATGCTCCTATCACCCTGTCACTCAGGTAATTACCAGGGTTTTAGGAGATCTATGCCAGGAACTGGAGGGAAAGACCACATATGTATTTCTTGTTCTGTCACAACATCCCACCTCACAGACCGCTCTGTGACTGCTGGCTGGCCTCCGCTGCTGGAGGAGTAGAAGCACCAGCCCACCTGGTTGCCCCTGGCCTCCCTGTGGCTACTGTAGAGCTTCTGCCCGCTTCTGGTCTCCCACCTGCTCGTCCCCCTCATGCTTCCTGGGCCACCTTTGCTCTGTTCAGTCAGGTACTCTTTAACCAAGTATTCCTTGATGTAACCCTCTTGCTTTTCAGTGAGGCTATTTATTTAAACCTCATTCTATCATTTCTTGGCATTTGTTATGGAAGGAGCATATGCTCAGTCCAACACCTGCAGATGGAATGGTGTAAAAAAAACTGTATAACCTTCAAACCAGTAACTCCACTTGTAGGAATTTATCCTAAGGAGATAATTAAAGAATAAAGCTTTAAGGGGCGCCTGGGTGGCTCAGTCCATTGACATCAAACTCTTGATTTCAGCTCAGGTGGTGATCTCATCGGTCATGAGATTGAGCCCCGCATCAGGCTCTAAGCTCATTGGGGAGTCTGTTTGAGATTCTCTCTCTCCCTCTCCCCCTGCCCCTCCTCCTGCTCTCTCTCTCCCTCTCAAATAAATAAATCTTAAGAAAAAAAAAAGAAGAAAGCTTAAAGCCTAAGGGGTTTCAACCACAGTGACATTGTGAAAACAAATAACCAGCTAGAGGGGATTAAATAAATGGTGACACGGGTGCCTGGCTGGCTCACTCGGTAGAGCATACAATTCTTGATCTTGGGGTCATGAGTTCAAGCCCCACATTGGGCATAGAGCTTACTTTAAAAAAAATTATAAATAAATGGTGACACATCCGTACAATGGCAAACTTACTGTGTGAAAACTAACAAGGCAGAATATTGAATTGCATGGAAAAATGTCATTGATGTTAGTAAAAGTTTCAGGTTACAAAATTATTTTAAAGGCTCATTTTCGTTAAAAAAAAAAAAAATACACACAAAGGGGCACCTGGGTGGCTCAGTCAGTTAAGCGTCTGACTCTTGATCTCAGGGTCATGAGTTCAAGCCCCACATCAGGCTTCACACTGGGCGTGGAGCCTATACATATGTATATATATGTATGTATAAATATAAATATAAATATATATATATTTAAAACCCCCACACACATGTTCTTTTAGAAAAGGGTAGTTTCACATGGTGGGATTATAGTGACTTATTTCTTCTTTGTGGCTTTTTTCCCACACGGTTGGGGATTGTTTGCAGCAGCTGTCATGTGCAAGACGCCTGTGCCATCCTCTGCTTCTCTCCCCAAGGTGTGCTGGAAGATGGACTGTCCTCCAATGGTGTGCCCCGATCTACAGCCCCAGGTGGAATCTCCAACCCAGATAAGAAGATGAGCTGTGGGACCCAGTGCCCGAATCCCCAGAGCCTCAACTCCGGCCCTCTGACCCAGAAACAGAATGGCCTTCGGACCACGGAGGTAGGTCACAGCCACAGAAGCCACTTGGTTCTGGAGAAAGGGGGAGAAGCTTGCTTCAGAACAGGGCCACGCTGAGATGGTGCCCAGGGAAGGAGCAGTGACGGCTCCCCATGCCAATGGAGAGTCTTCTACTCCACCCATGGGAAACCTGTTGCAAAGGCAGGACCCCACCCCATTCCCATTCCTCCCTCGAGGGTGGTTTTGTTGAGTCAGCAGAGATGGGCCCTTGCTGTCTGCACTCTAAAGGAAGCCTGTGTTTGCTTAAATACAGCTTTGTTCGAGGATCCCTTCAGCACAGCTCTCACCATCTTGACACTGAGGATGGTACTGGGCACAGGAACCAGTTTGGGGCCAGGCAGTGGGCAGGGCCCAGGGTTGACAGGGAAGGAGAGAGAAGACAGGTGTGGTAGGAGACAGGCCAGGCGTTTTTACCTCACACCCTCCCCCGAGGCAGGCAGTGGGAGCATCCCCACGGTGGTGGTGGGGCCGGGGGGCCTGTCATTGCAGAATGTGGTGGCAGCGTCACCCTCAGACTGTTAGTGTTGAAGAAGAGGCAGGGCTGTGGCATCACAGTGCCAGGGGACCTCCTCTGGAGTCTTTCCTTTCTCCCAGAGCTGTTGTGCGGAGGTGCTCCCCCTGCTGGCTCTAGCTCCTCCCACTGGCAAGACTGCCCTTAGTAGGCCCACCAGGGGTCGGCCTCCTTCCTCTTCCTTCCTCCCCCACCTCCTCACCTGCCCCTGCCCCACTGCTTACCTGATGCTGATTTTCCAAACCTACCCCCCCACTCTCCCCTGTCAAAATTTACTGGTCCTGGCCCCTCAGGCCAAGGCCACCTGTTTCCTGACTCTACAACTGGTTCTTTAATGATGGAATTCTTGAGTCAGTTACCTCCCTAACCCTTGGTTAGAAAACCTGTTGCCAATTCAGCTTTAATGCTTGTTAACTAAGTGGCCTGGCAGGAACCACTTAATCTTTCGGAGTCTCAGGTTCCTTATCTACACAATGGAAATAATGGCACAATGAGAGAACAGATGGGCCCGCTCTGTGTAAACTGAGAAGTGTTGTAAGACCGGCAGTAGGAATTAGCAGGGGATGGTTAGGCACACAGCACCCAACAGGATGGAATGAAGCACTGGTGGTAGCTCTTTAGACTCAGAAGAAAGACATGGAGGGGAAGGGATAGACTTGAACTTGAGGGTGGCCCTCTGAGGGTCCTGGATCACCTACTCGGCCTATGCGTCAGCTGGCCTTCTGGAGACCTAAGCATCATTGCCTCCCCCCCCCCAAGGGTAGGCCCCACAGAACTATGCTCAAAAGCTGGGTGACTGCTTTAGTGCAGGCGTGACATTTGTTCCGGAGCCTCCTTCCCATGCGTGTGCCCTCACCTTTTGAGTCAGGCTGGGTCCTGGTGGGCAGGAAGCAGCTTTGCCTGGTGTGTGGCATGCTCCATACACTGGCTTCCTGCCCCCCCCCCCAGCATTCAGCCCTTTAAAATTGTGCTCTGCGGTTTACAAAGTGCTTTTAGGTCTGCTGGGACATTAAATCCTCCCAAGAGCACTGTAAAGTAAGCATCATCCCCAACTTACAGAAAAGGAACCCGATTCATTTGACTTATGACATGAGTCGTTCATGTAAGTGCTGGAGATGGGTGCCAATGACTTGAACTCGAAACAGGCGACTATTATAAAGATGGAGCATAGAGATGTGAATGGACTCTTTACTGAAGAATAAGGTGTTAGTCTTTTATGGCCACAGTAATGCTGCATACCAAAGCACACCAGCATTCAGTAGCTTCCAACAGTCATCTTTTGTTTTTCCCCTCACAGTCAGTTGCAAGTTGAGTGGCTAGGCCTGACTTTCGACACCAGGCTCCTCGTGTAGCTCAAGCTGTTCCATGTATATTATTTTGGGAATCAGGCCAGAAAAGCAGCATCTCTGAGGCATATCTTCTCATGACTGCAGTAGAAACCCAAGAGGGCAAAACCAAACTATCCGAACCCATTTCATGTCTCTGCTCATATCCTGCCCAAGGAGGTCACATGGACAAGCCCAACATCAGGAGGGCAAGGAAGTACACACTGTCCCCAGTGGAGAGACAGCAAAGGATTAAGGGCAATCATGCTATCTACCACATAGAACGTACATTCAGAAAAACGCCCACATTGGTCATAAGTGCAATGAATCTTTATAAGGCGACACACCCATGTAACCGTCATCCATGTGAAGACACAGAACATTTTCCGTACCCCAGAAATCTCCCTTGTGCCCCTCACCGTGGTGACTGGGATGTGCCAGTCACTGTCCACCTCTGCAAACCTAACCACTCTTCTGACAGCTAGCTAGATTCTAGGTCAGTTGTGTTTATTTTTTAGACGTTTGTAAATGGAATCATACGGTATGTGCTTTTTTGTGCCTGGCTTCTTTTGTTCAGCATGGGGCAGGTGAGACTCATCTGTGCTGTTGTGAGTTGCAAAGATTTGCTCATTTTCATTGTTATGTGTATCCCATTATGTGACTGTAACCATCCTATTGAAGGACATTTGGGTTGTTTCTGGTCTGGGGCTATTGTGAACAACACAGCTGTTAACCTTCGTGTGCATGCTTGCTGGTGGACATTCATTTCTTTTCTGAGTAGTCCTAGAAGTAGAATTGCTGGCTCATAGGATGCGGCTATATTCGACTTCTGTAGATACTGACAGGTAGTTTTCCACGCTCACCAGCTTTACACGCTAACCAGCCATGGGTGAATTCCAGTTATGGAACATAAGAATTTAAAGCCAGGAAGTTGGGGCGCCTGGGTGGCTTAACTGCTTAAGGTACCAACTCTGGACTTTGGCTCAGGTCATGATCTCTGCATCCCGGGGTCGAGCCCCACGTCAGGCTCCACGCCCATCGGGGAGTCTGCTGGTCCCTCTCCTTCTGTTGCTCCCTTGCGCTCTCTCTCTTTCTCTCAAATAAATACATAGATAAATAAAATCTTTTAACAAATACATAAATAAAGCCAGTAAGTTGTGCTTCGTCTTCCTTAGGCCCGTGACATCAGCCTTGCAGTCAGGCATGGGGCACTAAGCACTTGTTATATTATCTCACCCAGTCCTCACAATGACTGTAAAATGTTGATATTCTCACCAGTTGACAGAGGAGAACGGAAACTCAGAGATGGCCGAGGGAAGCAGCGCCCCGCACCCCCCAACACACACACACACACGTGCGCGGTGGGGCCCCCCCGGAGGCGGGGGCGGGGGTGAGGAGCTAGCCCACCTGACCAGCGCCAGGAGCAGGTGGTACCCGCTGATAGGCCATCCATGCAGGTTGTTTTCACAACCCAGGGAGCAATGGCTGTGGTGTAGCCATTTCCCAGATAAGATCAGGGAGCAGAGGGCTTCGGTTCTGAGTGTTCAGACAGTTGCTGAAGTGCATCAGTGGTCTTTGTGTCCTGGGATCTCACCATCTCATCATCTTGCGCCCCCCCCAAAAGCCATGGCAGAGGTTCTTCTACCCACAGTGGCAGTTTATAAGCCAAGCTTACCTCTGATTGAAGCTCCTGTCAGCAGCGCTGTCTTGTCCCAACACAGCTCTCAGCGGTGAATCTGCTCAAGGAAAATAATTTTCTTCCTAAACTCTCCGGGGCCTTTGACATAAGTCTTCCTTGCTGCTCCTCTATGCTCTGGGCTAAAGCTTCCTGCATTTTCAGTGACTGGCTCAGGCAGTATCCACTCGCCTCCTCTCTCTTCCTCTACTCCCCCAAGATGACCTATTACCCTTTCACCGCGTTCCCCTGTACGGCATCCGGCCACCAGGCTGATGGCTTTGGGCACTTTTTAAGAGCTTTCTTTCTCCAGAAGAACCCGTTCATGAAGCATGCATCTTTATGCACCTGCCTACATTCCGATGTAGAAAACAAGTCTGCGTGTTAGAGGCAATCCTTGCTAGGCCTGGAAAAGTTCTGCTCGGTTCCTATAAGCACTCCTTGGATTCATTCGTGTCGTGTTCTTCCATGGAGGGCCATCAAGGTGCCAGGCACTGTTCTGATGCCAAGGACCCAGGTGTGGAAAAGGAACACGTGCCCTGTGCTCTGAAGCGACTGCCAATTTTAATGGGGGTGAGGTTGGAGGGGGTCAGATAATACAGAATGCATGAACAAGGGCTTCACCAATTTGAAGCAGTGCTGTTTATTTCAAGGAAATAAAAGGCCATTAATAGGGGATGGCAACTCCTCCGGGTAAGGTAGACGCCTCTGCACAGGTCAGACTGCTTTCTGGAGGGTGCTGGGGACAGCTAGTGGTGCTAATGGCTGTGGGTAGCAGCCTCTCCTGCTCTGAGCGCCTCGCCACTTCATGTCCCAGCCGAGAGACCCTAGCTTCCTTCTTGCAATTCCCTCGGCCCCCGTCTTCCGCCTGGTGTGAATAGGTGCTAACTAGTGAGAGGAATGTGACAGGGGAATGTGACAGTAATGATATTCGGCAAGTTGGAACTGTCTCGGTGGAGAGCTCTTTCTCTTTTTCTGCTGTGTCTTGATTTCCTCCAGTCCCTCGGGACCTTCCTGACATCTCAGCATCTGAGAAATCCTTGACTGGATCTCCTTCCCCCAGCCTCTTCCCTGAGCTTGACAAATACCCAGGAGCAAGTCCTATAGATGCTCTTCTGTCCTGCTAATTAATCGTTCAGGAAGCTCTGGACTGCCTCCAAACATTTGCTTTCCAGGCTGAATGTGCCATTTCCTCAGCCTTAGGACTCCTGTTTTTCTCCCCCAGAACTATCTCCTCAAGTATTCAGCTAAGGTAGAAATGTATGTGTGGATACAGCTCTGAGCAGACGAAACTTGAGTGTGTGGCTGGCCTCCCAATGAGCCCGCATGTCTTTGGAGGCTGCGTCATTGTGAGTTACTTTATTATTCTTGACAAAGTGGCCAGACCGCGCTGAAGAACTCCACCGATGTCCTGACCGATTCTCAGCGGAGGAGCTTCCTCCTTCTGCTCCTGCTCCCCCTAACCCAGTGTCTGACTGGTGGCCAGGCTTGGTCCAGTCCAGGAAAGATGGACTTCGGCCAGAAATGGCTCTGGCCAAAGAGGGAGGCCTGCTCCAGAAAGAAGGATGGGATAAGCCCAGAATTTCTCCAGGGTGGTGGTAATAGGAGATACGTGAGAAGTGTTTGGAAAGTAAATATGAATTTCTCCTTGCAAAACAAAAACATGCCATTAAAAGGAGGGAGAGAACAAAAGAAACCATTGAGGAAAACCAGAGACGGAGACCTGTCAGAACGGCACTTTGATGCACATTTTAGTTTGAGCCTGGGAAAAGAAGGTAATTTAGCAGTATAGGGATGTGGAGGGGTG
>NW_027397067.1:48970378-49150657 GCF_003265705.2 Callorhinus ursinus
GTGTGGGGGTGGGTGTGTGTGTGGGGGCTGGGGGGGTGTGGGGGAGGGTGGGTGTGTGTGTGTGGGGGGGTGGTGATTTCCACTACCTCCGTATATGCAGCTATCTGCTGGCTGCCACCTTATATACATGAAGAATTGCAAGACTCACTGTTCATCTAAGGGTGTGTGGAAACACCAATCCTATTGGAAGACTCTCGGGGCAGAGACCTCCTTATTCTTCATTCCCTTGCCCCCTGAGCCTGCTTCAGGTTACGAATCTCGTATGTACTCATCAACTGCTTGGGACCTTCCTGACATCTCAGCATCTGAGAAATCCTTGACTGGGTCTCCTTGATCGAATGAGGCTGGCCTAGTACTTCACTAGGATTAGAAAGGTTTCCCACAGAACCACTCCTACCCGGCGCCACCATCTTATGATTGATGACTGTACTGTGGGATCCCCAGTACTTTTCTCAAGCAGGTTCTGCTGCCTTCCTAGTGTTTGATCTACCGGAGGTTCAAGTTGAAAAGCAACAACTCCTTTTGGCACTTGCTACCAGATAGATCTAAACCCCTATGCTGAGTAGCTGAAGTGAGTACCATGCATGAGGCTGTGGTCGGCACAGGATTTGCTCCAGGCTTGGGGGGTTCTGGAGAGTTTTGCCTGAGGCGTGACCTGACCCCTGCTTTTGGAGCCTAGCATCCTGGCCCTGGGTGGAGTTGCTACGATCAAATGTTTCCTGACGACCTCGAATGAGTGCCGTGAAGCAGCAGCAAGTAAAATCACAGAATTCAGGAATAGCTAGACGTTAGTTGTTATCTGTTTCCCTTTAATGGGGCTTGACTGAAAAGAAGAAAAATGTCTTGAGTTGCAGCTGACAAGGCTCAGTCTTTAATCTTTTGGGAAGGAAGAGGGGGGAGCTGATATTTTTCAGTGTCTACCATGAGCCAGACACACTGCATATGGCATCATCTTTACCCCTCCCTCTACGGGGGAAGCAGTGTTTCCCACTCAGGAAAACAGGCTCAGGAAGGTTAGGTATTTGGCCAACGTGGCCCAAGGAATAGTGATGTGGCTCTGTTAGACTTAAAACCCAGATCTGTCTGCCTCCAAACCCCATGTTCTTCTTCCCATTACCAAAAAACAGTGGAGAATTCAGAGTAAGCTTTGGCAGAGTTGTGGGAGGCTGGATGTGGGACCTGGCTCCACCATCTTTAGTTCAACCCACCGTCTTCATTGACATTGGCCTTGGGAAAATTATGTTGGCCTGAGTGAATTCCCCTGTCTCATTGGGAAAGGGAGTGCAGTACCATTTCTGGCTCTCTCAGGGATGGCACAAGAAACAGTCAACTGTAAGCATAATGTAAATATGTGTGAAAGTTCTAGGGCAGGGCAGTGCAAACAGGTGTGCTATTCCCAGGACATTTTTTGTCTTCTTTCTGAAGATTTCTTTTTATACGTGTGCTCCTCAAGTTATTTGTTGGGTGTCTATTATGTGATAGGCACTAAATTATATTCTGGGGATATATTCTGCTGAACACAACACACTGGGTCCCTACCTTCTTGAAGTTTATAATCTGATGAGGATGTAGAAAATATGCAAGTAAAAAAAGCAAATATATAATCCAAACCATGGTTAAGGCCAAGAAGGAAGTAAAGAATACTGGGAGAGAGAAATCATTAGCTGTGGTTACCCCTGGGGAAAGCACAAGTGTGGCCAGAGCATAACAATGTTACTTTTCATTCTGCCTTCTCTACTCTTTGAATTTCTTTTACCATAATTTTGTATTGGTTTTATAAATAAAAAATACAGTTAGAGAAAAATCGATGTCTGATAAATCATAATCTCAGTAAGCCTTGCTTTTCTTTGTTGTCTGTGAGGAACTGTGAAAAGGTTCAGATGATCTCGTGTTAGGTATAGATATATTTGTGGAATCAAAGTAAAGTTGAGAACATCTGTATTCCCATGTTGAGGGTGATGTGAGAAACGGTGAGCGGACTCAGCTGCACCCCTGCGTCCAGGCACACTGCCCCTATTTCCACAGAGAACGAGCTGGGTCGTTGACTTCTAAACCCCAAGAGAAACAGTTTCATCTGGGTTCGAGGCTGCCAGGAAGTTATCATGGTCAATCTGGTTACCCTTGAGAAACAGCAGCCGATAAATTACTTTTAATTAAAGAGGCAGCATCAAGAGGACTAAAATCCATGATTCATAGAGTTCTAAACCTGCAGAAATGAAAATGAGGCAGAGGGAAGAAGAGAAAAGCTGTAAAGCTGAGTGAGAAACAAGAGGTGGCCCATTAACAAGAGTCAGTGGTGATAAAACTCACAAAGCAAGAATTTTAGAAGTGGGGAAAGGATTGAATGAGCAGAGAAGCCACAGAAGAAAAAGGTGCCAAATGGGTTTCTCTCATCACTGAGTTGCAAACCAGGAGTTTTTTTTTTTGGTTTTTTTTTTTTAAGCCAGTAATTGCAAATGGGACATGTTTTCTTTTCCTGTAGTTAAATAAAGGGAGTGGGCTGTGAAATAAAAAGGTTTGGCTGGCTGAGAAGCACGTCATAGGGGAAAATGCCTCTTCTACACACTGTCTGAGGAACCAAATGGGAAAATTGTTCCGTGTATCCCGACAGCTCTTCTCTTGTAGGAGGGCAACGCAGCTTCTCAAGAGGGCTTCTAGAGAAAATAACCTGGCATAGTGGTTCTCTTTCTCCCTCTCCTTTGGGCTTGAAATCTGAGATTTCCAAGTTGTACCTAGATTCCAGCAACGACCCACCCCTCCACCCCCGAATGTCTGCATTGCTCTTTCATAAAGCACTTGCAAAAGAGTGCCTTGTTCTGTTTAACTTGATAGAGTTCATACAGCGTGATTATTTGAGAGTGGACTCGTTTATGGCTTAGATAGAGCCTGTACCCACCACTGGAGTAAAGAACTTCAGTTGCCCTTTATCCAAATGCATACGGCGCAGCCTTACCGTCGGTGTTGTTTATAAGGAGCTACAGCAAGACCCATAGTTCTGGTAGAATAAGAAGGTTTTCAGTTGAAATTTAGAATGTTTGACATCATCATTTTGCAAATAGAATTAATGGCAGCTCTAACTGGGCTGACTGACTGTCCTGGTTTGCGGGCGCCTGAGCAGGTTCCCAGAACGGAGGACTTCCAGTTTTAAAATGGGCCGATCTTGGGCCAGCTGGGAAAAGTTCGTCACCCTATTAATGCTGAGTGACATGCATAATTCTCTCAAAAAGGCCCACAGAGAATCAGGCATTATTGCCCCATGTTTCGGGGAAGGGAACTGAGACTGAGAGGCTAAAGCAACGTATCTTGCAGCAGCTGACTGGTGACAGAGCCTTTCCCCAAGGCCAGCTATGTCTAGCCCCAAAGCTTGTGCTGTAAATAATGCCACTTTGGATCGGCTTTCGATATCCAGATTTAAGAAACTTGCAAAAAGAAAAAACAGAAATTGCCTTGTTGTTCTTGAGATTAAAACCGTACATATTCTGTGGCTGTTCTGGGAATGACTGTTGTGTAGCTTTGGACTCTTAAACAGGCAAGGAAATGAAGAATCATCCAACTATTGAATTTTTGCTTATATTTTTAAGCTTAGAAAAGCAGACTAAAATATAGAGCAGAGCATTTTCTGTTTATAATCTTTAATAACCTTTTGTGAAATCTTGCCAGGAACTCTAAAGAAAAGCAGTTACACTGTTTGGAAAGTTGACATTTTCATTCTGGAAAGCTCTCTTACTGCCTACCGGTTTGAGGGGAAAGCCGCTGTCAACTTGGCTCATTTCAAATAAAGCTTCTGTGTCTCCATTCCATGCCCCGTTCTCAAGGCTTGTATGCAGCAGCACCCGAAATGCAAATCAGAGGGAATCGGCCTCCTAATTGCCGCATTTTTCTTTAGGAGACAAAATTGGTTGTGGGACTTTAGGAGTTCTCTGCTTTTAGGGAAAAATAAACCCATCAAAGTCACTGCTTGCCCTGGTGCCAGTTCAGGCTTGGAAGAGCTGAGAGTAAGACTAAATCCTTAAAACAGCATTGACTTCTGGTTGTCCAAACAAGGGGGCATTGACAAATGCAGTGTGCTCATTCATTCATTCATCCACTAATTCAGCCAAACTTCAATAGAGAGCCTGCTCTGTCTCAGATGGTGCCAGGCACTGGGAACATGAAGAGAACAATGAAGTCCTAGCTCATGACATCAATGGACAGGACTAAAATTGCATATAGACAAAATTATCCCCTAAACGCCCCTCAGATCACCCATAAAGTATTCTTAGGTCAGGTTCTCTAGAAGCCGAGCCCAAGACAAGGATTCTTGTGCAAGCAGTTGATTGAAAGAGTAGTCTCAGGTGAAGCCTGTGTGGTAGTAAGGGAAGCAGGAGGGGCAGAGGACCCAGTTCAGTCTTATATGAGCTGTGCTGAATCCCACACACAGCCTGATCCCACGGGGGCTCTGGAGCATGAAGATGCCATAGATTTACATCCCCTCAAGGCAAAATGGCCAGCCTTTTGTATCCCCAACAATCAGACATTGGCTTTGGGCTGTCTCCAGGAATTAGTGTGTGACCTCTGTCGCATTTCTGAGCAAGGTGGCTCTGATCAGATGAGGGCAATTCTCAAAACGTGGGTGTTGCTGTGAGCAGTTAGCTGCCAAAGTAGTTGGGGGATGGATGCACCAGGCACGTAAAGAGAATCTGGAAGGGGCATCCCAAACAGCTACTACACAGGATTTATGTGACAGGCTACAAACTACAGATCATTTGTTAGTAAATCAAATAGGCCAATTTATTTTTCTCCAATAGCCCCATAGTCCACCATGTCTTTGGATGCACTACAGATAAAGTAGTTGTCTTGTGTTCAAGGGTCATATTATATTAAGAACATGTATCTATCCACACTCACACCCAGCATGGGGAGATGCTCACGCCCTGGGAGATGCTCCCTCAGATCTGAGGCTGACCGTGTCTTCCAAGAGGCAGACGTTGAGATGTCATTATACAGGATGCTTATTGGGCATCTACCCCTGTGGTGAGGAGGGATGGAAGCAGGAGTGGCCAGAGGGAGGAGGTGAGCCAGCCAGATGCAGGCTGAGCAACAGCTGCAGCTGACCCCACCCCCTGGGGACCTCTAGAGCCTAGCGTCTTATCAGAGCTGGCCTGCTTTGTGCCAAAATGTCCAGGCCTTTGTACCCCCGCATTGGGCCACCGTGGCAAGGGCAGGACCTGGGATGAGGTGGCTTTCTGCAGCTGAGCACCCCAGGGGGACACCTGGAAGTTATTTACTGACTACGCTCCCAGGAGCTAGGCAGCAGGTCTTCCTGGACTGAGGATTGGGCGGCACCTGTCTGTCCATCCACTGTGGAGGCAACTCCTGTGACCCCTCCCGCGCTCACTCCAAGCAGTTGAGCAGAATGGGCACAAAATCACTCCCCACTGGGTAAAGTTTACTCTTGAGGCGGGACACATGTAGTTGAAGAACCTACAGTTTAGTCAGTACTTTAGTATTTAATATGAACTCCGGACTTTTATCAGTGGTTTATCTTCACTTAGAAGTGGATAATCTATCTTACTTTTTACTTATTATACTTACTAAATCTTTTTGTGGTCATTTTTTTTTTAAGAGTTTGTTTATTTGGCAGAGTGAGAGACAGCCAGAGAGGGAACACAAGCAGGGGGAGCAGGAGAGGGAGAAGCAGACTCTCTGCTGAGCAGGGAGCCCAATGCGGGGCTCCATCCCAGGACCCTGGGATCATGACCTGAGCCGAAGGCAGACGCTTAAGGACTGAGCCACCCAGGCGCCCCCGTGGTCATTTTTTTTTTAGTGACAGGCATTATGCTGAGTCCCTTAATGCATGACCTGATTTAATCCTTACAATGATCTGGTGAGGTAGGTACTATTAATATTCCCTATTTTACGGATGAGAAAACTGAGGGTGAGGTTAGAAAAAAACTTGCTCATGGTGGAATTATCTAGTCAGTATTTGAACCACAAAGTCTGTCTGGCTCCAAAGCTCCACTCCTTCTCTGCTTTACTAAAGCTAACTGTGAAACCTTCCACACTACCCCTTGATGGACCTTAGCGATTATTGCATTCATTCGACAATGTTTTACTGAGCATGCCTTATGCCAGGCTCTGTGCTAGGTCAGTATTAGAGTTTCAACAGAGAAACCTTTGAAAAGGAGTATATATGCATGTGTTCTCGTGTGTTCTTCCTGCCTCTGTGCGTGTGTGTGTGCGCGCGCGCGCATGTGCGCATTTATGTAACAATCTCAAGAGGTGAATACAAATTTGGATATTTTCCACTAACTCAATTCATGATGTTAAACTTTAACAGGCTAAAAGAGATGCTAAGCGAATGCCTGCAAAAGAAGTCACCATTAACGTTACAGACAGTATCCGACAGATGGACAGAAATCGAAGAATGGCGAAGAACTGTGTTAACTAGCAGAGTGTTCTACTAGAAGGGTGGATGGACTTCTTTGGTGCCCTCCACATGCTGGACCCCATCAAGGAGGCTCAAAGAAGTGGGTGGCCCTTGCTCAGTGTGAAGAATGCTGCCGCTTGAGACACTCTCTTACCTGGCAGGCCAGTGGCCGCCTGGGCTTTTGGGACATTCTCTGCCTCCTACTTACCACGTAGATGTATTGGCGCAGTACTTGCATAGGGTAACAAGCTGCAAATGTGCAGTTTGCCTCTTTGCAACTCCTGCGGTGTGGTCTGATGGAAAAGTGGTGAGCAAAGGCCACAGGTGGGTGATGAAACAGACAAGAAGGAGTAGGTTCCCTGGTGAGAGATGCTCACGTGGCTGCTAAGCTCCTGCCCATGGTCGTGTGCACACTTGCGGGCCAGCTTGTTCTTTCATTTGTTCTTTCTGAATACTGCCAGTACCGCCATCAGAAAGCTTACCGTGTTCACTTAAAAGTTGTTTTTCACCCAACTGCAAGTCCAGATATAGGAGAAATCACGAACCAGGAAAACTCCCAGCTCTACTTGTTTCCTTAGCTCGGTAGGAGACAGAATCAGATCCCCTGTCACACGAACTAACACCCCCAACACCCACAGCGTGTTTTGGGAGCTCTCCATGAGGCAGTCACACCCATTTCTCATCTGTCTTCCATGTCCCCCCCATACCGGTGTCCACGTCAGCCTCCATACCACAATACCGTGGTCACCGTGGTCCACGCACCCAACCTGGGACGCCCCTCAGGGCTCAGCCAAACACCGCATTTACAGAGCTTTCCAGGTCTCTCTGCTTGTACTCTTGAGTGTTTGTTCTCTCCAGTTGGGTCGTTTGCAATTGTTGATCAAGGCGCTGACACAGCTCACAAGAGGGCGATGATCCAGAACCCACCAGCAGCATACATGGCTTCGCTCTGGCCTCTCGACCGTGGCGCCAGGACTGTGCCATGTGCTGTCTGTGAAGGAATTGCTTTAGAAAGCCTGGACCTGGTTGCCGTGCATTCACGCTGACACGAGACTGATGCGCCCTGTGTTAGACATCAGAGGTGGGGAAAATGTCTTGATAGATTAAAATTATCTAACATTTCTTTAAACATGTTCAGGTGGAAGTACTTCCTCCAAAGTAATGTAACATGATTTTTAAAGGACTGTTAACATAGCCTGGATTGGGGAAGGTAGGACTAAAGATGTACCAGATGATACCAATAAACTCCATGTTTAGCAGAAATAGGCAGCCTGATGGTGTGTTTGTATAATATGGTCCAGAGAATTGACATGCCTAGATTACAATTTAGAAACGGCCTCATGACCTGCCAATTTTGTTATTCCTCAAACACAAGCAAACAGTGCCCCCCCCCCCCCCCTCCCCCCCTTCCTTCCTTCCTTCCTTCCTTCCTTCCTTCCTTCCTTCCTTCCTTCCTTCCTTCCTTCCTTCTGTAGACTGTGTATTTATTCATTTAACATTAAATACCAACCCTGCACCAGGCACCTTGCAGATGTTGGGAGATTTGGAGTCTGGCCAGTCACACTTGTGTATCCTGACTCTAACAACGGACTTAATAACTAGGGGACTACCTTCAACCCTAAGGTTTGGGTGTGTTGTGAATTGTTCCGTAGTGGAACTCACTTTTACCTTCAGAATAGGTTTCTCTCTTAAACCCTGGATCTGGGCCTTCTCCTTATCACTGCACAAGCCTTTACCCTGCACAAAACTAGTTTTCCCAAACCATCATTTTGAGGTTCTTTGAGAAGGGGCTTTTGGGGAACTTCATGTTCTGAAAATGAAAAAATAATGATAAAATAAAAGCAAAACCTGTGACTTCTGTGGCCCCACTGGCATTACTCAGCAGGAGCCCCCAGCTGCCAAAGGTTGGCAATGATCCTGCATGTTCAAGGCTCGTTCTCCCAGGGCACATGTGTCGTGTTTCTGCGTGGGGTGTTCCTGCCACCACCCCCCGCCCTTCGTGTGCTATCAGTTGTGGACAACACCAGTTTCTCTTCACATCCTTGTTTTTGCCTCACTTAACTGCTGCAAGCTGTTTGGGATTTAACTCGAGACAGTGTCTGTTTCATGTAGAAACAAGGTCTCACTCCTGGGGGAGAAGGGAATGAAGGGCATATATGATCTGCCTCTCCCTGGAACAATCTGGATTTCACAAAGATAGTGATCAGAAGTTAAACCATGCTACTGGAAATTCATCTGGCAATTTTTTCACGTGTGCATGATACAAGAACTGATTCTCACGATCCTATTAACATAACTTTCTATTGCGAAGTTTGTGTCAATAAAGTCATCAATTTCAAGCATATGAGAGTCTTTACTGGAACCTTAAATTTATATTTAGGGCTGTTTAGATTTTTTTCTTCTTTGATAGAAAGGTCTTTTATATAAGTGATCTCTGTGAACCCTTCAAAAAGCCTTATGAAGTAGGTAAGGAGACCACTAGTCTCCAATTGACAGTTACAAAAGTATTTATAGTCACTTAACTAGTAAGCGATGGAGCAGGGGCTCAAGGGAGAGAAGTCTGCCTGCAAATCCCTTGATTTTTCCAATATGTAGCGTGGTGCCTTTCCTGGCAAGAAGGTCTAACAGGGCTGGGAGGCTGAGCCATTTCACAAGGTCTGAGAGGAAGCTGAGCCCCGGTCTGAGAGGGTGACAGCAGTGACTGAGGAGGGCTGGGGAGCTTGGGGCGTTTGGGTCTGGCCCAGGCTTCCTTATCCCTCCAGAGAGGGTGACCCTGACCTAGCTCAAGAGGGCATCTTTGGTGAAAGTCAGAAAGAGGAGAGACCTCACGACTTAGAGGAGCTTGAAATCACACCTGTCAGAAGAGCTGCTAAGACTTCAAGCTGAGAGGAACGGGGGCCACCAGGAACCCCCCCGATCTGCCCAGGCCCCAAACGCTCCTTGATGCACAGGCCAAGGACTGTACCTCCTCGCCCTGTCCCGCCATCACCTCCACAGTGTCCCCCGCTACCCCAGGCTACCTGAATACACTCCTGTTTGGACTCCCTGTTGAAGCCCCGTTAACCTTCACCTGCTAATGACCCTCACCAGCCCCGCTCGCCAGCTGCCCCACCTGCCACAGAAATGTATCCCATCCATGTTTGCTTCCAGCAGGGTCACAAACCAGCAGCATCTCTGCCGGCCCAGATGACAGACATGCTCTGTTTGTCTGTCGTGGTGTTAAAACCCGAGAATTTCACAGAAAAAGCCAGCTCTGGCAGGGACTTCTAGTTTAGAACTCCAGTATCCATCCTCCCCTTCTTCCTTAGCTGGGCCCATATCCACTTAGAAAAAAGATTGTATTTTTCAACCTCCTTCGCAGCTAGGAGTAACTGTATGATTTAGTTCTGGCCAATGAAAAATAATAGTGGGGCATGGAAGCTTCCAGGAAGTCTCCTTGTAAAAGAATGGTTAGGCCCTTTCTTTTCTCCTTTTCCTTCCTGCTTCCTAAAATGAAGAGGTAATGGCTGGAGCCACAGCAGTCCGCTAGGTCATGAGGTGACCTTGAGAATGGAAGCCATGCTGAGCTGAGCAATAAATTAGAAGCAGCCTAGGTTCCTCGTTCCACTGAGTCTCCATGGATTGCACACCCCAGACCTCTTTTTGTGAGAAATATACTTCTACCTCATTTAAGCTACTGTTTCATGTCACTACTCACAGCCAAACCCAATTCTAGTTGATATACAAACTTTCTGTCTTCTTTTGAAAATTTGGGAGATCTTACACCTCTGGTCTCTTACTGCCCCTTGGCCACAGTTGGCCGCAGCTGATCAGGCTGCGTTAGCTAAAGTTACAGTCTCTAGACGGTCATGGCCCCCACCACTCACTGTGGCTTCCACACAGCAGCCTCTAGATTGGTGTTGCCTGCCTGAGCCCTGAGACATTGGCATTTGCAACCCCTGCCCCAAATTGTGTTCCCAACGTGTTCTTTTCAGGAGTCATCAGAATATAGAAGGTCCTTTTCCCCATCCCACCAGTCTGGGAAGCCAATCTCAAAAGAATTTTCTGGGCAGGCAAATTACAGACGTGACTCAAGAGACACCTGGGTGGCTCAGTCAGTTAAGCATCTGCCTTCGGCTCAGGTCAGGATCCCAGGGTCCTGGGATCAATCCCCACATTGGGCTCCCTCAGCAGGAAGCCTGCTTCTCCCTCTCCCTCTGCAGCTCCCCCTGCCTGTGCTCGCTCTCTCTCTGTCAAATAAATAAATAAAATCTTAAAAAAAAAACCAAACATGACTTAATATTTAAAGTTATGTATTCACTCACACTTTCATTTACTCCATGTGTATTTATCACGAAGCTTCAATGTGAGTGAAGAATAAAACAGACCTGGCCCCCTGCCCTCATCAAGCCAGCATTCTGGTGAAGGAAACACAATAAAAACAAGCGAAAAGAAATAAATCATCACGATAATTTAAGATGGTGATAACTGCTAAAAGAACGGAGGGGCACCTGGGTAGCTCAGTCTCAGGCTCTTGGTTTCGGCTCAGGTTGTGATCTCATCATGGGTTGTTGCACAGAGAGCAGAGTGCCCCCCTCCCCCGCCGTGCTCAGCTGGGAGTCTGCTTGAAGAGTCTCTCCCTCCCCCCATGTGCACATGTTCTCTCTCAAATAAGTAAACCTTTTACTAAATAAATAAATACAAGAATATTAACAGAAGAATGGACTGGAAGGAGGCAGGAATGCAAGCAGGAGACCATTTAGGAGGCTCCCACAGTGGCCCTGGGGAGAGATGTTAGTGGCAAGGAATAGGGTAGATGGTTAGCAGTTTCTATTTTGGAAATAGAAACATTAAGATTTGCTGTTGGAATGGATGTGAGAGGTGAAAAGAAGGAAGTAATCAGGGCGATTCCTAAGATTTTGGTTTGTTCGATATGGTTCTTTGTAAGACAGAGTACGACAGGGTGAGAGACATTTTGTTGTTAATGGTTCACCCAGCTGGGCTGTCTTTCCCCGTTTCTCTGGCAGTGAGCTCCTAAACTCTTTCAGCACTATTTAGGTCTCCTTAAATTACCTCGGATTGTTCCCGCAAGCCACCCCGCTGGGAAGACCGTAGAAACCAGCAACAGAAGGAGTGTGTTCTTAATTCTTTTAGGAATATGGGACCTATCAGAAGATCCTGACACAATCAGACAACGGATCACCCAGGTTTTTTAACCCAGCAGAGAGCACGTCTGTGTTATTGCCAGCCTGAGCTTTACAGTTTTAGTTTCTTAGCTAGGCCTTCTCCAGGTGGAACTCCACTTTAAAAGAAAAAGGGGTGACTAATATTGCCCTTTCTGATCCTTTTCCATAACATGGCCACGTGCCAGGGAGAGAGCCCAAAATTTTTGTTTGCCTTTTTTATTTCATTTCATTCTCCAAAGAGACTATATGCTTCTGTTCTAATAGCTACATCAGCCATGGGATGGACTGTGAAATAGGGGCTGGCAGCCAGCCAGCCAGGAAAAACAGAGCACAGGCCTCAGGTGCAGGAGACAAATCCTAACGTGTCATTTTCCAACTGTGTGCCCCGGGGCGGGGGGGGGGGGGGGGGGGGGGGGGGGGGGAGGGGTTGCAAATTGTGGAGCCTCTCAGAGGCTCACTTCCCTTCGGCGGAAATAATAGCATCTTTTGAGGGTCTGTTGTGAGGATTCAGTGAGACAACAAATGTAGGTCACATGATGTCGGTCACCTTATAATAATTATGGCCCCGCGCCAGGTACAGAGCTGGGTGCCTCTCGCACACGCTCTTCTCTCTAATCAGTAAAGCAGTCCTGCCAGGTGAGCCCTGTCGGCCCCCTTCACAGGTGAAGAAACTAAGACTGAAAGGCAGGATGCCACCGCTAGCAAACAGGGAGCTGGGATATGCCTGCCTGTGAAACCCCATGCTCGGCCCATTGCACCATGAATGTGAATTTCCTTCCTGTCACGATGGATGGCAAGTGACTTCACAGCCCTATTTATAGCGTCCGTGTCTCAGCACTTCCCAGCTGTCAGTGCTAACGCTGGAATCAATGATTGCACCCTACATACAAATCTGTGAAATCTCACCCTTGTTTCTTCTCAACTTTCTCTTTTTTTCTTAACAGCAACAAAGGCAGTGGCCGTCTTTTGAATCATGCTATAATATTAAAATTCCTTTGAAGGTAATACTAATACATTTGGAGGATCTTTCTAAAATGTATTGCAAACCTGAGTATTATAGATCTACCATAGTGATCACTGCTTCCTTTTTGTTTCAGAATAGGAAAATGATGGCCTGAGACAGCTAGGTCCTCAAGGAGAAAGGTAGCATGCAGATGGTAGCACCAGGCCATGGAGGCCTCTCAGCTACTGCTTCTGGAATGGAACAAAATGGAATAGAATTTTTTCCTAGTTAAAAAACTTAGCAGGTGGAAAGAATTAGGATCCCTTGCCATGGTTGGTTTGCAGTATGGCTGCACAGTGGAATCACCTGGGGAGCTTTCAAAAACAATTTATGCCTGGGTCCCACCCTGGAGATTCTGGTTTAATTTGTCTGGTGTGCAAATCTGCACGGGAAGAGAGTTTCAAAATTCCCTAGAGGGTTCTCATGCACAGCCAGGGCTGAGAACTACTGGCTTAGCTGATCACAGACAGAATTAGTGTCTCCAAAACTCTGTGAGGGGATCTTAAATCATAATCCCTGGGTTTGAATCCCAGTTTCACCACTTACTAGCTTTGTGACCTCGGGCAAGTCATTTAACTTCTTTATGCTCTGGTCTGCGCATTTATAAAATGAGGCTAACTGGTAGCCCACAGTAGCAGGGGCATGTAGTAAGGCTCTATCTGTAAAGCACTTATCACGCTGCCCAGCATATGAAGATAAACACAAGGTTATTAATTATTGTTGAACTGTGCTACAACCCTGAAATTCCAGGACATGGGCAAGACCTGGCATATAAAACTCAGCTCAAGGGTAAATGTACCAGAGAGCTGGGTCCTTATTTGAGCACGTTGTATCCTCCAATTCACCACAAATGTACCTTTTTTCAAGATAGGCACTTATTATTATAAAGGAGATTTCAAAATGGAGCTAGGAAGCATAGCTGAGAAAAATCTCTTTGAAATTGGGTTGGGAGGCCATCAGGGAGGAAGAATTTACGGACGTCCTCATAAGAGAAACTATGAACTTTTTGTCAGCTGCAAGCCCTTGGCAAGGACCTCACTCCCTCCTCACCATGACACCTGACTCATTCGCATTCCTTACTTTGAAAAGAGCCCACGTGATTTGACAAGTTTCATTCCCTCATTTTCGTATTAACCCAATCAATCCCACGCCATAGTTTCAATTCCTGTTCTGCACAGAGGATCTAAATGAGAACTACACACCTGACCTCTGTCTTTTCTGCCTCCTCTTTGTCTTCCTTGGAACAGGAGTCAGGTTTCTACCTGAAGCTGTGCCTCCCGAATTGCAATTCTAATTGCCCACATAAATGCCTGTTTACTTAAATTTTCAGTGAATTCTTTCTTGGTCATTATTCAATGCAAAATGTACCTTGGGCACCATGGGACGAGGAGAGCAGCCACCTTCAAGAAATCTTCCTAAGGAACATGTCTTTGGCTCTGGGCAGAAAACCTGACTCCGAATAATGCAGAAGAAAACTTGCTTCCTTGGCTTTAGTCTGTAAGGGGTTGGTGTTTCCCTTTAAAGGTGTCTGAGCTTCCATTTGCAAGCTCTCTGGGGTTAAACTGGTAGCTAGCAAGTGAAACATGATTTTAGATGTAAGGGAGTCCCTAGTGAGGAGCTGTCTGGCAGTGGATTGGGGATTTTCACATATTTGTTTTGCACCAATAAAATGTCTGGAACCTGGCATCAAAGATGCAATGCTGTTCTCTGGGAAGGGAGAATGCTCAGCTCCAGCATGTGCGCCAAAGTTGGCGATGTCCCCTGCAGACCCAGGGTAAGCTCATTTGATTCTCCTCGTCTGTTTAAGACCTCTTAGCTTCCTTCCTGGCTGTCAGACCCAGGAAAGACCCAAGTAAATATGTATATTCAAATAGATCACTTACGTGGACATGGAAAATTAAATTCTTTTAAAGATCCTTCTAGAACAGCTTTATTTGACATCCCTGGAAGACGAAGAATAGTGGTAATTCACCTAATTCTTGAGTAAAATCAAGGCTAATTTGTGAGACGCAGAAAAGCTTCTGGACAAAGAAGACTGAGTGGAGGAGAGAGACTCTGGTGACCCTACATTTACTGCTGTAGCCTTGACCCCATTATTACAGCCTCGGGCCAAAGGCCTAGAATAAGGACAGACCCCGGCTTGGCTCCAGGCCGGGCTACTCATCACCGTGAGGCAGCACAGCTCGTGGGGTGGGATCCCAATATGGCTTTATTTTTGTCTCTGTCTCTTAAAAATGTATCCTAAAAGGGAAGGTTTTTCCTTGGCACCTGTAGCAGCCCTGAGACTTTTCTGGGCACTCTTAGATATCAGAAAGCCAGGTAGTCACTGGGAGTCACAAATGTGATCTCCATTCAGAAATCAGAATAGCAAGTCCCAGGGAAGTTACCAACCAACAGTGAGTTGATCTTCACTCAAAGGTAAGCTTTCTCCCCCTCGGGGCTGGTGGCCACAGGAAGGGCCTGGAGGAAGTGGCTGACGGGCCAGGGGGCAGAAGTCCAGGTCAGCTCCTGCCCCTTATTTGCTCACCTTCTCTCTCCTCCATTCCGGAGTCTGCCAAAGGATGAGGGGGAAGGGAATGGAGAGTTCTTATTTCACAGTTTGAAGTTTGCTTTCAGGGGCATCTGGGTGGTGCAGTTGGTTGAAGCGTCTGACTCTTGGTTTTGGCTCAGGCTCTGATCTCAGGGTTGTAAGATCGAGCTCGGTATCAGGCTTCGAGCCTGCTTCGAGTTTCTCTCTCTCTCTCTCTCCCCCTCTCTCTCCAATAAATAAATAAATCTTAAAAAAAAAAAAAAAGTTTGCTTCCAGCTCTCAAATTCTTCTAATACTTAAAGTTCTTGTTTTTGCTGCTTTGGTGTTTTTGTTTTGTTTTGTTTTCTGGGCATTTCTGTGTTCTCATAAACTCCCTCGCTGGACCCCTCCAACCGCACCTCCTGGGCTGGGGCCCTGTGGCTGTTGATCCCACTCTGCCCTGGTTCTGGGGATCCACTCTATATAGTCTCACTCTGTTGAAGCCCATCCCTCCCCCCCCCCCCCCCCCCCGCCAAGCTATCCTTCTGGGCAGGAGTCCACATGACTCAGGCTCAGCTCTGGCTCCCCCTGGACAGCATCTGCCCCGGCACAGGGTGGGTGGGTCAGAGCTGGCCTCTGCCAAGGGGACGTTTGAGCCGAAAGCTGAGTGACTAGAGGAAACCTGCTGCACAAAGCTGCCATCTGGGCAGAGAGGAGTCCGGGCAAAGTGACAAGCAAGGGCAAGGGCTCTGAGTGCAGCTGGGGACTGGGGAAGGCCGGTGTGGCTGGAGCCAAGGGAGAGCAGGGGGATGGGCGGGGGTCAGGTGGGGGGTAGCAAGGCAGGGGCCGGATGCGGGGAGGGGGGCCTGACGAGCCGTGGTGAGCAGTCGGAGGTTTATTTTTACAAGGTCCTCTGGCTGCTGTTTGGAGAAGTAGATGGATTTGGGATACATTTTAGAGGCTGAGCCACAGAACTTGCTCTTTGGCTTAGAATCGAGACAGAGCAAGTGAGGAAATCAAAGATGATTCCTACGTTTCAGGTTCAAGCAATTGGCTGGTTGGTGGCGTCATTTACTAAGAAAGAGAAACTAGGTGAAGGACAGGTTTGGGAGAGAAAATCAAGAGGTTTTTTTTGCCCTTGCAGTGTCTGGAGGCTATTACACAGTGAAGATACTGAGTAGCAGTTGGAAATTCAAGTTCTGTAGCTTGAGGGTGAGATGAGATGGTCAGACCTGCAGGTACAGATTTTGGAGTTGTTTGGTCCAAAATGTGGGCCTTTTCTCACACCACCAAGCGAATCTTCGACACCATACGGGTGTTCCACAGTTCAATTCAATTCTGACATTATTTCCCTGCAGAATTCAGATTCATTCAGTTCCACAAGACTGCTCCCCCCACTCCACTTCAGATGCCAATCAAAAGTCCAGATTGTCACCTGTGCTGTAGATCAGAGGTTCCCATGACCCAATCCCTGGGTTCCATTCATTTGCTAGAGCAGCTCACAGAACTCAGAGAAACATTTTACTCCCTATATTACTGGTTTAGTAAACACTCAGTCCTGAGACCCTTCAGATGTGTATCAGTGAGTCACATGCTTAGAGGATGATTCCTAACATGTATCTTATGGTGGGGGGGGTGGCATAGAGGAAAAGGGAGCTTCCAAAGGAATTTCTATATGTTTAAAGTAGACTCACAGGATCCTGGAGGGTCAGGCTAAGACCATCTTTTGCCCTTGGCAAAGTGTCAACATCGAGGCAGCTGAGTGACCAGAGGAAGGTCACTCTGCCTGTTTCCTTGTCAATGGGCTGGAAATAGTAAGGAAATTTAATAATTTTTCTTCGATCTTTGTTTCTCACATCACTAAGGACTTTCCAAAAGTCACCTCATTAACAAAAGACACCTTTATGGTTCCTATCATTTAGGAAATTCCAAGGGTTTTTTTAGGAGCTCTGAGCCAAGAAAGGGGATGAAGACCAAATATATATTTCATATTATAATATTGCAGGATCACATCAGCAATACACGATGTTTAAATTCATGGGACTGAATGAACTCACCTGGAGTGGGGAATGTGCAAAGAGAAGTCCTTCCTCTCATTTTATGGATGAGATGACTCCGCTCAGAGAAGCTGCGTGCCAGGTTTTCACAGCCAATCGGCAACAGAATCAGGACTAGGAACCAAGTCTAGTTTCTGGCTAGGGTGACACCGAAGGATTCTGGGATGGGAGACTCTCAGTGCTAAAACCATGGCAGTCCCAGGCAACCCAGGACAATCTGATCACCCTAGTCCCAGACCAGTGATCTTCTGGGGCCATTTTCTCCTTTGGCAATGACAGTTGAGACTTGAGTGATTATAGTCTGTGACTCTGTTTATTCTTGTCTTTGAAGGGAGATTGTTTTCATTCTGTTCCATTTTTGTTCTATGTCCATGAACTATTATGTTCATTTTGGAGGAGATTGAGCTTTTCCTGAGAGGAAATTATGAGTAGTAATTACCATGTTTTCCTGCTCCTTCTGGAATACTCAGAGCAGGAAAGGGAATCCTTCTGGATGGTACCACGTGATTAACCCTCCAGACAATGTGGACACGTAAGCTGGTCGGGGAGGCACAGGAGAGAAAGAAGCTCCCCCGAGCCCAGCCTCTTGCCCAGCTCAGTTTCTGCTTGTATTTTGGTCATATCCTGTCTCTCCCATCCTTTGCCTTTATCTCCCCCTTCCTAATGCCAGTGCCTGGGTCTGTAAATGTGTCCTCACCCGTGTCCCTTACATCTCACAGTCAGTGGCCCTCTCTCCACCAGACTGCTCGAAACAGAACCTCTGGAGTCGCCTTTGGCTCTCCCCTCGGCCTCTGTCGTGGAATCCTGTCTCATACCCTTGACCACAACGTCTTTCCCACCCGTCTTTTCCAGCGTGCCTCCCAACCTCCACCTTCGCCCCCAGGCCACCGCGCCTCCCAGGTTTCTGCAGACCTTTCCTTACCTCTCTGCCTCCCTGTTTGCCTGAAATCCAGACTCCACACTGCTGACAAAATGACCTTCCTAGAATTGTTCACTGCCCTCAGGATCCAGACTCAGTAAGACTGGCCTACTGAGTATTCACTTCGAACTCTGGCTCCTTCTACCACCGTTAGCCAGTGTCTGCATTTGGACCAGAAAATCCTTTGCATCTTCTCGTGGGCAAAATAGAAGACCATCTTACGTTTGAGGTCACTTTATGTGTGGCAGCGATACGCTGGCTGCATGTAAAGGAAACATCAATCACGTCCTCTCATCTAGCTTCTGTTTCCCTGGCTCCAGCCCTGGCTCCCTGGCTCCAAGGTGCCGTCTTCCCGAGGAACGGCTTCGGTGTGGTGGGAATATCAAAGGACCCCTGTAGATTTCCATCCCTGCCACCTTCAAATCCGCCCAAGTATTTTAATCTATCTGAGCCTCATTTATCTAATCTGTAAAACAAGGACACTCAATAAACTTGGATTATAGTAGTCCACCCTTATCTGTGGTTTCACTTTCCACTGCTTCTGGAAGCAGATAATCCTTTTGACCTGTCCTCAGAAGGTCAATGGTAGCCTAACGCTACGTCCCAGTGCCTGAGTCATGTGTCAGTCACATCACTTCATCTCATCCCGTAGGCATTTTATCATCACAAGAAGGGTGAATACGGTACAGGAAGATTTTGAGAGAGGGAAAGCACATTCAGATAATTTTTATTGCAGTATATTGTTATAATTGTTTCTATTTGATTACTGTTGTTGTTAATCTCTTACTATGCCTGGTTTGGAAATTAAACTTTTTCATAGGTATATATGGTATAGGAAAAACCGTAGTGTATATGGGGTTCACTACTTTCCACGGTGTCAGACATCCATTGGGGGTTTGGGAACATATCCCCCGGGGATAAGGGGGAGCTACTGTAAATCGGAAACTTCCCTGCTCTAAATTTTCAGTAGCTCTCACAGCCTGACTTAAGAACCAATTTCTCAGTCTTTCAAAGCCCTCCTTGTCCTTGCAGCTCTAACCGAGCTGCACGTATTTTGTGCTTCAAATCAGGCTCCTTGCAGCCCTCCCGAGGGCCCATCGCACATTCTGCCTCTGGCTCAAGTCTCCTCTGGTGCATCCTCTCCCCACCGTGGTGGGGATCTTACTCATCGTCCGAGGTTCAGTGCCAGGGATAACTCATTCTTCAATGAAAATTTCTTAATCCCCTCAACCAAATGCAATCTCTCTTTCCCCTGAACGCCCCAGGGCTCGCTCTAGAGCTTCTGGCACCAACCTATCCTATCATAGATGTTCTTATGCTCATCTATAAAGTGATAAAGATTCTTCACTTGATGGTAAGGGCCTTAGCTCCATAGAAGATACTGTGTTGAGCATTCTGTATGATCAGCATATGTTTATTAGACTGGAAGCACTCGTGGGACATAGGGATTAGCGAAGTCCATGACCTAAATGCTTACTTAGGAAGTCATGAATTCATTTGTCATTTATCAAGCATTTACTGAGTGCTTTTAAGTCCTGTGGGCATAGAAAGAATTTTAAACAGAGATCCAATTCCTCATGATCTCAGAGCCTAATCAGACAGCTAAAATATAAAATGATAAACACAATAGGAAATCAGAAGATAAATAAACACGAGTATAAAGACTTTATTATTGCTGACTATAATAAAACTCCTTAAAAGACTCTATTTTAGTCTTTGTAAAATCCCAACATCTAGATATATACACCCAGCCATGGTAGCTTAGAAAAGGGAGCAAAGAATTTTTACTTCCAAATGCCTACTAAGTGCCGTGCAATGCATAGACATTATCTCGTCGGAGATCTTGGGGGATATTATTAGTATCTTCATTTTATAGATGAGGAAAATTGGCTTCAGATTTGTTGTGTAACTCGGGGAAGGTCGTACAATTAGAAGTTCTTGGCCAGCTTTTAAAACCAGGACTCTCTGATAATCAGTCGGCCTGTGATATCCCTTTCTAGTCAGCAGTCAGACCACTACCTGAAGGCCCCTGAGTGGCCTAGACGTCGTGTAGGCATCTGTTCTAGGGACTGGAACTACTGATCGGGAGCTGTGAGAACTTGCCCCTTGCTCTGAAGACCCAGATGTCAAAGGAACCAGGGATACTTGGCCTGGAGACAATAAGATCTAGAGGAACTATTCTACCAGGAAAGGTAAGACACGCCAGGTGACAACTCAGGAAAGAATGGTCCTTTTGAGACGTGAACACAAAGTGCCTCTTGGAAGTACAGCCTTTGAAAGCACCACTCAGGGGCTTCAGTAAGAAGAAGAAATATGGGTATTGAAACACAGCACTGAAGATACTTTCTGCTTTTCACAGGGAAGCAATATGTGACTTGCTCCCGTTTCAAGATGCATTTGCCCCTGGTCCTTCAGAATCGATTCGCTGTACCATGACGGGCAGTGGTCAGCAGAAGCTCAGGGCTCCAGGGATGACACAGAAGGCTGAAAATTCTCATTCTCCTGCCAAGTTCTTATTTACCACTGAAGTAATCTGGAGAAAATAGCTTGAGACTTTGTGTTCAGTTTCCCCCTCTGGATTCAAGTTGGAGAAAACGATGCTAATTACATTTCTAACAGCAGTGAATACATTTGAAAGTCAAGCTCTTTTGCTATGTCAAGGAAGTTTTTGTCATAATTAAGGAGTGTGCCACACACTAGTCATACATAAGATTTGGATCTGTACTAATTCGGGTGAGAGTGGGACCGAGGTGTCAGTATAGTTCAAAAAGCTCCCCGGGTGACTCTGGTCTGCAGCTGGGGTTGAGAACTGCTCGTGGAGGGGAAAGGACACGGGCTGTGGAGTTAGACAGACTTTGGTTCAAACCCTGGGTCTGCATTTTCTAGTTGTGTGACTTGAGGTGGATTTATTAATGATTTAAAGCCTCAATTTTCTCCTTTGTCGAGGAAGATGAAGTAGAGCTTAGTGGGTTTGCATTGAAGATTAAATGAGATAACTAACAGGTAAAATATGAAATTGCCTGGCACAGAATATCTTATAAATATGTGTGCTCTTTCTCCCTTTAAGATGTAATCGTTTTGAACAGATTCAAGTGATAATCCTTTACAGAAAAGGGGGCAAGCCCCATTGACCTTCTGTCGAGAATGGAAGTAAGAGCACATTGGTATTGATCTGGGTAGATGAAGGATGAGGTCAAATCTCATTTTACTCTGTGATGGATAATCATATAAGGGTTGCAAATCACAGGTCTCTCAGAATATTCTATTGTTGTTTCAATTAAATTTTGCAGTACCATACTACAGAATTTTTTTTTCAGAATTTATATTTTAAACATCTAACAAACTTTTTTCTGAGGTATCTTTAGAAATCAAGAATTACTTGGATTTTCTGCTCCATTTACTTTTTTTATTGGCTTGTTCACCAATGGTGGCTATCAGTTGGAAGTTCACAACACTAAAGAACAAAACAATACTTGAAAATACCCAATAGAACAAGATAACTTTATTTAGTTATAAATCGGGTAATGCGGGACATGGCCCAGCCGATTGGTTTTGAATAACCTTATAGAAACTCTGTTGGAAGTCAGCTGAGCAGAGGGTCAAAGAGATCTTTTTCCTCCTGGTCCCCAAGACTGAGGAGCTCGCCTAGCCCAGGGGATGACTCAGTGTTGTATAGCTCTCCCACCCCTACTTCAAGGACATGGATATTAGGTACTATGATGAAAACAAAAAATCATGTAGCCATAAGAGAACCTGGGTGGTTCAATTCAATCAGCAAAACAGTGCTCAACTCATAAGAAATAAATCCCCAATTCGTATTTTTCTTGAAAGAAAACAAGTTAACATTTTCTTATAAAAGCTATGTGCATTCATAGTATACATGCAATATATACATAGTGTATATATTTTATGTCCTACAGTGCCGTCTAAGTGCTTGGGCTCAGGAGGACAGATCTCTATCCCATCTCAGCTTCCCAGTTACTAGCTAGGTAGCTATCCTGCTAAGCCTCAGGTTGCTCATCCTTGGAATGAGAATGATAGTAGTGCAAATCTTATCAGAGATCTGCTGTGAGGATGAGGTGCTGGTGCTGGACACAAAGCAGTCACTCCAAGTGAGCTACCATTTTAAAAATGGGGGGGGGGGGATGACATATTTGGAATTCATGGTCTGTGAAGCACTTAGAACAGTGTCTGGCATGGTGTTGATTGAACCCCAGCCATTATCGTCAGCGGCCCTGCCCTCTTCTTCATCACCCTGGTAGCTGATTTCATTACCTGCAACGATACTTAGTGCTGAGTTACTTTTGGAATGCTTTTCTTCTTTTCCCTCTAATTGCCAATGCGTTTCTCCTAATATGTAGGATACTGTTCTGTATAGATAAAGATTTGTGATTTGTCCTGCATAACCGACCACCTGGGCCTGCATGCACACGGGCAGGCTAAAGAATGTTGTTTGTGAGACTCCTGCTGTGTGAATAACCTTGGGAACGTAATTGTTTAAAATATATTATCTGGCCTCCAGGTCAGAACTGGCCCTTCTGTTCTGGAGGCTAAGAGCTACAAATCCAATCTTCTCACATCCCCCTCCTGCTGCAGGCAGGGCTGGCCGCCTGGAATGGAATCCGGGAGGGGAGGCAGACATAGCCCAGGCTCCTTGAAAATAGAGAAACATGATCACATGAAAATGCAGCTTGCTCCAAATTGCCCGTAGGCAAACAAATGTTTAATTTCAAACCCTGTTATTTGCCCTATAAATATGGCCCTTATGGGGATAGTCAGTTGGAAGTCTCACCTGAGGGGGGGACACTCCTCTTAATGGGACTTCAGCCTGGCTGTCTCCCCGGGGCTTCCCCAGCTGATGAGGTGGGAGGTTGTAAGTACTCGATTTGATGTCACTTGGCCTTGTTCTCATTTATTGCCCACTATTCCCTTTGTCTATGTGTAGATTCCTTTCCTCTTCTGTTTCTGTTAGGTTTCTATAATAATAATAATAATAATAATAGTTTTCTTTCCTATTTGAAACCAAAACACGGCTGTTGTGAATCTATATAAACATATTTTTATCCCAATATTTCCCAAAGTGACCCACAAAGGTGTCAGTCAGCTCCACATAACCATGAGACAATATTGGACTCACGGTACTCAATATACATATTCAGTAGTTAATATTTCTTTCTTTTTTAAAAGATTTTATTTATTTGAGAGAGAGTGTGTGCACACAAGTAGGCAGAGTGACAGGCAGAAAGAGAAGCAGACTCCCCACTGAGCAAAGAGCCCGATGTGGGGCTCGATCTTGGGATCACAACCTGAGCCAAAGGCAGACGTTTAACTGAGCCACCCAGGTGCCCCAAAATAACTGATGTTTCTTGACCACTAACCAGTACTAGGCACTTATGCAAGCACATCCATTAGCACACTTAATTCTCAAACTAATTCTTTGAGGTAGTTTCTCTTACTACCCCTTATGGCTGACACTGTGGATTGGCTACTCAAAAGTCATTTACATCCCTTTCCTTCATGACTGGAATGCTGACGTGAGGACGAGGGTGCAGCAGCCATTTTGCAACCATGGGACAGCAAGCAGGAAGACGGATGTCTCCATGCTGAGAATGTCAAAGCAGAAAGAGCCCCACAACATTCATGAGCAGATACAAGGGCCCCGAATGGCCCAAATAGGGACTTATTATTAGATCAGAAAAATAAACCGTGAAGTAACTCTGACAAATTTTCTGTTCCTTGGGCCAAATACATGTCTAATTAATGCATTTCATGTTATGGATGAGGAAACTAAAGCTCCGTGAGTTTGGGCAACTTTTTCAAAGTCATGCAACTGGTAGGTGTTAGAGACAGGATTCATACCCAAATCTGCCCAAGACCGATGCACATGCTAGTAAGCACAAAACCCGCTGCCCTGCTCTCTCATTCTCGCATTTCCATCAGGGGGTCATGGCTTATGCTTTCCAAACTATGTGTCACAGAATTCAGAGATCATTCATAGGTGAGCCTCAGAAGAAAAACTTCTCTGGTAAAATAAGAAACACTTCATCCTATGGTCCTGTTTTTGTTTTTGTTTTTGAGAACCTCGATGCACAATCTATCAAAGTTTCTGAAAAATTCTGCAACAAAGAAACCTGCCTGACTGGTTAACTCAGAGGTTCCCAAATGTATTTGCCAATGGAACACATTTTTTTTTAAAGTGACAATCCTATGAGTTTCCTTCAGAACATTGTTCCCTGGAACACCAGTTTGGGAGGTCATTCACTGAATTTTAATTAAGAGTTATTTCCTTAGTGTTGGCTTAAAGTAGAAGAAAGTGAGTCACAAGGAATTTGCTACTTTGTGAATATTCTTGAGGATTTTGTCCCCTATACAACTCAGGGCAACCTATGTAATCGCTAAACAGTTTCTATGAGAATTCCGGGCCGGGTCGAAATAAGCACCTCCTGAGGAAATTGTCTGCTTCCTTTTTTCTAATAATGAGAAGTATGTGACTTACTGTGTCTTCTCTTCTGCTTTGGCTTTCCGGAAGCTCAGAGACAAATGGGAAACAATTGCTGGCTCAGGTTCCTGGGTTTTACATATTTATGTTTTCTTTTATCTGATCTTGATTTTCCTCGGTCATGATTCTGTATTTGAATTTTATTGGTATTATTGTGTATGTTCTTGTGACGACATTCTTTGTGGAATGGGGTGGAGTATAAACAAACACTAATCGAGATTGTCTTGAAAAAATAGGTCACATGGCCTCCTTGTCAATATGGTCATCCCTGTAATGCCTGATCAAGGAATCAAGTTAATTCATTTACATTGATACTATAAAAGTGAAATCATACTACATAATTGAAAGTATGTCTTATGAATATCTAATAAAATGAGAGAAGTAAGTCTTCACAGGGGGCATATATTCCTAGAGATAAAACATAAATACCTTTTATTTGACTATATTCTAATATAAATTGAACTTTTATTAGAACTAATTGTACTTCTCTAGATTGCTGAGCTAACTCAACATCCATACTACCAAATTAGGCAACAAATTAATCACAACTGTAGGGGAGGGAAACTTTTTCCTTCTTCCCTTCTAGGGCCTTTGGCTGGTCTAATAATTAAGTTGACATGAGAAATTAACAGGAGAAAAACACATTTAATTTCCTACGTATGGGAGCCTCAAAGATATGAGGCTCAAAAAAGTGACCAAAGCAGGCAACTTTTATACCTGTTAGACAAAGAAACAACACATTTGTGAAGAATTGACACAACAAAGGGGTTTGGGCTTGGGTGGCACATTAATGAAGCAACAAGGTTTATTTATACAACCTTCTTGGCTTTGGATTCCCTATCCCTGGCCATAAGGATGCCTTCTGTCCTCCTGGTATAGGGAGGATACCTTCACATGGGAGATTTATTTCCCGCTTTCATGGAAATGAAGGACAGTCAGAGTGTCCTTCTTGCACCAGCTGTTTCTCAAGTAACCTTAGTTTAAAATCATGTGCCAAAGTGGCATATTTTTGGGTGGCAAATTGTGCTTTCATTCACAACCTTGCAGAAAAATAAAATCAAGAAAGGCAGACATGCCCTATGATATATATCTATTGGAGGAAACTTAATTTAGTTAACCATGGTTAACTAACCATTACTTCCTTAACAAGGAACAGAATTGGCAACACAGAGGAGCAGTAAGTTACTCATGGGGTTGATTACCTGTACCATTCATTAAAGGGGCAGCCCTGCAAGCTCCAGACCAATAAGCAAATGTTAACTAAGGGCACATTGTGAAATTCAGTAGGCGGATACAAAGAAATATGATACAGACGTTGACTTCTCAACTGTTGAGGGGAGAATGCTCAGGCGTTGAGTAGGAGTTGAGTAGGAGCCGGGAGAGAGAGTTTGGAGTATATTATTTGTAGCTGCTCTATTCTTTCAGGTAGCAAGAAGATGTCCTCCTCATGGTTCTCAGAAAAGGATTGTTGCAATATAAACTCAAAGAAAGAGAAAGTTCAATTTTAGCTTTTGGGTTTCAACATAGATCTTGTAAACTCAGGGCAGAGAAAATGGCTTGAGAAAAAAGGGTTTTCAGGAGTGCCCTCATTAACCTTGCTAGAGTTAGACAACATCAGACAGAAAGTGCAAAGACTTAAATATAGAAGTTTATTTCTCTTTCTTATTAAAAAAAAAAAAAAAAGCCTGGTCATGTAGACCTGACATTGTCACCAGATACCAGATTCCATCTGTATTTTAGTTCCCTCCTAGTAATGGTTTACAGCCTTACGATTACCTCCTGGTACAAAATGGTTGCTAGAGCTCCAACCATTATATCCACATCCGAGGCAATAGGAACTAGGGAAAGGAAAAAGGGTTCCTTCCTACAGAGTCAGATCACTTACATAAGTCACCACAGAAGTCCCACAGAACACTCATGTTGTATTTCATTTGCCAGAACTTAGTCACATGGCTATGCTTAGCTGCAAGGGAGCCCAGAAAATGTAATCTTTTGTAGGGCCTATGCACTACAAATAAAATCAGCACTCTGTTACTAAAGTAGAAAGAAAGAGTGGATATAGGGTCACAAATAGCAGTTTCTGCCACAACCCTGAAGAAGTCAAGGTATAAAATTGATACCATAAATACAAATTGAAAGTAGTCCTTGATCAAGCAATGGCAAATTTTCTCATTCAGGATGAGATAACCATCCTTTGGACTGCGTGATGGAGGAGGAACAGAAAGGAAGTGAGGAGAAAATGGATGTTGTGGGTCCCAAGCAGGTTCCTATGCTCAAAGATTCATGACCAAATCCTCCAAAGAAAACTCAGATAGACTGGGGGATGCAAGAGCAGAGGTTCTGTGCCTTGCTTCCAGTTGAAAATCCAGGAGGTGACAAGCCTCATGGAATTGCCCCAGGCCTATGTGGTGAGTTATCCGTAATAGAAATGGCAGCCTGATGTGTCTAGGCAGGGAGAGCCTGAGACAACTATTAATAGATCACCTATGACCCTAGGGTAGTTTGGGAGAACATCCAAAATGAATGTCTGCAAGCCCTTCCCATTCCATTCTGAGGAGCTCAAAGGTAGCTGACAAAGGTCAGCAGGCCTGAAGATACTTTGAGACGGAGATAAGAGGGAGGCAGGGTGACCTTCCTGGACCTACTACCAGAGACCAGATGGAGAACCCAGATGTCCTAGAAATTTCCAGGAGGGGTGACGCACATCTCCATAGATGCTGGCTGGGACGTACACCTCCTGGTCCTCAAGCACTGTGGCTCTGTGAGAGCTTTCAGAACAATCCAGGGAATGAGGTGGGGAGGGTGGTGAAAATCCTGAATGGAATGAAAAAAAAAATCCGGATCTGAATGAAAAAACTCTGATTTGAATGGGTTTTCTCTAAAATGGCTGGGATTAAGCTATGTTACTAGACAAAGTGGGGGCTTGAGATTAAATTAAATTCAGTTATAGAAAAAAAATTCTGTACCACTGAGTGTGTGGTGTGTGGACATTCCTCGGCCACACGTGCTTTCTTGGTTTGTCGTATCTCACTCTCGAGTCATTCAGCTCAGAATTTTGGCACCTTCTTTCTTCAGTGGTATGTGAAAAGTAGTGACAAATGAGCATTTTGCTATTTCGACTGAAGTTATTTTGAGTGAACAGAATTTCACTGTCACTTTGCCTCAGTAATAATTGTACCTCAGGTCTATGAGTCACAAACCCCCTCTCCACTCCCCACCGACAAGTGTCTACACCCAAGGCCCAACATGTATTTCCCAAACTTTTGCTGCATCTGAAGTGACCACTTGGTTCCGTCCTCCCCAGGGCTTTTCCAGTTTTAGTAATGGAAGTCCCGTGCCCCCGGGAATCTCTTCAACCCTTCCCAGCAAACCAGGACCATTGGTCACCCTTGCTGTGTCAGACTCACCTGGAGGGCTTGGTTAGTATGGATTCCCACGCTCCACCCTCAGAGCGTCTAATTCAGCAGCGGCGGGGGTTGAAGCCCAAGATTTTGCATTTGTTAATGAGCTCTTGGGCGATTTGATGCTGTAGGTCTGTGGGCCATGTTGTGTGGGCCCAAGAAACAGGTCAGTTTTTTCCCAGTCTTTTTTTTTTTTTTTAAGATTTTATTCATTTATTTGTCGGAGAGAGAGAGCACAAGCAGGGGGAGCGGCAGGCAGAGGGAGAATCAGGCTCCCCGCTGAGCAAGGAGCCCGATGCGGGGCTCCATCCCAGGACCCCGGGATCATGACCTGAGCCACCCAGGAGTCCCAGTCTTAACATAATAAAGCAATGATGTTGATCCATATATTTAGTCAATGACACACTTGTGGCAAAAACTTTGACCAAGATCTTAAGTTTCTTTCCTCTTCTTTTCTAGCAATTCCCTTGCCAGGCCAGCTGTGTGGGGCTGCACTAGAGCTCATCCCCTGGGGGCTTTAGTCTAGAACCTCTCCCTCCAGCCCCTCTAGAAGTTCTCTAAGCACTTAATTTTTTATATTGAATCCTTTCCTGCTAAAACCACCAAAAGAGTGTTCTGTTATCTGTAGCTGAATCGGGCTGACAAATCATGGGACCCTGGAACACAGTTTGAGAAGCAGTAAAGAAAAGGGGAGAGGAGTTTGTGCACATTTCAGGGAGCAGGAGAGAAGGAAAAGCAGAGATTTCCTGTGAGTGCCAAAGCCTGTCTAGACAAAGATGTCCATGCCCACCTCGGCAATTTACGAGCAAAACACTTACAAACCCAGCTATAGAAAACCATATCAATACGTTCCTGAACAATTACTACAGTCAGCAAAGAAATGACATCATCCCTCCTCTCAGTCAGAACAATAAGCTTGCTCTAACTCTGTATACAACAAAAGCAAACTCTGTTTGTCTAACATATGGAAATGAACGGACTTGAAGGTCATGGTGATCCTTCTGTGGTCTAACCGGCCTCCCCCAGCACAGTGTCTTACCCTAGGAGATCACAAATCTGAACACAACTAGACACAGTAAAATCACCTGAGCCCAGTGAAGACTTCTAGAGACCCAGGTCCTGCCATGCTAAGAGGAGTAAGTACAATCTAGAAGAAGGGAGTCCCCAAATTCTCAAACATCTCCCAGGAGATCAACTTCACAGCCATTCCTTTTGATTTTTTGTTTAAGCCTTAAAAAATTCATTCATTATGTAAGGTAGAAAGGAAAAAGAGATGGCAAACATACTCTCAACTACAAGGTCACTAATTTGCTGCATCAGGCATGGTGGGGGACAAAGTAAATTATGAAATCTCAATATAGGCAGTTCTTTTTTTTCTAATTTTTATTTAAAATTTAGTTAACATAAAGTGCAACATTGGTTTCAGATGTAGAATTCAGTGGTTTATCACTTACTTACAACACCCAGTGGTCATCATGACAAGTGCTTAATACCCATCACCTATCTAGCCCATCCCCCACCCACCTCCCTCAATCAACCCTCAGTTTGTTCTCTATCATTAGGAGTCTCTTATGGTTTGTTTCTCTCTCTCTCTTCCCCCCCCATATGTTCATCTGTTTTATTTCCTAAATTCCTCATATGGATGAAATCATATGGTACTTGTCTTTTTCTGACTCACTCTAGTTCCATCCATGTCATTGCAAATGGCAAGATTTCATTCTTTTTGATGGCTGAGTAATATTCCATTATACCACATCTTCTTTATCCATTCATCAGTTGATGGACATTTGGGCTCTTTCCATAGTCTGGCTATTACTGATAATGCTGCTTTAAACATCGGGGTCCATGTACTCCTTTGAATCTATATTTTTGTATCCTTTGGGTAAATAGTAGTGTGATTGCTAGATCATAGGGCAGTTCTATTTTTAACTTTTTGAGGAGGCTCCATACTGTTTTCCAGAGTGGCTGCACCAGCTTGCATTCCCACCAACAGTGTAAGAGGGTTCCCCTTTCTCTGCATCCTCGCCAACTCAATGTAGACCATCCTTAATATTAACTCAAACATGCCAATGAAATCCTTGAAATTGGGTTATGCATGTGTACAGACTCAGTGCTAGATATTAAAGTTAATACTCCTCCTGATAGGGGCACCTGGGTGGCTCAGATGGTTAAGCATCTGCCTTCGGCTCAGGTCATGATCCCAGGGTCCTGGGATCAAGTCCCACATCGGGCTCCCTGCTTGGCGGGAAGCCTGCTTCTCCCTCTCCTTCTCCTGCTCACCCTGCTTGTGCTCCCTCACTTTCTCTGTCAAATAAATAAATAAAATCTTTAAAAAAAAAATACGCCTCCTGATAAAGCAGCACTTCTGCCAAGACTTGGAGAGTGGGTCTGCATGCACTGATAACCCATCACTGCATGTACCGATAGCATTGACAAACGCAGGGAAGTACCGTACATTTTTCTCTGTTTTATTTTCCAGCTTTATTGAGATATAATTGATACATAATGTTGTGTAAATTTAAGGTGCACAGTACGGTGATTTGATACATGTGTGTATTGCAAAGTGATTACCTTAATAATGTTTGTTAACACCTCCATCACCTCACATAATTACCATTTGTGTGTGTGTGTGTGTGTGTGTGTGTGTGTGTGTGTGTGTGTGTGTAGTGAGAACATTTAAGATCTACTCTTTTAGCAAATTTCAAGTATATAATACAATATCGGTAACTCCAGTCAGCATGCTCTGTGTTAGATCCTGGAAGCAGCACACATTGCATTAGCCCGACTCTCTTATGCCTTTGCAGACACCTTACACTGCCATCTTTGACTCAATTTAAAAATCCTTTTCTGACTTGCAAAAGACTTTGCAAGAGATGCTTTGCGTAAACTTGATTACTATTCTGTAAGGTCCCATTCTAACAAGGCAAAAGAATCAACATAATCCTTTTTTTGCTCCTCTCAAAATTTGGCTTCTTATCCCAATAGAAACTCTTTACCCAGTGGGTTATTTAAAAGGTATAAAATCATCATATGTTGCAGCTTTTACATTTTTACTTCTGTTTTTCTCTCCTGTTACACTTGTAATGAACCTATTATAATTATTTCACCCATTTTTTGGAAGGCACTTTATATACAATTCTTCAAGTTACGGGGTAGAACAAAAGGGTAGAATCATTCTTTATCCCACTTTTAACAATAGAACAACCAGGCAGAAAATCAGTAAGGAAATAGAATTGCACAATACTGTACACCAACCAGACCTAACAGACATGAATGAATCTTGAGAATGCTGTGCTAAGAGAATGTTAACCACGAAATACACACAAAATACACACATTGAATGATCCCATTTGTAGAAACTGTTCAGAATAGGTGTATCCATAGAGATAGAAAGTATAGTCGTGGTTTCTAGAAGCTGTGGGGAGGAAACACGACTCTGTCTGGTTGGGAAGGGAGAGAGGAGAGATAGACATTCCTGTCTGGGACCTTAGTATCAGATAACTCTGTGTCCTTAGAAATGAGTTCTAACCTAAGCATCTCCTTGCAACTTCCTAAGTGAAACCAATATTAACGGCCATTCATGTGTCACTGGAATTTTGCTAAGATTTATGACCTACTAGGCATGAAGCGAAGCTGGAAAGGGCAGCAATGGGGCCCAAGAGGAGGCATGAAGAATGGGAAAGGAGAGGAGGAGAGATAGTCTCTTCACCCACTTTATAGGGCTCTTGCAAGCATCAAGGGATGCCGCGTCTACGCAAGTGCTTTGCATCCACAGCACACCGTGTAAATGAAAGGAATCATTACTGTTTAATGAGCCAGAAGAATAGTTCACTAAATTATTAGTGTCTGACTGACTGTTCAGTTCTTATGTGTAGGATCATGCCCAAATTTTCCATAAAAAATTTTGGTCTTTGAAAGATTGGTGTGTCATAAATATAAACAGTCATTAGGTGGCATAAATTATCCTGTTACTAGGACTACGTGAGATGTCAACAAAAATCTCAAGTTCATAATAAGATTTTCTCAGCACATTGACAGAATTTGAGACAGAATTGAGCCAAGGGTGTAAAAACACTTTGTTAACTGGAAAATGCTAAATAAAGGCCAGTTATTATTATCATTTGAACTAAGTAAGTTGTATTCATTTTGCTTTTATTTTTAAATACATGTCGAAAAATACCAACCAATTTCCATTTCAGTCCCATGACAATATTTATTGGTGCCATCTGCTGGTGCTGGAAGTTCCTGAAAAATTGATGAGCTTAAGATGAACCAAATGATAAACAGCACGGTACATGGTATTTCAAGTATATCTATTCCTCACATATTAATGTTAACATAGGTAAAGTTTCCGGCATGCATTTCTCATATTAAAAATATTCTATGTAAAATATTTTGATGCTGAATAAACGAATATGTTTCATAAGCTGTAATATTCATTCATTCCAGCGCTCTATTTTGAACTCTTTGGGTCTGCCAGGCCCCGGGATAAGAATTAGGGATGCAAGGAGGTGTAACTGTCTCTGCTTGCAAGTGGTCAGCGTCCTCCATTTAGTGGGGGAGAGGACAGATCCATAAACAACTAAATGTGACGATGCCCTGGGGTAAGCAAAGACCCCGATGGGGGAAACCGAAGAGGGAATCTCCCCAATCCACGAGGTGGTGGTCTTTTCCACAAAATATTGAAATCTCCTACCTTTTCAGGGGTGGAGGAGAGAAGGAAGAATTACAGAAGAAAAATCAAACTTGAGGAAGTGAAGCTATCAGGCCAATAGAGGTAGGAATTAAAAAAAAAAAAGGCTTCCTCCAATCACAGGAAACAGGTTCAAGTGGTCTCCATGAACAATGAGCTGAATTTATTTTATTTTTTTAAGATTTTATTTATTTATTTGAGAGAGAGAGGGGGGAGGGGAGGGGTAGAGGGATAGAGAGAGAGAGTCTTAAGCAGATTCTGCATTGAGTGCGGAGCCTGAGGTGGGGCTCGATCTCAGGGCCCGGAGATCACCACCTGAGCCAAAACCAAGAGTCAGAGGCTTAACTGACTGGGCCACCGAGGCACCCTGAGGAACTGAATTTTAAACTCTGTTTCATTTTAAATTAATTTGAGGCACCACGTGCAGCTAGTGGTTTCGTATTGGACAGCACAGACTTAGCCCCCTGTGATGCACAGCAGATCACAGAAGGGCTGGATTGCAGCTGAGAGCAATAAGCAAATGATGGCCAGAGGGTCAAAGCCAGAGAGATGTGGGTTCCCTCCCTGGCTCTCTCACTTCCTCTATGTGTAACCTTGGGCAAGAGACTCAGCCTCCGGAAGTCAGCTATAGAATGGCAATGATAATAGTACCTACTTCCTAGGAGGACAGTTATTGGCAGAACCAAGCAAGATGATGCAACCATTCAGCAAATGTCTGACTCATGGTAGGTACCCAATAAATGTTCATTATAATTATCATCTAAATTATTTCCAAAACTTGATCGTGGGGAGGCAGGGCAAGATGCAGGGCGTCTAACGGAGCGATGGTAGGCCGATTTGGCTCCCAACACTTCTTAGAGCTGTAATTCCGTGGGTGTATTTGCTAAACAGTTTCTTTCTCCTCTGTGTTATTCTTTGTCTGTCTGGAGATTTCAGTCTTTCTATTCTTCTTATAGTATGGACTGTTTGTTTTATTCTGTTTTTTTACTTGACTGACTTAATTATCATACTGTTAAAGCCATACTAATATGGAAAACTGACTAATGATTACACGCTATAGAAGTCTGCAATTATGTCAAAATAATGTTTGATGGACCTGCCACAGTGATGTAAGTTTTCTTGCTAATTATTGTTTTGTTCCCAGGGGTGATTTTTCTGATACCACTATGACATGTCATGGGGCTTTACCCATAATACACTGCATGGTAAGTTTATGTCTGACTGACTTTTCCTTATTATATTCTTTTTTTAAAAAAAGATTTTATTTATTTATTTGAGAGAAAGAGAGAGAGAGAGAGAGAGTGCACGGGGACAAAGGGGTGGTGAGGACAGGCAGAGTGAGCTGAGCGTGGAGCCAGACACAGGGCTTGATCCCACAACCCTGAAACCATGACTGAGCTGAAATCAAGAGTTGGACACTTAATCCAGTGAGCCACCCAGGTGCCCCTCCTTATTCTGTTCTTAAAGATGAGATTTATAAATGTTTGCAAATGTTTTATAATAGCTCTGCTACATTGTGGGGCTTGATTTATTACAAAATCTATTATTTTTGCCAAAACTAGCACCGTCTCCCACAATCTCTTCTCTTTCCATGGTTTAAGAGAGCAGACTAGCATCTGGATGCTTATTTTTTTTTTAAAGATTTTATTTATTTATTTGAGAGAGAGAGAATGAGAGATAAAGAGCATGAGAGGGAAGAGGGTCAGAGGGAGAAGCAGACTCCCTGCCGAGCAGGGAGCCCGATGTAGGACTCGATCCCAGGACTCTGGGATCATGACCCAAGCCGAAGGCAGTCGCTTAACCAACTGAGCCACCCAGGCGCCCTGGATACTTATTTTTTACACAAATAACATAGATATGCCTATATATTGTCAGCAGCCTGGAGAACAATATTCCGGTTGAAATTGACAGGAATTTCACAAGACATGACTGCCCTTTGCAATGGTGTTGAAGGAGCATCTTGGTTCAAGTCAGAAACAGCGCTAATGAGGTACCCTGGGAGTGGAACATTCTATCATGAGGTAAAAAAAAAAATATATATATATATATATATTATTTTTTATTGCTCAACTACATTGTTAAACATGGTACATTTCTTAGATAACTTACAAGGGAGCGTTTTTGAGGAAAGGGTAAACATAAAAGGAATGTTGAGCCCTAAATGGAACCTAAGCCAACAATAACAAGATTAGCCTGCATGCAGCTATGAGCCTGGATAAGTTGCTCTCAGTATAATGTGATGACCTGAGCACAGGCACATCAGACCTTTCACTTAAGCCAGCCAGAGTCGTGGATTGCTCTGAATATTTCCTGTGGATATGCTTTTAACGCTAGTGGGAGCTCTTGACGTTAGGGGAAAAAAAATCACAAGACCCACCGTTGTTCTGCAAACTTCTCCCTCTCATGTTAGATCCAGTCCTCATGTCTAAGAGACTTTAACCTTAAGGACATCATCTGCCAAAACTTAGATCAATTTTTTTTTAAGTGCATGCTTAGCCTTAGCATAAGTCACTAGAACATGGAAGTAAATAATTTGCTACAGTCTTCCTTTCTAACCTCTGAACAAGAGCTAAGCCAGTGCCAGGAAGTTAGTCCTGGGTCCTTTGTTACTGCTGTCTTTCAATTTTAGGTTATTTCCACACCTGTTATGTATATGAGACTGTCACTCGAAGAAAATCACACACAAAAAGCACATGAGAAGATGCAGAAGGAGCAAACAATTGTTTTCCTACACTTTCGAGGACACGGAAAGGGAAATGTAAGAAAAACAGTAAAGCTTACTAAGCATTTACCTGTGACATTTGACAGTGGTATTTCTGCTTCCCAGAACAGCCTTTGTCCGGTGGTCTGTCCCCTCAGTTTCAGCTGCTGTGACACCTTGTATTCTATCTAGCACTTTTTTTTTAAAGATTTTATTTATTTATTTGAGAGAGAGAGAGAATGAGAGATAGAGAGCACGAGAGGGAAGAGGGTCAGAGGGAGAAGCAGACTCCCCACCGAGCAGGAAGCCCGATGTGGGACTCGATCCCGAGACTCCAGGATCATGACCTGAGCCAAAGGCAGTTGCTTAACCCACTGAGCCACCCAGGCGCCCCTATCTAGCACTTTATTAAACTCCTGGCGAAAAGCCTGGACAGAAGAGGGCAATTTCTCCCTAACTTTGGCCTTCTAGACCATGGTACTTGATTGCCAATGAGAGGGTGGCCTGGCATATTCTTGGGAAGCAGAGAAGAGACTCTTACAGTGAGGGATTACTTAATCTTGGAAGGGTTGAATTTCCACTTTCTTGTGCTCTCTACCGTAACCCCGACACTCCTCCATAATTCTATTTCTGATAAAAGAATAAGAGAACCTGGAAGAAGTGAATCATGAGCTATAAGCTGTCCTGGGGACCTCAGGATCCATCCCCTTCCTTACACATTGAGGTGAAGACTCTGAGACCTGGAGTAACTTGATTCAGGTTTTCTTTTGATTCTTTCCAGGACACCATGCTGTATACACATCATGAAAATGCATTGAATTAAATTCCTAGCTTCCATTAGGTGGAGAGCGGGTAGTAGAGGGACTTATTAAATGTCAGGCACCATGCCAAGGGTTTTATGTACATTCTCTCACATAATCCTCATATCAAGTCTATGAATTATTATTATTCTAATTTTTCAGATTCATAAACTAAAGGTTGGAGAGTTTAAGTCACAGAATAGTGAATGGCTGAGCCAGGATTCAAACCCAAATATGCAAAGGCCATTTATTCAAACTGCTATGCTACACTATGTTGTCTATGTAAAATATAACTTATTGCCAAGACATGGGGAGTAATTAGAGACCCCAGGAGACAGTGAGATCCCAGGAAACATCCAGTGCGGGAATCATCCCTTAAGAGTAATAATAATGGTGATAGCTACCAGTAACCGAGTTCCTGCTAAAGGCCAGGCCCTTTGTTTTCGTTATTTAATTGAATTATTACAACCACTCTGTGAGGTAGGGATAATTACATACCCATTTTTCAGATGAGGAAACTGAGAATTGAAGAAATTAAATAACTTCCCAAGTCACAGAGTTGGAAAGTGGTAAAATGAGACTGATAGGTAAATCTAAGTAATTTGAAATGTCCTGCTCTTACTCATTTTAAGGTGAGTGCCTGGCGACAGAATCTATTTAATAGCTGCCGAATACATGAATAGATGAATGGAAAAAAAATGAATGAATCGGGACTCTAATGGAATATGTACCTGTTATGTAATGCCCAAGTAGGCCTTGGTAAGAATCTCTTAAAAACAAATGAGTAACAAATATATAATGCTTTGTTTTGCTCCGAAAGGTAGAACTGGGACAAATCCGTGGAAATTGCAGACTTCCTGTGGCTTCCTGCACAGGAATCTGGCTTCAACACGTTCATTGCCTGGATGACCTTCAATCCTATGATTCAAAGATTCTATGAGAATCAGTGTCTTTATAGAGGCCTAATAATGAAGAACCTTCCAACATAGAGCTGCCCTGTAAAACAGTGATCTGTCCATCTTTCAAGGGGTCCCATGTGACCACCTGCTGGAAATGCTGTAGAAGAAATTATTAAGTTGGGTAGCATAGAAGACTGTTTACAAATGTGGCTACATTTTCTTCCCTTTACACATTCCCCTTTGCAAGGTGATGTTGAAGCTCCTCCCATTGAGTGATGGCATTCCCCCACCCCTTGTGGCTTACTTTACCTAAGATAATGCATCAGAGGCAATATTCTGCCAGTTCTGAGTCTAGGTCTCGAAAAACCTTGCAGAGTTTTGCCCTCCTTCTAGAAACTCTGAGAACCCTATGAACAAATGCTAGCTAGACAAGCCTGCCGGAAAACACAAGGAGATATGGGGGAGAGAAGTGGCACAGCCAATAGCCAGGCAATCTCTGGAAGCATAACCACCTTGCTGACCTGTAGTGGACCACAGATGCATGAAGAAGCTTAGCTGAGACCAGAAGACCCACCCAGTTAACCTGTAAATTCATGGGCAATAATAAATGGTTGCTGTGTGATTCTCAGAAACACCTCCTGAGATGGAAAGAGATGGGGAATGCCTGATGTCCTGATCAGAATAGGTCCTGTCACCATCAAGTGCAAGAACTTTCTTCAGTGGACTTAATAGCCAACATTAATTGGACATCTTACTATTTGCCAGATAATAGTTGTAATGCTTTATGAAAATTAATTCTTAAGTCTCACAACAACCAATGAGAAATATATTATTATTTATAATAATATATTTGAACTGATTTAACAGGTATAGAAGCCATGAGAGAGAACTGAAGACACTTACCCAGGGTACGGAGTTAGTAAATGTCTAGCACAGGTATCTAACCCAAGAAGTCTAAAGTTACAGCCCTTTCGACTAACCATCCTACACTGCCTCTTGCTATCCAGTGTAAAGGGGAAGATTGTCAGCAGGGACTATACTTAACCTTCACAAAACCTGGTGGTTGTAAGTAGCCCCCCAACACCTTTCACCAGGCTCTCTCCAGAGCACCAGATGTCACCAAATACCTCATTCATTGTCCAGGCTTCTCCCACCTCAAAGTCGTTTTTCTTCCTTCCTGTTTCTAAGGAATTTCACTGTTACATTTGAAGCTTAGAACCGTGATCAGGAGAAATGTTTAAAAAGGCTCATTACCAAAAGTATGGGAACAATTAGAAAAAAACACTCCTTTCTCAAAAGAGAATCAATTTTCCATTGTGAGAGTTTCCATCCTACCCAGAAATAGAAGTGTGCATAAATTAGGTTTAGAAAAATGTATGAGATGGGCTTATGCAAAAGGCTTCAGCAGGGAATCAAATGCTAAATAAAATGATAAAAGCAGATCTAATAGTCATGCCTAATGTCCAAGACGTGTCCAGTTTTTTTCTTCCCTGATAATAGTTTCTCTGCAGCTCATGATAGTTACAAAATGTCTCAAATGACTATTTTTGTTGTTGTTGCTGAGTACAATGGACTGCCAACACTTCAATCATAGTTAAACTAGTCCAGCAGGAAAAAAGCCAAGGAATGTCTCCTTTCCAACGTTTTCTGCAGTGTGGTAGTGTATAGCTCTCTGCTATAAGATTTCTGAAATGAGAATTCCAGTCGCCAGACTGGATGAAACATGACCAAGACATATACACTTTTCTAGAAGTTTCCTCTACCTTATTTAATTTCTCCCTCAGAGCAGGCAGTATTACTCATTTCCCTACTAGTATTTTTTTTTCTGACACCTCTTGGGGCCCTGGTACAACACCCCTCCCCCCGCATTCCACAGATACACACAGTAGGACTTTGTCATTCTTGACTTGATGTGGGACAGTGGAAATCCTCTACTACCCCTCACCTCCAACCCACTGCTAGGGACTTGACTGCTGCCTCCAGGCAGAGTAGTATAAATGCTTGTCTATCTGCTTATAGACCTTCTTTTTATTTCACCCATTTGTCTAACTAATTATTTTAGAGCATTCCTATAATCTCATCTCCTTCTTGCCTGTAGTTTTTTAAGACCCTGATAGGAACCCCTCATTTCTCCCACCTCTTGAAATTAACCATCGGGCTCTCAAACCCAAGATGCCAGTCTTGTTCAGGGAAGTTTTCATGGAATGCTTCCTTTTTCTTTTTTAATGAACTTTATATTTCAGAACAGTTTTAGGTTCACAGCAAAATTGAGTGGGAAGTACAGAGAGCTCTCACATACCCCTGGTATACCCCTGGTCCTCACAAGCACACAGTCTCCCCCACTATCAGCAACCCATACCAGAGTGGTGCATTTGTTACAACTGTTGAACCTACATTGACACACCATTATCAATCAGAGTCTAACTTTTTTAAAAAAAGATTTTATTTCTTTATTTGAGAGAGAGAAAGAGAGAGCCGGCATGAGCAGGGGGGAGGGGCAGAGGGCATGGGAGAAGCAGACTCCCCGCCGAGCAGGGAGCCCTACAGGATTCAATCCCAAGACTCTGAGATCATGACCTGAGCCAAAGGCAGGTATGCTTTACTGACTGAGCTACCCAGGCGCCCCACCCAGAGTCCATACTTTATGTTAGGGTTCACTCTTGGTATTGTATATTCCATGGGTTTTGACGGATGTAAAATGGCTTGTGTCCACAGTTATAGTATCATACAGAATGGTTTCACTGCTCTAAAAATCCTCTATGCTCTGCCTATTCATCCCACTTTCCCTTCAATCCCTGGCAACCACTGATCTTTTTTACTGTCTCCATAGTTTTGCCTTTTCCTAAGTATCATATAGTTGGACTCATCCTATAATTCTTCACTTTTTTCAAATTGGCTCCTTTAGTTAGTAATATGTTTTCAAGTTTTCTTCATGTCTTTTTATGGCTTGATAGCTCATTTCTTTTTAAGTGCTGAATAATAAATATTCCATTGTCTGGATGTACCATAGTTTATTTATTCATTCACCTACTGTCTCAGTCAGCTTATGGTGCTACAACAAAATACCATAGATTAGGGTGACTTAAGCAACAAACATTTATCCCTCACAGCTCTGGAGGCTGAGAAGTCTAAAATCAAGGTGTCAGCAGATCTGGTTCTTTGTGCTTTATGAGGGCTTGCCTCCTGGCTTGTAGATGCCCACCTTCTGGCTATGTCCTCACATGATGGAAAAAGAAAGCTTTGGTGTCTCTTCCTCTTACAAGCATACTAATCCCATTATGGGGACTCTATCCTCATACGTCATCAAAACTCAGTTACCTCCACCTCTTTCCTGCAGTGTCATGTTACTACTGAAATTTTTATTTCCCAGTAATACTGGAGGTAGTAATTAGAAGGTGTATTATTTCTGGCCAACCATAGTGGATACAACTACAGCAAAAAGGTTAATGGCTAGGCTAGAGACGCTATAGCAATTAGCTTTTAGAGCAGGGAGCAACAGGCCATGCACTTCAAGTGAAAGTTTTCAATAAAGGCTATCCTCTACTTGTGTTCATACACTCCCCCAAATTAAGTCAATAAGCCATCACATTCGTACGTGTCACTTGGAGGGACTGCAGCCTTGAGCAGAGCTTTCAAGGGTAAGGCAAACAAGAGTTTGGGAGGGAACTTCAAGAGGGAAGGAGCCCCTGGAGCCCAAGCTCCTTTCTTCCTCTGTCACCTTCTTTGCTCCCGCTCACTCAGCTTCCTCCAGCTGGGGTCCCCCTACTGCTGTTTGCTCCCTCCACTCCTTAGGCCTGGGCATCAGGTCAGCGATTACAAGCAGGTCTACCCACATGACCTGTGCGGGCTCCAGGCAAGAGTACAAAGGAGGACACCCTACCATATGTCTATATACTTAAAAGCCATAAATCAAGCTAACAGACTGTTAAATAAAATATGTTCTGCCTCCCTACCTTTATCATAAAATTTAAAAAAATTTAATGTATAAAGGTATATTTTAATGAGCATAGGCAAATTACCAAGTTCAAGAAATGTAATTATTATTGTGTGCATCTGCTTAGCCTGGTGACAGGCTGGAGATGTTTGGATAAGTAATAAAATAAAAACTTGGCACAATTTACAAGTGATATGTTTACTCCATAAACTTTATTTTCTTCTCTTCATTTTAGCAAAATCACTTAATTTTGTTATTATAATCATGATTTTCATATAATCAGTGTTCTATTAACAACAACGTTAAATTACATAACTTTCCTGAATTGTTATAGCTCTTGGAATGTTTGAACTTAATTTTAATTCAGAGAAACTCTGTTCTCCTAAGGCAGTAGCAACTGAAATGTTGAGCCATTTTTTAAAGCAATACTTATTTTAGAAAATGAAGGATTGGAGTTTCTGGTCTGGCATGTAAATAACTGAGAAGCTATCACTCCATCTGAACAAGTGAAAAGCTGAATAAACTGAAGATCAATAACTTTTCTTAGATCTCTCAGAGAATTGAGATCATAAGGCCACTGCTGTTCCTCAAATTGGAGAGACAGACACAGAGAATCACAACCTATCAGAGCAGAAACCTTCCAGGGGAACGAGTAGGGGATAGGAAAACTTGAATTCTAATTGATGATTTGCTGGAGACTCAGTGTAGACATGTCTGAGCGTTAAAAACCCCACGGGGACCCAGTCTTCAGGGAACCCCCAAACTTGTGGGTTTGTGCATCTGCAACCCCCGAAGCTCTACCAGGTTCTGACAGTGACTAGTGGAGAAAAGTCCCCTCATGTTTCTGGCAGGGGAAGGAGCAAAGAAACCATATTAAAATATGCCTGAGCATTCTGTTCTTCTTAATAAGGGCTGACTTCCAGGGAAATTATTTTGTCAAAGCCTAACCTATTGGGATTTTATCAGAGCCTGAGTTGGGGGAAGAAAAATACCGGACCCCTCTCAGCCCACTCCGGCGATATTGTCCCATCTGAGAAGAGTATAAACTGATAAACACTTGTAAAGTTCACAAGCTTCCTAAAAGACAGACCTGATCATAGGTCTATAGAATGCTCCCCCACCCCCCCATTCCCCCCCTACCCCCCCTACCCCCCCCACTTTATTTTTTTTTAAGATTTTATTTATTTATTTGACAGAGCAGGAGAGAGAGCTAGAGAGGGAACACAAGCAGGGGGAGCAGCAGAGGGAGAGGAGAAACAGACTCCCCACTGAGCAGGGAGCCCAACGCAGGACTCGATCCCAGGACCCTGGGATCATGACCTGAGCCGAAGGCAGATGCTTAACTGACTGAGCCACCCAGGCACCACCCCCCAGCCCTATGTTAATACCACATCACTAAAGCCTCATTTACTGCAGTTCTTTTTCCTACTACATCATGTCTGGCTTTCAACAAAAAGTTACAGGGCATACTTACAATGCAAAAAGACTCAATCTGAAGAAATAGAGCACGCCCCAGAACTAGACTCAGATATACAGAAATGTTGGAATTATCAGACCAGGCATTTAAAATAACTATGATTAATATGCTAAGGGATCTAAAGGAAAAAGTAGACAGCATGTAAAAACAGATGGGTAATATAAGCAGATACATGCATACCTCAGAGGTACTATGGTTTGGTTCCAGACCACTGCAATAAAGCAAATATTGCAATAAAGCAAGTCAAATGAATGTTTTGGTTTCCTGGTGCATATAACAGTTATGTTTACACTATGCTGTAGTCTAGTAAGTGTGCAATAGCATTATGTCTAAAGAAACAATGTATGTACCTTAATTAAAAAATGCTGACCATGGTCTGAACTTTGAGTCATAATCACTGATCACAGATCACCATAACAGATATAATAGTAGTGAAAAAGTTTGACATAATTTGAGAATTACCAAAATCTGGCACAGAGACATGAAGTGAGCAAATGCTGTCACAAAAATGGTACCAGTAGACATGTTCAACACAGGGACAGGTGCTGGGGTGTGGGGCGAGTCACCCTGCCCAGTGCTGGAAGCCTGGGCGGGGCGTGTGTGTTGGAGGGTGCAGTTACTTGTGATTCAGGGCCCACAGTCTTCCTCCCCCAGACATTCTGTCACCCTCCTGGTCCAGCTTTGTTCATTAGGAACAGGATAGAGAGTCCAGAAATACACCCATATAGACTTGACAAAGGAGTGAAGACAATACACGGAGCAAAGAGAATCTTTTCAACCAATAGTGCTGGAACAACTGGACATTCACATGAGAAACAATGAATCTGGTCACAAATCTTACACAAAATCTTCACAAAAATTAACTCAAAACGGATCATAGACCTAAATATAAAACACAGAACTATAAAACTCCTAGAAGATAACATAGGAGAAAGTCTGGAATTCGTTAGGTTTGTTGATGACTTTTTCTGTACAACACCAAAGGCATGATCCATGAAAGAAATAATTGGTGAGCTGGACTTCATTAAAATTAAACACTTCTGCTCTGCGAAAGACAGTGTCAAGAGAATTAGAAGATAAGCCACAGACTGGGAGAAAATATTTGCAAAAGATATATCTGATAAAGGATTGTTCTCCAAAATATACAAAGGACTCTTAAAACCCAACCAGAAGAAAGCAAACAACCCATTAAAAAACAGGCCAAAGACCTTAACAGAAACCTCATCAAAGAAGATACACAGTGGGTGGCTCAGTCTCTTAAGCGTCTGCCTTCGGCTCAGGTCATGATCCCAGGGTCCTGGGATCGAGTCCTGCATCGGGCTCCCTGCTCAGCAGGGAGTCCGGTTCTGCCCCTGCTTGTCCTCTCTCTTGCTGTGTCTCTCTCTGTCGAATAAATAAATAAAATCTTTAAAAAAACAAAAAGAAGAAGATACACAGACTGTAAATAGTGCATGAAAAGATGTTCACATCATATGTCATCAGAGAAGTGCAAGTTTAAACAACAATGGGATTCCACTCTGCTCCTATTAGAATAGCCAAAATCTGGAACACTGACAACACCAAATGCTGTTGAGGATGTGGAGCAAGAGGAACTCTCAAACTTTGCTAGTGGTAAGGCAAAATGGTACAGCCAATTTGGAAGACAGTTTGGCTGTTTCTTATATAACGAAACATGCTCTTACCTTATGATCCAGAAATTGGGCTCCTTAGTATTTGCCCCAAAGAGTTGAAAATCTAACATCAATACAAAACCTGCACACGGATGTTTATAGCAGTTTTAGTCACAATTGCCAAAACCAAGACCTCCTTCCAGAGGTGAATAGATAAATAAATGATGGTACATCCAGACAATGGAATTTTATTCAGCACTAATAAGAAATGAGCTGTCCAGCCATGAGAAGACGCTGAAGAATATTACTAAGTGAAAAGAGGCCAATCTGAAAAGGCTACATATACAATTCCAACTATATGACATTCTAGAAAAGACAAAACCATGGAGAGAGGAAAAAGATCCCTGGTCGTTGGGTCTTAGGAAGAAAGGAGGGATGAATAATAGGTGAAACATCTGAGATATTGTGTGACATGGTTGGTACTAAAAACCAGGTTGACTTCTAAAGTAGTCCAACTTTTGGGTGGCCTGGGTGGCTCAGTCGGTTAAACGTCTGCCTCACGCTCAGGTCATGATCCCAGGGTCCTGGGACCAAGTCCCCCACGGGCTCCCTGCCCAGTGGGGAGCCTGCTTCTCCCTCTGCGCCGCTCCCCCTGCTTGCACTCTCGCTCTCTCTGACAGATACATAAATAAAAAATCTTAAAAAAAAAAAGTAGTTCAACTTTCTATTAGGCTTTTGCCTCAATAAAACTGTGGGACCTGCCAGGGCTGGAATCCCATTGCCACCTGCCCTCAGGTTGGTGGCCGGACTCCCGGAATTAACAAAAGGGATTTTTTTTTTTTAGGATAGTTACCGAGGAAGTTACCCACTTTCCAACTAAGGACACTTGGACGATTGACTTTACAGAGCAAGTCTGCCCCCTTTTCAGAACTCTTGTGCGTCCTGAGATACGAAACGCAGTGGGTTCTCTTAAAGGAAGTTTTGTTTAGGGGATGACCAAGAGCTTCAAGAAAACCCTTCTAGGCCGAACCCCTCTGGACCGGGATAGCGAGCCGCGCGGCCCAGTCGTGTGCTGCGGGTACCAGAACAGACGGCAAGGTGGAGGGGACCTGCCGGCCGCACAGCGGGACCCGCAGCCCGACCCCGGTCACTGGGGCGCCGCCCGGGCCGCAGCGCAGGCGGGGCCGGGCGGAGGGCCAGGTCCGCCGCCGTCGCCGCCGCCGCGAGCCCAGACCTGCCCGCCCGACCTGGCGGCGCAGTCTCGCGGGATCGCTCGGCCCTCGCTCCCCGGGCCGCTCGGGAGGCAGCTGGAGTGCCGGACGCTTCCCGGAGCCGCCGTCTCAGGTCGCGGTGGGCGGACGGCCGACTGGACGAGGACTGGAGGGAGGTGAGGCTCCTCGGGCCGGCTGCGCGCGCGGCCGCGGCCCGGCGGGTCCCGGGGCGAGCGGGCGGGCCTCGCGGGCGCGCGGCGGGCCGGGAGCCACAGGTGTGCGCCCGGCGGCGGCGGCACAGGCCGCGCAGGCCAGGGTTTCCGCAGAAGTTGGGGCCAGCTCCCGAAGGACGAGGCCGGGGCCCCCCGCCGCCCAGCCGGGCCGGGACGCTCCTGCCCGGCTGTAGGCCCCGGGGCAGGTGCGGGGGTGTGGGGCGAGTTACCGTGCCAGGTGCTGGAAGCCTGGCACCGGGCGGGGGCGGGGGTGTTGGGGTGCGGGGTGCGGTTCGTCGCGACTCAGGGCCCACAGCCTTTCGTCCCCCAGACGTCCGTCACCCTCCCGGTCCCGCTTTGTTCCTTTTCCCTTTCGGTGGGGTCACTCCTCGCCCCAGCCCGTGAGAGCTAATTTCGCTCCTCCGGGAGGAATCCTAGACGTCTCCCCCTAGTTGGCCCTTTGAAAAGCAGGAAAGTCTCTCTCCCAGAGACTGCCACAGAAACTGGCTCTTTGGAGCCCTTAAAGAGTTGAGGAACTCATTAGGTCTTAAGGAATTTCCCTGGGACTCAAGTTTTCTCGTGCGTAATCAGATATCCAACAGGGGCCCTCAGATTTTACAATTCTATTAATGCTTTTTAACTTATTCCCAAACCCAGTATGACTTTTTTTTTTCCCTCCACAGCACTCATCCTCTGCCCCCTTTTACCATCTGTTTCAGACAGCACAAACGTTCTATCATCAGTTCCCTAGAGATGAGCCTTCCTCAGCAAATTCTGTATTCTGTGCCAAAGCAGGTGGAAGAGTATCTCGAAAGGACGGAATTTTCCGTCCTTTTTCCAGTGTTAGTTACCCAGGGTGAAAATCTTAACTCTGCACTTTGATGTCCGCGTTTGAGTTTATGACAAATGTTGCAGATGCCCTCTCTTGGTTGTTTTTACAGTAATTGACCCAGAACTCATTTCAGGAAAAGAGCTTCCTTCAAAATGGCAAAATAATGAAAGAGGAATTTGAACATTTTATTTTTGGATGGAAATCTGAGGATGAAAATTCGAGCGATTAATCCCAGCCATGTGGTAGAACCAGGAATTTGAAGAAAATGGAAATGTTGACATTTTTGTGGACATGTGTTTTTCTCCCCTTCATAAGAGGGCACAGTCTTTTCACCTGTGAACCAATTACTGTTCCCAGATGTATGAAAATGGCCTACAACATGACATTTTTCCCTAATTTGATGAGGCATTATGACCAGAGTACAGCTGCTGTGAAAATGGAGGTGAGTATTTCTTCACACATTTATAGAGAAATAGTTTATGTTCTGCTCTGGAATAAACTATAAATGTGACTTTTTTTTTTTTTTAAACACAGTAAGGGATTCCTTTAAGTTGTGCACAACTTCATATTTTGAATACATCCTTTTGAAAATTAATTTCCCCTATTAGGTTTTGTGTGGTTTTGTGGCCCTTGTTAGTGGATTTGCTTAAGGTAGGGTTCATTTTATATGAGACATAGTGATGATTTTGAAATATCTTGCAGCTAGCAAATATTTTGCTTCCCTGAATCAATTATGGTAGTTCCTCTGGAAATGTGAATTCTGAATTTTTCCTAATTCATTGAACATATATCCTACATTGCTTGGACTAAAAGTGCTTGAACTATATCCCTATATTTTCATAAGTAGTTATAATGTTCACCTGGCACAGGTTTTCTGAAATAAATCCATTACTGGAAGATTTGGGGGCTGTAGTGTTTCGCTAAAAAGTGACTTTTTTTTAAGCGTGGCACTTAAGTACTGTTTGTAAGATACCTGTTAAAAGAAACCACATGTCTGGGGAGGAGCAGAGTGACACTAAAGATTGCCTTAGGTACCTCAGTTACCTGCCTCCGGTTTAGAGAGATGCAGATTGCTAGGGATGTGTGGGAAGAGTTACCTGTAGAGACGGGAGCCTGCCCTCCTGTACAGATCTGTTAGGTTGATAAGTCTGACTCATGAAGGAAAGAAGACAAAAATTTTTGTAGTTTTTCTCCAGAAGAAATGTCCAGGGGTGGTAAAGGCTTTTCCCCCTCAGAATGTTGCTAAGAGATGAAACTCCTACAATTTTAATGTAGACACTAATTTAAAAAGTGATTAGATTTGATTTTGTGCATTCAAAAGTCTTCCACTGTTGTTTAGTTGAGTAGTTTTTCGACTACCTCATTTGTAGATTCGGGTCTAAAATAGCAGAACTTTGGGAGGGATGGGTTGGCTGGGCGATGGACTTTTTTTTTTTAAAGATTTTATTTATTTGAGAGAGAGAGAGAGCACAAGAGGGGGGAGGCTCAGAGCGAGAAGCAGACTCCCCGCTGAGCAGGGATCCTGTTGCGGGACTCGATCCAGGGACCCCAGGATCATGACCTGAGCCGAAGGCAGTTGCTTAACCAACTGAGCCACCCAGGCGCCCCATGCAAATTTCATTTCAAAAAATTTCTATAAAAATTAAACTGGGAATTTTGGTACTTTTCTTTTTTTAATCTCTATTCAGACTTACCTCTCTTTCTCTTTCTCATCTGTGCCATGAATACCAAGTCTCCTCTCAACAGTTTTTACGTGGCTCTCAACAGTTTTCACCAGTTGCTCCTCTCTGGTGATGTCAAAGTGATTTTATTTAAAACGAAAACCCAGGGGCGCCTGGGTAGCTCACATGGTTGAGGGTCTGCCTTCGGCTCAGGTCATGATCCTGGGGTCCAGGGATCGAGCCCCGCATCGGGCTCCCTGCTCAGCGGGGAGCCTGCTTCTCCCTCTCCTTCTCCTGCTCCCCCTGCTTGTGCTTTCTCTCTCGCTCTCTCTGTCAAATAAATAAGTAAAGTCTTAAAAAAAAAATCCACACAGTCCACTTTGGGGGTAACATTCTTCACCATTTCCCTAGAGCTAGAAGAATAGACCTGACTCTAGAGTGGCACCCCAGGCTCTTCAAATGGGGGATCTCGCCTTCCTGTCCAGCTTCCCCACTTGTCCCTTTAGACGTTACACACTCTGCTTCAGACAAACCGACCTCTTTGTAGAACTCACACCCATATTACTCTCAGTTCTGTACCTTTGTACACATTGTATGCATTGCTTCCCAGGCTTTCTGCCTACCATTCACCTGCTCCGTTTCTGCAGGTCTCAGTTAAAGCAGTAACTGTGCTCAGTGAGGCTTTCTTTCACCTTTCCCCCAAGCATATGTGATCTCACTTTCTATACTCTGATAGTACTAAAAATATACAATGGTTCTTACACTTATTATGCTGTATTGCAGTTATTTATGTGGTTCTCATTAGATTGCAAGTGTGTTGAGAGTAAGGATGGTGTTTATTCATTTTTTTCCCAATGCCTAGTACAATGCCTCAGAGCACTGTCGATGCACAGTAAAAGCTAAATAAAGAAAAGGTGGTGTTTCCTGTTCTAATAAATCAGCAAAGAGAATTTTACCTCCAAAGCTTTACTTTCCCCCCTCTATCGTCTGCAGTATTCAAGTGGAAGAAACTCTGATATTTTTAGGTGGTTTGCATATCACCCACTTTGGATCTACCTGAGCCTAGTTCTTATGAAGCGTATTAGTTGACATCCTCTATATTCTTTCCCATATTTGCATGATACATGTTTCTTAGAACTTTTTTAAAGAATCTTATTTTGGGGGCACCTGGGTGGCTCATTCTATTAAGCATCCAACTCTTGGTTTCAGCTCAGGTCATGATCTCAGGGTCCTAGAATCTAGCACCACGCAGGGCTCCCTGCTCAGCAGGGAGTCTACTTGTGTCCCTCTCTCTCTCTGACCCTCCTCCTGCTCACATGTGCTCTCTCTCTTTCTCAAAAAAAAAAAAAATCTTTAAAAAAAAAGATTTTTGGGGCGCCTGGGTGGCTCAGTCGTTAAGCATCTGCCTTTGGCTCAGGTCGTGATCCCAGCGTCCTGGGATTGAGCACCCGCACTGGGCTCCCTGCTCAGCGGGGAGTCTGCTTCTCCCTCTCCCACTCCCCCTGCTTGTGTTCCCTCTCTCGCTGTGTCTCTTTCTGTCAAATAAATAAATAAAATCTTTAAAAAATATATTTTTCTCTTTAACCATTTATATTTACATGGAGTGAAAGAATTCACCTTTTGATTGGCTCATTGTATTATAAACCACATGTCTCAGTTTTTTTTCAAACATTGTACTATAGTCTAGTCAAATACTAAATCATAACTGCACATAGCCTGGCTTTTACAAAAACAACAAAAAAAAGTGCTTTATAACTTCTCTAAAGAACAGATTGTATTTTACACTTCCAACCCGCTGCCTTCCGCTCCTGCTGGTCCCTGTTGTGTTCACTATGAATTAATATTAGGATGAGGGGCTGAAGAATTATCAGCTGATTACAGCAATCAGTTGTGCTTTCTTGGCTACCAAGAATTCCATATGTCAACAGATCTATCTCCTCTTCTACACCTTAGTTTTCATTTTGTATGAGGGCTATCCTGTTTTATAGTCCTAGAATTTATAGCATCTGTTTTCCTTGCTCATCTGTGATTACAGGAGGTGGTTTAGAACAGTGGTTCTCAAAGTCCAGTTCATAGACCAGCAGCTTGTGAGCTTGTCAGAAATGCACGTTCATGGACCACCCCCCCGCCCCGCCATCCCAACCTAATGAATCATCTGTCAAGCTAGAGCCCAGGAGGCTGTGTTTTAACAAGCTAAGTGCAAATTTTGTGTAAAGGACCAAATAATAAATATTTTTGGCTTTGCAAACCAGACAGGTTCTGTCACAGCTATTCAACTCTGCAATTGTAGCAAAACAACCATAAACAATATGTAAACAAATGAGTGTGGATGTGTTTTCAGTAAAAGTTTATTTACAAAAACAGGCGGTGGGTCATTTTTTGGCCCACGGGCTGTAGTTTGCTGGACGTGGTTTAAGGTATTTGAATGTGTTCTTAAGGATTATACACACAGAGTATGTAATAAGTAAACATTATTGTTCATTCTTGTTAATATGTTACCTGAGCTATGTGTTATTTACTTTCCACATAAATTTTTCTAAGGCCAAATTTATCACAGACCACTGACTGGGATATTCTGGCTCTTCGGTTTTGTTTCAGAGATTGCTTGAAATGAGGGACTTTAGTTTTTTATTTATTTGAAGCTGAAGTAATTTGTATTTCAAAGAGTTAATTTACAATTCTGAATAACAACTTGGCTTGGGAATGAAAAGGATGTTGTACAGCCTAACTCTCCCAAGTAGAAAAACAAATGGCTGCTGGTTTTCCATTGTGTTCCTTTTTGTTTCGTATCTAGAGCATTGTTTCCCAAATTGTGAGGTTGATGTCCCTTGAGAGACTGATTTCATCCAGAAAGAGCTGAGACTGATCTAGGGAAAATGGAAACAGGAATATTGTATTTTTCTTTTTGAATTGCCTTCGTGGAGGTCTAGGCAAAAGCAAAGTCATGTATTGTGTTTGGAACAGCATGTGGTCCTTCCACTTTTGAACAGTCTAAAGGGAAGTAAGACAAAAAAAACCCTTTCCTTTCTACCTGTTAATATGCACCACTAAAATGTGTCTCTATCCAATTAAAAACAGGAATGGAGAAAAACTGTATATACAAACTTCTGAGGAAAAAAACCTATTTCTGCTAGGCAGTGATTTTTAAATATTTTCACTTTCCTGCTTTTAGAAGAGTCTAGTGGACCCCTTCATTTCCTCTTTATTCTCTACTCTTATATCTCCATATAGAAGGAAAGAAAATATTTAGTGTGACTAACTTTTGTTTTTCAGGAAAGACTTTCTGAATATAGCTGTAACTATTCTGAAAGTAAGTTGTTGAGTCTTTCAAAATGAAACAGATACTGAAATGTGTTCCAAGTCAGTGTGTGTATAGTGGCTGCCTTTGTATTTTTAAATGTAGAACTCACAAACTTAACTTCCTTTGTGATACTGTGTTATAGTAGTGATGTAGGAAAGTTGTTAGGGTTCAGAGCCAAGAAAGAATTCTTGAGCCGTCTTGGATGGTAAAAGGTTGTTTTGTTAAAGCATGGGGGCAGGAGTGTAGAAAGAGCTGCACTGGGGTCCTGAGGAATGGCCCATTTTACACTTTCAGGTTGGGAGGGGGTTAGAGATACCTAAGCCTCCCAGGTATTTTGGAAACAAGGATCCTGAGGGGGGCTAGCTATTGTTAGGAAAAGGTCATTTATTACTGTTTGGTAAAAACTCAGTCATGAGACTCTTCAGATATATTTCAGCAGGTCATATGCTTGGAGGATGATTGCCAACATGTATGTGGCGGGGGGGGGCGGGTGGAGAAAAGGAAATTTCCAAAGAAATTTTTATGTTAAAGTAGACTTACAGGATCCTGGGGGTCGGGCTAAGATTTAGCCTTTTGCACTTAGCAAAGTATTAACATCAAGGCAGGAGTTCCTAGAGGAATGTCACTCTGCCTGTTTCAAGGACTTGTCAGTGGGCTGTAAGTAGTAAGGAAATTTAATTTTTCTTTTACCTTTGTTTCCCACATCAGTAGTAAGAAAGTACCATGACTATTTCTGCATCTGCAGAATCAGGATTAGACGTGTATGTGAACAAAGACCAGTACTTCTCCTGGGAGACTGAGCTGATAGGCACAAGGTCCCTACAGGACCATTCCTTGATATTCCACAGTCTAGGACATTACTAGTTATGCCTTCAGGAAAGCCTGTCCACAAAGAGACGTGGTTCTCTCAGACCGTGAGAAGACTGTTGTGTTGTGGTTATTTCCTTTCCTTGAGAATGTGACATGTAGATAATGAAGCCTTATGACTCTGGTTTGTATATTTGTCATGTATTCATTCATTAATATTTGTTGAATGTGTACCTGAAAGTGTAGTTTCCCTGGAATTAGAGTTTTTCCAAGTTACAAGTTTTAATTTAAAAAGTTGACTCTTTACTAGACAGATTCTTTTGTAGTATCAACCAGTTATTGTGTATATTTGTCTAATTTCCAAAATAAACAGTCTTTTGGAGAAATAATTTAAGATTTATAATGCTGCCTGCTAAGAACTAGTTTAAAAATAACAAGTATTCCATTGTGGAAATAATGCAGATTCCTGCTTTTTCTTCTCTTGTATTCCAGGCTCTGGTCTGTATTATTTAAAGAAGCTCACTTGCCTGATATTGGTCACATTCATGAAAATAAGTGACAAAGTTTGCATCACTTTCTTGTATCGTTGTTGTTAATAATCTTATAGAATTTACTTGAGATCTCTGTAGCCACTTTAACGGTATTTACTATCTGAGGTGTAAACATATAAGGACCCCTTTAGGTGTGCCTGGGTGGCTCAGTCGGTGAAACGTCTGCCTTCAGCTCAGATCATGATCCCGGGGTCCTGGGATTGAGCCCCACGTCGGGCTCCCTGCTCAGTGGTGAGCCTGCTTCTCCCTCTCCACCGCTTGTGCTCTCTCGTGCATACGCGCTCTCTCTCTCAAATAAATAAAATCTTTTTAAAAAATAAATAAAGACCCCTTTAGATCTTAAGTGACTCTGTTGTCTAGCTAAGGCCTATCACTTTTTTTTCCTCAATTATTTTTTAGACTTCTTCACTTCCTCCCAATTTTCATTACCATCACTAGAAGTTGACTGTTTTGGTGCTTTTTTAAAATAAGGAATAAAGCTTTTAGCACTTTCTGAGAGTTACTGTGTATGTCCCCATAAGTAGAAAGCACAGATCCCAAGCTGAGAATCAGATATTTTGTGGCACTCGGTCTCGGTCAGTAGTAAAGTGCTTGCTTCCTTGCTTCAGCAAAGTGACAAATGCTTATACATGCTCTTTTAGTTTAGTAGTGAGGGAGTCAGGGCATAGCTAGGGTACTGGCACAGGACCACTCTGCTCAGGGGTAGCTTTATATATTTTTTAAAAAATCAAAATATCTTTCTTCTTTTGATCGCTCTCTAGAAAATTCTAACCCAGACTTTCTCTTGAGGCTCTTACAGGGTCACTAACTCCAGGCTTACATTATGATTCCTTCCGTTGTCAAGTCATGGCATGGGAAGCTCGCTGGTGTGTTTTAAGGAAAAAGATGGTAATATGGCAGAAGCAGGCACTCTGAGAGGGTACACAGTTCGCTCGTGCTGCTTTCCCATGTCTTTAATATCTGCTAGGGCACTTGCAGATGGAATGCTGTTGGGTATACCTGATGTCATGAGTTGGTGAGTTAACTGAGATAGTACTCAGTTCATGAGAGGTAGCTTCCGGTGGTTATGTGTAGATGTCCCATGATTGTATCTAGTCTCTACCAGGAACTATTAGCAAAACCAAGGTGGAAGGTCCTTTTGTTTATTTAAGGTTAATCTCCTCATCGGAATGTATCTATGGCAGCTTTATGTCCTAAATATGGTGGGCCATTGCGATGTCCTGTGAAGCAACAACATGGTTAGAGTCTCTGACGATGAAATTGAGGCACAGAGATGAAGAGCTGATGTTACTCTAAGGTGGTGCTTCTCAAACTTTGGCGTGCGTGAGAACCCTCTGGAGGGCCTGTTAAAACACAGATCACTGCCCTTACCTGGAGAGTTCCTGAATCTGTAGGCTGCGGTGGGATGGGGAGTTTGCACTGCTAACAAGTTCCCTTGCGATGCTGCTTACTCAGGGACTGCTCTGAGAACCACTGCGCTAAGGCAAGTGGGGAAAGATGTGTTGTTGTCCTTCTAGATGAAAGTAAATGGCTTTTGGAAGCAAAAAGCATTGGCCAGATTAGCACGGGCCTGCATATGAGGTGCTAAGGCGGTACTGATTTGCTCCAATAGAGAGCACATCTGGAAAAGCATCTGAGCCATTAGATTAAGGTTGCTTGAGACAAACTATTAATAACATATTTGGTTGTGCTGGAGAGTTAAAGTGGACAGGTGCTAAGAATTACACCCCTAAATATGTTTTCAGTGGTGTTACTAGTCTCTGAAAGTGCCCCCCACCCCGGCTTGTAGTATTGCTTTTGATTTTCTACCATGGTAGAGGGAGATTTCTAGTGGTTTTCATTTGGCTTCTTCTACCATAATAATGTTTATCCAGGAAGCTGTATGGTGATTTTGCTGTTGCTAAATACAGCTATTTGAAGTATGTATGCATGGACTTGGGAAATTACAATGGGTTGTGTTTGGGGTCCCACCAAGCCCCTGTCATGAGCCCATTTATCATCTGACCTCCAGAAGTCCAGTTTCTGAAACTAGCACATTGAATCGAGAATGAATACACCCGTATCAGTGTATTTTAGCCCTGTCTAAAATTCTGTTCTTTCCTCCTTAATCCAGCACACTCAGAAACCAATATAGTGAACATTGTCTTACAAGTAATGTATAGTCCTCTTTTCCAGATTTGATTTTGACTTGACCCTCCTAGGGCATGCTGCGGTAGAAACTCTGCTTATAGGTTGAGACGTTGAAGAGTGGTTCGGATGTGGTATGAGGCTATTTCTTTTCTTCTGACAAAGCACATCTTTCAGATGAGGAGCACCTGCCCCAACAGACAAGGGATGAGAGTCTGCTCCGAGGTCTTCAGGTTCAGAGAGCTGTGTGTGAGTACTCTAAACCTTGTCTTGTACCCCCACTTCAGATCTGGGGGTCCCACTGCTTCCAGATCACAATATCTCTCCATTCTTAGGTGAAAGAGAAGAAGATTTACCAAAATATAATTTGGCAACCTGCGGGATCAGACTGTGCATTTGGTTTTCAACTTCTTAAACCTTGCATCCTTTTAATCTTTGTATTTTATTCCACTCCTTGAACCAAGAATTGAGGGATGCCAGTTTGTCACTCTTTTCCTAAGCTAAACAGTGCCCCTAGAAGCTCACACCTCAGCCCACAGTGCTTGAACACCTCATGCTTTCCATACGATCTTTGGCTTCTCTGGCAGTAGCCACTCAGCCTTACCTTTACTGGGCACATCATCCTAAGATATTCGGGGAATTTAAGTGATTACAAGGAAAATGCAATTAGCTGGTTTTCTACTATATACCATGGGCTGCCAGATTTGCATCTCCGAGTGCTGGCAGAGTGTTCACTGCTCTTGGCCCCAGTTAGGCCAGAACACCAGTTCTAGGATTCCTCCTGTCTCACCGAGGTCACCTCCAACCCATTCTTTATATAATTGCTGTACCAGTCAGTCTTCTTGGCTGCAAACGATAGAAACCAACTTTGACTAAATTAAGCAGAAAATGGACGGATATTGGATAGCTTCTTGAATCGCTGGGGAGACTGGAGAACCAGGTTCAGAATAGAGAGGGGAGCAAAGGGAACCAGGACACCTAAGATCATGCCATAGGATCAGTCTGTTGCCAGTGCCAAGGCCATGGGACACTTTAATTAGACCATTGTCCCTGGATACTTATTTTGACACTGCGGGCCTTATCAATGCCTTAAATAATCTGAGTGGATCTGTTCTTTTGCACAGCCTTTTCCCCAAGAATCACAATCCTTGGAGCACCCAAATGGCCACGCTTAGATTACGTGCCTATGTGTTTATTGTCAGGTTGCACCCCTGCACCTGTCCTTAAGCTTCCGTAGCATCTCACCTACTTTGGGATTCCCAAAATAGGGTTGCTGGGCAGATGGAAATGATAAGCGTTCACTCCAGAGCTCAGCGCAAGACAGGATTACCTATCAAGGAGGAAATTTCATTGTAGTTCCTGTAGTTGTTTTGAAATTTATGTCCAGCTCTGCTACTCAAGTCTTTGTTACCTTCCTTGTAAACTTTGAGTCATAAAATGTCCTTAGAGATTATCTGGCAATTCATCACTCTCATTTTACTGACGGATGGTCTGAGACTCCAACACAGAAAATGATCTGCCAAAGGTGGCACGAGTAGTTAGTTAATGGCACGGCTAGAGCCGGAATTAGAATGCTGGCATTTTTTCCGACAAAGGATTATATAAAATACTTTGCATATTTTGGTCCTTATTGTCTATTTATCATAGTTTGACTCTGGTTATATTTGAGAATGGAGGCATCAGTTGCCTTCTTAATTGCCCACTTCTTCCTCATCCCTGCTAGTGCTAGTAGTAACTACCACAGGATTTCTGCCAGGGGCTAACTAACCATTTCCTTAAAGGAGGCTATGTTTAATTTCTCTGAATGTTAAAACTATAATCAACTAGACTATTTTATTTTTTAAAGATTTTATTTATTTGTCAGAGAGAGAGAGTGCGAGCTCAAGCCAGGGGAGCTGCCAGCAGAGGGAGAAGCAGGCTCCCTGCCAATCAAGGAGCCCAATGTGGACTCCATCCCAAGACTGTGGGATCATGGCCGGAGCCGAAGGCAGACGCCTAACCAACTGAGCCACCCAGGCGTCCCAGCTGGACTATTTTAGTTACTATTGAATAGTAGAATCTCAAAAGCATTGATACTTTATGTTGTGGTGGGTTACTGGACGAGTTTCTGAGCTGCCTTTGAGAATGTAATTTGAAAAGGAGAAATTCACAAGTGACACCATGAAGGTTACTTACTGAGAGACTTGAAGGAAGTATGTTACCAGGGGCGGGGAAGAAAGGGAGCCGACTGATCAGACTAGGAACTTTGAATCTTTGCTAAATTCACATATTTACATAGCACTTGTCCTGCTAAATAGAAATACTAGTTTAATAATATGATGGAATTCGGAGTATAAGATTATGGACATAAGAAATGTCACAATGAGCCAAGTTAGTAGTTTTTCCATCTCAGGGCTTGAGTACATTTGGTGGAAAACCATAAGTGATTCCTATCAAGTTTTTTAGTTCAAATGATTGGGAAAATATGCTCGTTCTATTTGTTCTGTTTTCACCCAATTGGGATGAGTTCAATAACAGGCTGACTACCCATTATTTGAAGTGCTCTTGTTCTATAATTATTTCTTTTAAAAAACCACCTGCATCAGGAGGTACATGTGTCATCTGAAATGTAATAAACAGAGTTTGAGGTGTTATACTCTTTGATTATGTGTACTCTGAACATTTATTTTTCAAACTGAAGACTTTTGTTTCATGTAGAAGTTTACCAGCCCCCTTTGGATATCTGTTTTCCCCTTCATCCTTATTGGCCTTCTTGCCCATCTTGTGGTTTGGGGACGGGTAGTTTTCAGGGAGAGTTGGGTGGTAGTGTAGTGTCACAGTTAAAGAGGACATACTCTGGAGTCGTGTGGACACACGTTCACATCCTGGTTGCCACTTACTACTTAGGACACTCAATGAAAGTTGCTCGTGGAGGCTCGGTGTCCTCATCTGCAGGGTGAAGGTAAGAACATCCCTCACAGAGGATTGCTGTAAAAGAATTGGCACATGAAAAACCACAGTGCCTAGTTAATGGCAAGTGCAACTCTGATTTATTATCAGTACCTCTAGTGTTGGTAAAAGGAGCATTAAGCAGGAGTAAGGGCACTGAAATTCTAATTCAGGTTAGATTTGGGGACTTCAGTAACAACTTCAAGAAGCAGTTGGATTCTGTTTTCTCACTTTTAACCTGAAGGTCTGGATTAGGTCAGTGGTTTTCAGACTGTGATCTTTGGAAACGCTTTGAGGTCCCTGGCAGGGGAGGGAAGCAGTGAGAGGTCTCTCGGGGGGAGGGCTTCCTTTTCAGCCGGAACAGCTGTGCTTTTATTTATTTAATATATCGGGCTTCTTTGTAATCTCTTATTTAAAGAAAATCTTCTTTGGCAAAATGCACACACACACACACATTTAGAAAATAATAGATTAAAAGTCCACTCAAGTCCCTTCCAAATCTAAAATTCTTCGTGTCTGTTAGTTTGCAGCAGAACTTGAAAGTGGTCCACGCTGGAGGTGACCTGAAGACATGTTTTATTTGTCCTGTACGGTATTTTAAATGTTTATATTAAAGTGCCAAAATTTAAAATTTGGAGATTTTACATAAAAATCTAGATTCTGTTTCCTTCTGAAAGATTGATATCTCTGACAAGTCTGTGCCCCCATGGCAGCCGCCCCCAGCTGCTCCTGCTCTCTTCTACCCTCTGAATTCACCTGCCTGGCCTCTGAAGGTATTTGAGGGTTCAACATCTGATTTATTGTCTGCTCATTGCATGAACCCCAACATTGTTGGATTAACCCGTGCTGGCATTCTAGAAGAATTAAGCAAAGGATGGGACTTGCTATATTTGCCCTGTAAGGAAATGATTTTAACATAGCAAAAGGACATGTGTCACTTTCATTCCACCTGCCCTTAAACTGGACAGTAAAGAGTTCTTAAATGCTGACTAGCTATTACGGAATGACTCCTGAGTTAGAATTAAACACAGTGTATTTTCATTCTTTCCACTATAGGTGTGATTAACAGACACTCAAAGATTTTAGGAACGAGGCTTATTTGGGAATAAGGAAATAAATGCTACAAGTTGCCCATGCTTCTTCTTGCACCTCAGCTCCAGAATGGGTACTTGCACAATCTGGGCATTCTCCGCCTTGCGGTAGAGAAAACAGAGAAGTACTCTGCTGTTTGTTCTCTAACAAGCTCCTGTTAGGCAGCAAAGGGTCGGACTTAGATCATTCGTATAAGGGCGATATGGTACACCACCTGTGGAGGGCCTGTCTTTGCCTAGTCACCTTGCCCCATCAGCACAGGGTGAACTCTCCACTGGTCCAACGTCCTTTAAAGCTCTTGTTCTCTAATTGTTGGGTGTGGGTTCTGTATGTGCCCTTTAAATCACACTTGTTAATTGTAGTGTTGTAATCACATCTCATATTTACTTATTAATTTTTCTATGTTTATCCTTTCATTTACTGGGAAATATGCATTGAAATTTCTCATTAAGATCATGGAATTCTCCATTTCTCCTTGCAGTTTCGTTGCTTTTTACTTTATACATTTTATGCTATTTTATTAGGTGTATACAGTGCTCAGCAATGCGTTTTAAAGTATATCTGTTGCAATTTATCCAGAATCTAAATGTTTTTTGTAGGAGGTATTTAGTTGGTCACACTCCTAGAAAGTAGAAGTCCTCATGCTTTTTTCTTTCATTTCTTACATTCCTTCAGTTGCTCAGCACCATGTCACATTTTTATTTTATTTTTTAAATTTTAATTCCAGTGTAGTTACCCTATAGTGTTAGATTGGTTTCAGGGGTACAATGTAGTGATTCAGCAATTCAGTATATTACTCAGCGCTCGTCAAGATAAGTGCACTCTTTAATCCTTATCACCTGTTTCACCCATCCCCCAACCCACCTCCCTTCTAGTAAACATGTTTGTTCTCTGTAGTTAAGAGTCTGTTTTTAGGGGGGAGGGATTGTCTTTTTTTGTTGTTCCTTTGTTTTGTTTCTTAAGTTCCATTTATGAGTAAAATCATATGGTATTTGTCTTTCACTGACTGGCTTATTTCCTTTAGCATTATACTCTCTAGCGCCATCCATGTTGTTGGAAATGGCAAGATTTCATTTATTTTTATGGCTGAATAATATTGCATTATATATCTACCACATCTTCTTTATCCATTCATCTATCAAGGGACACTTAGGCTGTTTCCATAATTTGGCTATTGTAAATAATGCTGCAGTAAACAAAGGTGTGCATACATCCCTTCAAATTAGTGTTTTTGTATTCTGTGGGTAAATACCCAGTAGTGCAATTACTGGATCATAGTGTAGTTCCGTTTTTTATTTTTTTGAGGAACCTCCATACTGTCTTCCACCGTGACTGCACCAGTTTGCATTCCCATCAATGGTGCAAGAAGGTTCCATTTTCTCCACATCTTCGCCAACACTTGTTCTTTCTTGAGTTTTTGATTTTAGCCATTCTGACAGGTGTGAGTTGATATCTCATTGTGGTTTTGATGTGTGTTTCCCTGATGATGAGTGATGTTGAGCATCTTTTCATGTGTCTGTTGGCCATCTGTATGTCTTCTTTGGAGAAATGTCTGTTCATGTCTTCTGCCCATTTCTTACTTGGATTATTTGGTTTTCTGGTGTTGAGTTATATCAGTTCTTTTATATATTTTGATCGATACTAACCCTTTATTGGATACATCGTTTGTAAACATATTCTCCCACTCAGTAGGTTATCTTAGTTTTGTTGATTATTTCCTTTGCTGTGTAGAAGCTTTTTATTTTGATGTAGTCCCAAGAGTTTATCTTTGCCTTTATTTCTTTTGCCTCAAGAGACATATCTAGAAAGATGTTGTTATGGCAGATGTCAGAGAAATTACTGCCTGTGCTCCCTTCTAGGATTTTCATGGTTTCAGGTCTCACATTTAGTTCTTTCATCCATTTTGACTTTATTTTTGTGTTTGGTGTAAAAAAGTGGTTCAATTTCATTCTTTTGCATGTAGCTGTCCAGTTTTGCTAACACCATATGTTAAAGAGACTGTCTTTTCCCCATTGTGTATTCTTGCCTCCTTTGTTAAAGATTAATTGACCATATAATTATGGGTTTATTTCTGAACTTTTCTGTTCCATTGATCTTTGTGTCTATTTTTCTGCCAGTACCATACTGTTTTGATTACTACAGCTTTGTAATATAGCTTGAAGTCTGGAATTATGATACCTCCAGTTTTGTTTTTCTTTTTCAAGATTGCTTTGGCTATTCAGGGTCTTCTGTGGTTCCATACAAATTTTAGAATTGTTTTAGGAATGTGAAGAATGCTGTTTCATAGGGATTGCATTAAATGTGTAGATTGCTTTGGGTAGCATAGACATTTTAACAATATTTGTTCTTCCAATCCACAAACATGGAATATCTTTCCATTTGTGTCATCTTCAATTTCTTTCATCAGTGTTTTACAGGTTTCAGAGTACAGGTCTTTCATCTCTTTGGTTAAGTTTATTCCAAGGTATTTTATTATTTTTGGTGAAATTGTAAATGGGATTATTTTCTTAATTTCTCTTTCTACTGCTTCATTATTATTGTATAGAAACACAATGAATTTCCCTACACTGATTTTGTGTCCTGCGACCTTGCTGAATTCATTTATCAGTTCTAGTAGTTTTTTGGTGGAGTGTTCAGGGTTTCCTATCCTATATATAATGTCATGTCATCTGCCAATAGTGAAAATTTTACTTCTTCCTCACCAGTTTGAATGCCTTTCATTTCTTTTTGTTGTCTGAGTGCCATGGCTAGGATTTCCAGTACTATGTTGAATAAAAGTGCAGAGAGTGGACATCCTTGTCTTGTTCCTGACCTTAGGGGAAAAGTTCTCAGTTTTTCCCCATTGAGTATGATGTTAGCTGTGAGTTTTTGATATAAGACCTTTATTATATTGTTGTATGTTCCCTCTAAACCTACTTTGTTGAAGATTTTTATCATGAATGGATGTTGTATTTTATTTTGTCAAATGCTTTTTTCTGCATCTATTGAAATGATCGTATGGTTTTTATCATTTCTCTTATTGATGTGATGCATCTTGTTGATTCATTTGTGAATATTGAACTGCCCTTGCATCCAGGAATAAATCCCACTTGATTGTGGTGAATGATCTTTTTAATGTATTGTTGGATTTGATTCACTAATATTTTGTTGAGGATTTTTGTATTTATGTTCATCAAAAATATTGGCCTGTAGTTCTCTTTTTTGTGTGCTGTCTTCATCTGGTTTTGGTATCAGGGATGCTGGCCTCATAGAATGAATATGGAAGTTTTCCTGCCTCTTCTATTTTTTTAGAAAAGTTTGAGAATAGGTATCAACTCTTCTTTAAATGTTGTTAGAATTCACCTGTGAAGCTGTCTGTTCCTGGACTTTTGTTTGTTGGGAGTTAATTAAATTACCCATTCAATTTCATTGCTGGTGATTGGTCTGTTCAAATTTTCTATTTTTTCCTGATTCAATATTGGGAGGTTATATGTTTCTAGGAATTTATCCATTTCTTCTAGGTTGTCCAATTTGTTGACATATAATTTTTCATATTCTCTTACAATCCTTTGTATTTCTGTGGTGTTGGTTGTTATTTCTTCTCTTTCATTTCTGATTTGATTATTTGAGTCTTCTCTCTCTCTCTCTTCTTGTTTGTTTGTTGTTGATCTTTTCAAAGAACCAGCTCCTGGTTTCATTGATCTGTTCTATTGTTTTGTTTTGTTTTTTTTAGTTTCTATGTCATCTATTTCTGCTCTAATTTTTATTATTTTCTTTCTTCTGTTGGCTTTGGGTTTTGTTTGTTGTTCTTTTTCTAGTTCTTTTAGGTGTAAGGTTAGGTTGTTTATTTGAGATTTCTCTTCTTCAGGTAGACCTGTATTGCTATAAACTTCCCTCTTAGAACCAATTTTGCTGCATCTCAAAGATTTTAGACCATTGTGTTTTCATTTTCATTTCTGTCCATGTAATTTTTTATTTCTTTGATTTCTTGGTTGACCCATTTATTGTTTAGTAACATGTTATTTAACCTCAATGTATATGTGTTCTTTCCAGATTTTTTCTTGTGGTTGATTTCTAGTTTCATAGCATTGTGGTCAGAAAAGATGCTTTGTATGACTTTGATCTTTTTGAATTGGTTGAGACTTGTTTTGTGGCCTAATACGTGATCTGTTCTGGAGAATGTTTCACATGCACTTGAAAAGAATATATATTCTGCTGTCTTAGGAAGGAATGTTCTGAATATATCTGTGTCATTCAAAGTCACGGTTTCCTTGTTGATTTTCTGTTTGGGTGATCTGTCCATTGATGCAAGTGGGTGTTAAAGTCTCCTACTGTTATTGTATTACTATCAGTAGTTCCTTTATGTTTGTTATTAACTGTTTTATGTATCTGAGTGCTCCCATGTTGGGTACATAAATATTTACAATTGTTATATTTTCTTGTTGGATTGTCCCCTTTATGATAATATAGTGTCCTTCTTTGTCTCTTGTTACAGTCTTTGTTTTAAAGTCTATTTTGTCCAATATAAGTATGTTATGCCACAGCTTTCTTTTCACATCTGTTTGCGTGATAAATGCTTTTCCATCCCTTCACTTTCAATCTGCCTGTGTCTTTAGGTCAGAAATGAGTCTCTTGTAGGTAGGTAGGTAGCATATAGACGGGTCTTGTTTTTTTTATCCATTCCATCACCCTGTGTCTTTTGACTGGAGTGTTTAGTCCATTTACATTCAAAGTAATTAATGATAGATATGTATGCATTGCTATTTTGTTACTTGTTGTGTGGTTATTTTTATAGTTCTTCTCTGTTCCTTGTTTCTCTTGCTCTCTTCTCTCATGGTTTGCTGGCTTGCTTTAGTGATATACTTGGATTCCTTTTCTTTATTTTTTGTATATCTATTACTGTTTTCTGATTGCGGTTACCATCAGGTTTGTATATAACATCTTCTGTATATATCAGTTTATATTAAGTTGATGGTTGCCCAAGTTTGAACCTTCTTTACTCTTTCCCCTGCTGTGTTTTACATATATTGAGTCATACTTTATATTCTTTTAATTTATATATAGTCATACTTTATATATTTGATTTTTACAGATATACTTAAATTTTACTGCTTTTGTGCTTCCTACTTTTCTTACTCTTACTTATGGTCTTTCCTTTCCACTCAGAAGAGTCCCCTTTACCATTTCTTGCTGGGTTGCTATAGTAGTCATGAACTCCCTTAATCTTTGTTGTCTGGGAAACTCTTTATCTCTCCTTCTATTCTGAATGATAACCTTGCTGGATAGATTATTCTTGGCTGCAGATTTTTTTTCCTTTCAGCACTTTGAATATATTATGCCACTTTCTTCTGCCTGCAAAGTTTCTGCTGAAAAGTCTGCTGATAGCCTTATGGGGCTTCCCCTTGTATGTAACTGTCTTCTTTTCTCTTGATGCTTTTAAAATTTTCTCTCTATTACTACTTTTTGCCATTTTAATTACTATGTGTGTTGGTTTGGTTTCATAGGGTTGATCTTGTTGGAGGGTTTCTGTGCCTCCTGGATCTGGTTATCTATTTCCTTCTGCAGATTAGGGAAGTTTTCAGCTGTTACTTATTAAAATAAATTTTCTGCCCCCTTTCCCCTCTCTTCTTCTAGGATTCCTGTAATGAGAATGTTATGCTTGATAAAGTTGCTGAGCTTCCTAAGTCTGTTCTCATTTTGCATAATTTTTTTTCTCTTAGCTGGCCAACTTGATTATTTTCCATTACTCTGTCCTCCAGGTCACTAACTTATTTTTTTGCTTCCTCCGGCTAGCTATCTATTCTGTCTAGTGTATTTTTTTAAGCAGGCTCCATGCCCAGCCAGAAGCCCGGTGTGTGACTTGAACTCACAACCCCAAGATGGAGACCTGAGCTGAAGTCAAGTTGGACACTTAACCAACTGAGCCACTCAGGCACCCCTCCCTCTAGTGTATTTTTAATTTCATTTATTGTGTTCTTCATCTTTAATTAGCTCTTTTTATCTTTTTTTTTTAAGAGTCTCACTAATATCCTCCACTCTTTACTCAAGTCCAGTGAGTATCTTTATGATCATTACTTTAACTTCTCTATCAGAGGCATTACTTATCTCTGTTTTCCTGCGGTCTCTTGTTATGGTTTTGTCCTGTTCTTTTATTTGGTACATATTCTCTGTCTCCTCATTTTGTCTAACTCTCTGTGTCTGTTTCTGTGTGTTAGGAAAGTCAGCTACATCTCCTGTTCTTGAAAGTAATGGCCTTATGAATAAGAGATCCTGTAGAACCCTGCGGTGCAGTGTCCCCTGTTCCCCAGAATCTGGTGCTTTAAGGGTATGTCCTATGTGTATTGCATGCACCCTGCTGCTGTGTGTTGGCCACTTTTGCCTTTAGTCCAGTCTTCTGCAATGGCTCTCTTTGCCTGTTGTGGGCAGTGTTTCGTCCCTGTGTTGTTAGTGGGCCAGTGTGGGGCCACCTTGGGCTTGAGTTTAGTCAGACCAGGCATTTGCCTGAGATTTTACAGCACCAAACTGAAGGGTGCTTTCCCTGTGTTGTCCCTTGAGAAGCTTTTATTGGTTGGTGGGCCTGCAATCAGACCACCTGTCTGCCCCCAGCCCACTGCTGGGACTGTCCGACTGGGGTGTGTGGTTATCTTCCCCTCACCCAAGGGCAGGAGTCACTTTGCAGTGGTGCTGTGGCCCCGTCACAGCTCCTTGCACACTGCCCGGCTTGTGGCTCCAGTTGGAATAGGCTCCAACCAAGAGCTGTTGGAGGAGGCAGGGCCCACAGTGTCCACAAGGTTTGTGCTGGCAGAGGGGACTGCCAGTGCAGGGTGTGGCCAGTGCAGCCACTGGTATGGAGCCTGCAGTTTTAACAAGGCATGCTGGTCTGTAGTGGGACCCACCACCACTGGAGGATTGAGGCTTCACAAAGCACAGGGGTTGGGAGACAAGGTGTTGGCAAGGTGCGCCAGTATACTAGGGAGGAGACCTTCAGTGCTGGGACTGAGGCAAGCTTGGCTGGAGGGGACAGATCCCCTAACAGGGCAGGTGGTGGTATAAGCAAGTTAGGTAATGAGTGTCAGCTCTGGGCTAGTTCCCAAAGGTGGCCATGTGTTTGTGCTGGGGGTGCGGAAGGGAAATGGTTCCTGCCAGCTCCTCTGTTCCTGGGGGAGTCTCCCAGGGATCTCTAACCCCTGGGGACACACTCTGAAATTAGTAAATAACCCTCCTGTATGCCCCAGACTGTTGTGTCTAGGCTGTATCCCCACGGGTTGTTTGTAGTGCTGTCTCTTTAAGGTTGGGAACTCAGCTGGCTCTCCCAGAAACCGTCCTGCTGATTTTTAAAATCTGAGGCTTTAAGTTCCACTGATTGTGAGAACTCACAAAATCCAGCCCCTCTAGTTTTGAAAGCCAAATGTTGTGGCACTTCATCTTCCCCATGCAGGCTCCCCTGTGTGATAGTCTTGCTCTCCCCTCTTCATGTCCATGGTTCCCTCCTTTCCAAGGACTGCCAGGGTTCATTTAGCTCTGACCACATCTCCACCCTTCCTACCCTCTTCAGTGTGGCCTCTTCTCTACCTTTAGTTGTGGAGTTGGTTCCACCAGTCTTTGGGTTGTTTTCTGGGTTTTTTACACTGATGTGAGCATTACCTAGTTGTATCTGTGGGCCAAGGTGAGCTCAGGGTCCTCCCATTCCTCCAGCTTACCAGATGGTCCACTTCCTTTTTATCTTTCAGAAATGTCTCAGTGTTTATAGTTCATTGATAAGATCTTTTCCTAGTTTTTTGTAGAGCTATAGATTTTCTTTTTTTTTATCCTTAGACCTTTTTTCCCATTTCAGTGGCATTTGGAGAGGGAAGAGGATGTTAATATGTAAGTTCAGTGCATTCCTCTTGAATCAGAATTTTCATCTCTTACTCTATATGGACTCTTTGGGCAATTTCATTCACATAATTCAGTCACCATTTTTATAATGATGGCTTCCAAATCTACATCCTTTACCTAAAGTCTCTCACTTGCAGAGCTCTATTTATTTAACCGTCTGCTAGTAGATATCCGCATTCGCATGTCCCATGGGTACTTCAAACTGTCCATCAACAGGTGAATGGATAAACAAATTATGGTGTAGCCACATAATGGAATAGTACTTAGCAATTAAAAAAATGAACTGTTGATGTACGGAACAATATGGATGAGTCTCAAAATAATGATGCCAAGTGAAAGAAGCCAGGCAAAAAAAGAATATATGCCGTATGATTCCATTTCTGTAAAACTCTAGAAAACACCACTCTGTAATGACAGAAAGCATATCAGTGGTTGCCAGGGGAGGTGACAGGCTTGGGGTGGGGGTGGGAGGGGAGAGGGGAGATAGGAGGGAGGGATTACAAAGAGGCAAGAGGGAACTTTTCATGGTGATGGATCTGTTTATTTCCTTGGTTGTGGTAGTGGTTTCAAAACCCATCCTTTATACATGTTCAGTTTATCGTATGCCAGTTACACCTAAATAAAGCTGGAAGAAAACCCTCAGTATTAAAGGCTTTTAACAGAAAAATGGCAGTTCCTGCCCACTCTTTTCTATCCCCCTCCCAGTCCTCCTCCCCAAAGGCAGACACCTGGAACTCTTCCAGGGCTCTTCTGACACACAGGCCATGTTCTAATATGCTTAGTCTGTTACTTATTGATTCTTCCATTTAGAACTTCAGGCAGTCTCTGTTTATTCTTTCCTATTACAGTAGTTGATAATTTATTTGTCTCACTCTACTATTTTTACTTCTCTTCCCTGTGTTCTGATACAGTTCTTGGTTAAATCAATCATCAGTGCTAGCATTACTAGGAACATTAAATATTGTACATTATTGAGTCAAGTAGTATGCTTTGATTGCATGTATTTCTTTAATACCTTCCCTCTTGGTTAACTGCATTTTCCCTTATTTGCTTTGTTTTTTACGTACTTATAGCTAATTTTTTTTCCTGATGTCCCAACAGACTTTTAGACATCTAACAGCAATTTTTTCAGATGCTCAAAATATATAATCTGTCAATTCCAGTCCCCCATTCCCATTCCCTTGAGACAGTCCTCCTGCAGCTGTCTGTCCTCCTATATATGCCCTGATTGCTTTCTGGACTAGATACATAGCCGTCATGCTACGGCTTCTTCTCGCCATTCTTCAGTGTTGGCAACTAATTCCTGAGTCCCACGTCATTTTCCTTCATGGTTTATTCCTATATTCCTTCAGTTGGTTTTAGGAATACTACATCCTCTAGTTGCTTCCTAAAAAGGGATACTTGAAAGTTAATATTTTTTATTCCTTACAGGGCTCAAAATGTCATTATTTTACTGTCACCTAAATGTTTGGTTAGGTATAGAATTCTAGGTTAAGAGTAATATTCCTTTAGAATATTAGAGTTATTTTTGCACTGTCTTCTAGTATCTGATATTCAGAATTTAATTCTTTTGTGTGTGACCTGTTTTTTTCTATTTGGAAGCATTTATGATATTTTTATCTTGATGCTCTGAAATTTTTTATTGATGTGCCTAGTTCATTCATTGCTCTGGATTCTTCATTTATTTGACAAATATTTATAGAAAAAATCATTCTATACACACACACACACACACACACACACACACACACATTGTTCTAGGCAGTAGGGATATAGCAGTGAAAAAAATAGACAAAATCCCTTTCCCTCATGGAATTTACATTCTAGTGGTAAAGGCAGAAATTAAGAAATAAACTAGTATATAATGAAATGTCAGATAGTGGTAAGGACTATAAAGAAATACAAAGCAGAATAATGGAACAGAGAATGGAAGGACAATTTTTTACATAGGGTGGGCAGGGAATGCTTCTCTGAAGTGACAGTTATGCAGAGATCCAAATGAAGGAGGACACAAGCCTTGTGACTATGTGGAGGAAGAGTGTTCTAGGTAAAGGGAACAGCAAATACAAAGATTCTGAAGCAGAAATACACATGGAATGATGGAGAAGCAAAAGGCCAGTTGGGTGGCATTGGAGTGAATAAGAAAGCATGGTAGGAAATGAGGAAAAGGGTGGTAGGAAAGTGCATTTGTAGCCAGGGGCCAGGAAATTTAAGGCCTCATAGGACTTGATGAGGACTCTGGAATTTATTCTAATGGAGTCTTTTGAACAAGGACAAACGTACATTTTAAAAGAATCACATTGGTTGGAGGGTGGATCTGAATGGAAATGGACTGTCAAATTTGCAAGAATGTTAAGTGGTGAGACCATTAGGAAGCTATTTCAGTAGTCTAGGTGAAAGATTTAGTGGCTTAGACGTAGTAACTTAGCAATAGTGAGAAATGGTCAGATTTGAAATATATCCTACAGGGAGAACCAACAGGATTTGCTGCTGGGTTGGATATGGGGTGAGAGAAAGAGAGGAGTAAAAGATGAATGTTTGGATTTTTGGCCAGAGCAACTTGGTGAATGGTGGCACCACCTAACTGAGATGAGGGAAGACTGAGGGATTGTTTGGGAGATAGGGTGCAGGGGATTGAGTTGTGTTTTGGACATACTGGGTTTGAGATGCATGTTGACAGCTTATTGGAATTCTCCTTGGTGGCAGGTGGTCATCAACTAGAGGGTTCACAGGAGAGATGGGGCCAGAGATAACTTTGGGAATCCTTCATGTACAGTTGGTATTTAATACCATGGTTCTGGATGAGTTCCCTGGGGGGTGAGTATGGATAAGAGTGCGATCTGAGGATGGAACTCTCGAGCACTCCAATATTTAGAATTGGGAAATGGAAGAGAATCAAAAAAAGAACAGCAGTGAGATAGGTGGAAATCCAGGAGAATTCATATTCTAGAAGCCAGTTGAAAAAAATATTTCATGAGGAGGGCGGGATCCACTGTGTAAAATGTTGTTAAGAGTTTAGTAGGGTAAGGACCTAGAATTGACTATCGGATTTGACCATGTGGAGTTTATTGGTGGCTCTGACAAGCAGTTTCACTGAAGTATGAGGATGATTGGACAGAGGCTCAAGAGGGAATGGGGAGAGCAGAATTAGAGAAAGAAAGTAAAGACAACTATTTTGAGGAGTTTTTCTATAAAGGGGAACAGAAAAATGGGATAATGGCTGAATGGGGATTGGGATGTGGAGTCAAGGAAAGATATTATTGTTTTGTTTTGTTTGTGGTGGGAGATAATAGAACAAGTTTGTCTGATGGGATAATCACTGTAGCATAGGGTTTGGAATTAGGGGGTTGGAAGAGAGGAGAATATGAGAGAGATCTCTGTAAAATAAAATTGGGGGCACCTGGGTGGCACAGTTGGTTAAGCATCCAGCTTTTGATTTCAGCTCAGCTCATGATCTCAGAGTCATGAGATTGAGCCTCACATCGGGCTCCGTGCTCAGCATGGATTCTGCTTAAGACTCTCTCTCTCCCTCTGCCTCTCCCCCTGCTCAGTTCTCTCTTTCAAATAAATAAATCTTAAAAAAGAAAAGAAAAGAAAATTGACTGACGTTTTAGCCCAGAAATGTTTTAGTAATAAGACTTCAGTGTGACGCCAGCCTTTTCAGTTTGTAAACTAGTACCCTTCTGTTCTGAAAAATGTTCTTATATTCTATATTTGATTATCATCCATTCCCAGTCTCCCTGTTCTTTCTGGAATTCCTTTAGTCATGTGTTGGACACTTGGACTGATCCTCTGATTGGGAGAATTTTCTCTCTGATTGTCCATCTCTTCCCTCAGCCTTGTCTTCTAATCCTTCTGTAGAGTTTTTTTTTTTTTTAATTTGAACTATCTTACTATTTTAATTTTCCATAGCATCCTATCCCTTTTAAGTGAGTGCAGTAACTTCTCACTTAAGATCTCAAGGTTTTTATTTGTTCTGTGATTTGTTTTCTTCTGTTCCCTGCATAGTCTCTGTTTCCTCCAAATATTCAGTTATCTGCTTGCTTGTTTTGGTCTCTCTTTGACGTGGGAGGCTTTCTTCAAATGTCTGATGATCCTTGGCTGCCCATTTTTATTTGTGTGGGGCACTAAAAAGCTCCATGTGCAAGAATGGGGCTTGTTACTGGTGGGCTTCATAGTAGGGTGAGCTCAAGGTCAACTGGCTTTTTCATTGTCAGTGTGTAGAGCTCTTCAAGACTGTTGAGTTTTTTCAAAGAATGGGGATGGTAAGGTATATGCCTGAACAGAACAGGAACAGAAAGATGAGGGCTTCATGTTCCTATAGGTGGACTGTTATTCAGTCCCCCTCTTTTCATTTTGTGCATTATCCCTGCCCTGTGCTTGATGCCCCAAGTGCAGAACATCTCCATCTCCGTTTCTCCCGGAGACAACCCTGGTAGAATGCAGTAGTCATCTGGGCTGGGGTAGGGGTGAGGGTAGCTTTTTGTGCTACTTGGTACCTCAAAGAACTGAGACTCTTAGATTATTTAGAGCACATCAGCTCATTGTCATCTGAATCCCTCCACTCCTACTTCATAGTCCACCCCATGTCCCATTAAGTCACTTTCCATTCCTCTAATAGCTTTCCATCACAGAAAGGCTGGGGCTTTTTTTTTTTTTGGTCATCGGAAAAGTCATGTATGCTAATGTAGTCTCTTCTGTTCACTTACTAATGGGTTAGTGCCTTTTTTTCCCTTTATTATAATTTTAGTGGGGAAGCATGAGGAGGGAAAGGGGGTAAACATATGTGGTTAATGTGCCAGGTTTATCCAGAACCCATCTGCCTCTCTGAAGTGTAATCATCGCAATAATGTTTACTGAGTGCTTACTGCATGCCAGACACTGTTGAAGTGCTTTACATTTATTAATTCCATACTCATAACAATCTTATGCAATAGGTACTATTATTATTGCCATTTTACAGATGAAGAAACTAAGGCACAGAAAAGTTAACTTGACAAAGTTACACAGCCAGTAAGTGGGGGACTAGCATTCCAACTCAGCTGTCAGACTCTAGAGATACTTCCTGCTTTTAAAACTCTCCAATAGTATTTCATTCCTTGATTTCAGATTCCAGACAACTTAGCATGCCATTCCCGTTCTTCACGATCAGGCCCAGCGTACCTCTCCAACCTCACCTCTCTCAACTCTGCCCTTAACACCACCTCTTTGACCTTATATTCTAGCCACACTAAGCTTGCTCTGCATGGAGAAGGTTCTAGTGATCCTCATGCCTTTTTCATGCTGTTCCTCTGCCCCAAACATTCCTTCATTCTCTAGAATGATCAGTACAATGTTAGGGTATTCCATTTTATTAAATTGAATATTTGCATAATTTCTTTTATCTAGCAATCAACTCATGCTTTTGTTTTTTTAAGATTTTATTTATTTATTTGACAGAGAAAGACACAGAGAAAGAGGGAACACAAGCAGGGGGAGTAGGAGAGGGAGAAGCAGGCTTCCCGCTGAGCAGGGAGCCGGATGTGGGGCTCGATCCCAGGACCCTGGGATCATGACCTGAGCTGAAGGTAGACGCTTAACGACTGAGCCACACAGGTGCCCCTCAACTCATGCTTTTGATTTGATTTAGCATGTCTTCTTGAAAATGTATAATTGAATAAAATAATAATATTCCATTACTTGTGATGGGTTCATAAGTCTAACAGACTAACTGAAATTATCTCCTTTAAATTTGATTGTATTGAGGGACACCTGGCTGGCTCAGTCAATAGAACATATGACTCTTGATCTCAGGGTCATGAGTTCAGACAGCATGTTGGGCATAGAGATTAGTTTAAAAATAAAGAAATTAATAAAAGTGAAAAAAATTGACTATTGAGAGTGAAATATTCTTTTGGAGTGTAAGTGAAAAGGTATATACTTTAAGTAGTAAATAAGTTCCATTCATTTGTTATTAAAATGTTTTCTAACCTTATCTTGCTCTTTTTCTTAATAGCCTTTTCTTCCTCTTGCAAATTTGGAGTGTTCACCAAACATCGAAACTTTCCTTTGCAAAGCTTTTGTACCAGCCTGCACAGAACAAATTAATGTGGTTCCACCTTGTCGTAACTTTTGTGAGAAAGTATATTCTGATTGCAAAAAATTAATCGACACTTTCGGTATGCGATGGCCTGAGGAACTTGAATGTGACAGGTAAGTTAAGTTTTCAACTGAAAGCTACCAGTGATCTTTTAATGTTGATATTAGTTTTCCAGAATGTTTGTGACAGGCTTTCATTATTTAATTTAACACATGTTTATTGCACACTTAACATATGCCAACCACTGTGGTGAGAGTGTTTTGGACACAATGGTGAGCAAAAACAGATTTACAGTGGGAACTTACAGTGGGGTGGGAGGAACAGATAGTAATCAAATGATTATAATAATAAATGTAAAATTATAACCATGCTAGATACAACAGGGAGAAGTACACAGTTCTCTGAGAAGATGTAAGGGTGCCTTTGACCCACACTGGGGGGAAATGAACTTATTATCAATTCACTGACCTTTTTGCACATTGACCTTGACTCATTACTTTTGTCTCCTATTCTCTAGACACTGGGGGATTGTAATTTGAAATATTCTGCTGATGTAATGAGACTTCACATGATAAAGCTGGGAAGGAAGCTGTGTCTACGTTTTTGTGTCTTTATCTATAGTCTGAAGTGTAGAAGCTTTGTAGAAGTCATATACCTCTGGTGGATAATTGTTTTCAGGAACAGTTGATAATATATGGTAAAGATGAGGATGCTCGTACCTTACCTTCTAGACAATCCCCTTCTATAGAAGCTTTTACACAAATAAGGAATCATGCTAAGAATAATGATTGCCACATTATTCCTAATTATTTAAAAAAGGGAAAAAGTGAAACTCCACTGTAGAAGAATGACTAGTAAACTGTGATGTACTTATACACAAGAATACCATGATACAGTTGATAAAATTAATGTAGTTGATCCACCTCTGTAAACATGGATAAATCTAAAAATTATAGTGTTAAGTTAAAAGAGGATGCTACAGGATAATATATATAGTATGATGTCATTTATATAAAATTTAAAACCTTCGTAAAACAGTATTATATATAACATTATGGTTAGAAAGTCACATAGTAAAATTTTTTTTAAATGCATAAGGAGAATAAAAACTGAACTTGTACTAATGAGTATTTCTGGGGTGAGAGGAAAGAGAATAGGACCAGAAAGGGGTCCCAACTGATCTCTACTGTTATATTGTTTTATTTTAAAAGATATAAAGCAAAACTGACATAATATTAAATTTTAAAAATGCTGGTAGATACATAGTGTTCTTTTTATGGGCATACATTTTAACATTTGCTACTCTTATCTATATCCAAAGCATATTTTAAACGTTTTCTTCTTGGGGTGCCTGGCTGGCTCAGCTAGTGGAGCGTGAGACTCTTTTTTTTTTTTTAAGATTTTATTTATTTATTTGACAGAGAGAGACAGCGAGAGAGGGAACACAAGCAGGGGGGAGTGGGAGAGGGAGAAGCAGGCTTCCCGCTGAGCAGGGAGCCCGATGCGGGGCTCGATGCCAGGACCCTGGGATCACGCCCTGAGCCGAAGGCAGATGCTTAACGACTGAGCCACCCAGGCGCCCCAGAGCATGAGACTCTTGACCTTGGGGTTATGAGTTTGAGTCCCACTTTGGGTGTGTAGAGATTACTTAAAAATAAAATCTTAAAAAAACACAAAAATAAATAAAATGTTTTCTTGTTAGAAACTCCCACTAATTTTTATTTTTTTTAAAGATTTTATTTATTTATTTGAGAGAGAGAGCACAAGTGGGGGGAGGGACAGAGAAAGAGGGAGAGGGACAAGCAGACACACATGAGGAGAGAGCCCAATGTGGGGCTCAATCCCAGGACCCGAAGATCATGACCTGAGCCAAAATCAGACGCTTAACTGACTGAGCCACCCAGGTGCCCCAAAACTCGCACTAATTTTTAAACTATATAGATCCTCCAAATGAATACGGGTGTGTAGAACTCAACTGAGTAATGAAGTGTTTCACAAAACAGAAATACACCTGTGTATATCATTCTGGTCTCCCATAAACAAGGGAGGCAAGGAGTACAGACTTCCAGTTATAAAATAAATATGTCATGGGGACATAATGTACAGCATGGGGAATATAGCCAATAACATTGTATTAATTTTGTGACAGATGGTGATTAGGTTTACTATGGTGACCATTTCTCAATGTATATAAATGTCGAATCACTATGTTGTACACCTAAAACTCATATAATATTGTATGTCAGTTATACCTCAATTAAAAAAACCCAGCCAAACTGAAACAGAATAGTGATGTGAATTAAGCTGGTCCCCAGTCTACCTCTTGGTGATCTTGCCTTTAAGAATGTAGAGATCACGTAAACTCAATCCAACAAGGGGAAGGGTCTCATTTCAGTCAATTTTAACTGTCAAAACCTTAGTCATATGGTTGAGCTACTTTGCTTGTGGGCATTAAAAAACAAGTGAACTTCCCCAAGACTTATATTTCAAATGCTGTAAACAGACAAGCCAACACTTTTTTGTCTGGAGACTACTAATTAAGATACATTCTTTCTTTCTTTTTTTTTAGGATAAATTCTTTCTTATTTAGTCTGGGAAGCAGAAATTATTTAAAAATTATTAATTGGGGCACCTGGCTGGCTCAGTCAGTGGAGCATGCAACTCTTGATCTCAGGGTTGTGAGTTCAAGCCCCACCTAGGGTGTAGAGCTTACTTAAAAAAAAAGTTTACAGGGTGCCTGGGTGGCTCAGTTGGTTAAGCGACTGCCTTCGGCTCAGGTCATGATCCTGGAGTCCCGGGATCGAGTCCCGCATCGGGCTCCCTGCTCGGCAAGGAGCCTGCTTCTCCCTCTAACCCTCCCCCCTCTCATGTACTCTCTCTCTCATTCTCGCTCTCTCAAATAAATAAATAAATCTTTAAAAAAAAAGTTTACAAAATAAAAATTATTAATTGATCATTTTCTGAGTAAGGGAATTTTCATATTCACTTGCCTCGTATTAAATATATGTTAGCGTGTTGGGGCCTCACTAACAACTACAAGTTTTTGGTTAACTTCAAAGCTCTAACCTATAATCTATCCAGGTTGTGTGTCTTCCCATCAACTATGAATGCATAAGGTAATACTTTATAGTTGGAAAGCATAGCATTAAAATAGTGAATCAGTAAAAATGTTGCCTTCAATTTTTATAATCTCTACAGATTGCAATACTGTGATGAGACCGTTCCTGTAACTTTTGATCCACACACACAGTTTCTTGGTCCTCAGAAGAAAACAGAGGAAGTTCAAAGAGACATTGGATTTTGGTGTCCAAGGCATCTTAAGACTTCTGGGGGACAAGGCTATAAGTTTCTGGGAATTGACCAGTGCGCACCTCCATGCCCTAACATGTATTTTAAAAGTGATGAGCTAGAGTTTGCAAAAAGTTTTATTGGGATAGTTTCAATATTTTGTCTCTGTGCAACTCTGTTCACATTCCTTACTTTCTTAATTGATGTTAAAAGATTCAGATACCCAGAGAGACCAATTATATATTACTCTGTCTGCTACAGCATCGTGTCCCTGATGTACTTTATCGGATTCTTGTTAGGCGACCGCACAGCCTGCAACAAGGCAGATGAGAAGCTAGAACTCGGGGACACAGTAGTTCTGGGCTCTCAGAATAAGGCTTGCACTGTTCTGTTTATGTTTTTGTATTTTTTCACAATGGCTGGCACGGTGTGGTGGGTGATTCTTACCATTACGTGGTTCCTAGCGGCAGGAAGAAAATGGAGTTGTGAAGCCATTGAACAAAAAGCGGTATGGTTTCATGCCGTTGCGTGGGGAATACCGGGTTTTCTGACCATTATGCTTCTTGCTATGAACAAAGTTGAAGGAGACAACATTAGTGGCGTTTGCTTCGTCGGCCTTTATGACCTGGATGCTTCCCGCTACTTTGTGCTCCTGCCACTATGCCTTTGTGTGTTTGTCGGACTGTCTCTTCTTTTAGCTGGCATTATTTCCTTAAATCACGTTCGGCAAGTTATCCAGCATGATGGCCGGAACCAAGAGAAACTAAAGAAATTTATGATTCGAATTGGGGTCTTTAGTGGCCTGTATCTTGTGCCACTGGTGACCCTTCTAGGATGTTACGTCTATGAGCAAGTGAACAGGATCACCTGGGAGATAACTTGGGTCTCTGACCACTGTCGTCAGTACCACATCCCATGTCCTTATCAGGTAAAGAGCATTTGTATTAGTTTGCTATCTTTTTTAAAGATTTTATTTATTTACTTATTTATTTATTTGAGAGAGAGAGAGAGAGAGAGAGTGCACAAGCCAGTGGGGATGGGCAGAGGGAGAGGGAGAAGCAGACTCCCTGCTGAGCCGAGAGCCCAACATGGGGCTCGATCCCAAAGCCCTGAGATCACCACCTGAGCCGAAGGCAGACGCTTAACCAACTGAGCCACCCAGGGACCCCTGTATTAGTTCACTGTTTAACATAGAGGATGTTCCCTGGAAGCACACTTGAACTAGTCATGAACATGACATTAGATTTCCCATAAGAAAATCCAGTAGACAGAGGGAAGGATTCCCTGGGCATCAGAAGAAACTGGGGTCAGGGCGCCTGGGTGGCTCAGACTATATAGACTTCTTTCCACTGAAAATGTATCACTGAAATTTTTATTACTCACTTTTCTTTGTAGGCAAAAACAGAAACCCGACCAGAACTGGCTTTATTTATGATAAAATATCTGATGACATTAATTGTTGGCATCTCTGCCGTCTTCTGGGTTGGAAGCAAAAAGACATGCACGGAATGGGCTGGGTTTTTTAAACGAAATCGTAAGAGAGAGTAAGCAGCTATTGAATTATCTGATGTTGTTTTAAATTAAATAGAACAAATACCAAGGAACCGTTCAAGTCATTATTGTACTTTCGTATGTCAACTGTTATGTCAAATTTGGAAATCTTTTTCCTGGAGAAATATACTTTATTTTGTTTGGCATTCATTAAAATAGTCTTCAACCTATACTATTCTATTGAAATATGAATGAAAGTTTTATAAAGTATTTATTTTCTTGACACAGCTTATATTTAATATTATCACTGCTATCGCTGGATTCATTATTTTGGGTGCAGCATTTTAAATTTTAATTATTTTATCAGTGATAAAAGATTAAATGAGATCAAATATATATAAGGAAATCTATAGAGTATGATTCACAGATACTGTATGATCATTGTTTCCTACCTTTAAATTTTATTACACATAGTGCTGGCTTAAAATGTCACTTATTTGCCTTGCTTAAGATGGTAAAATTTTAAACTTATGTAGTATTTTATAACAATATAGTAGATTTAGAAGTAAATAGTTCATTTTGGTTATTTATGTACATTGTACGCTCTATACAATCAACAGTGTAGTATAGGTTTTTAAACTGTTTCCCATTGGTTTGATTAATAAACTTTCTTGTGGTAAAAATTCCAGAACTATAGATCTTTTCTAAGTTTTTGAAGTCTGAAGAATTACATTTTTTTTTTAAGATTTATTTATTTGACAGCACACAAGCAGGGGGAGAGGTGGAGGGAGAAGCAGTCTCCCCGCTGAGCAGGGAGCCTGATTGAAGAATTGCATTTAACTGGACTTTAATTTTTTTGCACTATTATTACATATCTGTCCCGTGTTTGTATACTCACACTTCAGTATAACTTGCAAACTTTAATGTTAGAAAGCAAACAAACTTAACAACAACCATTCTACGTCCTTTCTCTTCTGGTTTACTTTTATACTTGATGTATTTACGTGTGATACACAGATCGTCCCCTACTTTATGCTGCTTTGCGTTTCCTTGCCCTCATCCTTGGTTTAGCTTCTTTAATTTCTTACCAATCTACTTATGCTGTTAAAGGCAACTAACAGTGTATGCAAAAAAGACTTCACTTCATGACAATCTACTTATAGCTCGTAATACTTAGAATCCCAGATTTCATAACCATAAGTCATTTAGAATTTTTGACTTGTTTGACTCAGGATTTTTGGCATAAGAGATGTATCCTTTTTGGCTTCTCGATAGCACTTAACATTTACCAAGTAAGCCCTGTGCTTGGTTTCTCTTGCAGTCCAATCAGTGAAAGCCGCAGAGTTCTACAGGAGTCATGTGAGTTCTTCTTAAAGCACAACTCTAAAGTTAAACACAAAAAGAAGCACTGCAAACCCAGTTCGCACAAGCTGAAGGTCATTTCCAAATCCATGGGAACCAGCACAGGCGCTACAGGCAATCACGGCACCTCCTCGGTGGCAATCACTAACCACGATTACTTAGGACAAGAAGCTTCGACAGAAATACCGACCTCCCCAGAGACGTCCGTGAGAGAGGTGAGAGCGGATGGAGCGAGCACCCCCAGATCCAGAGAAGAGGGCTGTGGGGAGCCGGCCTCCCCAGCAGCATCCGGCTCCAAACTCTGTGGGGAACAGGCCGACAGGAAAGGCCGGGCAGGCAATGGGAACGATAAGATCAGCGTGTCTGAAAGTCTGCGGAGTGAGGGAAGGTGAGCTTGGATTTTGTTATCTTCAATCGGGACTACTTTGAATACTGCATTATCCATTTTTTATTAAAGCATAGCACATCGGGAAAGAAAATGTTCTAGGAGAGGACATGTCCATACACTTCATCCAAGGAAGTTTGGCTTTAAGAAGTTTGAGTTCAGCCTATAAGTGTGCTATTCGGTAGTTTGATTCTTAGCTTGGAAAAGAGCCTTCGTGAATGTTGTTCAAGTAGGAAAGTGATGTTCATTTTTATGGCAGTTGTTAAGTGTTGCATGTATATTTGGGTAAATGTTTAAGATCCTTCTGAAATACAGGCTATTAAGTTGTAAGTAGCACTGTATCATAGTACTAAAAGGCAGTTGTATTTCATATGAAGATGATTATAAAATTATTATTTATTTATTTATATTTTATTCATTATTTATTTTCTGAACATGAAAGGATATTGACATTATCTTTAAGGGAATTTTCCCAAATGGTCATAGGTGATCCAAACACAGGTAAACATCCAATTAGCCAGAATGCCAACAGCTAAGTACTTTTAGGTCTCAAGGTTGTCTCACTTCCCTCCTCCCAGACTAAACCACATGCACCTTCTTTGTGTTCCCATAACAGCTTTTGCAGACTGGATTCTAAGTAGATACGTGCTCTGATAAAGGTGGATGCTGGTTGGGAGTAAAACTCATGAGAAGTGGATGGCAGTTGTAAGGACATTTGGCCTCACATGTGTGCTTTGGTCTGTAGTATGTCACCTTTCGTCTTTTTACCTAGGGTAACTCCAAAAAGTGATGTCACTGAAGCCGGCCCAGGGCAGAGCTACAGCTTGCAGGCCCCAGGTTCCTCAGAGCCGGGCAGCCTGAGAGGCTCCACGTCACTGCTCGTTCACTCGGCTTCCGGGGGTAGAAAAGAGCAGGGCCCCGGCAGTCACTCCGATACGTGAGGGACGGGTTCGCCCCCTGCTGAGAAGTGGATTCGTGCTACACTGGAGCGGACAGCGCGCTGTCTCGTCAGCATCACTGTTCTGTTCTTTTGCACCGACAGCTACATTGCGGGCTGTTACACTGGAAACAGTAGATTCCAAGAATAAAAGGATTCATTTCGCACAGAGGTTAACGATGACCGTATACCCAGAAAGCAGAAATGTTCAGGTTAATAATATTTTTTTAAGTTGTGCGGGAGGAGGGAGTGAGAGGAATCTTCCTTTTCTATTTATGAAGATTCTACTCTTGTTAAAAGTATTTTAAGATGTACTATATGCTATTTCACTTTTATGGTATAAAATCAAGATATTTCTTTGCTTAAGTATTTAAAACTTATCTTTGTATCTTTTTTATATATTTGAAAATAAGTTTATATGTATTTGAACTTTTTTAGGAATCCTGGAAAAGCTATCCCAACTATTTTTGTTATGTTATTCTGAGATTTTAGCACTACTTTGGTAGCTTTGACACTGAGTTTCTAAGAAAATTGAAAAATAGTATTCTTTTATAGTATAAAAAATATTTGACACACCAGAAGGTGTTGTAATGGGAATTCAGCTTTAAAAATCCACTTATTCCACTTTATCATCTTCCCTGTGTGAATTTTATAAAGTCTTATTGTTTTAGGAATTTCATACATCTGTTATGCCACTAAAATAAGGTGCTTGATGTCTAATGTTGATTGTATTATGCTGCTCACTGATCCTTCTACACTTTTAAATAATATGTCCTGAAGGATTAGATGAAATCTACTCTTTTAGAAATTAAGCCAAGGGCAATTGATTTCCTTTTTTAAAAAAATATGACCACTCAAGATTGTATTTTTATGACCATTTATAGTTGCTTATATTTTTAACTTTTGTTTTTTAACATTTAGAGTTCTAAAGTTTGTACAGTATCTTTGTCAGACATTATGTAGAATTCATTTCTGTACTTAAATAGGATTTTGCTGAACATTTAAAAGTGTGTTAAAAAATGTGTTAGCATTAGTGCCAATCAAATGGGAAAAAATTTGTCTTGATAAAATGTATTTTATATAACGTACTTTAAAATATTAAAGAATTTTCTTAATTTTATTTCCAACTAAGCGTTATACCTTGAACAATGTCTTCTGATGCTTTTGGTTTTTTCCTCTATTTAGCATTCTATTAGGCATAAAAAAAGATTATCATGTACTGTATGGAAAATGTAAATATTAACTTTTCCACATTTTTGAACTTTGTATACCAAAACATTGTGTGATCTCTCCAGTAATAAAATTTTCTCTGTGTAAGAGATTGTGGAGTATTCTATGCTTATTCTTAGTGGTCCTAACCCAGGAAGTGGTAGAATTTTTCAGATCAGTGGCTCCATGACTAATAAGCCAGAAGTTTGTTTGTTTTAAAGATTTTATTTATCTGACAGAGAGACAACGAGAGGGAACACAAGCAGGGGGAGTGGGAGAGGGGGAAGCAGTGACTTTATTAACGTCTCCTAGTCACTCTAATAATTTTATAGTTGGTTTTTCCTGGATTTTCAATGTAGATGATCTTTTCATGTCAAATAATGGTAATTTTATTTCTCAGCTATTAGCCTGAACTGGGAACCTATCACTGTTAATAAATAGCGGTGTCAGCGGGCGTCCTGGTCTCGTTTATTTGAATGAGAATGTCTCTAGTATTTCATCATTAAAAACAACATTGGCATTTGATAGATCTTTTTTCACTAGTTAATCACGAATCCTATTCTGACAATTTTTTTCAAATTAGCAGTAGGTGCCGAATTTTATTGAATGCCTTGTTGCTGTATTAATCAAGGTAGGCTAACTGCTGTAACAATCCTCAAGATGTTAGCAGCTGAAGGAACAGGTGCAAATATTCTTGAGGTAGCCTTCCAACTGATTCTTCAAGGACCCACCACTTCGAGCTTCTGATGCAGCCATCCACAGCCATCCCTTAGAGCTGCAGATTCTTTGCGGGATTCTCTGCACCCAGCCAGTAGGTGGAGGAAGAGAGAGTAACCGATTGCACAGGAAGATTGTTATGGGTCCGAGGGGGAAGTGGCACACATTATTTCCAGCTACATTCCACTTGCCAGAACCCAGGCACAGAATCACACCTAACTGCAAGGCAGGCTGGGAAATATAGTCTAGGTGTGTGCCCGGGGTGGGAGGAACCACCTTACTCAGTCATTGGCCAGCAGTGTTGCAATCTACAAATCTCATGTTGTAAAATAAATTTCCCAGTATAATGCCATTCTTTCCTTCTTTGAATAATTCAAAGTCATGGTGTATCATTTAATATCCTGCTGGATTTGATTTGTTAGCAGTTTATTTAAGATAAAAATGTACATCCATACCTACCTGTATTCTAAGTGATTCCTCAACCAGGAACATAGCATTTGTAATCAGTAAGCTTAAATTTTTAAAAATATTCTATTTCTAATAGCAGACGTCAAGACTATCAACTAATTCAAAAGAAAACAGCAGTTTCTCTTTTTCATGAGACCAGAGTCTGTGATGCAAGAGCCAACTGTTTCAGAAGTGGTGACTTTAATTTTTATAAGAATTACAGAGCATTTTTTGACCAAGAAAGTGGACCTAAATTACAGACTTACATTTACAATAACAATATTGGCATGAGCATTGTGCAGCTCAACTCCATAGCAGAAAAAATATGATAAAGCAGCATTTCACCTTGAAAATCAGCCACAAATCCTCAACCGAATTTTATGGAATGCCATCTTTCAAAAAGTACATCCATTAGGATCCATCTGCTAGGCTATTTATGGTAGTGAAGGAATCTTTCCTAGACTTACATCGAAGAACTAGACCAAAAACAGCTTGTAATTACCACCGATCATCAAAATCACCGCTTTAGTGCTTCCTTACTTCTCAGAAATACGCCACTAGTGGGCTTTTCCAGTTACTACTGCTGCAAAGTTTTAACGTTGCCAAGGCAAGCCCCGGTACTCTCAAGAAAGATATATTTTTTAATAATCAACAAGAAGCCTTGCTATAACTCTTCTGCATGGAAAGTGTAATCTTTAATACCTCACTGCCCACAGCGCAAGTCCAAGACTGAAAGTTCCAGACGCTGAAGGTTTTTAACAGTGGCCACTGTGATCTGTACGTGCAGAAGAATCAAACTTTCATTAACTCCTTTGCACCAACAGAGCAGACAAGAAAAGATTAAAAGCCTAATCCAAACTTCTCCAAATGCATTGGCACCCAGAGCTGAACGGTAGGAGCAAACAGCGTAGGAAAGTCTGTGGTGGACACTGCTGGGGGAGGGGAAGCAAAAGGAAGGACTAGAAGTGGTAAACACTAGTTAGAAATGAAAATAAATGAAAGAAATGACGCTAAAATGAATTTCACCAGCCAAATCCAAGGCTTTTATTTTCCATCCCTAGAAGGAAAAAGGAGAAAACCAGAAAAAACTTCTAAGGATATCCACCACAAAAGGAGGGGTGGGTGAGAGAGAGGGAGGGAGAGAGAGAGAGAGAGAGAGAGAGAATCTATTAAGTTTCAACAGAAACATCTTAAAGTTTTTCAAATAAACCATTTTCTCCAAACTCATGCCATTTATTTACATTATTATTATTACAAATATTTCCTACTTGGCTTGTATACGGAGTTTTGACATAAGTGCAAAGAGTCTGTTAAACTCGATGTTTAATAGTCTACATATTATTATGTATATTTCAGAAAATGGTGAGAGAAGCACAAAAATCAAGAAAGATTTAAGTTTTTCCTAACCGCGGAAGAAAATAAAATACCTTCGCATTTTCTCCACCTTATTTCCCAAGGTGCTAACTAAAGTAAAACTGGCAAGTTCGTGGGTTTATTTTCTTGGGGGCCTATTCTAGGATCTAATTAGTTTCACTGTCAGAAAGTATATAAGGCTGAATACATAGATTTTAGACTTTATCTGGAGAAATTCACCAGTAAAGTATAAATAAGCTCCTGTAGCGGTTTTCATCCTTTCAAATGGCCCATCCAGTGGCCCCCATGTAAACTTTCATGAAACCGAAACCTCCAGAGCCGGTAAACAAAGTTGACCACCGGCAAAAATCTTTGCTGGCACTTGCCGCCACCTCTCTCCGGGCAGGCTCCAAGGGAAGGAGAATGGCACGCTGTGTTTCTAGAGCTGACCTGGTTGGCAGGCGGTGGGCAAAGAAAAAGTACAGTAGAACAAAACAGGAGGACTGTGTTTCGTCGACTGACAGTCATCACTGCCTCTTTGTCCCTGGTGCTCAGACTCTGGCCAGGGCTTTCCAGGCCTGTCCTGCAGACACAGAGAGGCTCCACCGCTTTCTTGATGAAGCAAAGACCAGGAAAGGGTCAAACACATCCGAAACGGGGGGGAGGGAGCCTCAGGGACCTGAAAGGCAGGGCAGGGTCTGGCCACCCTGGACACTCGGGAGAGATCTAAACAATATAAAATCCTGTCGTCTCTACTCACCAAGTGTCCAGAGCGATGGAGAATGGATCCACGTGTGAAAGAGGAGAGAACACCTAAAGAATTAGCAGTTAAGGGGAGTGAAATCTAAAGCCACGGATGAAGAGTTCCAAGGCATTGCAATGCACCAAAAAGCAAGTCGCAAAACTATATTTACAGAATAATACCGTGTATGTAAACCCTACCCCATAGAACAGTACTGTTTTCTCTTGTTACATATACATGTATCTAAATGCATAATGATACCATGCATGTAAGCAATTCCTCATCACACAGAATAACCCTGTATATGTTATATAGATACATAAATGTAAATGCACGAGAAGACTCCAGAAAATGTGATAACATGTGTGATCTCTGGGGAGGAGATCAGCTTTGTAGGTGATAATCAAAACAGACTTGAACCCAGTGTGTAATGTTCAAATTTTTATAGAGAATCTGTTAATATATCATGTGGTGTAATTACAAATTAATTCTTTTTAAGAAAATTTACTGAGCCCAGATCTAGCTGATGCTGCTGCAGCGGGTCCAGCCCAGCTGCCTGAGGGGAACGGAGCCTGAGGGCAGTCAAGGCCTCCCACTGTGAGCCGCATGCCCTGCAGGGTGGGGGTGGGGGGGGCAGCAGACCCCACTGAGACCCCAGAAGGTCCTCAGTTCATCTAGTTCCAACTTCCCTGCTTTGTTTCTCAGTCCCCGAAGCCATTTTCTCTTTTGTTACCAGTCCCACAGGTGTTTTGAGAACCTCTGTGCCTACTTCTTTCTCTTGAGACCCTTCCCGAGACTCTACTCCTACGCCCATGAGTAAAGCTTAGACCTGCTTAATCCCAGCACTGGGAGACACAGGAGGCCAGACGACCAACCCCCCAGGATGTGATATGGGGGGGCACAAGGGAAGACTGAAGTCCTCAGAAAACCCACGAAGGCAAATTCTTTCCATCCGCCACGCCCCCCGCCCCACCCAACACAAACAGACCACCAACGTCTTAAGTGCCCCGGGCCGTGGATAATTCATACTCACCAACTTCAGAAGTGAATGCAGAAGTCTGAGGGCTGAAGGTCAGGGAGAGTCTAAGGCTAAGGTGTTGGCGCCTTTAGGCAGAAGGCAAACCCCTGTCCTTCTCCAGAGACACCCCCAGTGCGTTCACGCACCCCTGAGAGAAATGCAGTTGGCCCAGGCTGCTGAGTTCAGACGGGGCATGTGAGAGGGATGTTGGCCATTTATAACTGGCTCTGTTCTAGTAGCTACAGCGAGGTATTCTCAGGGACCACCCTGTTTTGATCAGCAGCTCCCAACTGGCTGGGTAGTTCCAAACTTGGGCAGAACTGTGAAGTCCAGACGTTTCTTGTCTGTCCCTGCCTACTGCCAGAACAGCTGAGAGATTAGCTCTTGCTTTTAGAAAATGCCTTAGTCCTTTCCTTCCAGAGCAGGTGAGTCAACTTTTCCTCTTAACGTGTCCGCCAAGAGCAAAAATAACATTCCTACCCACCTGACACCTAAGCTGGAGATTCGTTATTTTTAATCGGGGGGATAAAATACTGCATACATTAGCCAAAGATAAGGCCCAGCTGTGTCCTGGGAGATTACTGGAGCTTTCCGAGTGATCCCTCTTTCCCTACTGGATGTACGGCTCACCTCTGGAACACAGCCAAGAAGAACACGTAAGTTATATTTTGGCAAGATTATATACACACTATAGATCCTGAACTCAGTGACTCCCGATAGCTATTTTGTTCGTATGTTTTGGTTTTACGGTTTCTGCAGAATGAGAGGCTGGTGTCCATACTGGATTGTGTTCCTCCTGTGAGCTCAGTCCCTTGGTGTCATTTCCATGGGCTGGGGGTGTTAAAGTCAACTGTTTGTACTGCCAGCGGCAGGCAAGGTCCTCATAGGATAGAACTCGAGATATACCAAAGAGTTAAAATCATGTGTCTCATATAAACAACACAGGCGCACGGGCGGCCTGGGTGGCTCAGTTGGTTAAGCATCTGCCTTCAGCTCAGGTCATGATCCCAGAGTCCTGGGATGGATCCCTGCCTAGCAGGGAGTCTGCTTCTCCCTCTGCCTGCCGCTCCCCCTGCTCCCCCCCCCCCCCCGCCGCCGCTTGTGTGCCCTCTTTCTCTCTCTCTCTGGCAAATAACTAAAGTAAAATCTTAAAAAAAAACAAGGCCCACGACAACAATACAACCTTAAATTTATTTTTATATTTTACTGAGATGCTTATTCCAAATTGCAAATTGCTCTGGATTTGGAAACGGCCATTTCCTGGTTATAAAGGCCTTTTACTAAAGTGTGTGTTTAGCCTTCTAGGTTTTAAAATCAATAAATATCCAACATGTGTGTTTGGGAGTGTAGTGGGTGTAAGCTGTTTTCCCTTAGGTGGCCTGTTCGAAGGTCTAAAGTCAGGAGGGTTAGGAGGCAAGGAGCAGAAGCAAGCCCACTTGGCTCACAGCAAGCCATGCTCTGCAGCAGCAGGCTTAACATTAACAACAGTGGGATTGTTATCTTCACCTGCCCGACTCTTGTCACTTCTCGAGGGCTTTAAGATGTCGGTACCATTTCTTCAGGACCCTCAAACACAAAAATTAGCATACAGTCTCAAAAATCAGGGGAGGTAAAACTAAACGAGGAACCACTCAGACAAACCATAGAGATTTTTGGTAAATCTATTAATAAATCAAGTGGAAAAAGGCAGGTTGTTCTTTCTTCTCAATGCTCTGTTGCTAATCACAGTTAGCTGGGTAAAAATAAAGTTTGGAAAAACTCCCATACTTCAACAAATGATGCTGGAACAACTGGACATTTACATGCAAAAAAAAAAAATGAGTCTACACAAGACTTTACATCCTTCACAAAAATTAAGTCAAAATGGATCATACACTTAACTGTAAAACACAAAACCTAGATGACCTTGGGTTTGGTGAAGACTTTTTAGATACAACACCAAAGACATGATCCGTGAAAGAAATTATTGATAAGCTGGACTTCATTAAAATTACAAACTTCTAGGGTACCTGAGTGGTTCCGTTGTTTACATGTCTGCCTTCGGCTCAGGTCATGATCCCAGGGTCCTGGGATCAAGTCCCACACTGGGCTCCTTGATCAGCAGGGAGCCTGCTTCTCCCTCTACCCCTCCCCCTTGCTCGTGATCTCTCTCTTTTTCACTCTCTCTCTCTCAAATAAAATCTAAAAAAAAATAAATAAAATTACAAACTTCTGTTCTGTGAAAGACAATGTCAAGGGTATTAGAAAACAAGCCACAGACTGGGAGAAAATATTTGCAAAGATATATCTGATAAAGGATTGTTATCCAAAATATACAAAGAGCTCTTAAAATTCAACAATAAGAAAACAGACAACCCAAACTAAAAAATGGGCATAAGACTTGAACAGATACCAAAGAAGATATGCAGATGGATGGTAAACGAGCCATTGGATTTTACCAAGAGCATAAGTGTCAAAGGATGTGAGTGACCCAATGTGTCCTGGCTCCCCACCTGCCTCATACAGTCAGGTAAGTCGCCAAGAGGAAAGGACACATGGTGGGGGTGGAATTCCTAAGTTCTGAACTGGTTCCTAATTTTCAAACTGTGAATATTTCAAGATGTTAGAGAAGCAGAATCCCCACAAGGGCACTGCTTAGGCAAGAAGGAGTTGTAACTAGCTAAGCCAGAGGACTAGGTAGGGAGAGGTCCAGAAGTAGCCACCTCACCCCAGGTTGGATCGTTGAAAAGACCTAGAAATATCTATGTGCTCCCAGTAACAACAAGTGATATTATCTATCAGGTACTGTCCCAGCTGCTAAGGATAGAATCAGGAACAAGGAGGGGGTGCCTGGGTGACTCAGTTGTTAAGCCTCTGCCTTCAGCTCAGGTTATGATCTCCAGGTCCCGCATCAGGCTCCCTGCATCAGCGGGAAGCCTGCTTCTCCCTCTCCCTCTGCTTGTGTTCCCTCTCTCGCCGTGTCTCTCTCTGTCAAATAAATAAATAAAAATCTTTAATCGGGAACAAGGGACGAGCCCCTGCATTCACAGAGCTTATATTCCAGGGGGTGTCAGACAATGAGCAAGTAACTAAATAGACAATAAGTTCTGATAGAGATTAGCATTATAGTAGAATATTATTCAATGATATTAATTGAAGCATCATTTAAAACTGAAACTTAAGTGGGTACCTGGGTGGTTCAGTCAGTTAAGCGTCCAATTCTTGGTTTCAGCTCAGGTCGTGATCTCAGGGTTGTCCGATTGAGCCCCATGTCTGGCTCCGCACTCAGCGGGGAGTCCGCTTGAGATTCTCTCTCTCTCCCTCTCCCTGTGCCCTTCCCCCACTCTCTCTCTCAAAGAAATGAATAAATCTTTTTTAAAAACCCTGAAACTTAAGTATCTATAAATATGCAACTGGTTATATAACTTATTCCATTCATTAGAATGCTCTGGAAACGTTGAAAAGGAGGAACTATAAATGTTCACGGGGAGAGATGTCCAGGAAGTATCATTAGTGAAAAAAGCAGGTTACAATATGTGTTCCAATGTGTGCGTTTTTTTCAACGCCATCCAGCAATTAAGTCAGTTCTTTTTTTTTTTAAAGATTTTATTTATTTATTCATGAGAGACAGAGAGAGAGAGAGAGAGAGAGAGAGAGAGAGAGAGGCAGAGGGAGAAGCAGGCTCCCAAGGAGCAGGGAGCCTGATGCGGGACTCGATCCCAGTACCCTGGGATCATGACCTGAGCCGAAGGCAGACGCTTAACCATCTGAGCCACCCAGGTGCCCCGCAATTAAGTCAGTTCTGACACTGTCTGCCTGGAGGTCCCACTGTCAGGGTTCAGTCCTAGAAGACTGTCCCCGACTTCAGATGCCAATTGCAAGACCAGGTTGTCCCCATTCCTTCTGACCCATTGCTACAGTTGGAGGGGCCTGTAACTACCTCCACAGGTTCAACTAATTTGCTAGAGCGGCTCACAGAAGTCAGAGAAACATTTCTTTACGTTTACTAGTTTCTGATAAAGGATAGTATAAAGGACACAGATGAACAGCCAGGTGAAGAGGTCCATAGGGCAAGGTTTGGGGAAATGGGCATAAAGCTTCCATGGTCTCTGAGCAACCACTCAGCACCTCCACGAGCTCACCAGCCTGGAAGCTCTCCAAAGCCCACCTTTTTGGGTTTTCTATGGAGGCTTCATTATAAGTATTGATTAAATCTTTGGCCATTGGTGGCTGATTCAACCTCCAGCCCCTCTCCTCTCCTTGGAGGTCATGGTGTAGGACTGAAAGAGCCAACCCTCTAATCATGTGGTTGGTTCCCCAGCAACCAGTATCCATCCTTAGGTAGTTTCCAAAAGTCATCTCATTCACATAAACCCAGGTGGTTGAAAAGGGTTTGTTATGAATATCAAGACCCATTTAACACTCTTATCACTTCAGAAATTCCAAGGGTTTTAGAAGCTCTGTGCCAGAAGTGGGGACAAAGATCAAATATATATTTCTTATTATGTCACAATATCACATATGAATACAATAATCCTATTTAACTTATATTCAAACACTGTCTTGTGTATATGTTTGATGACTAGAAACATCTAGCTATATACTAAGCTATGGACAATAGTTCTTTTCAAGGAGTGAGATCATGGTGAGAGTTAATAACAAGGAAACCTTTCACTTTCAGATTTATACACTTCTATATCGTTTGAATTCAAAATGAGCATATACTACCACCTGCCTCCAAAATTGGGTGCCATGGGGCATGCTCAAAGTGGTAAGAAAAAACAGCTTGTTTTGCAAACTTTTATTACTTGTTTTATTTCATACTTCAGCTAAATGAACGCATATTGCAGTTCAAGATATACATCAATATGAAGATAAGCAACTTTATGAATTTTGTTATTATCTATATTATTCTAGAATTCAAAATTATTACTCACCAGATAGATATTTCCTTTTTTCCCCCAATTTTGCAAAAGACACAATAGGTTTGTTCTTACATGAAAAAAAATGTCTACATGGCATGTAAAATTTCATTCATCGCATAGATGATATTAATGTATAAAATACATTGTTGGTTTTACCTACTACTATAACTTGGTTTGGACCTTAACTTTGATGTAGGATCTGTAGGTCTTTGGATAGAGATCTTGGAAATATTTAACATGTTTAGTCCTATACTCAATTCTAAGTTAAATATTTCAAGATGCCTTTGGTCAGCCAAGCCTGACTGCTGGTATGCAGACATGAGCAAATCACTAAGAAAAACAATTAAAACCCTGACTTTGGATATGCAGCTTGGAAACCAGCATATCTGTTGAACGTATTAACAATGACTCATAACCACATGAGTTAAATATACTGAGGAATTAAATGTTTAGCTCATAGTTCTGGATGAGCTGAGGTCTAGGATTACCATAACTCCAACAGAAAACTTGAATTGAATTAGATATACTGGACTTGACTCCTAACTTCAAAGCCAAGAGTTTGCTAATAATGCACCCTGTTGGGCTCAGACAGGAGGGGAACCTCCCTGCCTCCCCCGGCCTTCAGTTTTCCAAGGCTCTGTCAGACAGGAGGGGGAAAATATCTTCGCAGTTGCCCATGGTATAACTTGAATTCTTGCTTCTGATGCAAAGCCCAAGAACAACAAGAGTCCTGGTGACAAGTTATAAGTGGAGGGAAATCTGTACTTGTCTTCTTAGGGAATCCCCAGGAGCCCCCAGGATAATCCTACTAGAGTCTGGGCCTCCTCTTTCTACATGGAGTTTCTTCTTCCTTTGCTTAATTTCTATTATGGTTACCTCCTTTTCCTGTTTGAGAAGTATTTGAGGGTTGGGTAGATGACCCCCTTCTGGCCAATGGGATGTGCAAGGGCAGGGGGCTACTGGGAAAGATTCTCTTCCTCTTAAGCCAGGAGATACCACAAGAACTGGGCCTCTTCTAGACATTGCTTCATCCAGCAGGGACACCTGGACCAACTGTTGCCCCAGGGGGGGAATGATGACATGGGGAGAAACCCTAAATCCTAAGGGTGGCAGAACATAAAAGTTGAAAACATCTGAATCCTTGATGATGTGGTTGAGTCACTGAATTAACCAACTCTGGAGGAGCCCTCCCTCTGAACTTCATGTTAAATAAATGTCCTTATTTAAGCCACAATAAGTAGAATTTTCTGTTATTTGCTGCTGAAAGCATCTTAACTGATACAACAGTCCACTCCTTGGGGGTGATACATAGCCACCAGTATAGAGTGTCTGTCACATAAAAGACACTCAATACATGGTTGTTGAAAAATTGTAGGAATGTGAATCTCAGACCCTTCGATGACCTCAACTAGAGTTGCAGTATTCCACCCAAACAAGCTTAAATTTGAGCTTCTTTAGGCTGCAAAACAAGTAGCAAAGTAAGAGGACATTGTAGGATCATGTGGACTGAGTACATCTGGGACTCACTATTGGTCAAGAGTAGGCAGGAAACACAGCAGTAACCATCTGGCTGGAAAAAGGTGATTTATTCCTGCAGAGACTTCAACCTTCAGTACAAAATCCTTGAAAATTCTGCTATAAACATAGGGGAATGATGGCAGCACAGGGTAATAAGTGATAAGCTGAAAGCTTTTCCCCATCCGAGGTCTGGTAAAGACAAATGAAATAGGTACTGAGCCTCTAGAACAAAAGGTTTAAAGTTTTGGGTTATGCCCTGAGTTCCTGTACTCTTTTGTACTTAGAGAAAAGTCACCTGTGGATCTGCTTTGCATATTGCCACAGCCAAAGTGATTTTTACAATAGGGATAATGGCAATTCTAGGAAGACTTTGTTCAAACAATGACACAGAGCCATGACTTTATGGGGACCTTTGTCAACACTGTACTGTTCCACCCAATCATACTCATCTTTTTAAACAGACCTTATTTTGGGAGTTTTAAGTTCACAGCAAAACTGAATGGAAGGTACAGAGCTTTTCCATATACCTCCTATTCTACACATTCATAGCCTCCCCCATGATCACCATCACTACTGGACTGGTACATTTGTTACATTTGATGAACTACATTGACACATCATTATCACCCAAAGTCTATACATTATACTATAGTTTGTTCTTGGTGTTGTACATTCTGTGGGTTGACAAATGTGTAATGACATGTATCCACCATTATAGTTTCATACAGAATAGTTTCACTGCCCTGAAAACTCTCTTTTGCTGATTTATCCCTCCTGCACAACCCCTGGCAACCAGTGATCTTTTTACTGTCTCCATAGTTTTGCCTTTTCCAGAATGTCATGTAGTTGGAATCATGTTATAATATGCGGGCTTTTCGATTGGCTTCTTTCACTTAGTAACATGCATTTAATTTTCATCTGTATCTTTCCATGGCTTAATAGCTCACTTCTTTTTAGCGATGAATAATATCCCATTGTCTTGATGTGGTACAGTTTATTTATCCATCCACCTACTAAAGGACACCTTGGTTACTTCCAAGTTTTGTCAATTATAAATAAAGCTGCTATAAACAGGTTTTTGTGTGGACATAAATTTTCAACTCATTTCAACTCATGCAAATACTAAAGAGTATAATAGCTGGGTCAAATGGTAAGAATATGTTTAGTTTTGTAAGAAATGGCCAACTATCTTCCAAAGTGGCTATACCATTGGCATTCCCACCAGCAATGAATGAGAGTTCCTGTTGCTCCACATCCTCATCAGCATTTGTTGCTGTCAGTGTTCTGGATTTTGGCCATTCTAATAGGTAAGCCTTGGCATTTCAGTGTTGTTTTAATTTGTAATTCCCTAATGACATATGATGTAGAGAATTTCCATATGCTTATTTGCTATCTGTGTATCTTCAGGTCTTTGGCCCATTTTTTAATCGGGTTGTTTGTTTTCTAATCGCCGAGCCAAGTTTTTAACTTCATTTTGGTGACAGATTTAAAAGGGATTGATCCTTTTCCCAACCAGATTCTAGCCATCTGTTCTCTGAAACTCACAGGAAGGCAAGCCTAGAATTTCAGTTCAATGCAATATGCATTACTTAACATCATTATGTTCTGTGCCCAACATATTGTTTTAAGTATTGTGGAAGATACAAAGAACTGTCAAATATAGCCCCTACCATCTTGCCAATCTTTGGGGGAACCAAAAATGTGGCAACGAAAACAAATTAATTGCTAAATGGGTGGTATCCCCTTTAGGGACTTCCGATGAAACTCTTTTATCTGATTAAAATGCAAATTTTCTAAATACATATATTTAAAAGTTATTTCATGAAAGGTGATAATCAATTGGGCAGATGTGTTACTGAGAACCATTAATCTGTAAACTTATAAGCTGTATATACATTTTTTTTTTTTTTACTGGCGTACTAAAGTACAGCAGGCAGAATAGAAGAGGGAATGGAACAATCATCTTACACTTCTTTTAAATAAATAAACTGGTGGAGAACTCTATAAATGAAGGAATTTATCACAAGGATTCATAGTTTTTTCTTTAGTGTAGAAATAAAGACCACACCAGCGAAAATAACAACCAGTGTGGAAACGACCAGCCAGTGAGCTAAAGTGTAGTAACAATCATCATAACAGAGATACGGTGGTAATCAGTAGTAGCAATTTGGAAACAAATTCCTGATAATTCAGTTTCTGAGTCTAGGAGAGAATTAGGAGAGATCCTAAATTTCATCTGAAGAATTATCAAGAGATAACAAAGGGCCTGTGGCAAAATGACAGACCCGAAAAACTGGCTTCTCAAGTGAGCGCTCCCAGGCTTACACAAGGCTCCTCAGTAAGTGGGCCCCAGGAATGATCACCCCAGGAGGGGGAAAAAAAGAGCACATTCCATGGAGATTAGATCCCTGGGGAGGCAGGAAGCAAACATTACAGGCAAGATACTGAGTGAGCCAGAAATTTATGTAAGCTCCTTAGTCTTTGCATAAAACACTCATGAAAATGGATCCTCTCAGGAACATTCCACAGCAACCACACAAAGATGGGGCTACTTCCCTAAAAAAACAGACCTGGGTTCTCTGATTGGCCTTTGTGTACTAGAAAAACTACCGGTGCAAGAAGAGAGCAGTTAATATCCATAAATGGAACTTTGTGACACGTCCTTTGGACTTAAGAGGCTTACTTTCCCTGATGCTTTATCCTAAACCCGTTCCCAGGAGATCTCCTATTTCCAGAAGGTACCCAGAGCTGACAGTAGGTTGCAAAACAAACCAAGGGCTTGCCTGTGGGTGACAGGAGTGGGGAAATGGTAAGATTATCACTCTGAGGAAGACTGTACTCTGGCAGATACTTTCAGTTGTCTACCCAATAGTTAGTCACTATGCCTGCCACTTGCCCTTCTTCCTCGCTAATATAACCCAAATGTTGTTCACTGTCCTCCAAGCGGCCACGTCTTTCAGGGAAGGCATGGTCTTTTTCTAGCCCCGGGAGGCGAATGTCTCGTGCCAAGTGATTTGTTTTAGGGAACAGGCATGCGCAACAATCTTGGCCAATGAGACAGAAAGGAAATGTGCCAGAAGGACTCTGGAAAGAATTTTCTCACTCTTGAAAAGGGACACATCACAGGGTCATTTCATGTTTCTGCCTCTGGAAGAATGCTAATATATATTTATTTCTTTATTCACTTAATAAATATTTATTGCCCAGCCTGTGTCCTGAAATCCAAAGTCTACCTGTTCTTGAACCGGAAAGGGGTGGCTTTAAAATTATAGGTGAGTTTCAAAAAAATTTAATTAATTAAATTAAATAAGATTATAGGCGAGTTTCAAAAAAATAAATAAGATTATAGGTGAGTTTCAAAGGCGTATTCCAATAAAGTCCTGTACTTTAAAAATAGAGTGTAAATGTAAGGGAATTAGCAACCCAGAAGAACTAAGGGCTGGTTTTCCGGCTGAGCAGTTCTGAAGGCCCAGCTTGGTGGAGAGGTCGGGGAGAAGGAAATGCACGCTGTGGACAAAGGCTAAAGGCGAGGAGATAGGAAGGGGAAGAACAGCACCAGGGTTCCAAGAAAATCAACAAACTCCAAAGCCCAGGAGGTCCGCAGAGTTGTAAGAGGATGTAATGCCAAAGTCCAGGGCTGAAGAGCAGAACCTACCGTCCGAGAATCTGGAAGCCCACCATGTGCTTGAATGGGATGAAGCTGCTAATCCTACACCAAGGATGTTTGCTCTGTGCTGTGATTTTAATTTCCCCAGTGCACAGGCACATGTGTGCTCAGCCATGTGCATGTGGCCAGAGGAGGACTGACTCCGTCCCAGCTGGCTGGGCTGTGATCACAGTGCAGACCGCGGTTCTGCTCCCGCTGCTGAGCTTCTCTTGGATTTCCTCCTGTTTCTCCGGTCCCTTCTTTGGGGCTCTCTTCTTCTGCCCATCCCACAAATCATCTCTTCTCATAATGGGGTCCAGAGACCCCTGGGGGTGCTTGAGACAGTCTCAGGGAAAATATGACATCGAAACTATGTTCATAATAATAAGATGTTGTTTATCTTTTCTACTCTCATTCTGTCACGTGTGCACAGCGGAGTTTTCCAGAGGCCACGTGATGTGTGATATGGCCACAGATTGAATACAGAAGTAAATAGGAGAATCTGGCTGCAAAAAAGATTTGCAAAAGATGCAAAATAATGCCATTCTCTTTGTTAACTTTTTGTTATAGAAAATATAGCTATTTTTTCATTAAAATACTATTTATTCTAACATATAATGGAGCTAATAATTGCTATTTAAAAATGAATTTGTAAAAATATCTTTTAGCTTTCTATTTCAATTTTTAATGCATGCCGCCTGGCCCAGCAGCCCCCGCCGAGCTTGGTAGAAATGCAGATTCTCGGGCCCCTCCCCAGACCTTATGGACTCTGAAGGTTTGGAGGTGGGGTCGCCAACTGGGGTTTGACAAGCTCCAGGAGATGCTCATGATCATTGAAGCTTGACAGCCGCTGCACTAATACATCAGCCCCCGGAACCGTTTCCCCAAAGTGAGTAGAAGCACATGCCTGAGTCTTCTGAATGCAAGTGTTGAGAGGTAGTGGCTCCGGTTCTGGGTTATGGACCTATCTTGGTCAGCTCGGGCTACCATAACAAGATACCAGAGGTCGGGGGGCTTAAACAACAGACATTTGGTTTCCCACAGTCCTGAAGGATAGAAGTCTGAGATCGAGGTGTCAGCAGGTTTGGTTTCTCCTGAGGCTTCTGTCCTTGGCTTGCATGTGGCCTCCTTCTGGCTGTGTCCTCACATGGTCTTCCTTCTGTGCGTTCTGAACACTGTTTCTTTGGCTGCACTTACATTCCACTCGGCGGCATCCCAGTCTGTGAATTGCCACCCAAGCTAGAAATCCTGGCAAGGGAGGGATCGCGGTGGTCCTCTCACTCTCTCACACCACCACCTTGGACTGATCAATCACAATCCTCTGATTGCATCTTCTAGATTTTTCTCTGTCACCCTTCCCTCCTCATCAACCCAGCTATCAGTATGCAAGTTTCGATCCCTGTTATCTCTCACCCACACCCAGTGGGCATCATCTTTTCTCTTCTGAGAAAAATATATTCATGCATAATCACAACAGGTATGCTCAGGCTGCTCCTAGGGCAGGCGGTCCAGACAAAATAGGCTTCAGATCCTGGGTAGTTCCGTGGACCCTCGCAGAGATAGTTCTCAGATCGATCAGGACACAGTCGCGTTGCGGACAGCTGCTGGCCTGAACGATCTTCCAGATACCACCTGGCTCCCTCAAGTCCAGCCCCTGCTTGCAGCCAGGAGGGTCTGCCTAAACAACCTGACCGGGCCAGTCCTGGTTACAAATCATCTAAAGCTTCTCACCAGCTCCAGAATGAAACCCAGTCACCTCTGCAATGAATACAGAGCTCACCATGCTCTACCCCTGCTGGTCTCTGCAGCTCATTGCTGGACACCCCTGCCTTGCACCATAAGCTCTGGCAACCCCCAGGCTGTAGTTCCCTGAACTGGGGGCTATTCCTTACCTCTGTGCCAGTCCCTGTGCTGCCACGCTGACCAAATGCTCTTCCTCTCATTACCCTCCATGCCATACTCTTGCAAATAGCCAGACATCACCTGCTCCAGGAAGCCTTCCATGGCAGCGCCTCTTCCTCTTCCCTCTCCCCATCTCAGGCAACCTGTACTCACCCCTACCATGGCATTCACCATCCTGTTCTGCATTCATATGTTTAGAAATTTGTTTTTAGAAATCTGCCTTTCTCATCAGACTCAGAGCTCTCTGAAGACAGAAACTGTGCCTTTCTCTTATTTTTATTCCCAGTGTCTAGCACCGGATCCTAATTCATAGTAGGTGCTGCATAAATGTTAAATAAGTGAGTGAATGACTTCCAGGAATAATGGAGCTAACTCAAGTGGCAGAGTCAACCCAAAGTGAAAGAGAGGGTTGGCACAGTTGCCGGGCAAGGCAGGGCTGGGTGGAGTCCCTTCGAAATTAAAAGTCCTGAGATAACGTTGAGAGGAAAATGATGTGCCCGAGCCCTGCTTTATAAAGCTTGGGGTCTGCCCCCCACAGCCTCATCGCTCTTAAATTGGCTCTGCCTGAGGCTGTTTGGAGAGTAGGTATCCGATTTCAGTCCCCAAGACACTCACTACCTATTAAGCTCGGTTTCGGGGATTTAGACACTGTCAATTCATATCCTATTTCTGGACCGTAGTAGTCATTGTCTCTTAGAATCAACCCACTGCCTATGCGAACTCCCCTCAAGGAGATGCCTTGTGGAGGTGCCGCTGCCCATTCGGACAGCACCCCTGCTCCCCCCGCTTTGCTGCGGGGGTAGCTGGTCCGTTATTACGAAGCCAACATCATCCTCAACGACCGCTTCCCCTCTGACATGCGCTGGAATGCCGCAGATAGCCTCCGGCAAGTTCATCCCGAGCGCCTGAGCACAGAGCACAGTAGACCAAGCTCCTCCCTCCTTTTCGTGACAGCCCTTGTCTCCTCCTCACCACCCTGCTTCAATTTTCCAATTGTTCCATCTCTGACATGATTTCTGAGCTCCCTCCCAAGCATGCTCCCTCTGCCAAGAAACCTCCCTGTGCTGTATTTGCCCTCGTTCCTCTTAAAACATGTCCCCTGGGGTGCCTGGGTGGCTCAGTCGGTTAAGCATCTGACTCTTGATTTTGGCTCAGGTCAGGACCTCAGGGTCGTGAGATTGAGCCGCCGTGTTGGGCTCTGCGTTCAGCAGATTCTGCTTGAGATTCTCTCTCTCTCCCTCTCCATTTGCCCCTCCGCCCACTCACAGGTGCTCTCTCTTTTTCTCTCCCAAATAAATAAATATTTAAAACAAACATGTTGCCTGGCATTGAGCACCACACTCCAGCAGGGTTTTTAACCATGCAGGACAGTTTACGTCTGTCAATGCTTTTTATTTCTTATCGTGGTTACGAGATCACTAAGATTACCTTGGTTTTTAGTAGTGAAATATGGAGCAATATAATTATCGTCAAAGCAGAAATGCAGGACTTTACCTTTGTCTATGTGCATGAATATGGGCCAGGAAGGCGTGGTGACTGGGCGATAGCCCCAGAATGTGATATTCCAACCATACCTTGACTTGTCATCAGACATTAATGAATTACCAAGAAGCAGAAGTTCCTGGGGACATATTAAGCAGATGCTGAGGAAGTGACCTGGCTCTTAGAAGAATTCTACCTAAATGAAAGGGGGTATGGGTGCAAATTTCCTTTCATGTCCAAGGGAGCAATCACCTTTTTTTTTTTTTAAAGATTTTATTTATTTATTTGAGAGAGAGAATGAGATAGAGAGAGCATGAGAGGGGGGAGGGTCAGAGGGAGAAGCAGACTCCCTGCTGAGCAGGGAGCCTGATGCGGGACTCGATCCCTGGACTCCAGGATCATGACCTGAGCCAAAGTCAGTCGCTTAACCAACTGAGCCACCCAGGCACCCCAAGGGAGCAATCACCTTAAAAATTGGGGGAACGGGGGTCAAAAGGTACAAACTTCCAGTTATAAAATAAGTGAGTCCTGGAGATGTAATGTACAGCATGATAAGATAGTTAATAATACCGTATTGTGTATTTGAAAGCTTCTAAGAGAGTGGACCTTCAAAGTTGTGATCATAAGAAAAAAATTGTAACTACATGTGGCAATGGATGTTAACTAGATTTATTGTGATGATTTTGCAATATATACAAGTATGGGATCATATCTCACACTGATTTAATGTTATATGTTAATATAACCTCAATAACAAAAAAATGAGGGCCCATGGCAAGGACTCCAGTTAGCTGACGAGATTTCGCAACAAAACCATGAGGGGATCAAGCTGTAGGGTATCTCTTCTCATCCCTGGTGTGGGGATCACATACAACTACCTGCTGCCACATTTATCTGGTGAATTTAAGAGCCAGAAAGAAAATCTGCATATGGCTGGGGTCATTGGATGTTTATATCTGTTTAACGGATAAGTGAGGATTTTTGTGGTCTCTCATTCAATTTCAGGTGACTTTTTTTCTGTATAATAATTCTTTGGTTTTCCTTTAACAAGTAGCTAATTCAGTTTTCCCCTGAGACGCTTTGCTGCAAGGAGTTTGACTACCTCTCCCAGCTTTGGGTCATCTATAAATAGCAAAGCATGCTTTCTATAAAACCCATAAATAAATGAGGAGGTCAACAGTCCATAAAAATAGGAATCATTCATTTAGCCAAGAGTTAGAAGGAAAAGGGGCAACACGATGTTTCTGATAATGCTGATAATTTTGTAAGGCTGATGATTCTGATAACAATGCCAAAGTATCTGATAATATTGCCAAAGGGTTATTTTCAAATCATGGTAAAGAACATAGGAAGAGAATTTGCCTAAACCAATTTTAACTTAATTAAAATTAGTTTCAATTTTCTACATGTGGTGGTTAGCAAATGGTACAACGGGTAACTTTCATGCCGTAATAAATAGTGATTTGTTCCATTCACTCTTGTTTTTTCTTCGGACAGTTAGCCATTTCTTGTTTCATATCCAAACCTCTTGATTTTCTCCCTCCTGCCACCAATCAATTCCCATGTTGTCACTATCCAGCATTCTCTATTGGGCAGTTTGGGAGGAAGTGAAACTGCATTCAGCTTCTTTGTTATTTGCTAAAAACTCTGATAGGTGAGGGAGGGGATTGATATTTTGGCTTGTTTTGATTTCCACTCCAATGACCTGACTTTATATCAACAAAGCAATAACGAGAAACCATGGTCTAGCTGATGGGGTTGGAGATGTGTGCAGGGAAACGAGAGACCTGGATGCATTTTGTAAACCTAAATGTTTTAAGATGTAATTCCAAGTATCCTGCTTACTTTGGCTTTCTTTTAGCAGAAAACAGGCAACTCTTTGTGCCTTGAAAGAGACACACAGGCTGCAGAGTCATCTGAACTGCCCAGAGATGTCTTTAATCTTGACTAATTCTGAAACACAGATCTCCATGGTGAACCATCTTCTAAGGAATTCTTACAAGGCAGAGCCTGTTCAGAGGATGCTGATTTCAAAACCTCTGTGCACAGGGCATAATGAAAAGGGGCAGAAAGCGCACAGCTTCGGGTAACTTAAGAAAGGGAAGAAAATTTGACAGGAAATGAAAGACTACCCATGTTGAAAGCATGTCGCATGCTATGATTCAGAATAAATGAAATGTAACTCTTGCAGGTCTAACACAGACCACCAGGGCTTGCCCTCAGGCATGTGCACAAATCAAAAAGGGTACGTGAAGAATGTCCTCGCCATAATCACAGACAAGGGACTTACACTTATCTTTTATCAACGATTTGGGTTCTATAATTTTCCATCACCTTTTCTTCTTGTAGAACTATAAAAATCCCAATCACTCATGTGCTGGGAAGGGTGCTAGATACTTACTGTTTATCAGTGCCGGATGTGGATAGATTAACGGTTTAATACCAGTCCAAACAGTCTGTACTTTACATATTTCGGATTGCAGATGAAGCCACCACAATGTTGGATTTGAGAGCTCCCTGTGTGTACACATGTAAGCATGAGCCAGTGGAGGGAGGACTTCAGGACCCCCTTCACACTGATTAGTGCTCTTTGCCCTCAGATCATTCTTCAAGCTTCCCCAGCTCCTCTTTGTATCTCAGGAGACCGAGTGCTGCAGGCTGTTTCCCAGCCTCCTGTTTCTGGGGGCCGCTAGCTGCGCTTGACCAATCAGAGATTGGAGGGGGGAAGAAGGGAATAGCCCCAGTATTACTCATCTTCCTTCTCCGGCAGTGGCTCCATCTCTTTCACGGTTCCAGTTTCCAGTGGATAAACCCACCATGATTCCAGCTTTGACTGGTCAACTTAGGTCTCTCCAGCTTAAGAGTGGTAGCAGCTTATGGCCATGGCCAATTGTGGGTCGCTTTACTGTCCCCTGTTGACATTTTAGACTTTGTAGTCAATTTCCTACGTTAATTCCTACATGTAAATTCTCTTTACATACTCAGAGTGGTTTCTTTGTCCTCACTGGGTTCTGAATAATACAACTGATGTATATGTTAAGTGTCCTCTACTGAACCATGGCTTCCTTCAATTTTGTATGGAATCCCCAACTCTTATAATAAAAATAATAATAGCTAATATAGAGAGAGCTCTCCATGAGTACCAGGGAAAAGCACTTAGAAGTCCCTACACAGAGGATAGCTACAACTTTAGCCTCTAGTTTCTCCTGGTAGCAGCTGATAAATCTCTGTTTGAACTCGCCTGCATGGTTTATGTTACTCTGACTAGATCTTGACTGATACTATAGGCTCTTCTACCTTAATTCCAGTAAGTATCCCCTCAAGTCTTTAAAAAATGGTACTTTCAGCCCATTCATTTCTATTTTATTTCAACTATACTAACTTTATGAGTTCTTATTTACATTGCTACCTTTCTTTTCCCTTTTGCTCTTTTTTTTGAAAATAATAAGAACAGGGACACCTGAGTGGCTCAGTTGGTTAAGTGTCTGACTCATGATCTCAGCTCAGGTCTTGATCTCAAGTTTGTGAGTTCAAGCCCCGTGTTGGGCTCCACGCTGGGTGCGGGGTCTAACAAATACAAGCTGTCAAATAATTGCACAAATACTGTTTACGGAGATAGAGACGCTGCTGGAATTTTGACTGGCAGGCTATGATTACATGATACTTAGAAATGTTCATTATCAAGTGATGCATGGAAGATGCACTTGGCAAACAAAGGGTGACTGAGAGACAAGTGAATGCCTAACAGTGTAAAAGTTGAGGACTCCCTGTGCTTGCTTTCCTGCAAGGGAAATGCAGAATTCTGTGGGCTGACTCCTACCACTAGTGTGATTACAATATTTTTATTGACTACCTTGATCTTCTTGTCACCTTCCAGAACTTTTTATGTTAGAAAACATCACTTTTTATGCTATAAGGAAACAAGTGATGACAATCAAAAGCTCTCAGCCATAGCCCATTGATACATGGGGTAGACAGATTTCTAAGACAGCACCCTAAGATTTCTGCCCTGTGGTAAATAATTGCCTCCCCTTGAGTATGAGCAAAACTGTGAAGGTGATGGCTGTCACCTCCATGATTGTGTTATATTATATGGCAGAAGGAATTTTGAAGGTGTAATTAGGTTCCCTAATCAGTTGACTTTGATTTATCCTGGATGGGCCTGACTTAATCATATCAGACCTTAAAAGGTACTACACTCTTCCCCATAGATTCAAAGGCTTACAGGGAGGGGCCACATGGTAAAGACATGAGAGTGGCCCCTGGTAGCTGAGAACGGTCCCCAGACAACAAACAGCCAAAAAAGCAGGGACCTTAGTCTTACAACCACAAGGAAATGAATTCTGCCAAGAACCCAAGATTAGAAGTGCATCTTTCCCTAGTCAAGCTTCCTGATGAGGACTCACCTGGCTGACTCCTTGACTTCAGCTTCATGTAACACTAATCTGAGCTGGACTCCTGACCCACAAGACTGGGAGGTAACAAATTTGTGTTGTGTTATGTCACTAAGTTTGTGGTAATTTGTTACACAGTAATAGAAAAATAATATAGTCTATGGGATGTGTGTGCAGATTCCATTTGCCATAGCAGCAAAATACATCATAGCAACAATAAGAAATATATAAAGAAAATCCTAAAATTTTACTGATGCATAAAAGAGGATTTGGAAAACTGGGGAGATATATTATGTCCCTAATGGGAAGAGCAAATGTTTTAAAGATGTCAACCTTAAAGTAGTTTTTATGATAGATAAGAAGTGCATGAATAGTCCAATAGAAAAAGAAGTAAAATATCTGAACAGAAAATATGCAGAACATTTGGAAATCTTTGGGAAAGGTAACTCTGGAAATAACATCTGAGACACTAAACTAGTCCATAATCTCTAACTGGAACAAAATCTGTAATGGTAGAATGGACCTAAGTTTTAGACCAAGAAATCTCAACTGGACTGAAATAGTAAATTCTAGAGGTGGTAGGAAAAATTACTTAGCAAACACACAGAGGTATATAGAAGTAAGCTCAGAGACAGTGAAGTTAATCAAACCCATAGTGGGAATAGATTTGTAACTTTAGGACCTGAGAGGGTATGTGTAAGGCACTTATACGTTGTTACAGATTATCTTTGAAATACAGATAATGATATCTGGTTAACTTATCTTACAGTATAGTTTGATCAGTTATGTGAATGTGTACTTTAAAAACGTATTGATATTACGGTGTCAGATGGTAGCTACACCTGTGGCGAGTACAGTGTAATGTGTAGAGTTGTTGAATCATCATGTTGTACACTGAAATTAATGTAACACTGTGTGTCAACTATACTTCAATTAAAAAAGTTTTTTGGGGAGCCTGGGTGGCTCAGTCATTAGGCATCTGCCTTTGGCTCAGGTTGTGGTCCCATGGTCCTGGGATCGAGCCCCGCATCGGGCTCCCTGCTCGGCGGGAAGCCTGTTTCTCCCTCTCCCACTCCCCCTGCTTGTGTTCCCTCTCTCGCTGTGTCTCTTCAAATAAATAAAAATTTAAAAAAATTTTTAAAAATCTGAAAAAAAGTTTTTTTTTTAAGATTTTATTTATTTATTTGAGAGAGAGCACAAGCTGGGGGAGAGGGTGAGGGAGAAGCAGACCCCCCCACTGAGCAGGGAGCCCAATGTGGGACTCGATTCCAGGACCTTGAGATCATGACCTGAGCCAAAAGCAGATGCCTAACCGACTGAGCCACCCAGGCACCCCTAAAAAAGTTTTTTTTAAAGCAAGAGAAATGAGAAAAAAAAGTGCATGGATGTTAATACAAGATGAGCTGTTTTCTGAAAATCCAATCTGGACCCCCAAATTTACACAGAGAAGGACCATTTGAACTCCCTGGGTGGTAACGGCAGCAGGAGTTGTGATTGGATACCCCCTGGGGGTACCCTCCCCTCTCTCCAGTCTGTAGATTGCTGCCACCGCAGTGGTTTGGCACATAAAGTCACCAGTGGGTACCTTGTTCAGCTTTACACAGAGCTGTCTCATGGGTGAGTGACCTGTGCACCTATGCTTAAAAGAATCCTATGCTTGGTGTATAGTCCTGTTAAAACTGTCTTGAAATTCTTAACAATTTTTTTAAACAAAGGAAGGACCCTGCATTTTCATTTTGCATTGAGCCCTGCAAATTATGTAGCCAGTCCTGGCTTTAGAACTCATTGGATTTTTGCTTCTTCTGACAAACAGAAATGAAATTTACTTGCAGTTAGCCAGTGGCCCAGGAGGGAGCATTCCTCCAAATGCCCTGACATGCTCCCCTGCCACTGTTCCTTTTCTGTAATGTCCATCAGTTGGGTCTACTGGAACTTCCAAGAAACTGGATGGGTCTCTAAAGAGAACCTTGCTGAGATGAATTTGACCTCAGCAGCATTGCCGTTCTGTCAACAACCTCCACGCTGTTACAGGTATGGCAAAACATCTCTCCTGCCAGATTTCAGCCAGTGGTGTATAAAGGACCCTACCTGGTGGCCTGGGTCCCCTGAGGATATTTTTTCCAGAATGGCCTGGAGGGGGGGGCAGGGGGTTAGAAAAAGATAGTATCAGTCAGAAGTCAAGAATGATTACTAAACAGTGAAGTTTTACCATTGATTGTTGCTTAATCTCCCTGAACCTCAGTTTCCTCATCTGCGAACGGGGCCAATAGAGGAGGTATCAACCCCATAGGATTACCCAGAAGACAGAGAGGATGTATAAAAGACTGTGGGGTTCGTGATGTTTAGTAAGTGTTAATGCTCATGAAACATCAGTTCTTTTTTTTTTTTTTAAGATTTTATTTATTTATTTGACAGAGAGAGACAGGGAGAGAGGGAACACAAGCAGGGGGAATGGGAGAGGGAGAAGCAGGCTTCCCGCTGATGCAGGGAGCCCAATGCAGGGCTCAATCCCAGGACCCTGGGATCATGACCTGAGCCCAAGGCAAACGCTTAACGACTGACCCACCCAGGCGCCCTGAAACATCAGTTCTTTTTAAATTTTTAATGTATTTTTAAAAAATGTTTATTGAAGTATAATTAACAATTTTATATTAGTTTCAGGTGCACAACATATTGATTCAACAACTCCATACATCACTCATTGCTCACCACAATAAGTGTAATCACGATCTGTCACCATACAAGGTTATTATAATAGTATCCACTATATTTCCTATGCTGTACTTTTCACCTCGGTGACTTGTTTTATAACTGGAAGTTTGTATCTCCTAATCCCCTTCATCTATTTCACCCATCCCCCCACCCGCCTCCCCTTTGGCAACCACCAGTTTGTTCTCTGTATTTAAGAGTCTGCTTTTTGGTTTATGAAACATCGGCTCTTAATCAGTTAGGTCAGGGGCCCCTGGGAGCACCCGATGATACCTATGGTTACTCCCCCACCTCTGCTCCGCTCCCAAATGTCGTCTCCGAAGAAGAGCTTGCCTACTGTGACAGTTTCACAACCCCATGAAGGTGGTTTCCAGACCCCGGTAAGGGCACGTGCCTCTCAATGTTCATTTAGGCGGTGCCATCTCCACCCCCCCCGGAAGCCTCCACCTGTGGCCCCCCACCGCCGCCCCCTGTGCCCTGCCCCCTGGCCCGGCTCCGCAGGAGGCTTCTCCGCCAGGGTCCCGGCGGCCGCGCAGGAGGGGGCGGGCCCGGCTGTCGGCCCGCCCAGGGTCGGGCTCGGGGTGGGGGCTCCCGCCTATTACTGGATGGAAACTCGGTGTCCAGTGGGGCGGGAGGGAGGCAGGGAGGGAGGCGCGCGGGTGAAAGGGACATTGATGCAGCCTGCGGCGGCCTTGCAGCGCTGCGGGGCCAGACTCTGATCACGTCCCGGCGCCGCGTCTCCGCCGCCGCGTCCTCCTGCTCCGCGCTTGGTGTATAGTTCCCCGCCGCGAGCCATGCGCCCCCACGGCCCCGCCGCCGCCTCCCCGCAGCGGCTCCTCGGCTTCCTGCTGCTCTTGCTGCTGCAGCTGCGGGCGCCGTCGAGCGCCTCCGAGAGCCCCAAGGGGAAGCAAAAGGCGCTGCTGCGGCAGAGGGAGGTGGTGGACGTGGTGAGTCCGGCGGCGGGGACAGAGACGCGGGCCGCACGGGGGCGACGGGAGTCCGGCTGGTGGGGTGGGGGTGGTCTGTACAGCTGCGTCTGTGGGTCGTGCGTGCGCCTGGGTGTCCCGCTTTGTCTGAGTCCACGTGTAAGGTAGGACCTGGGCAATGCGAGCAACGCGCCCGTCTCCCCCACCCCCCCCCAACATGGGGACATGGAACTCGCACGGGAGACCCAAATGCTGGAGCGGAGATGCGACGTGGGTCGTGTGGGACGTCCCAAAATACATTTCTGGCCTCTGAGGGCCTCCCCCCGCCCACCCCCAACACCCCGGGAGGACGGAGAGGGTTAGGGCGGCAAGGCGGGAGACTGAGAAGCTTGAGTAGGTTAGAAGGTGGGCCTGGGAGCTGTCTGGGAGACCCTGGACTCGCTGATCCCCTGGGTGGGCCTGGGCCAGAGCTCTGCGACGTGTCCTGTGTTGGGGCTGGTGGCCACGTCTGCCTGCAGGAGAGAATAACAACCCTCACAAAGTATCTGTCCAACTCTTTGTAACTTGAACACTATGAGTCATGTTGGGTCATCTTCCTAGGGAGTGTGGGCTGCAATTTACTTTGTCGGGCGACCACAGCTCAGGACAGGAATGGTTCAGAGGGATTAAGGCCAGAAGGGGGAAATGAAGAGACCCCGCACTAACCCTCTCAGGACCGGGGTCATTGTTCTGTTTATAGACAGATGGGCGGTCAATCCTTCCAGATACCCTGGGTCCTCAGCCTGTGGCCACCAAACACGAGCATCACAGTGGAGCTAAGGGAGAAGACAGTTTTCAGAAGAGAAAACAAATAGCCCAAGTGTTTTCTGAGGGGCTAATCTATGGGAAGGTCTGTTTTCTTAAAGCTCTTTCCCTCCAAAAGTCAACAAACCCAATGGAGAGCAGAGCAGTCCTCTGCCCTGTGTCAAGAGCTGTCCTTTCACAACTACAATATTCCTTGGCACATAATAAACTTCAGTCCTTAGGCCAATCTTATTTGCAGACAAATGTCGTTTAGAGGCATTGCAGGACCTAAGGGGGGGGCATTTTTTTGATTAAAAAAAAAAAAAACCTCCTGTTTTTTTAAGCTGCCATTATAAACTGAGCTCCCTGGCAGCTAGTTCCATGCCAGATTCAAAACCTCTGGAAAAAAATTCCTGCCATTGCACACTGCACTTTTTGGTGATGTGCTATGTAATTTTGCTCCACAAAGCAGACAATGTGTTCAGGGCTTCGGTTCTATTTTAAGTGTCTAAATTGCCTAAAAGTGTACCAAATGGTTGGGGTTCATGTGCAGTTTGCATTTTATGAATTTGTAATTATGATACACAAAATACCCCTTTTCTCCATAAAGCTAGCAATTTTTTCTTTTCCTTCACGGATTTACAGTACCTGCGGTTTCCCACAACTCTCGCCCAACTTGGAAAAGCTTATTGTGCAACCAAGCTCAGGTGCATCCTGTAGATTGGGTTTGGTTTTGCTGGAGAAAAAAAAAATGTTCATGTGGTCACTGAGAAGGTTTTAACAGATTCTATAAAGCAACTTCTTTGTACAGGAGCTTTCAAAGCGTTCCTTTCAAGCTTCCAGCAAGCTCTGCCCCCTGGTGGCCAGTGGAAAAACAGGGGTTCATTCTACAGACATTTACAGAACGCCCGCCTAGTACTAAGCCTACGCTGGGTTAACATTTTAAAGTGAAAGAAGACAGATGTAATACCCGTGGAACGAAATTCAATAAAATTATGTGGCCACTGAAATGCAGGTTTTAGATAAAAATCTGAATAAACATTCTCAACCTTGGCACTACTGACATTTGGGGCTAGATAATTTTTTGTTGTGGGGACCATCCTGCACCTTGTAGGATGTTTAGCAGCAGCACCTGTGGTCCCTGTCTCCATTAGATGCCAGTAGTACCCTCCCCTCCCAAGTTGTGACAACCGAAAATGCCTCTCCAGACATTTGCCAAGTACACCCTGGGGGACAAAATCATCCCTGATTGAGAACTAGTGATATATAGGAAAATAAAACTTTGTGTACCATCTCGCCTCAGGGGGGTAATAGTGAAAAAAAATCAGAAGTCTTGTTTCTCCCTTCCCACTTGAAATCTATGTCTAAACATGTATCTGCTAGTGAAAGTGGATGAGATTACTAAAACGAAAAGTAAGTCTAAAATAAACCAAACTGTTTTAGAATATTTTATACTTTAACTTGTCTTCAAATTGTGTTAAATACATTTGTACTTTTGTTACATACTTTTACTGTTTCTTTGGTAATAAATAGTGCCTTTTCTTACATCAGGAGAATGGTAGTGGCCAAAGTCATGACAAAAATCATTTATCAGTGATTTGATAGATGAAATTGGTGATGTGAGAAGAAATTGATTGGGAAACATTATTTACATGAGGATCTTTCCTAGGCAGCAGCATTACTGGATTTTATGATATGACCATGTCTAAGTCCAGAAGTTACTTTAATATATAAGGAATCTTGTTTTTTGTTGTTGTTGTTCTCACTGGATAGTGTCGTTATACAGAATGATAGTACAATTTACACCAATAGGGGAATGTTAAAGTAAAAATTTAAGTGGATTGCATTTGAGGTTGGGGTCCTAATAAATGGACCAATTCCAAAAAAGACAGGGGAATTAGACAGATGGAGATAAAATGTTACCTTTACCACATACCCAACTATGTTGGTGTGTGTGGCTTATGTGTGTGTGCTGGCCGACCGGTTTGCTAATGCTGCCTTTCCTGGGTCTAGACCCTGGTAAGGTCCACCCAAGGGAGTAGACACACCTGCCCAGTGTCACTGCCTCAACATGGTCTTGGGGGGTAATAAGAATCATCATGGCTGATGTACGCAGTGTGTACTGTGTGCCCTGCATGGGTCTAAGCACAGTTTTATATAGGATCTCACTTAAATCTCACACGAACCCTGTAAGGTAAGAATCTTTATTATTTTCCCTCTTATACAGGGAAGGGAACAGGCACTGAAATGTTGAGCAAGTTGCCTTATCTCACATAGCTAATAAGCAGTGGAACCAGTATTAAAAATCCAGAGAATCCATGCTCTTAATTTCTACCTGATACTCTTGCTGTCTGCCCACCAAGAAAACCAGAGAGAATCCTGGCACTTAAGAGGTTTGAGAGATTACTGCCACCCTACTGAAGGCCAGTGGTCACCTGTCACCAGGCCATTTGCTCCTGAGGAGACGTGAGGTTGGAGGCCAGAAGTTTTAATCTAATGACACTTCCTTCACATAAAAATAGAGAGAAGCGGGAGATGTGCAATCCAATTCAAAGATATTGCTGGTGTAAGACAATTATTAACTAAGATCTTTTGATAATTATATCCCTAGGACTATGTCTTAGGGAAATAATTCAAAAGACAAAAAAAGCTATATGGGTGAAAATTTTCGTTACAATAATACTAATGATAGAAAAAATAGAAATAACCTAAGTATCCCAAAATAGTGCAATGTTTGCATAAAATTTTTAAAGTATCATTAGGATACTTTACAGTGCTTTACAACATATAGGGTCAGAAGAAAAAAGCAGTATATCTAATTATGTTCACCCTGGAATACAGCAATTTAAAAATTATGTTTGCTTTTAATAAGCAGTAGAAAAAAGGCAGACAAATGAAAACATTTTGTCTTTTTTGATTGTGTGTGTGTGTGTGAGCAGTCTGTGCAAAAAAAAAAAAGAATGGGAAAGAAATCTCAATATTTTGGAAATAACTTTAAAATCAGTTCTCTCTATAATAACTCATCTAGAACACATGCAAGTGGTATGAAGGGATTCTTGACTCCAAGGGCTCAAAATAAATGCAATTCTAGGGGCCCCTGGGTGGCTCACTTGGTTAAGCAACCAACTCTTGGTTTTAGCTCATGTCATGATCTCAGGGTCCTGGGATCAAGCCCCCCTCATTGAATTCCCAGCTGAGCCCCCAGTCAAGCCCCATTGAGCCCCGAGCGAAGCCCCATGTTGGGCTCCATGATCAGCGGGGTGTCTGCTTATCTCTCTCTCTGCCCCTTCTCCTGCTCTCTCTCCCTCTCTAAAATAAATAAAATAAACCTTTCAAGAATGCAATTCTAATCAGAAAGAATCTTTGAATCTTGAATGATGGGGGTTTGTCCCCTTTTCCTTTTTCTGCTCTAGTATAATGGAATGTGCTTACAAGGACCTGCAGGGGTGCCTGGGCGAGATGGCAGCCCTGGGGCCAATGGCATTCCCGGTACCCCTGGGATCCCAGGTCGGGATGGATTCAAAGGAGAAAAGGGGGAATGCTTGAGGGAAAGCTTTGAGGAGTCCTGGACACCTAACTACAAGCAGTGTTCATGGAGTTCGCTCAATTATGGCATAGATCTTGGAAAAATTGCGGTAAGTAAAGTCTGAATTATTTTAAATTTGAAGCAAAACTTAAGAGTTTTCGTAGTTGAGTGTGAATTTAAGATTTTATTTTATTTTTGCTAAAAGACTTTTTACAAAATTAGGGAGTAGGGACCCTGTGGCTAAGTTAGAATTAATGAATAAAAAAGATAACATTTCAGAGTTAATTTTATAAAGGTATTTCTAAGACAAATAAATCACCATGGTATTTTAACCCTAATAATGTCTAAAATGACACTCCTTTTTTAAAAACGCAAACAAAAAGGGAGAGCATAAGTATCTGTGCTGGACAGTAAGCAACTTTCCAATCTTGTTCGAAAGTGAACTTAACTTTAAATTAGTACAAGAAAGGGGCGCCTGGGTGGCTCAGTCGTTAAGCCTCTGCCTTCGGCTCGGGTCGTGATCCCAGGGTCCTGGGATCGAGCCCCACATCGGGCTCCCTGTTCGGCGGGGAAGCCTGCTTCTCCCTCTCCCACTCCCCCTGCTTGTGTTCCCCCTCTCGCTGTGTCTCTCTGTCAAATAAATAAATAAAATCTTAAAAAAAAATAAAAAATAAATAAATTAGTATAAGAAATTCTGCTGTGGCTCCAGGCACCATAAGGGTGGGAAGAAATTTCCAAGAAACTAACCATGTGATAGGAATGATCTCCCAAGTGGGAAGTCCATCGGTATTTGTCCTTATTCTGGGTAGCAGATGTGGCTTAAAATTACTAAGCTTAGGAGAAGTGGAACAGACCAGAGATTGTACAACAGTAAGCATTTAAAATTTTTTTGCAACATTTAGGGAGGAAAAGTACTCGGAAGAGCCTGTCTAGCAACGCATTTTGATTAATGATTCAGTCACTTAAATTAGGGTTTGCTTCAAAAGTAACTGGCCAGAGGACCAGGATGGCACGGAATTGAAGAAACTGGTGCTATTCCTAAGACTCTTTCTTTTGTTGACCAACTCTGTACATGGTTCCGTGTGTATATTATTATTATTCAACAATACGTTATTCCTTGATATCAACCACTCCTACCACCAGGCAAATGCAAGTAGAAGAGATCTTACTTTCACAGAACTCTGAGATGCTCCTCACCTCAGCTCTTTATTGTCTGTTCCATTATCTATAAAAATGTTTGAGGCTGTCTTGATTTGATTTTTTTGTACTAGAATTTCCATAGAGCTTCCAGAGTTTTGGTGACCGTGACCATTTTTATTTTCCTATGTTACTTCTTAGAAAGCATTGTGTTTAAATGTGTTAAAATGTTGCCTGCTTCTTTAAACTCCTGACATTGATAGACTGGTTACTTATGTATCGTTCATCAAAAGTTGCTGAGTTCTCTCTGAAACTATCCCTGTGGACTCTGAATTATTAATATGTTTTTAAGATTCTTTTAGGAGCGGTCAGAATGAGTTTGGGAGCTTTCTGAAAGTAAAAGATAGTAGACCATGAGCCAGTAGAGAGACAAATTTTGCAAAGAGTAATTAGAGAAAAAACCCGGGGCCTTCTAATTGTGTCATTATAGGTAAAGCCTAAAACCTCCACCTCTGCTTTACCCCGATACTGTTTGCTGTTGCTCAAAAAGAAACTGGTCAAGAATAAATATATAGTCTAGAATATAAGTTCCATGAGGGCAGAGATTCTGTTTCATTTACTGTCGTTAACTGTAGCATCCAGCATGTAGGGCTCAGGAAATATTTTTGGAATGAAAAAAAAAGTAAATATATAGGCTGGTTTGGCTTAAAATACTGAAGACAAGCTGTTTTGAGTAAGACTAAAAGATACCTTCCGTGGTGTGAAGAATTCTAAGAATGCCATGATTTGATTTTCTTAGAGTGCCTAATACCAATATGAGTCTTTTCTCTGCCTTGCAGAGAATCTCTCTCCCTCTGTAAAAGTTAAGCTTTTTAAAATGTAGTTGGAGGAAAAGGAAAATTGAATAACATTCACACTACAACTTGAAAGCATCTTTTGAATGAAAATTGAAAATGCTAATTGAACCCTATTTCTGTGTTTGTGATAGGAGTGTACATTTACAAAGATGCGCTCAAACAGCGCTCTGAGAGTTTTGTTCAGTGGCTCCCTTCGGTTAAAATGCAGAAATGCATGCTGTCAGCGTTGGTATTTCACGTTCAATGGAGCTGAATGTTCAGGACCTCTTCCCATTGAAGCCATCATTTATTTGGACCAAGGAAGCCCTGAACTCAATTCAACAATTAATATTCATCGCACTTCTTCTGGTATGTGGAATAGTGACTGCAGGGTGTGCCTGATGGCTTTAGACACCAAAGTTTGGTTTTGAACCCACTATCATACTGGTTCACCAGCCTGTGATAAAGACCTATAGCAAATTTTCAGTACCGAACTACTCATTCTGGTTGCATTCAGAATTCCCTGAAATGGATCTTTAAAAAAAATACACAGATAACTGGGCCCCGTCTCTGACGGACTGAATCAAAATCTCTGGGGATAATACCGTGTTGTTTTTTTTTTTTTAAAGTTCCCCAAGGTTGAAAATCACTGAGTTAGATGAAATGGCAAAACAGCCCATGATGCCACAGAACAGGGGTTTTCAACCCTGGCTACACATTAGGCTCAACTAGGGAACTTAAAAAAATCCCCATACCTGGGTACCACCCTTCCAGGGAGTCTGACTTAATGGGTCTAGATGCAGCCAAGGCCCTGGGATTTCAGAATCGTTTCCAGGTAGTCTAATGCTCAGCCAAGGTTGAGATCCACTTGATAAGGAGATTATTTCTCCACCTTGTCCTTTAAAAGGATAGATACTGTCTGCTGAATTTGTAAAAGAGGACATTTCTATAGTGCATTCTTTGTTTCTGCCTAGTATAAGAGAAAAGACATTCATTTAAACCAGTGGTCACTTAAGCTGTAAGAAAAAAAGTTATTGGTTTGTTTTATTCTATTTTAAGGTTCATTAAAGAAAGCTTGGAAGATACCAAAGAAATAGAAGGGGTGGGGGTGTCTGTTAATGTCATCACCCAGACACACCTCTATCAATATTTGGCTTTCTTGAGTTGCAGTGGGATTGTACATCATGATGGTCCCTACTGGGAGAATCACAAGATGTATGTATCACTAGCTTCATTCCCCTGATGTCTTGCAGGGATTTCTCACTAACCTTGTACTTAAAAAATGGCAGAGGGAAGAGAAGAGATCCCTCCACTGTTAATCAGAGGAAATTCTATTTCAGCATGCTTTGGGGATCCAAGTCAGATACTGAACCCCAAAATTAACATAGCACGTTTATTCCTGAGAAATCAAGGGCATCCCTTCTGCCTTCTTCCTCAAATCCCCACACTGTCCTTGAGTTATAAAGAAGATATTTGAACCCCCTCTCTTGGCATGTAGAGAAAGTCCAGGGAAATAAAAGTGTGTTATGCAGGACAGTGGAATCAGTGTTCAGGAAAGCAGAAACCAGCCCCTTGCCTGCCCTCTTGGCTCCGCGGCCCTGTCTTTGATCAGGTTAAAAAGCTTCATCGCTAAGTCCTTAGATACTTGTGCTGGAAGGGATGATACGTTTTCCATCTGAGAAGCAGTCTCTACAATAAGAAAAATCTGGATTAACATCAAAATTCAATTAGGAAGTGACGTATGTTTAGTATATATGTTATTAAATTATATAAATGTTTAGTATATGTTATTAAATTATATATATAAGTATATATATTAAACATTACATACTATATAGTATGTATGTGATAGATATAGTTGGTATAAGCAACTTACTTTCTACTGTATTACCTTTAAGGCGTTTGTGCTAATATCTTGCTGTAATATAAGCCCTCAGGCCCAGGAACTGTGACCTATACATGCATATGCTTTATAAATTACTTAACATAGCAGTTCCCGACCATGGTGTAGAAATTTATTTGGTGTGATCACTTGGGTGGAATGTCAGAAGTTATTTGTTATTTATAACAGTTTTTGTATTAAGATGATAGAAGTTTACCTCTGTAATAAAATCAGTTTCCCTCATACACTGAAACTCTTTCTTGAGAGAAAGGAGACACACTTATACTTAGCACATTGAGGATGACTTAAAGCCTTGGATATGCCCATGGGGAGTTTGAAAAACATTTGAATGTCACCTTGTTACCTAGGGCCAAGAGGAAAGAAAACAGGTCTAGAACCCCCTAATCCAACATATTTTAGGTGCTTAATAAGTTGCAATATTACCGTAGAGCAAAAATGTTCATTCATTCAAAAAACATTACTTCACAGGTTCAAGACCATGAAGTGACCATTTGATTCTCCTCATGTGAGACTGATGCGAGACCCAAATTTGCCTTATGTCCTGTAGCGTGAGGTGAACGAGTTTCTAGGCCATGGACGTGCAGAACTTGGGAGAACATGAGTATTTCTGGCCATTCTCACTCGGTGTGGTGCTAGATTAAATGGGATTGTGGCCACACCGCTTCATTCTCCCAGCTTTGAAAGGGTCCTGAACCAGTCAAGTCTGGATTCTGAAGGACTTACCTTAGATTCATTGAAGTGTCAGCTCAAGGAAGAAGATTGCTTCAGGACTACATCCCTGAGGCTCAGTTGGAATGTACCCATCTACCAAACGGGAAACCTGACCAGTCACATGATGGCATCCCTACACTACTTATATATGTCAGGACTCATTTTCCGAAAGAATGTGGCAACCTCTGGTTCCTTTCCCCCCTTCCACAGACATACATATCTTTTTGTCTGTTAAAATGACCAGTGGGGGATTTTTTTTTTTTTTAATATAGAAGGATCTTGGTAAGATGGACTGCAAGTTGTATATTAGTATGTGAAAGTCCAGAGACCCTAAGAAAAGTTGTATATTTATAAAGCATAAGAACATAGAGGAAAAGCAAGATTGTTTGTTTGTTCACGGTGAGGAAAGTCCATGTAAAATGGGATTCCCAGATCGAAGGACTGGTATAATGATTATGCTAGAATTTCTCTTAATGTTACAGAAGTCCTTTCTTCTATGCTTCAAGTGTATAGGTAAATGTTGGAAAAGGCTTTCTTTAAAAAAGGCCTGCAAAGCAAGTAAAAGTCTTGGCTTCCTTTGTTTAGTCAAATAAATTGCTTTTTTGTTTTCAGTCACCTAAACGGTAACTTTCAGTAACTAAACAGATTCTGGTTTTATGGCTGAAACCTGTAAGAAAACTGCCTGTTCAGCTTATATCATCAGATGGATAGGTATAGGTTTTTAAAAAATATTTATGTGGTAAGAAAGAGAACTTATCTTTATGAAATCCTTATTAAGTATTAGAATTTTTAATTGTGCATTCAATAGATTTGTCACCTACTTTGCTAAAGTAATAACATTTAGGTGAAGATTTTTGCTTTTTGTTTTAAAGGAAGGTCTAACTTTCATCTCTGTTCTGCAGTGGAAGGGCTTTGTGAAGGAATTGGAGCTGGATTAGTGGATATTGCCATCTGGGTTGGGACTTGTTCGGATTACCCGAAAGGAGACGCCTCTACTGGATGGAATTCAGTATCTCGCATCATTATTGAAGAACTGCCAAAATAAATCCTTTAATTTTCATTCCCTACCTCTTTTTTATTAAACCTTTGAAGGGTTCATTTTAGTGGCATTTTTATATAATTTTTATGTATACATCTGAATAAAAAGCAAAGCTAAACGTGTTTCAGACCAAAGTGTGATTTCACACTGTTTGAAAATCCAGTATTATTCATTTTCCTTCCATCAAAAATGGTTTCAGGATTTTGTAGTTGATTAGAATACCTTCTTCATAGTCCCCATTTCCTGTACCTATAATTTGGAATGTCATTGTGGTCTTGAACTTTTCCTATTCTCTCAGGATAGCAATTTTTAAAACAGAAACGCTACCATACCAATCTTTGTACAAGTTGTAAATATTCAGAACTGTTTTATATCTGTGAAATAAAAGTTATTTCAAACAACTTCAATATGTTAACCTAATTGCAAGTAAAATTAGAGTTCCATATTTTGAAAAATATAAAGAAAAAAAGGATATTTACCTGTCAGGAAATACATTAGCATTTTAGGAATTTTATCTTTAACAAAGAATAAAAAGATCGTTATTTTTTTAAAAGATTTTACTTATTTATGTGACAGAGAGAGATGCACAGAGAGAGAGGGAACACAAGCAGGGGGAGTGGGAGAGAAAGAAGCAGGCTTCCCGCGGAGCAGGGAGCCCAATGCGGGGCTCGATCCCAGGACCCTGGGATCATGACCTGAGCCGAAGGCAGACGCTTAATGACTGAGCCACCCAGGCGCCCAAAAAGATCATTATTTTTAACAAAGAAAAGAGGAATTCTGTCCTCAAATTGCTTGCCACTTGGTAGGGAAGATATATACAAAAATAACAATAAATCAAAGATCAATATGTTGATTGACATAGAAGTTGTTCGAGGGGTGGTACAATTCAAAGGACGTTCTATTACCTCTGGCTGAGGTGATCAGAAAGAATTCATGATGAAGGAAGTACAGGTGTCAGACTGATAAAGTTAGGTGAATCTTGGCCTTGAATTGGAAGTATCAGGCCCCTTTAAAAGGGTCCTGAACCAGTCAAGTCTGGATTCTGAAGGACTTACCTTAGATTCATTGAAGTGTCAGCTCAAGGAAGAAGATTGCTTCAGGACTACATCCCTGAGGCTCAGTTGGAATGTACCCATCTACCAAATGGGAAACCTGACCAGTCACATGATGGCATCCCTACACTACTTACCTGAAGTACTTTATCTTAAAGAAGCCTATAAAACAATAACAACAAAGCCTCCTAGTTTTTGGCCTGCAAACAATGACCTAGAAAAGGCTTAGAAATGATGACCAGTCAGGTAACACCCAGATTGTGATCTCCACATTCCATTTCCTACTAAAAGGAACTAAGCCTCCTTGAAGAAATGGGTTATTTCAGCTCGGGGGCAGAAAATGTACAGTGTGAGTCTGGAACATCGTGGCATACTGGAAAACAAGGCAGCTCTGAAAGACAACTGAAAAGGATCCAAGATCCAGCTTGAATTGGTTCCCACTGGCAAAGATGGTACAATGTAAGCATCAATAAGGATAACAACTTGCAATGGTTTGCAACACATCAAATATGTTTTAAGGCAGAAGTTCATAATGATATTAACATAAAATTCATTGGTCAACTTGGAGGATGCCAGCAAACCAACTTGTTACTTTGAAAATTGGTAAATAGAAAAAACCAAGCATTTATTCTACTTTCTCAATATGAACCACATTTCTGGGTGACCAAACTGTTGATGAAGGGAAATTTGTCCTTATAGAAGTGTGTATGTATTTTGTAGTGTGTATTGGTATAGATAACAAACGAAGAGTGATGGAATTAGAATATCAATTTTCAACCCCTCATGAATTAAGGGATCTAGCAATGACCATCAATGACTGATAACATTCCAAAAAGGAAGGGACCAGACTATGTGCCTCTTAATGAAAGTAACACCACCCAAGTAGTTTTGCCAAGAAACAATCTAACTTAAATTTGATATAGCTTCCAGATATAACCCTTAAATTTTAGGAATATTTTTAGGGGGTAGAAGAACATGTTAATTGACATAACAATCATAATCAGCAAATCTAGACTGTGGGAAACTTGAAAGACAACTTGGTTTCTTCAACAAAAAATAAATTGCAAAACAAGAGAAAGAAAAAACATGGATTAAAAGATTTACTATCATATCAGTCCATCTCAATGTTTGAACTTTAATTGGATGCTTGAAATAGTTGAGGACATTTGAACATTAACTGGATATTTGATATCAAATAATTGCTTATTTTTTAGGTATGAATAATGGTATTTTTTTGAACTTTTATTTATTTTTTTTAAGATTTTATTTTTGGGCGCCTGGGTGGCTCAGTCGGTTAAGTGGCTGCCTTCGGCTCAGGTCATGATCCCAGGGTCCTGGGATTGAGCTCCACGTTAGGCTCAGGGAGCCTGCTTCTCCCTCTCCCTCTGCCTGATGCTCCCCCTGCTTGTGCTCTCCCTCTCTCTATCTCTATCAAATAAATAAAATCTTTATTAAAAAAAAGATTTTATTTTTAAGGGGCACCTGGGTGGCTCAGCTGGCTAAGCATCTGCCTTCAGCTCAGGTCATGATCCCAGGGTCCTGGGATCAAGCCCTGCATAGGGCTCCCTGCTCAGTGGGGAGCCTGCTTCCACCTCTCCCTCTGCCCCCCTCCCATTCATGCTCTCTCTCTCTCTCTCTCATTTGCTATCTTAAATAAATAGAATGTTTTTTAAAAAAAGATTTTATTTTTAAGTAATCTCTACACCCAACATGGGGCTCGGATTCACAAACCCGAGATCAAGAGTCATATGCTCTACTGACTGAGCCAGCCAGGCGCCCCATATTGTGGTTATTTTTGAATAATGTTTATCTTTTAGAGGTACTGCAATATTTAAGGTAAAGTGGTATGATGTCTGGAATTTGCTTCAGAATATCTGGAAAGGAAAATTGGGTGAAAAGGAGTCTAGATGAAATAATGTTGAAAAGAGAAGTTAACCAAGATGGGTAAAAATTTTGAGAAATGGGACTGGGATTAAGGACATTTTGTGTGGGGACAAGAACGTTAGTTCAGACCTCTTTAAATTGGCACAGACTGTGAAGATACTTGGGTTCCATGTGAATGTCTACCAAAGAACATCCATTGCAGAGGAGGCTCTTAATAATAAGATAGACAAAATAACACACTATTGATGTCAGCTCCTTTCCCCAGACATGCCAGTGCTAGTTCAATGGACCCATGAACAAAGAGGCCATGGTGGCAAGGATGGAGGCTGTTCAACAACATGTTATTTCCCTTAAAAGGTTGGCCTGGCTAGTGTTACTGAGTAGAGACCAGCATTGAGTATGTAACATTGGCACCATTCCCTGAGAGGACAAGCCAGACACCTAGTGGACCTCTTCTACCATGGAGGGGCAGAGATTCATTCTCATGCAAATAGACATATATTCTGGATATAGATTTGCCCTCCATGCCCATAATACTTCCGCCAGCACTACTATGCATGGACCCACAGAATGCCTTAACCACTGTCATGGCATTCTACTCCACACTGCTTCAGATCCAGAAACCTCATTTTACAACAGAGAAGCGCAGAAATGGGGTTCACCCCATGGAATTAACTGGTCTTACTACATACCCCATCACCTAGGAGTGGCTAGTCTAAAGGAAGGGTGAAATGGCTTATTGAGGACTCATTATGGTACCAGTCAGTAGACAACATCCTAGAAGAATGGGGCTTTGTCTTACAAGATACACTATGTGCTTGGATCAGAAATCATTATATGCTGTTATCCCTCCTGTAGCCAGAATAGAAGCAGTGGAAGTGAGAGTGTGTTCTCTCATTATTATACCTAATAACTCATTTGTAGACTTTTTGCTTCCTGTCCTGGCAACCTTGAATGGCTGGTTTGGAGATCTTGGTATCCAAGAGGGGACTGCTTCCACCAGGGGACACAAAAGTAGTTCCACTGAATTGGAAGATGGGACTGTTCTAGTTTTTTATTGATTGCATAACTAATTTAGTAGAGTAAGACAACACAAGTTTATTTATCTCATGGTTTCTGTGGGCCAAGGGTCTAGGTACAGGTTAGTCGAGTCTTCTGCTCGTGGTGTCACTAGGCTGAAATAAAAATATTGGCTCAGTTATCTCATCTGACACTCAGGATTCTCTTGTCAGCTCACGTGATTGTGAGCAGCATCCAATTCCTTGCAGCTGTGTTGAATAGCTTGTTTTCTTGATGTCAGCTGAGGACTGCTTTTAACTCTTGGAGGTCGCTCCCAGGTGCGTGCTCTGTGGCCCCTCCTCTTACAACATGGCTGTTTTTCTTCCAGACCAGCAAGAGAAATCGTCTGCTTTTAAGGCTTGCCTGATTAGGTAGGTTGGACCCACCCAGGATAATCTCCTTCTGGATTATAGCCAACTGATTAGGGACCCTCATTACACTTGCAGAATTCCTTCTGCCATATAACATAATCATGGACTTAATGACCAACTATGCTCAAGTAGAAATAGGTTGTTTACATCAGGGGGCATATGTGTTAGAATATGGTAGGTACCCACCACAGACGGCCACCTGGCCATTTTGCACTCTTTATACCACTGAATCAACAGGTGAAAAACAGGAGGTTAATCTATCGGCTTTGCTGATGGATCCCAATTACCAAGGGGAATTGGTTGCTACTATGGTGGAAGTGTTTGGAACCCAGAATATTTTCTGAGGTTCTTTTTAGTACTTCCATGTCAAAGATTAATGGAGAACTGCAGGAACCAGAAAAGACAGTGACTGGGGATCCAGACCTTTCAGAAAGGAGGATTTGGATCGACTTCACCCAAAGCCGTGGGTTGTGGCTGTGGGCAAGGAAAATGTGGAATGGGTAGTTAAAGGTGGAAGCTATAGATACCAACTACGACCTTGTGAACAAGGACAGAAACCAGGACTGTGGTAATTTTGGATATTTTCTCTTTGCTATATGCCTGTTTATACCTGCTAACCCTTTTCTTCCTTTCTCTCCTTCCCATTTTTATTTTGTATAAAAGTTGGTGGAGGTCAACTTTACAATGTATGTAGCCTTTAGTTAACAAAACATTCATTGGGATCATGACTGAATTTGAGGAGTATTTAATATAGCCAGCAATGGATTCCATGACTGTTGGGCTTTGTTTTCTCATATGGGGGAAGGGCAGGCACTTCACTTATCGGGAGAGCTGTCTCATGCTAGGGCTAAAATACAGAGTTAGTTTCTTCATCCTTGTGCAGGCATTGGAATGTGTGTAGAAGGTTGCAAATGAAGCTAAGTATTCCAAAGGGTCAATTAAACTACTCATCAATTTATTGCTTCTGAGCTCTAAATTCTATCTTCAGTACCTACAGCTGTGATAATGAACTGGCCTCTAAGTATTTCTCCTTTAGAAGGAGCCTGCTAAGAGACTACTGGAGGGACATTGCAGACGAAAGAAGCTTGTCTTCCTGGTTTCAGTGTGCTGCAGTGTGATTTTCTTGCTCCTATCAGTGATGTGTTTGTCTATCTGGTGGTACTTTGCTCCAGTTGCACACCCAGAATGCACAGTCCTTTAACTAGGACTTGCAGCCCCAGCCCCGGTGGTCTGATTATCTTGCTGCACTTGAGAGGGACGCCACATACTCCTGGCCTCTGCTGCAGCAGCGCCCCCGATTCCCCAGCATGCCCATCCACAAGTCTCGGCTTGCCTGTCCCAGAGTTGTTCCTGAAGCCTTTCCAACGTGGACAAAGTCTGCCCTGGTTTTGCACCTGCAAAAATGTCCCAACTCCCCCTTGGCCACCTGCTCAACTAGCCTTGGCTTTGTGTCCTAAGGGATCTTTTCCTGCCCCCTATTATGTAATTCTAAACCAGCTCTGAGCCAGTAAACCCAGCAGACTTTCTCATCATCCAGTGGTCTGCAATGGCACTTTCTTCAAGAGGTCTGAATTTCAAAGGGGGACCCCTCTTCCAAGCTTGTACTTCCATGGCTACTCTTTCTCAGCTTTAGGGTACTGTTTAGAGTTCCTGTAATATATTTATCATAGCTTAGCAGTTCCTTAATCTTCTCCTGGTTAAATTTGCTATGTGTTGTCTCCTGGTTGGACTTTGATAGAGTGTGATCAGTTGGTAAGAGTTGGGGACAAGGAAGTGAGCATGAGTGGTGCTTTCTCTCCCTCCTCTTTGGGAACAAGCTCCTCACAGCATGAGTTCAGCCCTGTATCTCCTTTTTTTTTTTTTTTTTAGATTTTATTTGAGTGAGAGTGAGCAAGTGAGTGTGTGAGAGAGAAGGAGCAGGGGGGGAGGGGCAAAGGGAGAGGGAGAAGCAGACTCCCCACTGAGCAGGAGGCCCGCCATGGGGCTCAGTTCTGGGACTCTGGGAGCATGACCTGAGCCAAAGCAGACACCCAACTGATGACTGAGCCACCCAAGCACCCCCTCCTTACTGTGTTTTCAAGGACAGGCTGTAAGAGTGTTGGTCCAGTGCTCTCTGTGGCTGGATGGGTAGGTCTGTATGATTCAGCCTTAGTATAAGGAAGCCCTCTTTTACACAGATACAAGCCTCATTCTCTGACTTCAGCCTTACTACTACTAAGGATAATATTTCATGCTTCACTTACCTTGTCAATTTATGAATTAATTAGTTTTTTTTTTTAAAGGATTTGAGAGAGAGAGAGAGCTCGCAAGCAGGGGGAAGGGCAGAGGGAGACAAGTAGACTCCCTGCTGAGCCGGGGGCCTGATGCTGGCTCAATCCGAGGACCCTGAGATCATGACCTGAGCTGAAATCAAGAGTTAGATGCTCAGCCAACTGAGCCACCCGGGCGCCCCCTATTTATGAAATCGTTTAAAGCCTGGATGAGAAAGAGGTTAAGGTGAATCACTTAACAAAAGCATCTTGTTGCTTTTTGACATGTTGAGTATGAATTGGTTTTATCACTTTCTAGCCTTGCCTGGCATCACAATTAATATATACTGAAATTTAATATAAACACACAATTTTGTAATATTTGATGTCAGAAAATACGTTGGGGACAACTTTCAAATCATCCAATACTTGTACAGTTGGACCTTCTCCAACAGCAGATTTTAGTTATTTTTCTAAGGTTACTGGTCCGTCTTCTTCTTTCATGCTTTTCATGGTGAGGTGAATAACCCCTTTAATTCTTTGTAAATATTAAATAACATGTTTTTCAGTTAAGGTAAAAATATTTTCAAAAACCTATACAACCTATGGAAGGGTCACAAAGTGCTCCTTTTTCCTAAAGATAACATCAATTTCCATAGAAACGAGAGTTCAACATCAAGACAGTTGATGGGAAAATGACACACGGACTTAAGGGTCTGTATCACAGATTCTGTGTCATCTGGGAGGCTTCCAGTCACAGCGAGTAATAGAAAGATCCAACTGAGAGTGGCTTAAGAAATAAAGTTATTGGTTCACTCAAATGAAAACTATAGAGGTACATGTAGCTGGGGGTCAGAACTGATCCAGAATCTCGTATGACATGATTTAGGTCCTAGTTTCTTTCAATTTTCATTGTCATTTCCCTGGTTTTGACTCCAAACTCCCACTTCCCATTTCATAATCTGAATTGGCTTTGAGGAGCTTTGCGAATTAGGACACAAATCCTAACGGATGACACAACAAAGAATTTACGTCAGGATACACAGAAAAAAAATGTCTTTCAGAGTCATCCGACTGGGCCAGCTTAGGCAACTGTGTCAATTCCAAACATTCATTATGAACAGAGATGGCACATGTACATTGGCTCTGCTAATCAGGGCCACTCTGGGGCAGGTGAGGCCAATTCCATCTAAACCACAAAGGTGAGAACGGAGGGAGAGGTCCTGAAAAGGAATTCCAGCTACTAGTCTCATAGGAGAAATAGATGCCAAGCAGCCAGTAACAAGGTATTCACTACAGATACTTCCAGAGGCCATTCCTTACTCACTCACTCCGAAAGAAATTTAAGACCTCACCCAAAGTAACCCAAAACTTCACATACTTTCTGCATGTTAAATAATACATTTTAAGAAAAGAAACAGTTAAATCATTTCACGGTATTTTATTTCTGTAATTCTACAATCACTAAAGAGGCCTTGCTATTAAAGTAATAACACTCTGTCTGGAGGATTTTATGTTCAGTAATGTGTCTACATTCAAAAGACAGACCTTGCTCTGATGACTCCTGAACTCAAACGTACTTTTTAGTTGATATCCCTTCTCCAGTATGGCTTTAAACAACACAACCTTCGAAAATTGCCACACTACAAAAGCACATACTGACAACATAATAACCTTCTTTTCACAAGGCGTGGCACCCAACGTTGTCTTGGTTCACATTCTACCGTATGGTTCGTTCTCTGATGCTGAGCTCCAAGTTTTGTTTTGGCCTAGATCTTAATCTTCGAGCATTTTTACGATCGTGTTCTGGTTTTCCCTTGGCCAACCTCCCCACTTGCACCCTTTCCTAGACTCCCTGTACCTTTTTCAAGCTAAAGTTCTCTCTCTACCTTTCCTTTATCTGCTGAAATCCAAGAAAGAGCCTAGAGTGAAATGAATACTTGCTCTTTGCCCCACCTGCTTAGCTGCTTGCAATCTGTCTTCAGCCTCTATAATTTGAATCTGCCTAAAGTTATCAGTGACATTCATCTTCATCTTACTGAAATATTTACATGGTTGATAACCCCTTCCCTTTGAGTTTGCTCCTCTTATCTGATTGGTTGTCTTCTGTCACCCTTAAGATGGAACCATGTCTCTCTGTTCTGTTAATGACTCTCATTTCTCTTTTACTCATCAAATAAAACCCAAACACATTTAGGAAGAGGCAGAGTTTTCACATTCTGGTCCTGGTCTTTCAGCTTTCTCTTCTATTACCGCATTGACAACACACTGCTCAAGACATGTCACCTGTGCTTTTTTCCATGGTTCCCTTTTAAATCTCTACCATCAAGGCCAAGCTTCAAGTTTTCCCTTCCATGAACCCTGCTCTAGTTCCCCCCAAGCTATAAACTATCTCCAACTCCATCAACCAGGTCCATGCTATCACCAGCTCTTCACTAGGTAAGCTTCGTAACTAGTAACTCTTGTTTCTTGTCTCCTAATTGTTTCCTCATACAATCGCTAGAATGATCTCTCCCACAATCTAAACCCCTGACCAGCCTATAAGATCTGGCCCATGCTAATGTTTGTAAAATGCTAAGCACTTTACATGGACTGATCCATTTAATCCGATCAATGATCCTATGAGCTACCTACTTTTTAATATCCTCATTGGCAGACGCTGTTGATGACCCACCAAATCCCTTTTTTCTTACAGGGCTGGTACACCCATATCCCAGCTGCTAAGGGCTGTCACCTCCACCTTATTTGGAGGATTGCTCTTGACTGAGAGGGACCTAGCCTCCCCGCTTCCCCTCCTCCCCGTGACAGGTTGTCGATGACTGCCTGATGTGAGAACACAATAGCCCAGCCTCTCACCTCAGGGCAGGGCAATCTCTGTGGTCTAATTCATAATGCAGAGTGTCCTGTAGGGTCAGGCTGAAACTTCTGTTTTCTTCACTCCATTACAGATTCTCATAAGAGCACTCCCTCAATAATCACTTGCCCAAGAATCCTCATATCATCCTCATCCACAAGGGAACAAATCTTTTATCTTCTATTTTTTTTTAAATTTTATTTATTTGAGAGAGAGAGAGGATGAGAGATAGACAGCACGAGAGGGAAGAGGGTCAGAGGGAGAAGCAGACTCCCCGCCGAGCAGGGAGCCCGATGCGGGACTCGATCCCGGGACTCCAGGATCATGACCTGAGCCGAAGGCAGTCGCTTAACCCACTGAGCCACCCAGGCGCCCCACAAGGGAACAAATCTAAGACACATGTTACATATGAGAAAACTTGGTTGGCCTGAGGCCAAATAGCAAATGAGAAAGCTGAAATTTAAAGACAATCCTGTACTCTTTCCTACCATAAGGGCCATTTCTCCAACCTCCTCCTCCCTGGTCACCCTCTCCTCACTCATCCCCTTCAGCTAAATTAATTCCTGCCTCAGGGCCTTTGTACTTCATATTTTCTCTGTCTAGAATGTTTCCTTATCTCATTGTGGCTTGCTTCCTCATTTCTTTCAAAATGTTTCAAATATTACCTCTTCCAAGAGGTCTTTCCTTACCCTAACCATCCTAAGATAGCAGCACTATTTCCAACTCTGTTTTTGTTCTATTTATAGCATTTAATATCCGAGATTGTATTATGCATAATTGATGTTTTTTGTCACTCGCACTAAAATGCGAGTGAGGGCAGGAATGTTGTCTGGCCTATTTTCTGCTGTATCTCCAGTGCTGGCATGGCACAGAGCAAGAGCTCAGTAACAATTTGTTGTTGCATGAGTGGAATGAGTTCTCTTTTCACAGAACTCTGACAGAGCTTTGTAGAAATCTTCTTGCCTGTTAGTCTAGAATTATTAGTTACTTAATGCTTATTTATTTTTTCTGCAAGCTTGAATGCTCTTAGAAGACAGAAATTATGTTTTAGTAATTTGGGGGTACACAGGAGGCGTTCAAACAATGACACTACCTCTAAAACTCCAAACAGTAATTTCATATTAATTATAGTAAATCCAGAAGCATGGAAAAATACATCGCATTTAATTTATAAAGTATTCCTGTGCATGTTACAAGAGATTAAATACAATTAGATACTTACTGTTTCATATTTTTAAAACAATGCCATTTTCAAAATATAAAAAATAGACCTATTTTCAAAGAACCATTTAAATATGGCTTTGAAAACCACAATGTTTTATTTACAACAAATAGATGGAAGTGCAACAGCATTCATAAAGGTTTATGATAAATAGAAATATTATTCTGGCATCCTTTTGGGGCAGGCTTTTATAGATATTTACAATGGCTTAAAGCAGTAAAATCAATAATGGCCATCAATGTAATTTGTATTTAAACCTGAATATGAACAACCGATGGAGATAATTCATTATTTGGGATCTGAACCCATATATCTGATAGCTGAAGTAGGAAGTTAGTTTCTTATTTTCACACTTTCTCAAAAAACACATTCCAATCATTCCAGTATCTGTATGAGGTGATCTACTAGTCATCTACAGCCAATTAGTGATTTATAGCCAAATATGCTAAGTTAGGGCTGACAAAGCTAGATCCTAATTCAGATTTTATAAGTTTAAGAGAAACTAAGTACCTATGTCAAAAAATATAATAACTGGATCCACAATTACGTTTTAAATTATGGAAGAGCCACTGGAGAAAAAAATTAATGACAATATGACAACAAATATCAGATATTTCTCAAATTAAGTATATAACTTCTCTAATTTCCCTAGTTAGCACATTCCAGTTGAATTAAAACTAAAGCACATTTACAGTATTTTTTTTTCTTACCAAAATTTCCCAATTCAAAAATGGTCTGGATTTAAGCAGTACTTTTCCCAGCAAATCCTTAAAGTTTAATTTGCCCTTGAAACAGCAATGATAATTCTTTTCAGAAGCCATTTTCTTTCTATTGCACAGAGACTGATTTTAAAGCCAATCCAGGCAAATGAATTCAGAAAAAGCACATTTATCTAATCCATTTAGCAAATGCTGTAATCAGCTTCTATGTGAACAGTGAAATACAGAAATTTGTGAAACTCTCCACTTGATGTCAGTTATACTATTGTGTTGATGGGAGCCATTTCTGGCAGAGGTAGCCAAGTCCCATACATATGGGGAAGGCAAAAAGCAGAAAAACATTGCAAAGTCTTAGCAGTTCTTTGACTTCTAATGATTACAGACCAATTTCCATTGTGAACCATGTTGCTGTGCAGTCTTCTTCCGAGGTTTACATCTCAAACACAAAGAAAGGAACAGTTGCTCCCTTAAGCAGATGTATTGGAATTATCTTCTTCTAGCTTACTTTTTTTTTTTCTCTAAGGTCAAGTAGAAAATGTGAGACATTCTCATATACCACAAAAGTGATACAGCAGGCTGGAGTCACTCTAATCAAATTGGGGGCAATTCCTTTGTAAAATCCACCGATGCCTTCTTTCCTTTAGAGGGAAAAATAGATATATGCTTAATTGCCTACATAGCTAACCTGACGATACAAAAGTTTAATTGGCACAGGGCATGGAATCAGCATTCAAGCCTCCCCGTGCTTTAAGTCCATGTTTTCGACATGCTGAAGTAATGTAGTTTACGAGCTATTTGTAGGGGCTTCCATTCCTTCTGTGACTGACTCAGGAAGAGAGGGCAGAGGCACTCCAAAACTGAAAAGTGCTATAATGACAACCATCTTTCAAATGTCTCTAAACATACAAGCACACAGGAGCATTAACTGATTAACTAATGTACGCATTAAAAGTCTTATAGCTTATATAAATGCAAGGTGACACTAAATCTAGCACATACAAAAACAAAACTTTATTTCCTTAATGCCTAGAATGGAAATATGGCCTTCGAACTTATCACTTGGGTTCTCAATAAATATTTACTGAACTGAACTCAATGTAAACATCCTAAATATTCTGCTCTGGCCTTTCAGAATTACAGAAAAATATGGGGATGTCTACCTATAACAGTTTATCCACAGGCTGAAGAGCGAGCATCTCTTCTATATATGGAGACAACTGTTTGCAAGTTATCGTGCAAGTAGCGGTTTAATTATATTAAACTAGGGTTTTTATGACTTCCTATATTCAATGCCATTCAATTATCTTATGACACCTAAATTTTGGTATATTAATTTGCTGAAGCACAGTTTTTTTTTTTTTTTTTTTGAAAGAGAGGTTGAGCAGGGGGGGGTGGGTGGAGAGAGGGGGGGGGGGGGGGGGAGGGAGGGAGAGAGAATTACAAGCAGGCTCCATGCCCAGTGTAGTGCCTGACACAGTGCTTGATCTCACAACCCTGAGATCACCACCTGAGCCAAAAATCAAGAGTCGGATGCTTAACCGACCGAGCCACCCAGGAGCCCTAATCTCATTTGATTTTTTTAACAACCTTGTCAGCCTAGATTTTCTGATTTTACAAATGAAGGAATCAAGCCTCAGAGATTAAGTCTGTGGGACTTAATAGTCCCACAAGGACAGGTAGTCAGTGGGAAACAGAAAAGCAGGGGCCACCAGCCATGTTTTCCCCACAGCAAAGTGGCCTTTGCTACCCAACTAACAGCAACCGGATACTTGGAGGCATGCAGGGCAGCTCCTGAAAGCTGTTTTGAGACGCCACATGCTCTCACCTCCATGTCTTTGTGATCACGTCCAGCACGCCCTTGTAAAACATGTGCTGGTCCTGAAGACGGGCTCTCACGACCTGATACGGGTACGTGGCTGCCACAGCAAATATTTTGGAGAGTGCTGCAACAGATATGTATTCTATCGTGCTCTAAAATGACAAAACAAAACATTTATTTTTCTTTAGACGGGATTCCTCTACAAATATAAAAGTTAACATTATATAGGAAAACGTTTAAATGGATCTGAGAGTGAAAAATATGGTTTCCCCATTTAACACAAGCTCTAGCAAATAAGGGGTTCTATTTTTAACATGTGTCATTTGCCTATAAAATATTTAACTGTAAATTAAATTAGTGGCAGCTGTCATCATAGCAATATTACCAAAGTAAACATAACAAAACTTCCATCTATTAAATGCTCATAAACGTAAATGATATCCTTTATTTTTATTTTTATTTTTTTTTAATAAAGAACCATCTTACCAACTGGGCTTCTGGTAATCTGTTGATGTGCTGGTTGTATTTCAACTTCAACAATTCATATGCCATAAATTGAAGGGCACCATGTGATGTTCCAAACAGCCCAGGAATAAATCCCTAAAAGGGAACAAGTAAACAAAACAAAAACTAAGCCGGTTCCCAAAGGACCACAGTTTCCAGGGACGGGAGTAAGGAATGGGTGACCTCGATGTGTGACTTAGAGAAATGGTTACTGTACAAAATTTTAGACAGGCCTTCTCACACCCACCAGTGTCATGGTGATGTACCTTATGGTAATCAGGATAAACAGATTAAAGCACAATTTCTGTTTATAAACTAGAACTTCGGTTTTCACTAAACTGTTTCTTGCCTGAGTCTGGCTTCTTTTCAGGACTGACCAGAGGTCACTCAGAACTCAGACAACAGAGTCAAGGGAAGTTACAATGGTCAGTTATTCAAGAAATACTGATAATTCATTACCTTATACAATCCACGCACACCTTCATACTTATATATTTTCAGAAGTGTATCAAACATTCCTTTATATTGTCGTTGTGAGGAGTTAACAACACCATTGTACTGTAACATAAGGCGAGTTTTTGTTACCCATAATGGGTTTGTAATGCAGAGGGTCATGGCTCCTAAAATCAAATTTAAATAAGATTACTCAGCATACAGGTACTTTGTCACTTACGACAATCCAGATTGAAAACAGTCCTTTAATATAAACAATGGGTTGCCCAGGGGTTGTACCTGAAACAGTGAGATACAGTATCTGAGGAAGTCTGAGGGTTAAAGGGTAGCCACAGTTTTTGGTGGTCATAAAAAGTTCCTCACTCGGTTAGTGGGAGGTAAATTAAAAGAGAAATGGAAATGTGAAACACTTTCCCTTTGAGGTGTAAGGACAGCAAAGATGTCCTGGCTCCTAAACAGTATGGTTTGGTGTAGAGAACAGATGGGAGTCCTAGGAAGCAGACTCTGATAAGATATAAATATTTGGGAGCAGGACAAAGTGTAACCCAGAGGGGTTGGATATTAGGGGAAAAGGATCAGGCAGCCAACATCTCAATAATTCCTACATGTGCCTATATATATATATCCACCCCAACTTTACCACAATCCTCCTCAAATCCAAAGTGGCTAATGCATCTCAAAACTTAAAGAACTACATGATAAATAGTATTTTACATTCTTTACAGAAAGTGACAATTTTGTACATGAAGAATTTCATCTGGTTAAGTTTCTCATTTGCTGAGTTTCCTAAGTAGTCTTTCATTCAACAAACATTTACTAAGTCCCATTGTGATTCAGGCCTGTGCTAGCAGCTAGCTATTCTAAACTGAGTAGATTTTTTAAGACAAGAGCTATCAGTAAACAAAGTGTCAAAGTATGAGTTGCAAAGATTTATGGGTCCTGTTCTGCTTTTCTCTTCAGAATATTACACATACATGAGACAATTAAACAAGGCTACTAAACTGTCTAATTTGAAAACCGAAATCATACTTTAATTGAAGAAAACACCATACCAAATCATCTTAAACTATCAGGAATTCATAACTTTTCTAAATTTTACTTCCTTTGTGATAACTAGAATTCTTGAAATCTGTCCAGATTAACTGATAAGAATAGCTGCTTTCTAAGAAATTCCATGTGATAACTGGTTACATAAGCATACTCAAACTCTATTGTTCAATGGGGGGAAAAAGCAAACAAAACAAAAAACAAAAGTGAAAATCAAGTTGGTAGTTGCTGTTTTAGATTTCACACACTGCCTTACCAGCTTCAGCAGCGGAGACGAGGTACTCTGTTGCCTCTAAACGTTCTGCTCTTCCTTCTGTCTTATATGATTTGATGGCATTGTAACTAAGAGAATTAAACATAAGCAGTTTGATAAATATTTGATAGGTGTCATAGAGCAGTAAAGTCTGTTTTAAAATGTGTGTAACTTAACAGCAGCACCCCAGAAGTCAATGCATGAGGCAACCAAGAATGGATTTGCTGGAAATGGTTTACTCTAAGAGTTTACCCATCCCGCCCCCGGAAATGTATACAGCTACCACTACATATGCAAAATATTTTAATCACATACTTAACCAATTAATAGTGACAACAGGAAAACTGGGAGGGGGGAGGGCCATAGCAGTGGTGCAGCAATGGGGCAGACAAGGCAGAAGGACAAAAGGGGGCCCCTAACAAAGAAGTGCTGAGCACCATGTTCAGGTACTGTGGTTGGCAATTCCGCCACCTAAAACACTCGGTGGGTCCTTCCTGGTGGATTAACAAGGACCACAGGCAGCACACAAGTAATCATAATAAAGACAACAGAGATGGTGTCACAAGAGCTAGAGAAACTAGGGCTGAGATCACAGAAGGCTTGTGTAGGAGGTGGCACTGGTGGGGCGTGGAGACAGGTACAGTTTCAATGGGGAAACAGGTGAGCATGGGCAAAGACTGTAATAAGGGCGGCCGGGGAAGACAGAGAAAACTGAGACACACTTGAGTGGCAGACTGACACTTGGGCTTTATCTGGCAGAAAACTGAGAGCCACTCAATGTTTCTCAGCAGAGGAGTCCGATCAGCCTCTTCTAACTCCAATTTCCATTTTCCTCTTGGAAGAAGAGTTCAGCTACATAAATCCTTCCAAACTTTACCAATACTATTCTAACATGAAACAAGTACACTTTTGAAAGAAATTCTCATCACATAAACCTTACATTCATACAGCATGTCCTTAGAAACTCTCTTTAGAGAACCTACACAACTTAAAATTCATAATAGAATCCATTTTATACCTATAGTTTCACCCATCTAAGTGTGTTTCAGAACCAAAAAGGAGAAAAATACATTTTTAAACAATACTAAGTTTGAATCTGTTTTGCATTCACTTAAAAAATATTTTAAGATTGTGGTTTGGGGGCACCTGGGTGGCTCAGTTGGTTAAGCTTCCAACTCTTGACTTTGGCTCAGGTCATGATCTCAGGGTGGTGAGATCGAGCCACACACCTGGCTGTGCACTGGGTGGGGAACCTGCTTAAGGTTCTCTCTCCCCCTCTGCTCCTCCCCACCGCCAAGATGACTGTGGTTTGGATACTGCCATAAAATTATGGCAGATAAAGTAAAATATACAACACAAAAGAGAAAAAGGCAGATAGACCAGGTCTTGATGTTCTCCTAAAAATGCCATCTATAAAACAAAGACAAGCCTCCCCATCCTGGATTCAGGTTCAAATATCAAAGGCAGCAAGCGCTCCTGCAATGCAGTGCTCTGTTCCCACGTTCTTGCACAGTCAGTAAGCTCGGTGTGCCTGTCACAGGCACCTTCTGCAGCTTCTTCACTGCTCACAGAATTGCAGCTATTTCACACGGTGACCATACCTGACAGGGGAAGGAGGAAGGAAATGAACGAGCTAGGAAGATGATGGAGCAGGTCAAATAGGTGGCAAGAAGGGATGGGCCTCAAGCTCTTTTAGCCGCGCATTGGCTTTTACTTTCTGTTCCCAGGAAGGGCTCCCATTATATGTGTTCTTATGAGAACCCCAAGACACGTCCTCTTCGGCTTTCCAACTTCCTTACGAATCAGGAGTACTTTGATAAGGCATCTTCCCGAATTCACCTCAGAGGTGGCTTCTCTAAGAGCGTTTCTCCAACTCATCCTTCATCTTCTTCCTATTTAGAACTTTCTTCCAGACCAAATGCCTCTGATAATAGCTGACAGAGGAGGAAAGTAATAAGCCTTTTGCTCTTTCTGACCTTTCCTATTCAGAGAAACTGATGAAATGACTCATCTTGGTTCATCAACTGAAATGTACAGATCACTGAAAACAAAAACTCCTTTTATTTAATACTGTAAAATCTCCCAGATTTACTCACAAGAAAAAGTAGAGTCCCCAGGATAAACCTGCACCCCACACATTTGGGGTTACTCCTTGGTAAAGTCCCCGTAGTCCATCAAGTTTCCAAATGGTAGTCAAGCAATGCACAATTCCTTTATATTTTGGTCTCAGTTCCAATCCATCACTCACTGCAGTAAAGGCACAAAATTAGGTGAGAGGAAAGTTCTAGCTCTGAATCACATATAAACACAGACATCACATAGTCATAGTACGGAGATAAATTCAGAAGAAAACCCTTTTTAGATAGAGAAAAATATTTCTATTTTTTGGAATTATTTACTCTTTATTAATTTCTCTTTAAAACATCTCATGCATATTGCTAGAATGTTCAACAACTTTCAGTTCTTACGGTCTCTGAACCTTAAAGCTTTTACACAGGCTATTCTGTCTGCCATGAACACTCTTCTCAGTCACCTAACTCCTTTACACAGCTAACTTTGATTCCTCTTTCAGGTCTGTTTAATAATTTCCTTTGGTGATCCTTTTCCTATCCCCTAGATGAGCTCAAGTTTCTTTGCACCCATGGCATACCATACTTTCCCTACCATAATAAAAACACTCTTCATTGCAATCATTATTGTTCAATTATTCTGGCTGCCCAGTAGGAAGATGCTCTGTGAGGGCAGAAACTACTACTTCTTCGATGCAATATTTCTACTCCTATCTTAGTGCTTTGTACACTGTAGGTGCTCAATATATATTTGCTCAATTATTATATCCTGAATATTGTTTCTTTTCCAGATCCACCGTCCATCCCTTTCTACCACGTTCTGCCTAGCAGCCTGACCTTGTGTTCTAGTTTCTAGTTGAGTTGGGCTAGTGGGGAGGCCTGACAAGAGATCAGAGGGATGCAAGAGAGTAGATGCAGGTATTTACTCTTTTACTTCCCTTCCTATGGGGTTGCCTTAGGCGGGCTGCACTTTTCTATTGCCAGTCACAGCTCCTCTCATGGTGGCCCTCCCTCAGTGACCTCCTTCCCCCTGACATTTGGCCCTTCAGGTGGCAACAGCCCAAACGGTTTCTAGCTCCAGAATACTGCAGTATTCCTTGTGGTTTTGCTATAATCTCCTATCTTTGTAAACAGTCCTGTTAAGCAACCACTCCCCTCCCATGCCCTGAATTATCTTATTTTGAATGTGCCTTCTGTTTCCTATGGGGAAATGGAATGAAAGAATGTCAAATTTATAATCTAGATTTTTTAAAGTTGGAATTTTACTACGTATAGTTTTGTATACTGCTTCTTTCTTCACTTGAGAGTATACTGTGAGAATTCCTCTTTGTTATTATAAACTTATTTGTAATTAAATAGACTATCAAAAGATTTTTTAAAATGGTATGATGGTCTTCCCTCTCATAGATATCCCATCATTTGTACAATCATTCCCCTAGTTGACATGTAAGTTTTTTTTTTTTTGCTATTATTAAGAGGTTTCTAGAGAATATTCTGTGCAACATTCAAATTCCTACATCCTTAGAATTAACTATTAGAATGGGAATTAATATGGGTCAAAGGTTTTAAGTACATACTGAATCTGCCTTCTAGTTTATACAAAATTACAGTCCGCTGGCCATATAAAAGCATGCCCAGTTCATTGTCCCCTTTGCCACTACTCCACCACATAACGCAGCCTGGCAAAGAATCACTGTTTGCCATTGCCAGGGAAAGGGAGAAAGTCAATTTCTTTCATCATTAACCTGACAATGTTACACCATGAAATGAGATTAAAGTACATGAGGCTTTGTCAGAAGACCTGGGTTTGATATCTAATTTCCCTAATTAGCTACATGATCTTAATCCTTCTGAGCTTTAGCATCCTCATTTATAAAACGGGGATAAATATGACCTACCTCACAGGTTGCTGACAAGTTTATACAAGATACCAAGTTTAAAAAAGCAAGTAATAGAGGGACTGGCTCTCAAGAAATATTTTGCTGTGTTTATTTCATAATCTTTCGGATAAGCATCAGAATTTGAATTTCACATCTCTTATTCTCCTGATAAATTTCTTTCCATTTTCCTTTCAATACTAAGCTCACAACACAGTTTCTCTCTTGAGGTAAAAAACAAAACCACAAAAACACCATCTGCTTTTCATGGGTATGAACCAATGATTTCTTTATTGTTTTGACGGGTCACTTGATTATAAAAGTAGAGTATTAAGTATCTCAGTAACAGGCAACAACATTCTATACCCTATACTTCCCTGATACTATAATCTTGTCTCCACTATATAGTTAGGATCAAATCTTTAAATCTGAAAAATATTCATTTGTACACCTATCAATTTAGAAAAAAACTGAAAAACTATTTATTGACTCCTTATTATTGCCAGGCAAAGGGGGAATCTAAACGTAAGTAGGACACAAACCCTGACCCTGAGGAAGACATAATCTTCAAGGCCAAACAGCAACAATCACGTTGCAAAGTTACAAGCACTGTGGTGAATGGAGTGCTATAGGATTACAGAAGAAACACACAAAAAATGTTTTGTACAGAAGGAAGGGGGGAGATGCAGTAGAGTGACAGGGAACGTGAGAGAAATGCTTGGGTGGAGCCTTGAAGATTGATCAGAAACTTGTCTTTGGGGAAAGGAGAGAAAGGTTTGTCTCTAGACAAGTGCACTAGCTGGTGTAGGTAACACGCAAGCATCCCAGGGCCTGGCATCGTCTGGGAGAACATGAGGGCTTTGGTGAAAAGTGTAAGTTGATGGAGAGAAGGGATGGTAGGAAATTAGGCTAGGGAGTAGGACAACGGTGTGATAGTATGAACTGCCCACTGCCCTGTGATTTGGTCCTCCACCCATTACTGCAAGTGCTCCAAAACCCCCGAAGTGAACTTTGGGAATCCTCTTTCTCACCAACCATTTAGCAGCACCTAAGACCGTCTGCCTCCTAAACACTCTTCTTTGGGCTATTTTTACACCACACTCTCCTGATTTTCCTCTTTCTTCGCTGGCCACTAAATTTCGTTTGCAGCCCCCTTCCACTCCAACACTTAATGTGTGACCCTGTGTCACTTACCTGATTACTCTGTGGTTATCTCATCCACAGAATGGGAAAGATAATAGAACCTAACTATAAAAACTACAAAGGGCTAAATGAATTAATACATATACAGCCCTTAAAAGCATGTGTGGCACACGGCAAGCATTGAGTATTAGTTTATTTAAGCTACAGGGTCTTGCAGTATTACCCTATACATACAAAACTGGACTGTATGCTATTCTTGTTACTTGATTTTACATTCTGGTTCCTCGATTAACTTATGGATTATTAGGCTTTCAGGTTATTTTAGAAACTATTTTTACACCTCATTCTTCGTTGGGGCTTGCATTCTCACTCTCATCAGTCTTTTTTTAAGTTTTATTTAAGTAATCTCTACATCCCACATGGGGCTTGAACTTACGACCCCAAGATCGAGTCGCACCCTCCTCCAACTGAGCCAGCCGGGCACACCTCTCTCTCATCATTCTTGGATGACTTAAAATTGTATCTTAAAGTTAGAAGGGTCCTCAACAATCACCTCATCCGACTGACCTTCCCCCTCAACGAAGAGTATCTTCTGCCTACTGTCATCTAGCCCTGAACCACTTCCAGGTATCACCAGTTTCATTTCTGAGCACCCCCACTCGGGGCAGGCCACAATCTGCTTACCTGTCATTTCCACTCAACCTCCACCTGGTCTTCAGATGAACTCATAAGATAAATCCCTTTCACACATGGCAGCTCTTCAAACACCCGTCTCTGCCCTCCACCCACCTGCAGCCAAACTAGTTCATCAGTCATTTCTCACAAGTGATTTCTAATCTTTCTACCACTCTGGACACTTCTGAGTTCCAATTTGCACCTGAACTCATTGAACTATTCCAGGTTTGGTTTAATGGGACATTCAAGACTAATACCCCTGTCACTAGGTAATTAAAATTTCATTACAAGGGTGTAAGTTTCATGAAGCATAAAAACTACAGCATTAATGCTGATGGCCAATCAACTATTTTGATTTCAGTTATTCATCTTCCTAAATTTTCCTCTTTTCTATCACCATTTCACAGCCACACTTTATCATTACAAAGTCCTGCTTTGATTCCTAGATCTTTAATTTTGTCCCCCCATCCAGGCTCAATCATCTTACATATTACCTTGGCCACACTGGTTTCCTGAGACGCTCCCCATTTCATCAAGGTTACCAATCTTCTCAGGTACCAAGAATTCCCTTTCTTCAGGCACAATCTGCTTCCTAGCACACTCTTAAACTCACCAAGCCAACACTATTCCTCAGTGATCATCCCAACTGTCACCTCTTCTCCTAGACAAAACATTGGAGACACCAAATCATACAGGCCTGTACCTGCAGCCAAATCCAAAATTCTTTTCTTCATGTTCAAGCCACCATATACTAGGGAGTCCTAGAGGTAGAATGGTGAGTGGTTAAGAGTCAAAGCATTCTAGAATTAGACTGCCTGGGTTCAAATCCCACATCTATGCCGTTATAAACTTGAGACTTGAGCAAGTTGGTCAACTTCTATTATTTTCATTTCTATAATGAAGATAATACATTCACAGGGTTGTTCAGGGTAGTAAATGAGATAGATAATGCATGTAAAACTCTTAGTTCATTGCCTTGCTCTTAGTAAATGCTCAGTGTTACTTGTCATCATAATTTTTATCTGTGCATGTGTCACAAACTCCATGGAGACTATATGCCTTTCTGGGTTTTCTTTTAGGAAGTATACTGCGTAATTTTCACTGATTTTCCTCTGTAGAATGGCTTCTTGACTCCTTTCCAGCTGTCAAAATATCAGTCCTTCTGTGGGGAACCTCAAGATCTAACGGAATCTTACAGATACAGCTACATATGGCCGTCAGCAATCTATAATTCTCCTGATAGTCTGTCTCTACTCATATTTTGATATTTGGATTTTGCCCTCGATTTTATGTTGTCTTAGAATTATCTTTTATGTGACTAACACTCAAGCCTACAATTAGACCGTAAATCCCTTGAGGATAAGAACTTTGTTTAGGTACGTCTGTATCCTATACAGCAGTCTACAAATATTAAGAAAACAATATATTTTAGGCGGATAGAATCATTCTGACTCTTGAAGATGAACCACTTCTGCAGATCTAATTCTCAAGGCAGAACTTGTAGTAGTAAGAAAACCAAATGCCAGAAAATAGTTTCCCAGTAAAGTTATCAAGACCTTCTTTGAAACTATCTTTTCCGGAATTCACTGTTGAGTTTAACTTCTAAGGTGCTTTGTAAATTTCACTTAACTCCCTGCACTTAATTCAATAAACGTCAATTTAAAAAAATAGCATTTGGATGGTAGCTATCTATTCCTTCATAGGACTTTGTACCACACTATAAACACCAAAAAACAAGCCTTCAAGAGAATCCTATCCCAAACCTATTCCCAGCCACCCGCTGAGGATTACGCGGTAGCCCAAGCACTTTTTCCTCAGCTCAGCTGCCAAACATGTGGCTACCGTAAGATTTCAAAGTACCTCCAGAGGTTGGTGAATGATTAGCACATGCGAGGGCTAAACCCTAAAATGTGCCAATCCCTTTCTCACTTTTCAAATACGGCGTTGAGTCCCCCATCCTACGCCAATTTGAACTTTTCTCAGACTTTTCTATCCCTGTTCTCCATTCCTTAGACTTGGGGAACTGGGACGAGGGCGGCCCGATCCCTTTCCTAGGCTCCCGTTCCTCAACTAGTTCCAGGTGAGGCCGGATAAGCAGCATTTGCTTCAACGCTCGCCTTGTAGTATGCAAGGGGCAGGGGAGAGCAAGGCCTCCTTTTGCTTCTTTATCACCCAGTTCGGGTACCAGCGAGGAGAAGGAGCCCAGGGTACGAGTGGGCTCTTACCGGCGAAGCGGATCTTCACGAGGTCCAGCGGGTGCAGCGCGAGGTTGGACAGGACCCCGCCGCTCACGCCCGCCACCAGGTTCTCGTACCGGACGTGGCGGAATATCGTGCTCCACGCCGACGACCCTGACGCCGACTGGCCCTGGGCCGTCATAGTCCCAGGGCCCGCTGATACCACGCCCAGGGACGCGGAGGTGGTAGGAGATGCAGTGGCCGCCACCGTGGCGACCGTCGCCGCCCAGGAGCAAAAACCGCGGGGGGGCGAGCCCACTTCCGGGACCAGCGCTAGGACGCGGTAACTAAGCGGAGAGACCCCAGCGCAGAGCCAGCGTGAGAGGCGCGAGGTAGTACGTCACGCCAGCAGAGAGCGCGAAGGAGGCGGGGCGCCGGCCTCTGCCAAGTCCCCGCCCTTCCCTCCCCGCCCCGCCCCCAGCTGCGGGCGTTTCGGGCCGAGGGAAACGGAACCGACAGCACTGCTAAGAACCACCTCGGCCAACCTCGGTCAGCAGAACTACGGAGCGCTGCAGGGTCCTGCTGAGGCAGCTGGCTTCCACACAGTGGAAGTCACATGACAGGAAGTAGTATTGAAGCGGAAGTAGCATGTGGCTGAGGAGGCGGGGGTAACCCGAACGCGGAGGAAAGGCTTAGGGGGACTGGGACAACTAGCCGCCAAAATGAAGGTGAAGATGCTGAGCCGGAACCCGGACAACTATGTCCGCGAAACCAAGCTGGACTTACAAAGAGGTGAGACAAGTTATTAGGGAGTCTGCCCGCCTAGAGTCTGGCCTCAGCTTCCACGGAGCAAAGCGGGGGGCACACTGGCGCTCCAGTCTGGTTCTTTCCCTGTTCCTTTTGCCGAGGCAGACTTTGTACAGATAAGGACGTTGCGGGACTGGGTAGCAGGTAACTTCTCTTCAAGGCCGTTTTTGAAGAGCTTTTTCTAGTGGTAAGGGGGAAAGTTGGTCATACCTGGAATGCTTCCGCCTTCCCCTTTCCAGCTGCTGCTCTCTGATTTTTCTCAGATTCCAGTTGTTGAGAAGTGGAACGTGAAAGCCAAACTCGGGAATTCAAGGATTTGACAGGCTTCTTTAAACCTCTCGAACTTTTGGCCACTTTACTTCTTAAAGTTACGTCCTTCTAAATGTGGAAGGAGACAAAGGTGAAACGTAAAGCCATCGATTTTCTAAACCCTTGTGCAGAAGTCTGATGGGGAAAATGGCTAAAATGAAATTAATAAGTCTTACTTATTGGTCTTATTATTCTTATTTATTCGTCTGTTCTCCCATTTAGCATCCTGATTGCTTATCATTTATAGATCATAATATCTAAATGACGAGGGACTACCCATGTCTGAAAAGAGAATAACAAAGGCCTTAAGGCAGGAATAAAGATAAAGCATAAGAGAAGGGCCATGTCTTCGGAGTTTGAGTAAGGGGGATAAGCCATAGAAGATGAGGCTCGGATGATATTTCAGTATTTTGACTGAGTAGTAGAGATTATCCACATATATATGAGTAATGCTGAGAAGTAAATATGTGGTCTCTGTTCACAAGATGTTTACAGGTTAGGTAACAAGATAGTAATGTTTCTAAAATGCAAATTAGTTTATGTCATTTGGACCTGACATCATCCCTGCTCCTTGAACCTCTGGTCCCATCTTCCTCTCTAATTTCACTTAGTTACTTTCCTTGCAAGTAGCTTACATTTACCCTTGGAGATCTGAGTGCATTTCAGACATTTCTCTTTCAGGTGTCCTGTGCACACACCCTTACTCAGTTTAGCTCCTTCCTCTGAACAATAATCTTTGCATACTTATTCCCTGGAGTTGCCTCCCCCCCAGCCCATTTAAAGCACCCTTCCTCTGTGCTTTGATCACATTTTTGTACTAACATCAGAGTGTGTATCACATTGTCTCATGAATATTTTGGTTATTAGTCCTTCCCATCAGACTGAGCTTGCATAGAAGGGAAGAATCTTATTTGTTTCTATATCCACTGTGTCTAGACAACACCTGGCACATAGTGGTTGCTTTATAAATGTCTGAAGGAAGGAATGAGTGAGTGACTGGCTGGTCATAGACTCTCCATGTTAGGAGATTATTAGTCATCTGATGTTATTGAGTGTCTTATTTTCTATATCTTCCTATTTCTTTATAGTTTCTGATGGAAGTGGGTTTTTTTTTTTTTAAGATTTTATGTATTTATTTGAAAGAGAGCAAGCACGAGAGGGGGAGGGCAGAGGGAGAAGGAGAAGCAGACTCCCTGCTGAGCAGGGAGCCTGTCCCAGAGCTCAGTCCCAGGACCCTGAGATCATGACCTGAGCTGAAGGCAGATGTTTAGCTGACTGAGCCACCCAGGCACCTTTGATGGAAGTTTTAATAGCAAAATGGAAAAATAGAAGTTTAGGAGCTCTGTAAAACGTAAATCGAGGAAGACATTTGTTACCCCCCTTTTTAAAAATTTATTTATTTATTTATTTGAGAGAGAGAAAGAATCTCAAGCCGACTCCCCTCTGAGTGGAGAGCCCACCGCAGGCCTCAATCCCAGGACCCCAAGATCATGACCTGAACCGAAATCAGTAGTCAGCTGCTTAACCAAATAAGCCACCCAGGCGCCCCATTTGTTACCTTTTTTTATTCGTTCATTCTTGTTTAGGTGTTATTTCCTTGTAAATTTTGATTGAATGTTGGCTATAGTACCATTAATAGGGAGTTAGAGATTCAAAGACAGCAAGGTGAAGATGTGGGGTAAGAAAATGCATTTCCTTCACAGATCTGTACTTCTGAAACAAATAACGCAACATATTTTAAGAAAAAAGAAAAAGAAGAAGATAACAGGAGAGGAAGAAAAGGGGAGTATGTCAGAGGGGGAGACGAACCATGAGAGATGATGGACTCTGAAAAACAAACTGAGGGTTCTAGAGGGGAGGAGGGTGGGGGGATGGGTTAGCCTGGTGATGGGTATTGAGGAGGGCACGTTCTGCATGGAGCACTGGGTGTTATGAACAAACAATGAATCATGGAACACTGCACCAAAAACTAATGATGTAATATATGGTGATTAACATAACAATAAAAATTAAAGTAAAAAAAAAGAAAATGCATTTCCTTTTAAACATTAAGGGTTTTTTAGACATGTGTGCTTAGAAATATTTCCTAAGCCCAACTGTTAACTGAGACAACATGTTTGGGAGCATAGCATAATAGTTAGTAGAACATGGGTTCTGAAACCAGACTGCTTTGGTTTGAATCCTGGCTTTATCGCTTCATAGGCACGTTACCTCTCCGTGCCTCAATTTCCCAGCTATAAAATGGGAAACAGTAATAGAACTTACCCCATAGGGTGCTGTGGAGATTAAATGAGTTAATATACAGTATTTGGAACAGTGCCTGGGACATGGTAAACTTTTTTAAATAAGTAAACAAATGTGTGAAATGCTCAATAAAAAGTAACTGTAATCATAATCACAACAGTGTATGCCTGTCAGTATAGTGACTAGCGCTGGAGATTAAGTGTTCCCTGCCTCAAAAGGAGCTTAGAGTTCGGTTGAGTAAACATTTGTCATATATTTGTTTTGTACCAAGCACTGTGCTAGGCATAAGTAGTAAAGTGAAGAAAGTGGTGAAATCCCTGCCCATGAAAGCTTTACAATCCATTTAAAGAATGTAGTCAGACATATAAAAGGAAAAGCTGAGGTTATATGTAGGGTCTGTTGTTTTGCAAGATGTATGCATTCCATGATTTTCCGGTAGTTTTGGAAAGGTTTCTGCGTAAAATGTCATCTGCTTTTGTATTTTTCACAGTGCTAGGCATAGAACAGTGTTCCTAACAAAGGCTTATTGAGTAACAAATTGAATAATTAGCTGAAGAAGACCACAGGAAATATTAAAAGCTAATTATTTTATTAAGAGGAGACATTTTTATTTCAGTTCCAAGAAACTATGATCCTACCTTACATCCTTTTGAGGTCCCACGAGAATACGTAAGAGCTTTAAATGCTACCAAACTGGAACGGGTATTTGCAAAACCATTCCTTGCTTCTCTGGATGGTCACCGAGATGGAGTCAATTGCTTGGCAAAGCATCCAAAGAGCCTGGCTACTGTCCTGTCTGGGGCATGTGATGGAGAGGCAAGTGTCATTCTAAACATTGCTATTTTAAACTAAAAATAGTTGTGTGGCAAATGTTCTTTAGTTTTGCGTTACTGTGGATTTTAATTGATTTGATTTCATTTTTCTATGTCCTGTTTTCTATTCTCAAGAATGAATTCTGTTTGAATTACAGACTACAGTAGTTTCTCATCTAAGCCTCAGAAATTAGAAACATAGCAGCTGAAGGCTCAATTGAGCTGAAGGCTCAAGCATGTTTACAGTAGTAAAAGTATTGGTGAAGTTTTTTTTTTTTTTTTTTTCCCACAGAGGATGTTATTAATGATTCAACACTTATTTCCACTCTGGCAAGAAAAAGCTTTGAAACACTTTAAACTAGTATCAACAGAGTACTTAACAGATTGAATTTTTTGCTTGTTGATACACTATCCATATGCACCGCAGTATTTTAAACTAGAGGATTTTGTTTTTAGCAGTCTGGTAGAATGAGTCATAGCCCTTTCAGTGTGAATTTATTTTTCTTGGAACGTAGTACTACTCCTGCGCCTGAACGTTTTATGTTTATAGTTCACTAAAATTTCCTGGTATGCTTTACCATAGGTTAGAATTTGGAACTTGACTAAACGAAAATGTATCCGTACAATACAAGCACATGAAGGTTTTGTACGAGGAATATGTACTCGCTTTTGTGGGACTTCTTTTTTTACTGTAAGTATAATGCAATTAAGTCATTAACTCTTTAAAACATGTGTAAGACTGAGCTAATATTTTCTGAATTCATTTATTTGTTCCGAGTTTTTGAGTTTCACAACCCAAAATCACTTCTTAAAGTCTTGAAAAGTCCTGGTTTTCTTTATATATACTCCAGCCTTCTTCATAGTTCTTGATTTTTTTAAATAAATAATTACCTCAACGTGTTATTGAATTAATATTCTGTAGAACACTGAGAAGTGGGATTAATGCAAGGCAAGGCTAGAAAGGTTATTTACTCTGGAAGATTTTCAGTGCTGGAGATGAGTAATTTGTACTTTGTCAGATAGTAGTAAATTTTTGAAGTATTTGTGTGTGTGGTAAGGTATACAGAATGTACAATTTACCATTCTAATAATTTTTAAGTGTACATTTCAGTGGCATTAAGCACATTCATATTATTGTGTGACTGTCACCACTTTTTCATCTCCCCAACTGAAACTCATGTCCATTAAACGAATACTCCTTATTCCCCTCTGCCCCCAACCCTTTGTAACCACTGTTTCACTTTCTTTTTCTATGCAGCTGCCATGTTGTAGCTGGTGTCAGAATTTCTTTCCTTTTTATGGTTGAATCATACTCTAATTGTACATACATATGTTTTGTTTATCCGTTCGTCCATCAGTGGACATTTGTCTCCACTTTTCTGCTTTTATGAATAATGCTGCCATAAACATTGGTGTGCAAATATCTGTTCAAGTTCATTGAAAGTTTTGTAACAGGAATGAAAGAATCTAAGCTGTGCTTTGGGGTAATTAATTTGACAGCAGTAATTGATCAGTTTGGAGGCTGTTTTAATAATCTGGGTAAGCAGTAATGAATCTGTGCTAGGGAGGGAAAACCGTGGAAAGTAGTTATTAGGTTTAGAAACATTTTGGAGGTGTGACAGGCGTGGCAACTGGGGGATGTATAGGAAGATTCCTTTTCCTTCCAGAAATGGGCAAGTCAAGAGTGTCAAATTTTAGGGGAGAGAGGGAATGGGAAGGATATGGTATGATGAACTGGAGTACAGTGGGCTATCTGAGTGAAGAGGTCTATCAGACCCTTACAGATATAGGTCTGGAGTTGAGGAAGGAAGTCAGAACTAAACTTGGTATCATCAGTACAGGAATAATAATTGAAGCCATGATATGGCATCACTGGGGGAAAGCGACAGGGAAAATGTAGAATTCCAGAAATGTCAAAGAAATAGCCTTGGGGAGTACCTGCTCCTAGGAAGTAGGAAAACTCTGGGAGTAGCCAGAGTTAGAAGAGCCTGTAAATGAGCTTAATGTCCCAGGAGGAAAGGATCATTGGTTGTGTGAACTCCTGGAAAGGATGATGAGGATGAAGACTGAAAGAAATATTTTAGGAATATAGACCTGTGAAAAATAGAAAGTTAAAGGTCCTGTGATTCTAATCTTTCAGTTTTACCACTGTTGGCAGTTTGGTGTCTATCCTTTCATATGTTTTGACTTATATATATAGCAGTTTGTGTATACGTACACACTAATCAACCATGTAAATCTTGGGTAGCATGCTGGGTGCCAAGGTAGATTGAAAAGGAATAGCAAAGGGAAGAGATGACTTCTGGGAAACCTTTAAATATTTGAAAGATTGTCGTGTGGAAGAAGAAATGGACTTTTCTGTATAGCAGCATTAGGAATAGTTGTTAATGTTAAAAGATTTGGTTTCGGTGTAGGGACAGACTTACTTGCTGTCAAAAACCGAAATAGGCTACTTGGTAGGGAATTCAGATATTTTTCACTAAAGGGGTTTAAACAAGCTTCATGACCCTGTATACAGTATGTTGTAGAAGGAATTGGGTGGGAAGTTGGAGCAGACTGACTATAACTGCACTTCCAGTTGGTTATTCTTTTGGATATATTGATTAGTTTAATATCCCAGCCAGAGGATTTCCTGGCTAGTTTGTTGTTGTTGTTTTTTTTTAATGCTTAAAATGAATAAAGGCTGAAAAATATTTCGTATTAACTATTCACTTCCTTTCTTCAGGTAAGACATGTGAAAACTACTTGTTGGCCAAATTTTAGCACTTAATGTTTCAAAAAATGTTCAATATACAATGTTGCAAAATAACATCTGTATCTCAATTTGTGGCACCAACAGGTCTTTCTTCAGTTTACTCAGCCTTGAGATAAGATATTCTGGCCAGGCATATATTGCTTGGCTCCTCATTTCTACAAAATGTTAATGCTTTCTCAGGATTGATGGGTCTGCTAAGGCTTATACTCAACATATAGAGTAGCTTAGTCGATTACAAGGGAATTCAGTCTTGGGCTTGCAGATAACTATCAGAAGCTTGATCGAAAAAAGCAGTCTTTAGGGTAGTCTTTCATAAATGCTAAAATTCCAGTGGGTCAAGCCAGATTAGCGAAGACCTCAGTACCTAAATTACATCTTACTAGCTGCCAGTAATGGGTTTCCAAAATTCAGTTTTTGTTATGATGCCAATAGCTCAGGTTCAGGTTGTTATTAAGATATAGCCCTATTGGGCGTCCGGGTGGCTCAGTGGTTAAGTGACTGCCTTTGACTCAGGTCATGATCCTGGAGTCCTGGGATCGAGTCCCACATTGGGCTCCCTGCTCGGCGGGGAGTCTGCTTTTCCCTTTGACCATTTCCCCTCTCATGCTCTCTCTCTCTCTCTCTCTCTCTGTCTCTCTCAAATAAATAAAATCTTTAAAATAAAAGATATAGCCTTATTAAATACTTTCTGTCTATTATAAGGATGTTTTTAAGGATTCTGTTAGCATCCCCAACAAAAGAAATTCCTGTCTGCCCTTAGTACTAAAACTTCTTTCCTAATTACTTACCTGTTCTAATATCATGGGCACTATGAATTGTTTTGCAGAAAGTGTTTCCCTTTTTGAATTTGCTGTGGGAACTAAATTTACACTCCTCTCCTAGATAAATATATATCTTTGTTAATATTTTTATTTAGAAAGTAGATGTAGATTGTATATAATTTAATGTAAACTAGAAAGTTAACATACCCTGTATTTCTACTTTCAGGTAAAACTAGTGGTTTGGTATATATATACAATTGTTCGTACCCCATATATGATTATTTTATGTTTTTAACCCTAAACTAAGTTATATTGTGCATTCTGTTTTGCAGCTTATTTCACCTAATATCTTGAATGTATCTGCCACATGCCCAAGTCTAAGTTACCATTGTTTGTTACCTTACCTTGCCTTGATTTGGGCTCAAGTGCCAACAGTCCTACCCACCATGGCTTTTTCACCATCTGCTGCAACTGTCAGTTCAGTGAAAAGGCAGATGATGTCTTTACAACATTATGAAAATAGTTTTGACCTCATGGACCCCTGGAAAATTCTCAGGGTCCTTCAGAGGTCTGCATTTCACAGTTTGAAAACACTGACTTAATAGTTTTGGAGTCTTATGTCATGCAAAGAAGGGCTTTACCCATAGCAATAAAAATGACTTCTGTGTACTATTCTTATGTTTTGTATTTAATTTTTTACATTCAAAATTATGTGGAATTTTATATTTATGTCAGGTATCAGATTGCTTCAAACTTTTTAAATGACTAACTTGATATCATAATACCATTTTATTATAATCCACTTTTTTCCCTAATTTGAAATGCCATCCTTATCACAGTATGCAATGTTTTGCAATATTTATGACCTTTGTTTCTACTCTCCTTTTGCTTGACTTACACTATCTTATTTTTAATTTTATTTACTCTGTGTATTTGTCACAAATCTGTACTATACCATAGTATAACAATGTGGGACATAAATGCATCAACAAATACAGTACTGGAAGGATATGGGATGTGTATTTTTTAAATTAGAGATGTTTATAATTTGATGTATATGTTATCAAGTTTGCAGCTAATAATAGTAGTTCATTATCATTTGAATCATTAATGTTTCGAGGTTGGTGATGACAAAACTGTGAAGCAGTGGAAAATGGACGGACCGGGCTGTGGAGAAGTGGAGGAACCATTGCATACAATATTAGGAAAGGTACAGAAATAAATTGACCTGTACTTTGTTAAAATTCTTCTCTTAAAATTATTTAATTAAAAAAAAGATGTAAATGAGACTTTAGGCTGCAATAATTGTCCTGTTTAAGCAATATTTAATGCAGTTAAGATGTTTTGCAGCTAAAGAATTTGAACGGGTCTTTGGTGTTCATTTTACTGGGTTCAGTTTCTGTGTTTAGCTGGAGGATGCAATGAAACATTTCCTATGGTAAGTCCATAGGAGGAAATCTATAAGAAAAATAATGCTTCGGCTTCTCTCTGATTTATATTATAGATCTTACCACAAAGCTTAGAACTTCTTACTTGAAAGAATCCTTTAGGCAACGAAGAGATATTATAATATGATGCTATTTGTATAAATGTCATTTACATTTCTTAGAACATTATTCTGCAAATCAGATGATATGGTTAATTATAGCTTAAGTATAATTCAGATCATATGGCCTACCCATGTTTCATAATGCTTACATTTTGATATTAAGTGAACTTCTAAGGTTAGATTTAATCTTTAAATAAATACATTTTTAAAATCAGTTTATCATTTTAGTATTATGTTGGTATATATTTAAGTTCTGCTTTTCAGATTTCAAGAAATTGTAAATGTTTTTACAGGCACATGCAGGTGGGGCATGAGTATAAGATGGAAATAATTTGTAGGTGGTAAAAAAATTAGTAATTCCGAAAACAAAATTGGCTTCATTCCTGAAAATGTCTTCTCTCTAGGAGCTCCAAGTATTTTTGAAATATTTCGTCTTACCCCTGTCTCTGTGGTAATGGGGATTAATTCTTACTGTGGAAAAGTTTGTCAGACTTGCTTTCATGAATAGAAAATATAATTGGAAGCCTGCAGATGCTGCTAAGAGTTCTTAAAAGCCTAAAGTGTTGGCTAAATATTTCCCTTTAATTTGCAAACATTTTTTACCACATAGTATAAAGACAGATTTTAATCTGGCCCTGAATAGATCAGTCACATCTTTTAAGTGGATAATACCAAATTTATGAGATTTTACTGATTTTAACAGTATTAGCATCCATCCTTGCCAGGTTTATTTCTCCCCCTAAATTTTAATCCAATTGTTGGATTAAATCAGTACTTCATATGTTACATGTGGAACTGAGTGTTTTAGACCTTACTTTTCCATTTCATTAATTGTTTGCAAGATCCTTGAATACCCAGTGATGATTTAGGGATTACTTCAGGTATGTATTCAAACTTAAATACATCCAGTGTTAACAGTTTTCTTTATTCCTGGAATGTGTGATAGGAATCATTACTTTTTATCATACTGTTTTCTCCTTTATTTATTTTTTTATAAGTATATTTTTATTGTTATGTTAATCCCCATACATTACATCATTAGTTTTTGGTGTAGTGTTCCATGATTCATTGTTTGCATGTAACACCCAGTGCTCCACGCAGAACATGCTCTCTTTAATAACCCATCACCAGGCTAACCCATCCTCCCAGCCCACTCCCCTCTAGAACCCTCAGTTTGTTTTTCAGAGTCCATAGTCTCTCATGGTTCATCTCTCCTTTATTCTTTTTTTCATTTTTTAAGTAGGTTCCATGCCCAGTGTGGGGCTTGAACTCACGACCCTGAGCTCGAGTCGTATGCTCTACTAAATCTTTAAGTAAAGTCTTCAAAAGAGTTTCTTTGTAAACAGGGATTTTCTTAAAAAAATTAGAGTGTGAGTAAATATATTTAAAATATGCAGATTTGAAATATTAACGATAGACCCATCTAAAACATCTTTGCTCTTAAAGACAGTGTATACGGGAATTGATCATCACTGGAAAGAAGCTGTTTTTGCTACATGTGGACAGCAAGTGGACATTTGGGATGAACAAAGAACAAGTCCTGTATGTTCAATGACCTGGGGATTCGACAGTATAAGTAGTGTTAAATTTAACCCAATTGAGGTAATGCTGCTTTTTGAAATACTTCTGCTTGTTGTTTCTTTAATAATTTCAGCTCTGTTTAGGAAACTTTTGAGTGTATGATATAAGAATTTGTTTAAATTTTAGTGGGCTTCTGACATTTGGTTAGTTTTCTAGAGTATATCTGAGTTCTGATACCTTTGGTCAATCTTGACATGTTTACCCACAGTTTAGTCCCATATACCAGTGTTAAAATGCACAATTAGAGGAAGGTGTGTGCATGTGCTCTTAGGAGTAGAATTCAAGCAAATACTGTACTGTGAACAGTTTTACTCATGCCTTCAGTGCTCATGTTCCACAGATTACATCATTGTATATTTGGGGAAATGTTCATTTCTTAACTCTTTTCGAGGTCAGAAGAGGCATTGAGCATTGTTTTCTTTAATTATTTGTGACAAGGACACTAAAGATCTATAATAATATGTACGATTACTACTATACTGCATGATGATAGTTATATTTTTCTTTGCTCAGATGTCTGATATGGTGATTCCTAAGTCCTTCGAGGTCTGAGGGAAGAGTTGGAGATTAAACTCTACTTATTGTTTATTGAGGTCTGAATTTAGGAAAGGAGGCTGCCCTAAAGGCTAAGCTAGCCCTTACTTAAGACCTTTCCCTGAGCTATTTCTGAATACATAACAATAGGTGAACTCATTGTCCAAAAGACTCAGTAGAGATGCCTTTTCCTGCAGAAAGAAAAGGAAATTGCTGCATATATAAATAATCTTCCAAAGTTATCGAGAGATTATGATGTTAGATGGTATAAGAGAATATCCTGATATGTAAGTTTTGCACTCTCAGAGACCCAAGCTGATAAAAGAGGAAAAAAGTTAAGTCAAAGTAACAGGGTATAAAATTGTTTATATGAAGTATTGGAACATGAGGTGCTGCAGTTCGATGTGAGTTTGGCCTTGTGCTGCTGCTGAAAGGTCAGACGGCACCCTTCCTGCCCCCAGCACATACCTACCTGCACACTTCTGGGAGGGGCTATAGGTCAAGAGCAGGGGTGGGCAAACTGGTTCGTGAGCCCACTGCCTGTTTTTGTAAATCACATTTTTACTAGAACACAGCCATGCCCTTTCATTTATATACTGTTTGCAGCTGCCTTTGTACTATGACAGCACAGTGGCCCACAAAGTCTAAAATATTTACTCTTTGGTCCTTTACGGAAAAAGTTTGCTGACCCTTGGTCTAGAGTATCTGTACTGTATCTTCCTCACTCCATCCTCCATCACCTTTTGATTGTAGAAGTGAGATATGGCATGGGGGGCGGCAAGCCAGCTAAGCAGAGCCAGGCCAAGGTGACCCTAGGAAGAAGCAGGCTACAAACACAAGCAATTGTAGGAACATTTTGTGTCCTACTTGGTGTGGAGCTAAACTAGAACTGTATTTTCTGCCAGTGTACCTTGGCAGTGGCCTTATACAAGTCACACTTCTCTATATTTGCTTCTTTATTTTTAAAATGAGATTAAATAAATCTTCCAGTGTACTTTATACGTTTGTCATGAGGGTAAAACGTGATAAATTCTATGTGAATATTTTTTAAAGATGCTACCCAAATTTAGGATGATGTTATTACTATTAAAAAAATAAACAGAACAGAGAAATTGATTCCTACTTCTCTGAGGGATAAGCAGTATTTTGCTTCTGTATTTTGGTGAACACCTTTGTCAGAAGAGCTGATGGTTAATTCCAAAAATCATAACTAGTTATTAGTCATGACCTAGTGACCATGTTTTTCAAACTTGCCTGTATAACAACTATATTTGTTAAGCTGTATGGGTTTTTTTTTTATTATTATTATTACCCTTATGAACTGAGTGGTAAAAGCAAATGGTGTGCATGTCTCTTATCCTATATTAAACTTAATGGGAAGGGCATGTTGCTGTGAACAAATGGAGTGTATTTGTTTCCTCTAATCATTAATAATTAATTTTCTGTTAAAATATTGAAGCCTACAATTTTGCTAAAGCCAAAAGTTTTATGCTGAGCATTGCCACATTTTATAGTGTAAAAGTCGGCTTCAGTCTAGGCAGAATCTTTTACTTTGCTCAGATTAAAGTCTTTATTTTTAGAAATGGAACCTAGTCAGACTTTGAGGTGGCAAAATGAGAAACCAAGAAAGATTGGGAGGAGTCACTAACTAGGGGAAAGTCTCAGAGGAAGTGATTTAAAAATGAAGGTTTTGGGTTTTGTTTTGTTTTTGTTTTTTCTAAAGAATTTATTATTTGGGGGAGAGAGAACGAGCATTGTGGGAGGGCGGGGCAGAAGAAGAGGGAGAGAGAGAGAAGCAGACTTCCTGCCGAGCAGGAGCCTGCCCTATGCGAGCAGGAAGCCCAATGCGGGGCTCAATCCCAGGACCTGGGGTCATGACTTGAGCTGAAGGCAGATGCTTAAACTAACTGAACCACCCAGGTGCCCCAAAAAGGAAGGTTTTGGAAAGGACTGGAGAAGAGGTCATGATTGTAGCATTAGCTTTGTGATGTTTTATTTGAACTGTGTACACACATACGATAGTAGTTAGTTGGCCATACAGCTGTGTAGTAGATAACTCTTCTTCCTACACTTGCAGTAGGAAGTGATAGGCAGAAGCCAGGAGTTCTAAGTGTCAGGAACCGTGAGTGAGGAGGCATGGGGGGACTCAGGTCCTGCTGGTAGGTAGAGGGCTTGTTCTAACATAAAGCCAGGGGTTAGTTATATCAGCCTCTTGGACACTCTAACTGACTTAAAAGTAAATTAAATACTTGCAAATAGGTATGTGCTGGGGGCAGGAAGGGTGCCGTCTGGCTGGCTGACCTCTCAGCAGCACCACAAGGCCAAACTCATGTCAAACTGCAGCACCTCCTGTTCCAATAGTTCATACAAACAATTTTATACCCTGCTACTTTGACTTAATCTTTTTTCTCTTTTACCAGCTTTGGGTCTCTGAGAGTGTAAAACTTACATATCAGGATATTTTCTTATACCATCTAACATGATAATCTCTTGGTAACTAAAAATTAGTTTATACATGCAGCAATTAAACAGTTGGACAAAGAACAGGCTTAGTTTATACAAAGTTAACATGAGGAAATGTTTTAACTATGAAAAATCAATAGTTTATATGATTAGAAAATATTTCTCTACAGATATGAACTTTTAAATGCCACTACTCAGTGCTTCCCAGTTGCAGTAAAACTGACATATTTCCACACTGCAGTGTGTATTGATACAGCTCCTTGGAAAACAATTGGTCCTAAATATCAAAAGCCATAAAATTGTTCATACTTTTGACTCAGTAATCCATTTCTGAAATTTTATCCTTAGAAAAAGAAGATTTGAATTTATGAAAATGTTTGTTGAAATGTTAGTGATAATACTGAAAATTAGGATTGTTTAAGTAGAGGAATGGATAAATAGGGGCACCTGGGTGGCTCAGCAGTTGAGCGTCAGCCGTTGGCTCAGGTCATGATCCCGGTGTCCTGCCCATGTCTGGCTCCCCTGTCAGTGGGGAGTCTTCTTCTCCCTCTGTCCCTGACCCTGCTTGTGCTCTCTCACTCTCTCTCTTTCCCTCTCTCAAATAAAATCTTAAAAAAAAAAAAAAGAATGGATAAATAGAATATGTTTTGTTATAAAAAGAACACTGAATTATCTGAACACTGCCATCACTGACATGTAAAATACACTCATGGGCATTTAGCAATGAAAATACTTGACTTAGGTTGCTGAGATTATGAGTGATTCATTGTTCTATCTTAAAAATGGACTTTGATATTATTATAACTTTGTATCTTAAACATAAACAATAAGGGCAATTGAATCATTTGTTCTTTGAATGGACAAGGTTTGCTGCCAAGCCTGGCTTTTAACCGACGATTGTTATTTTTAGACATTTCTCTTGGGAAGTTGTGCTTCTGACAGGAATATAGTACTATATGATATGAGGCAAGCTACTCCCCTGAAAAAGGTGAGTTTCAATTTGTTTCCTGCTTTGTACAATTGTTAGTGCATTCCTCTATGAAGTGAGTGACAAAAAAATATGAGCAAATGTTTTTTTCAGAATTAAATATTTTCATAGGCTTGTTCTCAGAAGCCAAAGTGATTATAATGGCATTCTCTCATCTCCTTGTTGCTTTTTCGAGACCCTTAAATCTTCACTAAGTTCTGTATCCTAGTCAACTTCATATCTTCCATAATGCCAGTAAATTTTAGGCAACAAAATTGGTACTTATTGAGCTCAAAGTTCTTAAGTATTGCATCCCATTACTACACACCCCATGGTTTTCAAAAGACACATAAAGTATTCTGTTCCAGAATGTTTTGTAATGGATTCACATAACCAGCTTTTTTGTTTAATTACATGCTAATGAATACTAGTTGATGTTTTGTTTAGATAAGCACTGTCTTGTTCAAGGTGACACATTTCCCAGCAGTTTTAAGGCAGTCATTCCAGGACTTAGATACCAAAGCTGAAACAACCTTAAGCTGACTCTCAAGAGGGACAGACATATTGTCAGTAAAGAGAGGAGTGCTCCTCTGAAGTGAAAGGATATAAAGTTGATTTCAAGTGCTCCAACTCAGAGTGCAGAAGGGCCTAGACACCACTCATGTGCCACGAGTCCATTGTGATAGACCACATGTGAAAGAAATGCTTTTAATATTTTTGTTGTTTTTTTTACTACATGTAGTAAATTTTTACTACATTTTTACTACCTGTAGTAAATACGGAAATATTAGAAGTAGTGTATATTCATTGAGGTTTGTACTACATAAAAATGATGATCTTTCCAAAGTACCATTTTAATCATTTCACTCATTCACATGGTATAGTGGGCAAATCTTGCATGAACTTTGGTGTTAGACCTTAAGCAGGTAACTTAATCTGTGTTTCTCCTGTAAAATGATGATATTAATAATTACTTTCCCGCACATTGGTGAGAATAAAACATGATATTTTAACCACTTAGCAGAATGCTAAGATGAAATCTAGTTTAACAAATAGTAGTTTCTACCCCCTCTGCCCTTACATTTTCTGTTTTTAATGGTGCTCCATTACTTTTAGTTGAAGAAAAGAACTATAGCCTGGCTTTCAAGGCCCTCCAAATCTGGTCCCAGTTTGCATTCCATTCATATATTTGTTTCAGTCAGTAAGACACAATTTAAATAGGGTTTGTCACATGCAAATCGCCGTGTTGGAGGTAGAGATTCTATTTTCTCTCATTTCTTTACTCTATATAGTAGGCTGTCGTTGTGTCTTCTGTCTTTTCTCTCCTACACTTAATAGTTCTCAACAAGGGGTATATTTGTAGAAATTTTAGAGACTAGCCTTTAGTGGACATGTGCCTGAGAGGCTAAACATCTACAGTGGACAGTTACACAAAACAAAAGATTATTCTGCTCAAAATGCCAGTAGTGTTCTTGCTGAGAACACTATATGCTGGTCCTTCCCAGGTCAGCTCAAATCATGCTTGTCTTTTTTGAAACCTTTTTTCTCTTCTTTAACCCTAAAGTCACTGTTAGTTTTGCCCCCCGTTTGATACTTAAATCATTTACTGTTTGTTTGTATTTTAACTTTTCTTACACATACCTCGTTTTTCTGACTAAACTCTAAGTTACTCGAGGTTGAAGGACCATTTATTAAGCATTTTTGTACTTTTCAGTATTTACTATTTAGCCCGTGTACTCTGGAAACAATTATTGATTGATTTCTTTTCCTGTTGCACTGAGCTGAGTACTGTGCATATAATAGGTGTTTACTAAATATTTGCTTAAAATCAGTTAAAAAAAAAAGGAAAGGAAATGAAGTGGGTGACTTACCCATTTGAGAGGGAATTGATTTCATAGTGATGGGTTAGTGTATTCTTCCTTTCTCAGGTCATCTTAGATATGAGAACAAATACAATTTGTTGGAACCCTATGGAAGCTTTCATTTTTACTGCAGCAAATGAAGATTACAAGTAAGTTTTCTTCTTTTTAAAACTTACTTGTTTCTATGTGAAGTGGCTCAGTTGTATAAATCTTACTAATATGTTTTCCTAGATAATAGTCCTCAAATATTAGAAAATTGTCACTTGTTTTGCTAAAGTAAATGTATTTACCAAATTAGAGAAGAGCTTCTTAGAGAAATATTCTCAGTTTTCAAAGTGATATAGACCAGAGACAGTAATCTTCGACCCATGGACCAAATCCTCTCTGCTGCCTGTTTTTGTACATAGTTATTGGAATATAATGATACTCATTTATATATTGAATATGGCTGCTTTTGTGCTGTCATGCCTGAGTTGAGTAGTTGCAACAGAGACCACATGGCCCACAAAGCTAAAAATATTTATTATGTGGCCCTTCACAGAAGAAGTTGGCTGATCTCTGTACCATATAAATAATGACTGAACCATACATGTTTTAATAGAAACTAAAAATATTTGCCTACCACATGTGTAGTTCTTCACGTAGTTGATAATCATATAGTCATATTATCAGTATCACTATTAACTTCAGTAAGACAAAAGGAAAAATAAAGTTTCAATTTTCACCTTAACGTTTGTAGACTCCATATACAGTGACTTAGCAGCCTTACATTTTTGACCTAGATGGAATTTTATGATCCCTTATATATTGCCTTAAAACTTGTTGAGGCATTTCACATTGGCTGTCTTATCTTATCTTCTCAGTATCCCTGTAAGGTAGATAGGACGTGTATGTTATCCCCTTTTTAGACATGAGGGTGTTAAAGCTGGGAGTTTAATCCCCTGGGGAGGAAAGGGTGTCTTACCTTTTCTTTAATCCAAAGCATTTGTTATAGTACAATGCGTATGGTAGATTCTTAATACATGTTTTTTTGAGAAGGTGAAAGTTTGTCACTGGACTAAACTTTAGATCTTCTGCATTTAAATTCTTTGTTCTTTCCACTGTCATTATTTATGAAAAAAAATTAGCTCAGAAATAGGATTTATTACATGATGTTTTAGTGGTACCAACTAAAAACATCTATTATGACTTTCTTTACTTATGCTCAGTTGGATTCTCATTAGGTGGTAATATCCAACCAAATTAGTTGAAGGCCTTTAAGTCTTCATCAACGGTTAGAAATTAAATGGCCTTATTCCAGTTAAAGGTAATAAAATAGTGTTTTGCTGACCAACCTTATTACGGTTTCTAAAGTTTGTTCTAATTAGCTCTTTTGGCAAGATACCTTTTTACAGAGTATCTCTGGGATTTCTCAGTTCTTGCCTTGGGAAGAATTTCATACGGCACCTGAAACAAAAAGCACATCCTTTGTAAGAAGGCTGTTAGACTATCGTTATTGCTCTTACTTGAAAGTGATCTTGCTTTGGTAGTCTATGGTTTTTTATATTTTCTTTTATTGCCCACCAAATAATCTAATCATTCTGAATTTAAAACCCACCCAGTAACCGCTGTAAAAATTTGGACTTGGTCATGTAAACTAACTCCATGCCATAGTTTCATCATCAGTAAGATAATAGGGTTGAAATAGATAATCCCTAGACTCCTATAACTTGAAACTTTGTTTATGTAAACATTTTCTATTCAAATGGGTTGATTTGCTTAGATTTTGAATAAGTTCTTAACCTTTTTTTTGTGTAGAGATTAACAGAATTTACTAACAAATCAGAATGTGCTAAAACAAAGAAAACCTGGTTGAGGACCACTGCTCTAGACAATGAATATAAAGTAGTTGTCAACTCAGAAATTTAACCTCAAAGCTCAGTATGACATTGGCTGACCATCCTGTGGTGTGTTGAGAGATGTAAACAACAACAACAGTGACTTGTCTCTTGAGAATTTTGTGTTATTTGGGATATTTTACCAATACCATGAGTGATTTTTCATAGTAATGATGTTAAAAAGTATTCTTTAAGTGTTAGGTCAATTTTTTAAACATTTTTTTAGGCTTATTGAAAAGATGCAAAAATAGTATCTGTCAGCCAGCTTCCCCTAAGGTTAACATCTTATGTTACCATAGTTCAATTAGCAAAAACAAGAGATTAACATTGGTACAATACATTTGACATTGATTAACTAAACTACAGACTTTACTCCATCACCAATCTTTCCATTAATGTTTTTTGTCTGTTCTAGAATCCAACACAGGATTCCACGTTGCATTTAATTGTCATGTCTCCTTAGTCTGCTCAGTCTGTGACTGTTCCTCAATCTTCCCTTGTTTTTGATGACCTTAGTACTTTTGAAAAGGATTTACTTGTTAGTTTATCTTGTAGACTGCCCTTAATTTGGGCTAAACTGATGTTTTCTCATTATTAGATGAGATTATACAATTTTTGCAAGAATACCACAATACAGATGTGCCCTTCTTGGCTCATCACTTCAGGGTTACATGATGTCACTTTGTCTTATTACTGGTGGTGGTAATTTTGATCACTTAGTTAAGGCGGTATCTGCCAAGTTTCTGCGCTATAAAGTTACAATTTTTTTTTCGTTTTGTAATTAACACTAATCTTTGGAGAGATACCTTGATGGGGCACCTGGGTGGCTCAGTCGTTAAGCGTCTGCCTTCGGCTCAGGTCATGATCCCAGGGTCCTGGGATCGAGCTCCACATCGTGCTCCCTGCTCAGTGGGGAGCCTGCTTCTCCCTCTCCCTTGCCTGCTGCTCCCCCTCCTTCTGCTCTCTCTCTCTCTCAAATAAATAAATAAAATCTTTAAAAAAAGAAAATGGAGAGATACCTTGAAATTATGTAGATACCTGATTTCTCCTCAAACTTTTGCTCAGTAATATTAGCATTTTGAAGTGTTGTAATGTTAGGAACTTGATTACAGTAATGCTGTGTTACTGTTGTCAGTTATGCACATTGGTTCATTTGAAGCATTATTATTTTAGCTGTTGATTAAGAATTTTTAAATCTTGGGGTGCCTGGGTGGCTTAGTCGGTTAAGTGGCTGCCTTCTGCTCAGGTCATGATCCCAGGGTCCTGGGATCGAGTCCTGCATAGGGCTCCCTGCTCAGCGAAGAGCCTGCTTCTCCCTCTCCCTCTGCCTGCCTTTCTACCTACTTGTGCTTTCTCTATATCTCTCTGTCAAATAAATAAAATCTTAAAAAAAAATTTTTTTTTAAATCTTGAAAATCATGAACTCTTTTTTTTTTTTACCAGCTGTGCACAAAAATATAGTTTTCTAATTTTAATACACCCTTTGAAAAGCCATAGTCACTTTTATATATCACCGACAGGAGTGGAACTTTGTTGGAAATGACTTGTCAACTCAAAACCCTTAAAAGTTCTCATGCTTTTGGACTTAGTAATTTACTTGCAGGAATTTGTCCCATTCAGTTAAAGATTCAATTTCAAAAATTCAAATACTGGACTTTAATTTAAGAATTATTTAAAATTGAAAGTTGGAAATTTTTTATCAATAAATTATAGATAAATATATTTAAATTTTTAAAGAATTTATAAGTTACTTTAACTCATTTAAATATGCAACCATAAGTGTTTATAATATGCTACATGAGATATCAGAATACAGAACTTTATACAATGTTATAAATTTTGTTAAAAGTATACATTTAAATACTAGCATAGTGAAAAGATTAAAAGTAATTATACTGCACTAACTGTTGTTCCTCTGGGTGGTGGAATTGAAGGTAAGTTTTGTACTCTGTACTTTTTTGAAAGTTTCACATTTTCTACAATGAGGATGAAAGTGTGTAAGTGTAATCTTAAGGAATAATAAAAGCTGGTAATATTTTTCCCTATCCCTTGCTGCTATGTAAAAAAAGCTATATATTTAGGTGTGCATTATTTAGCTATATATTTAGGTGTGCATTATTTAATGGTCTTAATTTCCCTAGTGTCTCTTAATACTGCATATGTTTCTTTATAGAAATTTGTATGGAATAATCAAAATTTCATTTACAGCTTGTATACTTTTGATATGCGTGCACTGGACACTCCCGTAATGGTACATATGGATCATGTATCTGCGGTGCTTGATGTGGATTATTCTCCCACTGGGAAAGAGTTTGTGTCTGCTAGTTTTGATAAATCTGTTCGTATCTTTCCTGTGGACAAAAGTAGAAGCAGGTATGTGACTACCAGTAAACTATTTTTTCTTATTTGATGTTTTCTTGTCTTGATCATCATTTACCTTTTTTGAAAGGTTGTTTGGTTATGTGTATATGGTGGGACTCACATCCAGGTATTGTGACTTAGGATATCAACTTCCAATATATCATCTATGGGCAAAACATGAGCCTACTGGGCAGTTTCTTTCATTGAATAGGATATTACCTTTATATAATTTCTTGATATGAAATCTTAGTGTTTGGGTTAAGGTGAAAACCTTTATTTCAGAGTTGTTTTTAAGTGTTTTATAGTACCCTTTTTTTTAAGACTTCATTTTTTTTTAGAGCATATCTAGGTTTACAACGAAATTGAGAGGAAGATACAGAGTTGTTTTTTTTTTTTAAGATTTTTATTTGAGAGAGAGCAAGAGAGCACAAGGAGCGGGAGCAGCAGAGGGAGAGGGAGAAGCAGGCTCCCCACTGAGCAGGGAGCCTGATGTGGAGCCTGATCCCACCCTGGGATCATGACCTGAGCCGAAGGCTCAGGTTAAGCATCTGCTTAACCAACTGAATCACCCAGGTGCCCCCAGAGATTTTGTTATATGTTCTCTGGCCCAACACATGGAGAACCACCACCCCTCCACCCATTATCAACATCATTCACCGGAATAGTATGGTTGTTAGTAAGGATAAACGTGCATTGACACATCTTAATCACCTTAAATCCATAATTTACCTTTAGGGTTCACTCTTTGTGTTCTACATCCTATGGGTTGAACAAATGTATAATGATATATTTTCATCATGATAATATTTTCATTGCTCTAAAATATAATAAACTTTTTAAAAATTTTAATTTGTTAAGAACTTAGGCAAGTTTTCCCTCCTATAGTTTAAGAGCAATTAATAACAATACTTTACCTTTTTTTTTTTTATTCAAATTCAGCTCTTATACCCTCAAGCAAAAATAAAAAAGAGAAAAAAAGCAGTTTAAATTGTCAGGACCATTCTTCCTCCATTCCACTTAGTAGGTATTTGCCCTGGAATGACCAAGAGGTGGGAGCCGTGATACTCAGCTGTCCTCTCCTCCATTTGTCTCTTGTTCTATAAGCACATCGAGTGTAATTCTAGTGTTAAGATACGTGTTATTTTGTAGAGCTTGGCCCTTTACTACATATTACGTGTTATTGAATGTAGTGTATATTTATATATCTCTACTGTATTATATATTGCTGTATTGAGTTAGTTTATAGAGAACTGTGGCATTTTAAGGTTTTAAGGATAGTTTTGACTGTGCTTGGTTTTTTGCTTTATGGGCTGACTATAAAACCTAACTTCTGTGTAAGATAATCGCTGCTTGTATAGTGTGCTATGGTTTATAGAGCACTTTTATACACATTCTTGTTGTTCCTTAGTAATGCTTTATATTGTTCCTGGAAGCATATTCAGAGCAAAACCTAGTAAGTTGGAGGAAATTTCCCCGTAAAAAATAGTGATAATTAGGGCACCCGGCTGGCTCTGTCAGTAGAGCATGTGACCCTTGACCTCAGGGTCATGAGTTCAACTGCCACGTTGGGTGTAGAAATTACTTAAATTTTTTTTAAGTGATAAAGTACTATAGTGGTATTGTTCACACTTGAAGATATGACTAACTTCATTTTAATACAGTAATAGTATTGACATTAAAATTTAAGAAGAATAATCTAAATGAGTATTCTCTCTAACGTACCATATAAATATATATACACAGTACATGTATGCATATACATAAATACATATATTTGATTGAGTGTCCTACTCTTCTTGCTTGGGTGGAATTAAGACTCGGTGGGGAGAAGATGGACTTGGTGAAAGATAACAGAGAGTGATTGGAGGTAGGAAAGGAAAGGAGAGGAGTGAGTGGAATCTGGGAGAGGAAAGAACAGAAAACAATTATGAGGGTGGGAGGTGATGATCTGTGCTAGAGGACAGCAGTGTGGAGCTGGTAAAGCAGTGTACCTAGGTTCATAAAGTTTGATGGTAGCAGAGAGTTTGTTCTGGGACCCTTCCTTCACTTAAAAGAAAAAAAATCTAAAGAGTATTCACTTGGTGTTGTAACTACAACAAGCTGGGGAAATCTCACCATTTTAGTCCAGTGATGAGAATTTTGATCACTACTTTTACTGATAACTAGCTTAGCTTCTATAGTGCTGAAGCTTTTTGAGTCTTTTCAAAGAGTGATGTTCATTTTCAAAGGCATATCGTGTCCTTCTCCTGACTCACTGTCGTTCTCTTCTAGCAGGGTCAGAACTAGGGTGCATCTAAGTCAGGGGCCCTCACTCAAGGAGTTCCTCATTGTTGTCAGAGTTGTACAGGTGCCAGCCCTGTGTCTGTATCCCAGTTTCTTCACCCTTGTCCCAGCCCTGTTTCAGAAACAAAAGATCTTTCAAACAGTGCCTCCTGAGAGTCAGGCATCTCATCCATACCTTTTTTGGTCATAGCCAGCCTGCTTTAGTTTAACTCTTTGGTATTTTTACTTATGGTAGTTGCATCTTTCTACCCTGTAGTTTGAGGGAGCCATACTGATTCCTAACCCGTCTTTTATCAGCATACTGTTGTCATCATTGTTGTGTATCTGATTAAAAGGTACTTGAATCAAAAGCATACTGACTGGAGTGTTCTGATGACTTTGATCTTCATTCCATCTTCTCCATGTAGAACTCCTCGTGTTGGTTCTCATATGGCAGTTGCCTCCTTTACAACTCACTTGATATTCTCCAAACTGTCATGAACGGTTTGTTGGGATTATTCAGTCAGGCCCACAACAGGGTTGGTAGTTTGCATTCTTCTCACATCCATGGAAGACACTAAGAATTAGGGGAATGTGGCCCTCCATTATTTTCTTTGCATCACAACTGCCATAGTAGGACAAAACTTTTCTAATATGATGCATGAGCAGACAGAAAGAATGGGAACAGAACAAAGAAAGAGTAAGAGAATTGAGAACGTTTGGGCACTTATGATCTTAAGGGCCCTGCATCTGAGTTCAAAATGAATTATTCCAAAGCTATTGTGGGCATCCAAATGCAGGTCTATCTAAAAAGCTCAAGTAATTCCAAAGTTGTATGAAGTAAGGAGTTCTTAAGCCCCATTTCCAGGGAGTTGTCTTCTGATGTCATTTAGAGATTTTGTAATCACAGCGGTGGTATATGGTACTTGTGATTGGGTTTAGATACAAGTGGTATTTCCTCTCATCTTTGCCTTCATCTGCTTAACAGGTAGTTCTGGTTTGTTCTGTGGTCTGCTCTAGTTCATTACAAACATCAAATAGCACAGCCAGTGCTTTGAATAATCTTTATTTATTTATTTTTTAAAATATATCACATTGCTGCTTTTTTTTTTAAGATTTTATTTATTTAATTGACAGAGAGAGAGAGAGAGAGAGCGAGAGAGGGAACACAAGTGGCAGAGGGAGAAGCAGGCTTCCCGCCGAGCAGGGAGCCCGATGTGGGGCTCGATCCCAGGACCCTGGGATCATGACCTGAGCTGAAGGCAGTCACTTAACTGACTGAGCCACCCAGGCGCCCCGAATAATCTTTATTTTTAAACTGTTTTTCTTTGAAAGACTTTAAAATGGTAAAATGTATTTTTAAAGTAAATTTTTAATGGATTATTAAAAACTACCATAAGTCAGTATTTGAAATTAGGAAAACAGTATGGAGGTTCCTCAGAAAGTTAAAAATAGAGCTACCCTATGACCCAGCAATTGCACTCCTGGGTATTTACCCCAAAGACACAGATGTAGTGAAAAGAAGGGCCACATGCACCCCAGTGTTCATAGCAGCAATGTCCGCAATAGCCAAACTGTGGAAGGAGCCGAGATGCCCTTCAACAGACGAATGGATAAAGAAGAAGTGGTCCATATATACAATGGAATATTACTCAGCCATCAGAAAGGATGGATACACACCATTTGCATTGACATGGATGGAACTGGAGGGAATTATGCTAAGTGAACTAAGTCAAGCAGAGAAAGACAGTTATCATGTGGTTCCACTCATATGTGGAACGTAAGAAGTAGCACAGAGGACCACAGGGGAAGGGAGGGGGGAAATCAGAGGGGGAGACGAACCATGAGAGACTGTGGACTCCGGGAAACAAACCAAGGGTTTCAGAGGGGAGGGGGAGAGGGGATGGGGTAGCCGGGTGATGGGTATTGAGGGCATGTATTGTGATGACACTGGGTGTTAAACACAATGAATTGTTGAACACTACATCAAAAGCTAATGATGTGTACTATATGGTGGCTAACTGAACATAATAAAAAAATAAAGTTACTAATTTGAGAGCTTAAAAAATGAAATTAGACTTTAATTGCTATTTCATTCAATATTTACTAAGCAAACTAGTAAATTACTTGCATTCACATGGAATAATTTGATTGTGTAGTAAAGAATTTAAGTTTTTAAAAGGTATCTCCTAATAGTAGAACTTTTAGTGAGCTTTTGTAAATCTTTAACACATATAAACATATCTAGAAGTTAAGAACTCTGCATAGTTTACCATTAAGGAGGATCTATTTTGGTTAAGGAACTAACCATTGGATTTGACTGGTTTCATATATCAACAGATTATTTTTAATAGTTAAAGCCTGATGAATTTCCTATCATTTATTTATTTTTTTTTTAAGATTTTAGTTATTTGAGAGAGAGCGCAAGCAAGCACAGGCAGGGGGAGCTGCAGAGGGAGAGGGAAAAGCAGGCTACCCACTGAGCAGGGAGCCTGCCACAGGACTCCATCCCGGGACCCTGAGATTATGACCTGAGTGAAAGGCAGACGCTTAACCAGCAGAGCCATCCAGGCACCCTGAATTTCCTGTCATTTAAATTCATTATGGGATGCCTGGGTGGCTAAGTTGGTTAAGGGTTTGCCTTTGGCCTAGGTCATGATCCCAGGGTCCTGTGATCAAGTCCTGCATCAGGCTCCTTGCTTGGTGAGGAGCCTGCTTCTCCCTCTGCCTGCTATTCCCCCTGCTTATGCTCTCTCTCTTTCTCTCTCTCTCTGACAAATAAATAAAATCTTTTTAAATAAATACATACATACATTATATTGCTAAAGAAAAGAAGGGCCGCTTAAATAGGTAGAGACTATGAGAAATGAATCTTGTAAAAAAGCAGAGCCATTGAGTGGGGGAAAAATGTAGTCTGTCGTATTTTTATTTTAATAGTTGATGTTTTTTCTAACCATCCTTCACCTTTTAGAAATATATTTCTTAGGGTTTCTCTACGTGTTCACTCAAGAGCTCAAAACATATCCGTTGGAAACAGTGTAAAAGACTAGTTTCGTGAGTGTATCTCAGATATTTTTTATAAATCCAAATTCTTTTTGATCTGGTGGTCATCATGTGTGGGTTTTCTTTTACTATGCTGAGTGGCCAGGCTCATTTCCTTTCTCTTGAGTCTGCATTTTGAATCATCTAACCCAGATATGGAAAATTCATTTCTCCAAAAGTCTCGATTTTTCCTGACCCTGTCTTTTACTTGTTTTTTAATGCTCTTCTTAACACTTTCCCAATATAGTATCTTCTGTGAATTCACTTAGCATGTTTCACAGCCTTTCCAAATAGGTACGATATTTTACATCTCCATTTATTAAATGATTCTTAACTCATCAGACACTTCTACAGCCTTCCCGTTCTGTTCACACATGTAAATCATCAACTCTCACTTTAATTAAGCAAGCTTTTTAAAACAATTTGACCAAAACAAAAATCAGACAGGATCAGCATATCAGGATGTGCTCTTTGAATGCTATTACATTTATTTTATTCTCCAATAAAATGAAAAAAAAAAAGTGATTATTGACCTGTATTGATTTGGAGGGAGGAGACAATCTATTTCTTATTGTTAAAAAAATTACTCTAGCTTTAACATACTTTATTTGTGTTATATGCCTTCAGTGATTTTGTGAACTTTATCCTGGGCATCTGGTTTTGCTTAATTTATTTTTCTTATTGAATTGTAATTTCTCTGAGGGCAGGAATTTTTTTAACTCCCCAGGGCTTAGCATAGAACCTTGTTTAGTTCAATAAAAGTATGTTAAAATTAATTTGAATTTCCCTTTTATACTCTCTTCAGACTCAGAAGTGCTATCCTGATACTTGATGGGCAATGGTTAAAGAAAATCGATATCAAAATCCTAATTTTAACTTAATTCCTCTTCTTTAGGGAAGTCTATCACACAAAGAGAATGCAACATGTTATCTGTGTAAAATGGACTTCTGACAGCAAATATATTATGTGTGGATCTGATGAAATGAACATTCGTCTATGGAAAGCTAATGCTTCTGAAAAATTGGGTGTGGTAAGAACTTGTTTTCTTTCATTATCATAAAACTAGTTTCAAATTTAGTGGGCATCATTATATTGTAAAAAATTTATTTGAAGTTCTTTAAGTATTTTGATCAAACTGGCATAGTTTTGATAAAAAGAAATAAGTTAGCAACAAAATAGACAAGTCTATATTGAGATTTACTTTTTTCATGTCACAGGTACCTGCAGGGGCCTTTGTTAATTAAAATGTTTGATAATATTTGAGCCTTCTTGAGTCTTTGTGTTTTTCTTGAGATGAGGAGAGAAGGTGTAGAGACTAGAAGGTTAGAACTGTGTTTTTTCTGTTAAAGGAATAGTAATCCGGCACATCAAAGGCTGCAAGTACCTGGGAGGTCTTTTAATTTCAAAAACGGTGAAACACTAACTTAAAAAAAATTACAGAAAGCTTCAGGCTATAAAAAAGATTCAGTGAAGATATAACACATTATCATTGGCTGGCTACCTCTGGGTTGGGTTATGGTTGGTTTTTCTTTTGTTTTGGTGTTTTTCTAAATGTCTCATGTTTCATAGCAGAAATATGAGACATTTAGAAAAACATCAAAAACATAGCAGAAACATGAGACATCAAATATGAGTGTTTATATCAGCAACAAATACTGAGTTTGAAAAGGAAAGGTTAAATGTGAGTTATTTTCTACTTAATCCCAGTAAGAAAATCAAGATATGATAAACAGTAATTAAAGACAATTTTATTTTAGGCTTAATGATTGGTAAGTATTACACTATGCCTCGGTTTCAGTTCGTTATTACAAGTTCCTTTAAATCTTACCATCCTTAGCATTTGTTAAACAAGACCTTGTCTTTACAGAATTGAACACTTTTTCTTTTCTGTTTCAGTAGTTATTTTTACGGAAAAATGTTGAGGGATTATTTTAGGAGCTTTTTCTCTGTTATTTATGCCCAGAGTAGGTCCGATTCAGTGGTCCACATAGCCCTACTCCCTCAGCACTGATATTTTAACTTGGTGGCATCTATCTACATTGGAGGCATACAGCCCAAAAGGAAATTCAGTGTTTGCAGAGAGATGACTCACATAACCTTGTAAAGGGTAGAATTACATTGGCAATTTTGGTTGCATGTCCCAGAAGTTTAGTTTTTGGGAGAAACGGTGCTTCCTAGCTTTGTTATATGAAGAAAAAGAACACACCATTCACTGAAATATCAAAATGCATTTTTCCAGCTTACATCACGAGAAAAAGCAGCCAAAGATTATAACCAGAAGTTGAAGGAGAAATTTCAACATCATCCTCATATAAAACGCATTGCTCGTCACCGGCATCTACCAAAATCTATCTACAGCCAGATCCAGGAACAGCGCATCATGAAGGAAGCTCGCCGACGAAAGTATGATTTGGGGCATTTGATTCTCTCTGAGTGCCCTTTTCTAACTTATCCTCTCAGCTCACTGGAAATAAACAAAAACCTGCCTTTCAAGGGAATAGTTTATGTGCTGTTATGCAGTAGAGATGTTTTTGAATACTCCCCTGAAGGGGAAGCAGTGATTATCTGGGAATTTCCATTACCTATTTTTTGAGATTATGTTTAAAGGGCAACCAGTAAAAATGAATTCCATCAAAATAAAACATTTCTGCTCATACTAAAAAAAAACTATTGTAAATAATGTTTTAAAAAATGATTTCTAATGAAGTTAGAATTAAGAGGTATTGTATATTTTCCAAGTTAAAGAATGCAAAGAACTCATAGCTTCCATTTCTTGAAACATGTTAGAAAATTTTTATTCATCATAGAATTTTGGATCTAAAACAGAGCTCTCACTAACATTTTCCCAGTAGAATGTTCTTCTCTTTGTAATAGGACATTGTTATGTGATAAGAGAAGAAGCAATTAAATAAGTTAACCAAAGTTGATTTCTAGCTACTTTTTACTCAATCTCCTTGTGAAAACTTATTTTTTAATAAGGAGATTTCTAGTGAAAGAAAATACTGTGGTTTTTCTAAGAAAGCTTTCTCTGGTTAAGGTGATTGCTCATAAATTTGCTTATGTTTTGTATATTTTGTTTATTTCTAGGGAGGTGAATCGTCTCAAACATAGCAAGCCTGGATCTGTATCAGTTGTGTCAGAGAAGAAGAAACACATAGTGGCAGTTGTGAAATAATACTTGGTATTCCTTCCAATCCTGATGAATAATTATTTGTTACGTTTTGATGTACAGACTCTGCAAATAAAGTACTGGCTTTAGAATAATAACAAACAGTTCAGTTACATGTGTAGAACATTACCCTGAAAAACTGTCCTGAAAGGTGGCCTGGTTGATAAAACTATCCAACATTTTATCCTTGATCTGCTTTCTTATTTCATTGAAGAATACAGTATTTGCAAGCTAACATGTTTATTACTGTTAGAAATTGCAGGTATACTTTCACTTTGATCTATTATTATAGGTATACTATACATTTGAATTTACATTTAAGACCGAACATCTCTTTTGTTACCTTTAATATTACTTTGGGTAATTATTGCAATGATTCTTCTCGTGATTACATATAACGTGGAAGAATTATGTCAGACTTTTTAAATTCAGTTAATTTTCTGTGCTTTATTTGTATTTGGCTCTTTGAGACTTTAAAGATGATCAGCTTGCATTTATATAACTTTTATAAAAATTATAATTTATGGTCAAGTTAAGATAATAAAACCTCCTTTTCTCAACTTTGTAACTTTGATCCATTTCTGCTAATTTCTCAATCTCAGTAAATCATAAATACTTCTCTGTGACATATGGTGTTGTTTTTTTTTTAAATTGTAGTTTAGTAAGCTTTACTATGAGTATATATAACCCAAATTTTAGGAAATTTTAAGTGAAGAATAGTTTTTTAGGGGCACCTGGGTGGCCCAGTTGGTTAAGCATCTGACTCTTGATTGCAACTCAGGTCGTCATCTCAAAGTCATGGGGTCAAGCCCTGCACTGAGCTCCATGCTGGTCGTGGAGCCTACTTAAAAAGACAAAAAACTGAAAGAAGAGATTTTTTAAAACACAAATATATACGTTAAGAATGCATATATTTGTATTAAAAATATAAAGAAATGCACAGGGATGATAAAGATCAAAATCTGGAGAGAGAGAGAGGAAGATAGGGTGGGATACACAGGAGACTTCAACTCTTACTGATGTTCAGTTTCTTAAGCTGTGTGATCATTGTATTATTTATGCTTTCTTGGATATCTTGGATATTTCACCATATTTTTCTTAAGGCTGAGAAGAGATCATCTATCTACCTTTTTAATTCATATGATCTATTGTAGGCCTTACTTACTTGATTTGCAAGATGAACCAAGTTGTGTTTTGCACCTATACTGCTATTAGTTCGGGTGTGGTTTCAAAGAAGTATGCAGAAACTGATCCAAAAATAAGAGCTTTGGTGTAGTTTAAGTCCTACAAGAAGCAGATACCTAAATGAGATTAGATGGGCAAGATTTATTGGCCGGAACTGTCTGTAAAGGATTAAGAGGAGGGAGCAGGAGCACACAGGGAGAGCCTTCTGTCTGGACTGTAGGCTTGACACCTGTGACAGGAGAGCAGGAAGAAAGGACTGAGTAGGAGGAGCCTCAGGCTGCAGTGTGGTTCTAAGAAAGGTTGGGCCAGGCTGATGGGGTGTCCTGGAACCAAAGTTGCTTGTCAGAGGAGTCCCATATTCAAGAATGGGCCAGCACTAGTACCCTCACTGTGCTCAGTCGGTGGCAGGGAGCAGCCGTGGGGAAGCATGACCTTGTAGTGAATGCAGTAGGGGCAGGTAGAACCCCTCAGCTAGGACTCCATCAGCTGTATTCCCTGCAGCCAGTTCGTGAAGGAATTCTGAGCAGAGCATTCTATGGCTGCAGCTCCTGTGCCACACAGATCCACTTCTTACAGGTTTGGGGAACAACTCTTCCATGATTTCCGTGCACCTCTTTTAGAAGAGGGAGTTTGGTTGGATGGTCAGGAACTCCTGTCTCTGATGGGCCACAACTAGTACTCATCTTTTCTGTCTTCTGTCATCTTTTTAAAATTTTCCTCATCCACAGCTATCACCTTATTAGCAAGTTTTGGTGGCTTGCTTGACCCCTTCATTCCTGAGGGGTCTGAACCTTTGGTAATCATAACCTCAGATAGGGGTTGCTACACATATCCATTAACAGTTGCAGTGGAGCAAGGGAATATCGGCAGACACGAAAGAGATTGCCTGTGTTCTGCACGTGTTTCTCCCATCTCCCCCCAAACTGCCTCTGGTCAAAGTCAGTACTCCTGCCAGGAGGCTGACCACTCTTCTAGCCTGCTGGTCCCTGGACATAAGTTCAAAGTACCTTGGTGATAGTCATAACTTAAAAGTTATAACTTAGGAGTAGGACTTTTGCAGTGTTCCCTAGCAAGAGTATGTACCCCTTTGGCAACAATTCTTCCAACCCTGCAGAGCCCAGAGTTTTAGGAATGGGAAGCTGTGGGTCACTAGGAATGGTGGAGCCATTCCTTTTCTTTCTTGGTCCTTGGACACAAAGGTTTGTGATTTGATGGATTTAATGCATTCAGAAGGATGGTACCCCATCCTTTTACTGTATTGTATCTGGGTTGGTGCTTACATTATGTCATTAGCAGGCCATTCCAGTAATCTGTGAGACTGTGTATTTCTGCACTGCGTATGTGCTATGACCAGTGGGGCCCTTTGGTTGGGCCCAGTCTCTTACCTCCTTTGCTTTGAAGTCGGCTCCCTGGATGAATACTGTGTTGAGTGGGATTCATGCCTGTGAATTAGGCATTCTGGTAGTGCCCAGATAGTGGTGCTGGCTGAGACTTTGTGACTGATACCTGGGGATACTGGCATAGATATCTCTGTGAAAATGAATTGCTGGCCCTTCTAGGATCAAAGGGATCAGTATAGTCATGTTGACACCAAATGGTCTTTTGTTCTCCTCGGGGAATAAATAGTGCTATATCAACACAGCATTGGTCTCTGTCACTAACAGTTTGGACAGTCAGAGGCACAATAACTAGATCAGCTTTAGTAAGTGGGAGTTCATTTGCTGAGCTCATTCATAGCTTCTGTCTCTGCCACAAGCCATTCCATCCATGTCCCCCTGTGCCTCTTCCAGATTGGCTAATGTCAACTAGTGGAGTTATTCTGTCTACTTGGTGCTTCAGTGCCTCTTCCATGGTGGATTTTTTTGGTGGACATTAACATGTTATACAAAATATTTACTCTTGACTCCCTCATATCCATACATATGCCTCTACTCCAGACTTTCTCTTGTCAGATCTTCTAGCCCTTTTCCTTCCATACCCTGACCAGCCATTGACTGCTGCCCAGGAATCTCATCTAAGGCCGCCTTTACATAAAATGATAACCAGGTACATTGCTCATACATCTACCCACTGGGAAGATTTTCCCTCACTGCTGTCTTTCAAGGCCATCCCTTGATGTGTTTTTAAGGCAGCCATGGTCCATTTGTGCCTTGTGCCCACATATTGAGCCAAGCCAACCCCTCAGTAAACTAAGCTTGGGCATTATCCACTTCCTTCAGCTGGTTTACCCCGCAAGGCTGTTGGTGCAAATGGGAGGAATGACACCGATGCAACTGTGGTGGGTGATGTGGAAGTCTGTGTTATCTACTCATACCTTGCTTAACGCTCTATCTCAGATGTACCATTCTTGTCTTCTGATGGACTGCTGCTGAGTTCATACAACTTTATATATTGGTAATTCTGACTAAATTCATCTCAAAATGGGCAGTTGTGGACACATGGTGATTTGGTGCTCATCAAGCATTCTGTGTTTACCAGAGGTCAGTCACATTCCAGAAGCCACTTCTCGAAAGGTCTAATTTTCCACTGCAGGTAGCATGGCCTTGCTCCAGCGGAATCCCAGGGTCTTGTGATTGTCCCACTGGGGCTTACCATAAACTTCACACTGTGTTTTTTTCTACCAGTAATGCTTCCTATACCGTAAGGTCTACTGGATCTTGTGGCCCAAGCATCAGGGCTGCTTGTACCATAGCCTAGACCTGATATAAAACTATTTCCTTTTTTATTTTTATTTTTTTAAGATTTTATTTGTCAGAGAGAGAACGAGCACAAGGAGGGGGAGTGGCAGGCAGAGGGAGAAGGAGGCTCCCCACTGAGCAAGGAGACCGAAGCGGGACTCAATCCCAGGATTCTGGGATCATGACCTGAGCCAAAGGCATATGCTTAACTGGCTGAGCCACCCAGGCATCCCCAGAAATATTTCCTGATCTGGGCTCCACTCAAAGCTTGTAGCCTTCTGTATCACCCAGCAGATGAGCCAAAGCAGTAAGTATTCTTAGGTGTGAAATGTGTTGCCTACAAAACTCAAATGGGTCTGCCAAGGCCAGTGCTTCCTTCCAATGCAGCAGTTACACTTTGGAAGAGATCTTGTATGCCCCCTTATCACTGGACCCCTAGAAAGTAACTAATGTGGCAGATTGCTGAACTTTGATAGGATTAATTTCTCACCCTTTTGACCACATGTATCTTAACCAGGGCTTCTCGCATGTCAGCCATCTCTTCCTTGTCCATTCAGCAGGAAGTAATCAATGTAATGTGTAAATGCTCTGTGGGCGGTCCAGTCAGCCTCGACCTCTGGACTGTGAGAGAGTACAGGAGAGTTCATAGCCCAAGGGCAAAATTAACTGAATATTGTTCATTCCATGTGAGCCTGAACTTTCTGATTCTCTTTTCCAGCCGGAATAGAAAACACATTGGCCACATCAGTAGCTGCATATCGTGTCCCTGAGGCCTACCAGCATACCTGCCCTAGCAACAGTACTGTGTCCACACAGCAGTGGGGATCAGCGCTGCTCCTCTTCACTGCTTGCAGTGGCATATGTTAGTCATTCTCCACAATCCATCTGGTTTGTGCAGAGGTCAGACTGGCAGATTCAATGGAGATACGAAAGGGACTGTACCTGCTCCTTTCCTGCCCACCCACCCCCAATATTTTTTAGGTCCTTAATGGTGACACGAATCTCCCCTATCCTACCCACCCCCAATGCAATACCGATTTTGATTTACTGTCCCGGGGGAAGAGGTGGGATTTAAGAGGCTTTTTACTTGTTTTTCCTGTCATAGCTCTTATTTCATGGGTCAAGGACCCAATGCGGTAGTTATTCCAACTATATCATTTCCAATTATACACTTGGGAACTGAGGAAATGACAACAGGGTAGGTCCATGGACTCAGTAGACCCTACTATAAGTTAGACTTTAGATCTCCATTTATAAGATCCCCATAGGTTGTCATTCTAACAGGGTCATAATGACTCCTCAGGTCTTGGGAATAAAATGTCAAATCAGATCTTGGGCCAAATAATCCTTGCAATATCAGCATATTCCTCTTTTCCCCATGCACAGTTACAGTAAGTAAATGGCCATAGGTCCTTTTGAGAAACCATTATATCATATACTTGTGGTTTTGCAAGGTCCCTCCCCCTAAGGATCCAATCACCTCTGCAATCAGCAGTTCCAGCTCAAGTCTGGTAACTGAGCAAGAGATTGTGCCTTTTTACTGTGATTACACTTGGCCTCCTTCATTCTTGTCTTTTTATCTGTAGATGTCGGAGTACCGTTATTGGATATCCATCTAATTGCCTCAAGGACACGATGCTTTAGTGATTTCCCAAACTCCCTGCAGATTAAGGCTATTTGGCCGCCCCTCCAACCTTGCTGGTCATGACTGCCTCCTGGCTTCTAATGGTTAAGCACCACCACTTGACCTCTCTTACTGGTATGTGTTTGGGGGCAAGGGCATGATCGCCATGGATTTTAATGAGCTCAGCTCTCGGATTCCCTTTTCTACCATCGGTTCTGGGCTGTAGAGGAGAACTAGCACTGAACTTTTTGGTGATGTTACTGCCCCTCTCACCAGCACATTCCTATTGACCTTGATGAATGGTGTGTCTCCTAGGCTTTCCCTTGCACATAATCTGATGGTCTCTGCCTTACATAATATATCCATCCATCATGCCAACTTCCCTCATCTCTATTTCTTCCTCTGCAGGCTGCCAGGGCAACAAGGTGTTTCCACTTTGCTCAACATTGGCCATCACTTTCTTCAGGCTTCTAGGAGCCATCCTAACAGTGAGTGTCCCCCTTTCCCTAGGGTCCTTGCCAGGGTGCCAAATCCCATGACAAAAGACATGATTCTTCCTTTTTCAGTGTTATGCCCCTCCCCCCTTGAAATTCAATCCCAGCAGTATTCCCTTGGCTCCTGCCAGGATACACCAATTCTTGCAGCTCTTTTGGTGTGTAATCTGTTTCTTTTCTTGTCAGGCTCAACATATCCCTAGCCAGGAAATGCTGGAATTTAACTCTAGTTATTGGCCCAGCAGTCCAAAGTGTAGACAGGGAGTGCTCCATATGTGTTAACCTTGCTGGGAAGAAGCCTGTGTGGTAACTTCCCATACAGGAGAATGCTAGCTCTTACTAGGAAAGGGTGGACCTCCTCTCCAAGCTCTAGGGGTTCAGGGAGGTTTGTAGTGCCCACATCATCAGAATATCCTTGGAGTTCTCCCACCTCCTATTTCAGAGCTCTAGGTTTTACCTACCAGAGCCCTGTCCTTAGCAAAACAGACTACACTCGCTGAGCATTTAAATGTTTACAGAGGTGTGCAACTCTCATGATCAGATCCTTTGTCTGCTCCTCAGCTTTGTCTGCACCTTCACTGCAGGAGGGAAGGGCTGCTTTGTAAACTAGCAGAGTCTGGTCTCTGATTCTCACAGTAAGCCTTTAATTAATGACCCTCAGTTTCTCATTATTCCTCTGCCAGTCACCAGTACAACTTAATAACTAGCAACTCTGCTGTCCTTGGAGACATTGTGCCCTCGTCTCTTTCACATGCTTGAATCATCACACCTGCAAGGGTGGTTCCTCCCATCAGGACATCTTCAGCAGTTGAGCCACTCAGACTGGAGATGTTTTTATCAGCCAGGCAGTGAGTGAACCTGTCTCCAAAATCCATCTTACCTCTTATTTTCTTGCTCTATTCCTAGTACCAGGTTCTAGTTAGGTTCTCTGAGAAACAGATGCCAAGACAGGGTTAAGCAAGTGAGAGATTTATTGGAGGGAAGTGTCTGTGAAGGTGAAAGGGCAGGGAGCCAAAAAATAAATAAAAAAGGCAGGGAGAGGGTGCCTGGGTGGCTCAGATGGTTAAGCGTCTGCCTTCGGCTCAGGTCATGATCCCAGAGTCCTGGGATTGAGTCCCGCGTTGGGCTCCCTGCTCCTTGGGAGCCTGCTTCTCCCTCTGTCTCTCTCTCTCTCTCTCTCTGTCTTTCATGAATAAATAAATAAAATCTTAAAAAAAAAAAAAGGCAGGGAGAGACTTCTGTCGTTCTGTAGGCTTGACACCTATAACAGGAGAGCCTCAGGGGGCAGTGCATTTCTAAGAAAGCTTTAGCCAAGCCAATGGGGAGTCCTTGAGCCAGAGTTGCCTACTAGAGAATTCTTAATCCGTCAGGGATGGGCCAGAACTAAGACCCCTACTGTGCTCAGTCTTTGGCTAGGAACAGCAGAGGAAAGTGTAGCCTTGGCAGGAGCCTGGTGGTGGGGCTGCCGCTGGGGTTAGTAGACTGTGCTCCTTGCTGCCAGATCTCTTGAAGGAGATCTGAGGGACACATTTCCGTGGCTGCCACAGCTACCTGTTTTCATACCCATGTCATTATGAATTAGGATCTGTTTATATTTCTACATATAGATCCATTCAATAAATACACAGTAGTTTTTTACTTGAACTTAATGTAAGTGAAAGTGTAATTCATTTGCAAAGTGTTATTTAAATATTGGTCTTAAGTAATGTTAACTGTCATGGAATTGGAGGTGACCAATGGCAAGAAAGAAGCCGAGTTCAACATTTAGCTCTTGGCACGTAGTGGGTGCTTGTTAAATGTTTGTTGACATAAAATAAAACCTGACTTGCATTCCTAGTGGAATATTTACTGATTCTAGTTATATATTTTCATGACTTAACAGTTTTCTCCTAATTCCCTTGTCCTTCGTAAGGCTGAGAATGCAGAATGTCTCTTATTTACGGACAGTGCCTTTTTAAAGTATATTTTGTTCTGAAATATTAAAAAGTGTATTGTTCACATGCATGAATAAAAACATGTAACTCGGGGCGCCTGGGTGGCTCAGATGATTAGGTGTCTGCCTTCAGCTCAGGTCATGATCCCAGGTCCTGGGATCGAGTCCCACGTCGGGCTCCCTGCTCTGCGGGGTGCCTGCTTCTCCCTCTGCCTCTCTTTCTCTCTGTCTCTCATGAATAAATAAATAAAATCTAAAAAAAAAAAAAAACATGTAACTCAATTTTTGATGGTGCTAACATCAAAAAATTTATTTGATAAAATAAAAAGTTGACTAAATTCAAGCCATTGAACTCTGCCACATAACTGCTTAAATTTACCTTTACGAAGATACGCAAGCTATTTTTGTCATTCATACCACACCTCAGTTTGAATCAACTAATTGAAATAATTGATTCAAATCATGAAAATATATCCATACCCAAAAATACAGTCAAATATTTAAAGTTAGGCCAAATGAATATTACAAAATACCTTTCTGATTTTATGGTTTCGTTGAAGAGTAATCACTATAACTGAAGCAGGACCCAACCATGATTCTTAAGGGATGGGGGATGGGACTGCATATATCAAATCAGGCTGTCAAGAAACAAAGCCCCAGGAGTGCCTAGGTGGCTCAGTTAGTTAAGCATCCAACTCTTGTTTTTGACTCAGGTCATGATCTCAGGGTCCTGGAATCAAGCCTCACGTTGGGCTCTGCGCTCCGCGTGGTGTCTGTTTGAGATACTCCCTTTCCCTCTGCTCCTCCCCCTGCTTGGATTCTCAATCTCTCTAAAACAAATAAATGAAAAAAAAAAAAAAAAAAGAAACAAAGCCCCAGTTTTCCCCTTTGCTTGATTTCTTTTTATGTTTTTTCTTCAACTTTATAAAACACAAAGGAGGACCAAAGATTTTTCTAATTATTGAAGGGGATGGACAAGGGTTTTCAGTGATGGAAAAACACTATTTCAGGGTTCTGGCCTATCCACAAACCATCTGACCACTTTTGAAAGTTTAGATATTTGCCCTCATTCTTTTTCATTTTTACTTGAAGGGAGTGCAGAGGGGAGAGATGAAAGATGAATGGTCACAGAGCTTATTATCACTTATAGCCACTGAGTTCTCAACTCAAAGATGTTGATGAAATGAATGTATAGGATAAACCTTTTTTTGAGATGTAATAACCATGTAACATTAGTTTCAAATGTACAACATATGATTCAATATTTGTGCATACTGTGAAATGATCACCATACATTATTATAGTTTTTTCTTGTAATGAGAAGTCTTAAGATCTGTTCTTTTAGCAACTTCAAAATACACAGTACAGTATTAACTAGAGTAACCATGCTGTACATTACATCCCCAAGGACTTTTTATTTTATAACTGAAGTTTTTGTACCTTTTGACCCCCTTCACCCATTTCGCTTAGTTGCCACTCTGCCCAACCTGCCTGTGGCAACCAACAATCTGTTGTCTGTATCTCTGAGTTCGTGTTTGTTCTTGTTTTAGATTTCACATATAAGTAAGATCATATATTTATTTTATCTGTCTGATTTATTTCACTTAGCATAATTCCCCTGTAGCATAAGACCTTTGGCTTTTCTTTTTTGTAATGCAAGTGCCTGACTTAAGTTTTGACTGCTGAGCCATCTACTTCAAAGAGGCATCTACTTCAAAGATGGCTATCTTGAAAAAACACTTGCCTGCCGTAGGACTAAATAGTCAGGCCACAAGCCCTCCCTCCCATACCAGTCTCCTTTATTTTAGAGATCTTGGTTTTGTTAAGTGACCACTTGGGCTACTTGTTTTTTTTGTTTTTGTTTTTGTTTTCTCTTTCCACACTTTAAATTCCTTCTATTCTGCTTTAAATAATTCACCAATAAAAAGTGAGCCTGAACCCTTAGGCCCTCATCTTCAACCCTAATAAAATCAGAACCCCAGGGCCACGCATGCCCTCTCTCTTTTTCTCTCTACCCACAACCTCCCTGTGTAGCCACAGATGTGCCATGTAATTTCTAGGTACGTTAAGTAATTAACCTTCTTTCTTTTGAAGTTTTCTGATGGTTATTGCTGAGGGTGTCTTGCAATTATAATAAGAAACACAAGGGCTGGTTCAGCCACAGCATTGGTTATTGATAGGCTGAGATTGGCACACAACATGCCCTCAAGGTCCATCCTTTTTGTTGTAGATGGCAAGATTTCCTTCTTTTTTATGGCTGAATAATATTACACTGTGTATGTGTATGTGGTTTTTTATCCTTTCATGTGTTGATGGATAATGAAGTTGCTTCCATGTCTTGGCTATTGTGAATAACGCTGCAGTGAACATGAGAGTGCAGATATCTCTTTGAGATCCTGATTTCAGTGCTTTGAAGTATATATCCAAAAGTGGGATTGCTCGATCATATGGTGGTTCTGTTTTTAGTTTTTTGTGGAACCTCC